>NC_059086.1:35899492-36499492 GCF_020497125.1 Mauremys mutica | reverse complement strand
GCACCCTGCTGAGCCGCGCCGGGCGGGCGTAGCCGGGCCGGGGGCTGGAGGGACGGAGCCCCCGGCACCCGCCCCGCTGGGCTCTGCTTGGGAACCGGAGCCACTCAGGCACTGTCACTCACATGGACGCCGTGGGTCAGCCCGGGGGCTGGGGGCCAGGCTCAGAGGCTGATCAGTGGGGCTGGAGGCTCAGGGGCTGAGCTGTGGGGCTGGAGGCTGTGGGCGCCGTGGGTCAGCCCGGGGGCTGGGAGCCAGGCTCAGAGGCTGATCAGTGGGGCTGGAGGCTCAGAGGCTCAGCTGTGGGGCTGGAGGCTCAGGGGCTGAGCTGTGGGGCTGGAGGCTGTGGGTGCCGTGGGTCAGCCCGGGGGCTGGGGGCCAGGCTCAGAGGCTGATCAGTGGGGCTGGAGGCTCAGGGGCTGAGCTGTGGGGCTGGAGGCTGTGGGTGCCGTGGGTCAGCCCGGGGGCTGGGGACCAGGCTCAGAGGCTGATCAGTGGGGCTGGAGGCTCAGAGGCTCAGCTGTGGGGCTGGAGCCTGTGGGCGCTGTGGGTCAGCCCCGTGGCCTCCAGGGAGTTTCTGCCTTTTGTGTCCGTTCGCTGTTTCTTCCCATATTTATTACCCCCCCTCCCTCCGACCCCCCTCGCCCCCGAATTAACTTATTCCCTGACCCCCACCCCCCCGACCCACTTGCGGTTCCTTGTACCTGGAAAAGACCCGAAAGAAACAAACCCAGAGTCTCAGCGTCGTTCATTGGGGTCACGGCCTGTTTGTCGGGGGGGGGGGGAACGACCCTCGGGATCCACGTGTGGGGCACCCACCCCACAGGAGTCTGGGAGCGATTCCCATGAGTCCCATGGCCAGCTCCCCCCGGCCCTGCCGGTGCCCCTCACTCCCGACCCGCAGCCCCCTGCTAGCCCAGCCCTGGGCTCCCCCCAGCCCTGCCGGTGCCCCTCACTCCCGACCCGCAGCCCCCTGCTAGCCCAGCCCTGGGCTCCCCCCAGCCCTGCCGGTGCCCCTCACTCCCGACCCGCAGCCCCCTGCTAGCCCAGCCCTGGGCTCCCCCCGGCCCTGCCGGTGCCCCTCACTCCTGACCCGCAGCCCCCCCAGCTGAGGGAGATACACCTCCTGATTGACCCCTCTCTGCTCCCCTGGTGGGGGGGGGGGTTGGCCCCCACTCCTGCCCCAGGTTGAGGGGGTCCTGGGGGGATTCCTGTGAATTTGGCGCCACCTTGTGGCAGGGACAGGGATATTCAAGGGCTCCCTGGTACCTGCCTCCATCCCCGGGGCAGAATCAGACCCATGGACCCATCCAGCCCTGTTAACTGCCCCCCCCCACACACACTTCTCTGGGGTGTGTGTGGGGGGAGAGTAATTGGCCCCCAAACTGTCCCACACCGCTGCACTCCCAACTCTGGCTGGGGCTCGTCCTGCAGCAGGGCGTCCCACTGGTTAACGATGGGGCTGAGCCAGTGTGGAAACAGCCCCTGGCACCCCCCGAATGGGACCCAGACTATTCACAGCCAAGACCCCCCATGACACCCCCGAAGGGGACAAGCAACCTCACCGGGCGAGGGGCAGCCAGCACCAGGGGCACAGCAAGGAGCAAATCCAGACACCCAACCACCACCGGCTGAGCTGCAAATAGAACCCAGGCGTCCTGGCTCCCAGACTCCCTGCTCCAGCCACTAGACTCCCCTCCCCTCCCAGAGCCAGGGAGGGAACCCAGGAGTCCTGGCTCCCAGCCCCCCCTGCTCTGACCGCTAGACCCCACTCCCCTCCCAGAGCCGGGGAGAGAACCCAGGAGTCCTGGCTCCCAGACTCCCCGCTCTAACCACTAGACCCCACTCCCCTCCCAGAGCCAGGGAGAGAACCCAGGAGTCCTGGCTCCCAGACTCCCCGCTCTAACCACTAGACCCCACTCCCCTCCCAGAGCCGGGGAGAGAACCCAGGAGTCCTGGCTCCCAGCCCCCCCTGCTCTGACCGCTACACCCTGTGTCCCAGACTCCCAGGCCCCGCGTTTGCTCGGCTCTTACGGCCCCTGGGAGGGTCCCCGTCCCTGCGACGCCTGCTCGGGGGGCCGGTTGTTATATTTAGAAAATAAAACCCCGCGGGCTCGTCTTCGGGGGGATACGGCCACACGCTGCCGACAGACTCAGAGCCGGCGGGCGCTTAACATCCCCCAGGTCTGCAGGGTTGGGACGGTTCCCAGCCGAGGAGTCGCTCGTGCCAAGCCCCTGGCCAGGTGGCCTGGACGCGGGGCCGGAGCGGGGCCTTGGCGGAGGCGCAGCCGATGCTCCTGGAAGTTGGTGGCAGAACCAGCCCCGAAGTCCTCAGGCTTTAGGGTCCGTCTTGATAGGGCTCCGTCCTCGGACAAGTCTCTGGGGTTCGTTTGCCTCGTCAGGCTCAGGCACGGACTCACGGGCCGTGGCCACTCGTGGCCCCGTGCGGTCCGTGGGGGGGGGGGGTGCCCCCTTCAGTGCGACAGCCCTTCTCGGGGGGCCGCTCTCCCCCGGGGTCCGGCCCCTCCACCTCCTGGAGCCGCCCCTCCCTGAGCCTCAGCGCGTCTGTCTCTGCCGTGGGCCCCTCGGGGAGTCCCCTCGCTCGGACCCCCGGGGCCTCCAGCCCCCCGAAGGGGCCGATGCCCCCCCGCCCCCCGCCCTGCTCTCTAGCCCGGAGCGACTCAGCCAGCGTAACACAGGAGGGTTATTGAGCGTTGAACCCAGCACAGGAACCTCTCCGGCCTCAGGCCTGGCCCCCCTCAGCCCAGCACGTCCCAGTCCCCCTGCAGCCAGGGGGGCTCTGCCCCCCCCTCCAGCCCCGAGCCCCCCTGCTCCCAGCTGGGCATCCGAGACCCCCAGCGCCAAGCCCCCCTCTGTCCATTGTCTTCTCTCCAGGGAAACAGGGTCACCTGGGCTCCTCCCGCCTCCCGTCCTCTGGCCCCTCTGGCTGGACCCGGCTGGTCAGGTCACCGGGGTCCGTCCCCGCAGCCCATTGTCCTCCCCCCGGCCAGAACCGGCTGCGACTCCTGAGCCGGGTCTCCGGGGCACCAGGGCACCAGTCGCTGGGGTCTCCATCCTCCAGGCCAGCGGCCGGGGTCCCGCGTTCCCTCTCCGGCCCTCTGTGCCCACAAACTCCCTCCCCCCTCCCCTCGTTACCCCGTAACACCCGGGGACACTGAGTCCCACCCCCTCGGCCTGGAACCCCCTGGGAAACCACAGAAAAACCAAGGAACCCCCCCCACTTGGTCCCCCGCTGTTCTCGCGGTGGAGGCGAGAACCGATCCCGGCTGGTTGTGGGGTCCCCCCCCCGGCCTCGGGGCGGCTGGGGGTGGATTCCGGGGGTGCCCTGCGGGTCACCACCCAGCCCACTCGGGCCTGCCGGAGGGAGGGTGTTTTCCTTCCTCCAGATCTGGGGTCGTTTACTATGATTCTCAGGCAGGCGCCTCAAGCTGTTATTCCCCATCCAAACACCAACACTCGCACGCTGGTCACCTCCCGCCGTTCCTCTCACACCCGCACGGGGCGACCCCACGGCGAGGGTGAAAAATCGGGACGGGGGCGGGGGGGGGATAGGAGCCTAGATAAGGAAAAGAGCCGAAGATCTGGACTGGCCCTAGACAATCAGGACCCCTGGTCACCCTCCATCTACACGTTGTTACCTAGTCAGCCGTCACCATAACCCGTCTAGAGCCACCGGGGCCCGACGGCCCCCCCGGCCGTGCCGTTCCACTCGCTACACGGGAAAAGGAAACGGGGAAAATTAGCCTGAGCACATGTCCCAGGTTTCCAGGGACAGTCCCGATTTTCGGGTCTTATCCAGGCTCCTATTCCCCCCCCAGCCCGTCCCGATTTTTCACACTCGCTGTCCGGTCGCCCCAGGAGAAACGCAGGCGAGGGGGTTACCGGAGCTCCGGCCTGCGGGCAGGAAAACGGTCGTAACCAGAACAGGATCCTTGTGGCACCTCAGAGACAAACACATTTATTGGGGCCTCGGCGTTCGGGGGCCAGGACCCACGTCATCGGCTGCAGCCCCCGACCGCCGACGCCGTCTCGGAGGTGCCGGAAGGATCCTGGGTTTTGGCGGATCCAGAGTAACGCGGCTGCTGCTGGGAGAAGCGGGAAAAGCCGCTGGCCGGCCTGGGACTCTCGTCGCTTTCGAGCAGGTTTTGTCTCGGGATTTTTCCGACAGCCCACGGGCCCCTCGGGAGCTGCCCGGCCCGTGGGATCCGCGCTGAGCGGCGGGTTCCCGGCTAATGCTCCGGCCAGACCCGGGCTCTGTGCTGGGCCGTCCCCACTCGCCGAACAGAGACGTGTCCAGTGTTACCTTCATCCGGCGTAATCGCTCTCGGGGGGCCAGCCCTGGGGCCCCGGGGCTGCAGCTCTGCCCCGGCCCCTCGGGGGGTCCCCTGCTCTGGCCCCCGGAGCCACCCCCCAGAGGGAGCAGCCCCCCCCCTCCTCTGGGCTCCAGTCTGCAGGGACCCTCAGCCAGTGCAAAGGGGGGGGGGGTTATTGTACGTCCCACCCCAGCCCAGGCAGCTCTCAGGGTCCCGGCCTGGCCAGTCCTTGCCCCATGTCCCAGCCCCATGGGCTCCGGCTGCTGCTTGGCCCCACCCAGCCCCCCTCTTCCAGCCAGGCCCCATATCCCCTCCCTACAGCCCCCCCCCTTCCACCCAGGCCCCGTATCCCCTGCCCACTGCCCCCGCCCTTCACAAACAGGCCCCGTATCCCCTCCCCCAGTCCCTCCTCCTTCCAGCCGGCCCCATATCCCCCTCACTGCCCTTCCCCCTTCCAGCCGGGCCCCGCATCCCCTCCCCACACCACCCCTTTGTCCTCCCTCCAGCCAGCAGGTCACCTGGGCCCCTCCCCTCAGCCCCTTGTTTCCCCAACGGCTGGACCCAGCTGCTAGAGCTGTGGGGGGGGGCTCCCGGGCACCAGTCGCTGGGCCCCCCCATCTCCAGGCTGTCGTTGGGGTCCCGGCTGTTGGGCGAGGTCACACCTGGCCCCCTTCAGCAATGACCCCCCCTCTGCCACCCCCCCATTGCACACCCAGCGCACAGGGAAACTGAGGCACACACCGTGTTCATGCACAACACTGTGAAAAGCCCCCACTTTGTCACACACACCCCCTCCGAGCTGGGGCGAGAACCCAGGTGTCCTAGCTCTAAGCCCCACCCCCGCCACTTCACCCCACTCCCCTCCCCGAGCCAGGAGAGAACCCAGGCGTCCGGGCTGCCAGCTGCTCCTTGGGCCCCGTGCCAGGTCACATGTGCTGGGTTCCAGCTCCATGGTAACAAGTCACAAACACCCCCCCCCGGCCGGGGGGAGGGGGCAGGGCCAGGGCAGAGGCTGGCATGGCTGGCACCGTCCTGCCCGCGCCCACGGGCACCGACCTGGGCTGGGGCCTCGCGGGGGCCCGGTGGCGCCCCAGCCGGGACTGGCCCCTCACCAGCAGTGGGGTGGGGCTGGAGAACCGGCCCCCACCGCCCTTCCCACCCCCTGCCGCCCGCGTGAGTGCCAGCCAGCGGCCCGGACACCTGGGTTCCCTCCTGGCTCGGGGTGGGAGGTTGGGGGGGTGGGAAGGCAGGAACAGCCAGGATGCCTGGGTTCTCTGCCCTGCTCTGTGGGGCGGGGGGTTACAGTCTCTCTCTGCCCCCCCCCAGTGCACAGTCCATGAGCCCCTGCCCCCCGGTGCGGAGCGGCCCCCGCGGGAAGAGCTGATCCGGCGCCTGGCGACCACCACGGGCCTCTGCCACGACGTGAAAACCCACGGAGGGGTCCTGGGGCAGCCCGGCTACCTCCTGCCCGCCCCACTGTGGAGAGTCCACTGCAACAAGGACCTCCGGGACAAGGCACGCGGGGGGCTGGGGGCCAGGACGCCTGGGTTCCATCCCCGGCTCTGGGAGGGGAGTGTGGTCTAGTGGTTAGAGCGGGGGGGGCTGGGGGCCAGGACTCCTGGGTTCCATCCCCGGGTCTGGGAGGGGAGTGGGGTCTAGTGGTTGTGGGGGGTCAGGGAGAGCCAGGACGCCTGGGTTCCATCCCCTGCTCTGGGAGGGGAGTGGGGTCTAGTGGTTAGAGTGGGGGGCCAGGACTCCTGGGTTCCATCCCCGGCTCTGGGAGGGGAGTGGGGTCTAGTGGTTAGAGTGTGGGGGGCTGGGGGCCAGGACTCCTGGGTTCCATCCCCAGCTCTGGGAGGGGAGTGGGGTCTAGTGGTTAGAGCGGGGGGGGGGGGCTGGGGGCCAGGACTCCTGGGTTCCATCCCTGGCTCTGGGAGGGGAGTGGGGTGCAGTGGTTAGAGTGAGGTGTGGGGGCTGGGAGCCAGGACGCCTGGGTTCCATCCCCGGCTCTGGGAGGGGAGTGGGGTGCAGTGGTTAGAGTGAGGTGCGGGGGCTGGGAGCCAGGACGCCTGGGTTCCACCCCCGGCTCTGAGAGGGGAGTGGGGTGCAGTGGTTAGGGTAAGGTGCGGGGGCTGGGAGCCAGGACGCCTGGGTTCCATCCCCGGCTCTGGGAGGGGAGTGGGGTGCAGTGGTTAGGGTGAGGTGCGGGGGCTGGGAGCCAGGACGCCTGGGTTCCATCCCCGGCTCTGGGAGGGGAGTGGGGTGCAGTGGTTAGGGTAAGGTGCGGGGGCTGGGAGCCAGGACGCCTGGGTTCCATCCCCGGCTCTGGGAGGGGAGTGGGGTGCAGTGGTTAGGGTGAGGTGCGGGGGCTGGGAGCCAGGACGCCTGGGTTCCATCCCCGGCTCTGGGAGGGGAGTGGGGTGCAGTGGTTAGGGTAAGGTGCGGGGGCTGGGAGCCAGGACGCCTGGGTCCCATGGCTCAACGCCTGCTCCCGGGGGGGTGGGGGGGCGGCAGTGAGGCTCACGGGTTGTCTCTTGCCCCCCCAGGATGGCTTTTGGGATCTACTCTAGGGTCTCCCGCCGGCTGTTGGGGGCAGGGGGAGGAAGGTTATAACTCGGGGTGGGGGCTCCTTAGAACATGGGGGGGGGCCTGTCTCCCTCCCACCTGCACTGACCCCCGCCCCCCCACCCCCGGTGCTCTGCCCCCCCAGCTGCAGCTCCGCGCCTGGCGGGTCCCGCTGACCCCGGGGGGCCGGCCCAGCGAGACCCGGCACCGGTTCTGCGGCTGGCCCAACCTGCCCCCCGAGCCCGCCCCCCACGCCGGCCCCCAGCCCTTCGCCCTGGCCGCCCACCACAGCGACGGCGCCTCCAAGGTAGGGACCCCCGAAATTGGGGGGGTTCCCCGGGAGGGTGGCGCTGGCCGATGGGGGTGGGGAGAGGGGTCAGGTTCCCAGGGAGATGGCAGATGGAGTGGGGGGAGGGGCCGGGGTCCCCAGAATGGGGTGAACCCTAATTTCCATCTCCCCCGGCCCCCCCAGTCCATGGTGGCCAGCACCGAGAACAAGCCCCTGGCCGGATCCGTCTTCTACGTCCGCGACGGGGCGGTTCTGAGCCGTCTGGACCCCTACGTCTCCGTCACCAGCCGGGACATCCGCGCCGTCACCCCGTGAGAGACCCCACCGCTTGGGGGGGGGGCTGGGAGCCAGGACGCCTGGGTTCCCTCCTGGCTCTGGGAGGGGAGTGGGGGCTGGTGGTTAGAGCAGGGCAGGGCTGGGAGCCAGGACGCCTGGGTTCCCTCCTGGCTCTGGGAGGGGAGTGGGGGCTGGTGGTTAGAGCAGGGCAGGGCTGGGAGCCAGGACGCCTGGGTTCTCTCCCTGGCTCTGGGAGGGGAGTGGGGGCTGGTGGTTAGAGCAGGGGGGGCTGGGAGCCAGGACTCCTGGGTTCTCTCCCTGGCTCTGGGAGGGGAGTGGGGGCTGGTGGCTAGAGCGGGGGGGGGGGGCTGGAAGCCAGGACTCCTGGGTTCTCTCAGCTCTGGGAGGGGAGTGGGGGCTGGTGGTTAGAGCAGGGTGGGGCTGGGAGCCAGGACGCCTGGGTTCTCCCCCTGGCTCTGGGAGGGGAGTGGGGTCTAGTGGTTAGAGCAGGAGGGGCTGGGAGCCAGGACTCCTGGGTTCTCCCCCTGGCTCTGGGAGGGGAGTGGGGTCTAGTGGTTGGAGCAGGGGGGCTGGGAGGCAGGATGCCTGGGGCCCGTTGCAAGAGGGAGGAGTTGAGGGGTGCGGGCAGGGCTGACAGAGTTAGGGGGCAGAAGGATCCGTGGTTTCACACACCCCCCGTCTCTCCCCCAGGCAGGAGCTGCAGGGCTACGCCCGGAAAGACGCCCTCACCTACTGGCAGTTTGAGGGTTACCCGAAGGCCTGGGGGCACGGCCTGAGGGACCCCTCCCTGGGCAAGGACGCGGCGCCCCCCATCCGGCCCCCCGGCCCCCCACGCGACCCCGGCCTCTTCCCCAGCCCCACCCGCCCTCCCCGCCTGCCAACGCTAGCCCCTGCTGGCCCACACCGGGGGGCGCTGAGCCTGGCACAGGAGTCCTACGGGCCCCCCCGCTGTACCCCCAGCAGCCGGGGCCCCCCAGCCCGGCCCCCCACCATCTGCCCCCCCGTAGCCGGGCCCCAGATCCTGGCAGTGCCCCTGATGTACCGCACAGAGTATCACTGTTATGGGAGCAGCAAGCCGGGGCCTGTCTGAGGGGTCCCCCCCATACTGTGCACCCCAACATGCTACGATATGTCACCCCTGTGTTCTCTGGTCTGTCCTCCTTGGGGGGCAGGGGGCTCGCCGAGGCCTGGTCCTTTCTCTGCCCTCCCCCAGTTACCAGGACACCTGGGTTCTATTTTGGGGGGAGGAGGGGCTGCCAGGCATGAGTGCCAGAAGAGGACCCAGGTGTCCTGCCAGCCCCCCTCCCCCGTGCCCTTGGGGGGGATTTGTCCGGGGGCGCCGCTCTTGAGGCCAGCAGGATGCGGGGATTTCTCACCTGGCAACGCATCTGGTGCCAGCCCCCGGCTTCCGGGGGGGGCCCGGGTTGCCCTTGGCAAAGGAGACGTGAGCCGAGAGGGTGAACGGCTCTGCCCCCTCCCCTCCCCGAGCCGGGGGGAGAACCCAGGAGTCCTGCGCCCCAGCCTCCTGCTCTAACCACTAAACCCCACTCCCCTCCCAGAACCGGGGAGAGAACCCAGGAGTCCTGGCTCCCAGCCCCCCTGGTCTAACCACTAGACCCCACTCCCCTCCCAGAGCCGGGGAGGGAACCCAGGAGTCCTGGCTCCCAGCCCCCCTGGTCTAACCGCTAACCCCCACTCCCCTCCCAGAGCCGGGGAGGGAACCCAGGAGTCCCCAGGGGCCGTGCCAGGCGAAGGGGCTGGCTGCTCGGACTCCTGGGTTCGCCCCTGGCAGACAGGCCGCGTGGGCCGAGCGCCCTAGTGACGTTGGCCTTGAAGTCGCCCCCTCCCTGTGCTGGGGGGGGGTGGCCTTGGCTCCCCGCTGCCGCCAGCTGGAGTGGGGCGGGGGGAGGGGACGGGGGCACGGGGGGGGCAGGAGCTGCCGGTATAAGAGGGGCCGCGGGGAACAGCTGGTGCTGATTTCCTCGGGCACCGCCGCCAGCATGGGACCCCCACAGGTGAGAGCCGCGGAGGGGGGCTGGGGGGCAGGGAGCCGTGCGCTGGCCAAGGGGGCGCGGGGGGCACATGGGGGACGAGGGTCCCTGCCGGGGAGGGTCCGGGACCCAGCTAACGGTGCCCCCCCCTTCCCCGAGCCGGCCCCATCTGCCCCCCGCTCTGTCCTCTCCCCCAGCGCTGGCTGCAGGCTCTGGCTCTGGCGCTGCTGCTGGCCGGGGGGGCCCCGGGGGCCGCCCGCGGGCGCCGGTTCTGCCGCCCCGTCAACGCCACCATCGCGGCCGAGAAGGACGACTGCCCCGTCTGCGTCCCCGTGGCCACGGCCATCTGCAGCGGGTACTGCCCGACCAAGGTGAGGGCGGGGCCGGGCCGGGGCGGGCGGCGGGGGCCGGGGCGGGCGGGCGCCGGCGGGAGGGGGGCACCGGCCCCCGGGGGGGGGTTGCCGCCTGCCCCCCTGCCCTACCCCTCTCTCCCCAGGAGCCGGTGTACAAGAGCGCCCTGGCGCCCGTCTCCCAGCACGTCTGCAGCTACCGGGCCGTGCGCTACGAGACGCTGGCGCTGCCCGGCTGCCCGCCCGGCGTGGACCCGGCCTTCCGCTTCCCCGTGGCCCTGAGCTGCCACTGCAGCCTCTGCCCCATGGACTCCAGCGACTGCACCGTGCACAGCCTGGGGCCCGACTTCTGCAGCGCCCGGGGGGGCTTCGCCTAGGGGCGGGGGGGGGCAATAAACGCCATGGCCGCGCCCCCCGGCTCCAAGTGTGTGTGTGTGGGGGGGGGGGGCAGGGCAGGGCCTCGCTGCGACCACTGGCCCCCACTGCCCTCCCAGAGCCGGGCACAGAACCTGGGGGGCTCCCAGAGCGGGGCACAGAACCTGGGGGGCTCCCAGAGCGGGGCACAGAACCTGGGGGGCTCCCAGCTCCTCCCCACAACCCACCGGGGAACCCACCGGCTCCCCCGCCCTGAGCCTCCCAGCCCCCTCCCAGAGCTGGGCACAGAACCAAGGAATCCAGTCCCCCGCACCTTCCCCTAGACCTCAGCTCCCTCCCAGAGCCAGCACAGAACCCAGGCGTCCGGGCTCCCAAACGTCCCCCACAAGACTCCCAGCCCCCTCCCAGCCCCAGGCACAGAACCCAGGCGTCCGGGCTCCCAGCCCACCAGACACTCAGCAGATTTTTCCAAAATGTTTATTTTACAAAATCAGAAACCAAGGAAAGGGCTGGATTGGGTGGGGGGGGGCCAGCAGGGGGGCAGGGGGGGCAGCAGGGGGGCGGGATCACGATGTGTCCATGGTGTCTCCCTCTGCAAGAGAGAAGGAAGGTTAGAAGGGGGTGGGGCTGTCGAGGGGGGGGACACAAGACCCCGCTGAGCCGGGCAGGAGCCCCCCCGGGGCGGGGGGGCCCCCCGGCCCCCCGGCACTCACTGAGCTCGTTGAAGAGGAAGGCGTCCTGGTACTCCTTCATGTACTGCGTGGAGCGCGACTCGTCCAGGAACAGGGAATACACCCGCTTGATGTCCTCCACCTGCACCTCCGTGCCCTGCGGGGGGGGGGGGGGGGGTCAGAGGGGCCCGGTGCACCCCATGGGGTGCGGGGGGGGGGCCCCCTCAGAAAGCCCTGGTTCCTAGCCCTCCTGCTGCCCTCCCCCCGAGCCAGGATCGAACCCAGGCGTCCGGGTTCCCAGCCCTCCTCCCGAGCCAGGATTGAACCCAGGCGTCCGGGTTCCCAGCCCACCGAGCCGGGATTGAACCCGGGCATCCGGGCTCCCAGCCCCCCCAGGCCGGGACTGAACACAGGCGTCCGGGCTCCCATCCCCCCCAGGCCGGGACTGAACCCAGGCGTCCGGGCTCCCATCCCCCCCAGGCCGGGACTGAACCCAGGCGTCCGGGCTCCCATCCCCCCCAGGCCGGGACTGAACCCAAGCGTCCGGGTTCCCAGCCCCCCCAGGCCGGGACTGAACCCAGGCGTCCGGGTTCCCAGCCCCCCGAGCCGGGATGGAACCCAGGCGTCCGGGCTCCCAGCCCCCCGAGCCGGGATGGAACCCAGGCGTCCGGGCCTCACCTTCCTCTTGCGGCACACCAGGCTGGCGGCGGTGATGAGCTGCATGGCGTAGCGCAGGGAGGTCTCCAGCCCAATGCGGGTCAGCACCGTGTAGGCGTCTTCATTCATCTCCACGTCCTCCTCCTCGCACCTGGGGGCGGAGGGAGGGGGCAGGGCACTGCTGGGGGGAGCTCGCAGCATTGGCAGAGATCCCTGACGACAAGGCGTGTGCCTCAGTTTCCCCACAGGCCGCGTGGTCAGCGGGGGTGGGAAGAGGCTGTTTGCTCACCGCACAGACCCAGGTGTGACCCACGGCGGCTGGATGGGGCCAGGCCCCCCGTGCCCAGGGAGGGGCCCAGAAGAGAATGGCCCCCCCACTGCCCAGCTGGTTGGCACCCAGCAGCTAACGCCCGCGGGTGCCCCCGGGCAGGGAGCCGGGCGGGGGCGACCAGCTGGAGGACGAGGGGCCGGGGGGGGGGTTGCTCCGTGTGGGGCTGGTGGGGGGAGCTGGGGGCACTGGCACTAAGGGGTCGGGGGGCTCTGGGCTCGGGCCCGACTGTAATTTCTGTCCTCGGCGCTAACCCAGGACTCTCCGCGCTGCGCCCAGACCCCCAACAACCCCCCCCGCGGTCCCCCCCCCACACCTCCCGAGCCCGGAGCTGGGGGGCCCGTCCGCCCCCGGGGCCCATCCCAGGGCACTCGCTGGGGGAGGGGCTGCAGGCTCCGAGGGGGGGCCCAGGGGGTGGGAAGCCGAGGGGCTCACCCCAGGGGCTGCCGGGCTGGGTGCGAGCACCGGGCCCATGGGGCACTGCCGGGGGGACACCCCCCCCCACCTGATCTTGAGGATCTGTTTGGTCTCCTTGTCGCTGTAGGGCGCGGTGGAGATGATCAGCAGCCGGTCCAGCAGGTCGATGGGGATCCCGTGGGGGCTCTGGTAGCTGGTGCCGCGGATCCTGGGGGGAGCGGGGCCTCAGCGACGGGGGAGGGGCGCCAGCCCCCCCCAACTGTCAGAGCCACCTGTCCCCATGCACCCCCCCCCCGGGAAAGCCCCCGTGAGGAAGTGGGGTTTATTCGCCTTGTTCTGTTGCAGGTGAGTCTCTCTGTCCCACACTGTGTGTGCCTCAGTTTCCCTGGGTGCTGCCCCAACGCTCAGCTGGTGGGAATTGGGGGGGGGGGTGATTTCGCTGAGGCCCTCGGGGCAGGTGAGGCTGCCCAGCCGGGTGCCCCTGTGTGACCTGAGAGCCAGGAGGGGGGTGCGGCCAGGTGCCACCTTGGGCCCGGGAGAGAGACAAAGGCCAGAGGAGGGGCTGGGGGGGGGGCCAGAACCAGGATCTGGGCTCCCCACCCCCCAAGCGGGACCAGACTGGGGGGTCCTGGTCTCTGTACCCACAAGCTGGTTTGGGCTGTTCCTGTTCCCGGCCGGCGGAGAGTCGCGGGGGGGGGAGGGGGGGGAAGGACCCTCTGGCTCCCCCAGCCCTCAGGAACGGAGCTGCCTGTCACCCTGCCCTCCCCAGCCAACCCCCCCCCGACCCCCACCAGCCCCCCCCCGGCTGCCCACCTGGTGATGCCGCGGTTGGTGGCCATGATGAGCACGGGGGCCATGTCGCTCTCCAGCGCCCGGTTGAGGAAGGAGAAACACTCGATGTCCAGCATGTGAACCTCGTCGATGAACAGCACCTGGGGGGGCCACGGCCGTCACCCTCCTGCCGGCCCCCCCCTCCCCGGTCCCCCTCCCTCCCCGTGGCCATTCCACCGCGATCCCCCCTCCCTGTGATCACCCCGCCAGCTCCCCCCACCATCGCCTCTTCCCTGTGATCACCCTGCTGGCCCCCCCACCATCCCCCCACCCTCCCCGGGGTCACCCTGCTGGCCCCATGCTACCCCCCCCAGCCCCCTGTGCATACACTTAGCCCCCCCAATCACTCAGTCCCTGGAACCATGCTGCCCCCCCCCCAACACCCTACAGGCATCCTCCTACCCCAACTCACCCAGCCCCCCCCTCCGCCCAGAGATCACCCGTTTCCCCCCCCCGCACTCACCCCCCCGAGATCACCCGTCCAGCCCCCCCCCGCACTCACCCCCCCCGAGATCACCCGTCCCCCCCCCGCACTCACCCCCCCTGAGATCACCCGTCCCCCCCCCGCACTCACCCCCCCCGAGATCACCCATCCAGCCCCCCCCGCACTCACCCCCCCCGAGATCACCCCTCCAGCCCCCCCCGCACTCACCCCCCCCGAGATCACCCCCCCCGAGATCACCCGTCCCCCCCCCCCCCCGCACTCACCCCTGGGATGACCTCGGCTTTTCCCTCCTCTCGCCACTCGGCCACCTTGGCGTTGATCTGCTCCCGCACCTCGGCCTTGATCTCCCCGGTGTCGCCTGGGGGCGCAGACACGAGCTAGGGGGCCCGGCAGGGACACGCCCCGACCCCGACGGGACCCAACCTCCCGGGGGGGGGGGCACCCACCTCGCTGGGGAAGGGAGAGGCTCTGACAGGGGGTAGAGCCTGTGCCCCCCAGGGCCGCGGAAGAGGGTCAGGGGGCCATGGGGGGAGGCCGCAGGGAGGTGGAGGGTGACGGGGGGGCTGCGGGGGGGCACCTGAGAAGAGGGCCAGGAAGCCCTGCGTGCGGCTGTTGATGGGGCTGGGGGGGGGCGATGGGGGGGAGGCTGGGGGGGCGACGGGGGGGCTGGGGGGGGGCACCTGAGAAGAGGGCCAGGAAGCCCTGCGTGCGGCTGTTGATGGGGCTGGGGGGGCGATGGGGGGGCTGTGGGGGGGCACCTGAGAAGAGGGCCAGGAAGCCCTGCGTGCGGCTGTTGATGGGGCTGGCGGGGCGATGGGGGAGCGACGGGGGGGCTGCGGGGGGGCACCTGAGAAGAGGGCCAGGAAGCCCTGCGTGCGGCTGTTGATGGGGCTGCGGGGGGGCGATGGGGGGGCTGCGGGGGGATGACGGGGGGAGGCTGTGGGGGCGATGGGGGGGCGACGGGGGGCTGCGGGGGGGCACCTGAGAAGAGGGCCAGGAAGCCCTGCGTGCGGCTGTTGATGACGTCGATCTCGTGCAGCGACACCGTGTGCACGACCTCCTTGCGCTTCTGCAGCTCCCCGTCCGGGCACTGCACGAACTTGGTCTGGAGGGGAGACAGCTCAGAGTCTGCCCTCTGGAGCCCCCCCCGCACCCCCCCAGCAGCCACCGACACCCGCCCCCCCCGGACAGCATGAAGTGATGCGGGGGAAGGGCTGCTCAGAGCCCCCCTGCTGCCCCTGAGCACCACCCCCCTCCCCCCCACCGAATGTGGGGGGCAGGCCGCTCAGAGCCCCGGCCCGTACCTGGGCACCCCCTCCCCCCCTACCACTGCCCGTACCTGGGCGCCCCCCCCGCACTGCCCGTACCTGGGTGCCCCCCTCCCCCCCGGCACCGCCCGTACCTGGGCGCCCCCCTGCCCCCGGCACCGCCCCTACCTGGGCGCCCCCCTCCCCCCGGCACCGCCCCTACCTGGGCGCCCCCCTCCCCCCTGGCACCGCCCCTACCTGGGCGCCCCCCCAGCACCGCCCATACCTGGCCCCCCTCTCCCCGGCACCGCCCGTACCTGGGCGCCCCCCTCTCCCCGGCACCGCCCGTACCTGGGCGCCCCCCCCCCGGCACCGCCCATACCTGGGCACCCCCCCCCCGGCACCGCCCATACCTGGGCACCCCCCCGGGCACCGCCCCTACCTGGGCGCCCATGGCGTCGTAGTCCCGCGCCCGGGTGAAGGAGCGCCCCAGCTTGCTGATCTTCCCTGTGGCTTTGTCGATGGTGATGACGTCCCTGCGGGGGAACAGAGGAGCGGCCAGACTGGGTCAGACCAAAGCTCCGTCCAGCCCAGTGTCCCGTGTGCCGGCAGCCGGCAGCCGCCCCCGAGGGACCGAACAGCAGGGGGCACCGTCGAGTGACCCATCCCCAGCTCCTGGCAAACAGCGGCCACGGACCCCATCCCTGCCCAGCCTGGCTAATGGCCACCGATGGGCCTGTCCCCCAGGGACCTGGCTAGGTCTCTTCTGAACCCTGTTCTAGCCTTGGTCTTCGCGGCATCCTGCGGCAGGGAGTTCCACAGGCCGACTGTGCGTCGGGTGAAGAAATTCTTCCTTGTGTTTGTGTTAAACCTGCTGCCGGTTCATTTCATTGGGTGCCTCCTGCTTCTTGTGTTATGAGGAGTAAACAACACGTCCTGATTCACTTTCTCCGCCCCAGGCATGATTTTATAGAGCTCTGTCACCCCCCCCTTCGGCGTCTCTCTTCCAAGCTGAAAAGTCCCCGTCTTATTAATCTCTCCTCACGCGGCAGCCGTCCCAGCCCCCTCAGCATTTTGGTTGCCCTTTTCTGAACCTTTCCCAACTCCCACACATCTCTCTGGAGACGGGGCGCCCGCGCCTGCGCCGTGTCCCCGAGGCGGCTGTACCATGGATCTAGAGAGGCAAGACATTTCCTGCAGGACTCCCAGCGCCGGGCTCGGGCTTTCACCAGCGAACTCTCCGCAGTGACTCCAAGATCCCTCTCTCCAGTGGGAACAGCTAATTTACACCCCAGCATTTTATGGGGGGGGATGGTCAGGCCTGGCCTGGGGGGGGGTGCGACAGCAGACGGGGGGAGCCCAGCCCCCTCTACACTGGAAGCCCCGATATGGACCCCTTGTGGGAGCCCTTACAGGGGGCTTGTGGATTCCTGCCCTCCCAGCAAGCAGGAGCTCTCCACCCATGGGCCCCCCCCATCCCACCCATCGCCCACTGCCGCCCTCCCCCACCCATCAGCATCCAACGCCCCCCCCGCCTCACCCTGCCTGCACTTTCTCCTTGGTCAGGGACTCGATCATCTTGGTGCCCAGGTCGTAGATGGTTTCCATCTCCGTGGTCTTCAGCGTCAGCTTCCCCACCTTGGCGCCCTGCGGCGGGGGGGGGAGCGTCAGCCGCTGCGCACCCCCCCCCACCTGCCACACTCCCTGGCAGAGAGCAAACGTGGGGGGAGGGGGAGAGAGCCCACAGCTGCCCCCCGCCCACTGGCCTAAGGGGGGGGCCTGCTCTTGGGGGGAAGGGAGGGGCCAGTTCCTGCAAGGGAGGGGGAGGTAGGAAATGGGAGGGGCCCGTTCCTGGGGCGGCAGGTGGGTTACGGGAGGGCAGCACCAGCCAACCCAGGTCTGTCCTGCTCCTGCCAAGCTGGGCAGGGGAACCTGGGGCGACATCAGCTGGCTCAGCCCCCAGGGGCTGCCCACCCCCTTGCCCCTGCCCCTGCCGCGCTCCCCACTCACAGTGCCAGTGGCCGGGCGGTCAATCTGGATCTCCACCACCTCCCCCTCGATGATCTCTGTCTCCTCCCTGCGGGTAAAGAGCGGGGGGTCAGGGGGGACAGCCCTCACCCCCACCCGCCTTGCCACCGTCCCCAGGGACAGAAACCAGCTTCCCCCACCACCCCGAGCCGGGCAGGCAGCTCTGTGCCCAGGGCAGAACCTACACACAGCAGGGCAACCAATGCCCTCCTGGCTCCCAGCCCCCTGCTCCAACCACTAGACCCCACTCCCCTCCCATTGCCAGGGAGAGGACCCAGGAGTCCTGGCTCCCAGCCCCCCTGCTCTAACCCACCAGTTCCCCTCTCCTCCCAGAGCTGGGGAGAGAACCCAGGAGTCCTGGCTCCCAGCCCCCTGCTCTAACCACTAGACCCCACTCACCTCCCATTGCCAGGGAGAGAACCCAGGAGTCCTGGCTCCCTGCTCTAACCACTTGAACCGACTCCCTTCCCAGAGCCAGGGAGAGAACCCAGGAGTCCTGGCTCCCAGCGCCCCCTGCTCTAACCCACCAGCCCCCCTCTCCTCCCAGAGTTGGAGGCAGAACCCCAGCGTCCGGGCTCCGCCCCTCACTTGATGCGCACGCCGATGGAGCGCCGGAAGGCCTGGGTCAGCGCCTCTGTCTTGCTCATCTCCAAGGAGAAGATCTCGCTGCCGGCGATGGCGGTGAAAGGCGTGTCCAGCCCCAGCGCCTGCGCCATGCCTGGGGGCAGGGGGGAGAGCTGGTTACACAGGGGAGTGGACAGCTGGGGACCCCCACTCCTCAGCCACTGCTCTGGGCATGGCAGCTCCCTAGAGGGGCCCAGAGGAGAGTGCCAGGGCGGGAGGGATTCCCAGGGTAGGGGGGATCCCAGGACATGGGGGGGGGATTCCTTGGGTGGGAGCAGGATCCCAGGATGGGGGGAATTCCTGTGGGGGGGAGGGAGCCCAGGGGACCCTGTACGTATCAAGAGGAGAAGCGGAGAAGGGGTCCCCAGGCCAAGGCTGTGATCGGTTCCCAACAGGGGTCCCCCAGGTGCCTTGGAGGGAGCCCCCCCAGTGTCGTACCCATGGCGATGGCCGTCTTGCCGGTGCCCGGCTGGCCGGCGATGAGGACAGCCCGGCCCGCGATCTTCCCCTCCTTGATCATCTCCAGGATGACGCCGGCGGCGCGGCGGGCGGCCAGCTGGCCGACCATGCCCTGCGAGACCTGGGGAGAGCGAGGGGTGGGTGACAGCGAGGGGGGAGCCTCAGCCAGCCCCCCGGCTCCTCCCTCACATGCAACCCAGCCCCCCACTCACACCCCCAGCCCCCCGGCTCCTCCCTCACATGCAGCCCAGCCCCCCCACTCACACCCCCAGCCCCCCGGCTCCTCCCTCACATGCAACCCAGCCCCCCCACTCACACCCCCAGCCCCCCGGCTCCTCCCTCACATGCAGCCCAGCCCCCCCACTCACACCCCCAGCCCCCCGGCTCCTCCCTCACATGCAACCCAGCCCCCCCACTCACACCCCCAGCCCCCCGGCACCTCCCTCACCTGCAGCCCAGCCCCCCCACTCACACCCCCTGCCCCCCGGCTCCTCCCTCACATGCAGCCCAGCCCCCCCACTCACACCCCCAGCCCCCCGGCTCCTCCCTCACATGCAACCCAGCCCCCCCACTCACACCCCCAGCCCCCCGGCACCTCCCTCACATGCAGCCCAGCCCCCCCACTCACACCGCCAGCCCCCCGGCACCTCCCTCACATGCAACCCAGCCCCCCCGCTCCTCCCTCACATGCAACCCAGCCCCCCCCCACTCACACCCCGAGCCCACCGGCTCCTCCCTCCCCTGCAGCGAAGCCACCCGAGTCACCCCCCCAGCCCCCCGGCTCCTCCCTCACATGCAGCCCAGCCCCCCCACTCACACCCCCAGCCCCCCGGCTCCTCCCTCACATGCAGCCCAGCCCCCCCACTCACACCCCCAGCCCCCCGCTCCTCCCTCACATGCAACCCAGCCCCCCCACTCACACCCCCAGCCCCCCGGCACCTCCCTCACATGCAGCCCAGCCCCCCCACTCACACCCCCAGCCCCCCGGCACCTCCCTCACATGCAACCCAGCCCCCCCGCTCCTCCCTCACATGCAACCCAGCCGCCCCCACTCACACCTCCAGCCCACCGGCTCCTCCCTCACATGCAGCCCAGCCCCCCCACTCACACCCCCAGCCCCCCGGCTCCTCCCTCACATGCAGCCCAGCCCCCCCTCACACCCCCAGCCCCCTGCTGCAACCCAGAGGCAGCCCTTCCATCTCTCCCCATTCACCCCTTCCCCCATACGCAACCCCCACTCCCGCCAGAACTCCCGCCCCCCATACTCAGTTCCTCCCCTCCACTGACCGAGGTGCCCTATGCCCCCCGCACAGCCCCCCATTTTCCCTCCCACCGAAGCCTCCTGGGTCTCTCTCCCAGTGGGCCCCTCCGCCCAGGCTCCCCACACGGGAGTGGCCAGGAGGAGGCGCCCCAGGTACCTGTCTGGGCTCCAGGGCATCGTCCAGGCCCAGGCCCCGGATGTGGGAGTGGGCGCCTGGGGACAGAAGAGAGGCCGGCGCATCACCTGGGTGCCCGGGCTGAGGGGGGACTCGGTGCCCCCCCCCCCCGTGGGCAGGGGCCGGAGCTGATGAGGGCAAAGGGCCCAGGCAGCCTGGTCTCGCCCGCTGCTCCCTGACACCTCAGACCAGCCCCACGGGCCCGCCCCCCCCCGATCAGCCCCACGGGCCAACCCCCCCGCCCCCGATCAGCCCCACTGACCCGCCCCACGGCCCCCCCCGATCAGCCCCAGGGGCCAGAGCAGCGGGGGGGGGGCAGGTTGCGCCCAGCCCCGTTGCCGTGGAGACCGCTTGGCGCCCGGCTGGTTCCCATGGCAGCAGGTCCCAGCCCCCCCGCGACCCCCGGGGCGGGACTCACCGATCCGCTCGATGCGGGTCACGTCCCGGACCTCGGGCACCTTCGTGGTCTGGGGGGGGGAGGGGGAGAGAGCGGTGAGGGGGGGCGGGGGCAGCGCGCGCGGGCGGGGCCCCCCCGCTTCCCCCAATTCCCCCCCCCCGGAACTTCCCCCCATCTCCCCCCGCCCCCCCGGGCAGGGCCGCGCTCTGGGGGGTCCCGCGAGGGGCGGGGCGGCTCCTCTCACCGCCGTTGCCATGTTCCCCGCACTCCGCAACGAGCCACCCGGCGCTGACCGGAAACCGGAAGTGGCTCCTCGCCACGCGCCGAGCACAGGGCGCCGCTCCGGCCGCCGCTCTATGGTCCGCGGTCCTCCAGCCTCGCGGCGCGGCGCGGCCCCCTGACCCCGCCCCCTCCTCCTCACCTAGCCCCTCCTCCCCTGACCCCGCCCCTTTCTCCTTTGACCCCGCCCCCTCCCTGACCCCGCCCCTCCTCCTCCTCCCTGCTGACCCCGCCCCAACCCTCCTACTCCCACATTCTACCCCCTCCCTGACCCCGCCCCTCCCTCTCCTCCCCTGGCCCCTCCTCCCCCTCCTCCCCTGACCCCGCCCCTCCTCCTCCTCCTCCCCTGGCCCCTCCCCCTCACCTAGCCTCTCCTCCCCCGCCCCTCCCTGACCCCGCCCCTCCCCCTCACCTAGCCCCTCCTCCCCCGACCCTCCCTGACCCCGCCCCTCCTCCTCCCCTGGCCCCTCCCCCTCACCTAGCCTCTCCTCCGCCGCCCCTCCCTGACCCCGCCCCTCCCCCTCACCTAGCCCCTCCTCCCCCGACCCTCCCTGACCCCGCCCCTCCTCCTCACCTAGCCCCTCCTCCCCTGGCCCCTCCTCCCCTGATCCCGCCCCTTCCCCCTCCTCCCCTGGCCCCTCCTCCCCTGACCCCGCCCCTCCTCCTCCTCCCCTGGCCCCTCCTCCCCTGCCCCCGCCCCTTCCTACCCTCCCCTGGCCCCTCCTCCCCTGACCCTGACCCCTTCTCTGACACCGCCCCTCCTCCCCCTCTGCTGACCCCACCCCAACCCTCCTACTCCCACATTCTACCCCCTCCCTGACCCCGCCCCTCCTCCTCCTCCCCTGGCCCCTCCTCCCCTGACCCTGACCCCTCCTCTGACCCCGCCCCTCCTCCCCCCTGCTGACCCCGCCCCGCCCCAACCCTCCCACTCCCGCATTCTACCCCCTCCCTGACCCCGCCCCTCCCCCTCCTCAGAACTCGCCCCTCCCCCTCCTACGCTGACCCTCCCCCTGACCCCGCCCCTCCCCATCCTCTCTCCTCCTCTGACCCCGCCCCCGACCCTTTCCTGACCCCTCCCCCTCCTCTGGCCCCGCCCTTCCCCTGCTATCCCTGCCTCTGATTGCGCCCCTCTCCCTCTTCTGACCCTCCCCCTTGTACCCCTCCTCATCCAGCCCCTCCCCCCCGTACCTCGCCCCTGACCCCTCCCCGCCACCCCCTCCCGCCCCGCTCCCCTCCCCCCTTTCCTGGAATTGGCGACACTTCCCCTTTAAGACCTTGGAGCACGTACCCAGCCCTCCCCCACGTGTCCCTCCGTGGCCAGTCGCCGGATACGTCAGCCAATCAGAGCCCGGGATCCTGTGAGCGCTCCACTCAGAGTCGCGGGAGCGCAGAGGGGCGTGGCGCCGTGCGGGCCACGCCCTGTGTGGGCGGGGCTCCGCTGCAGCAGATGGGGGAGGGGCGGGGTCAGTCTGAGACTAGCGCTGCGGAGGGGTGGAGGCGCTGCGGGGAGGTGAGTGGGGGCTGAGAGCGTCCTGGTGCCCCCCCCCCAACATCCAGCCCCCCCCCATGTTCCCCCAGCCCCCCCGATCCAGCCCTCTCCGATCCCCCAACCTCTTCCCCCATGTGCCCCCTGTATCCCCCCAGCATCCCGCCCCCCATGTCCCCCCTCCAGCCCCATGTCCCCCTAACCCCCTCCCCATCCCCTAGCCCCCTCCCCCTCCTCTTCTACCAGCCCCCCATGTTCCCCCTCCCCCCGTGTGCCCCTTTTAACCCCCCCAGCCCCCACCTACCCCCAACCCCAGCTTCCCACCAGCCAAGGCTCTGACCCCGCCCCCTTCCTGTGGGTCTGGGAGGTGCCGGTGCAGGGGGTGTCCCAGGGCTCTGACACCCCACCCATGGGCCTGCACTGTGGGGGTAGCAGGGCTGATCGGGTCTGTCTGTCTCCCCAGCCCGCCACACAGACCCCCCCCCATTGGCGAAGTGCTGCCCCCCAGCCTCAGCCGCCATGCCCCTGGCCCGCAGCGTCTCCGTCACCTCCCTGACGGGGCTGGAGGACTGGGAGGATGAGATCGACCTGGAGAATGCGGTTCTCTTCGAGGTGGCCTGGGAGGTGGCCAACAAAGGTGAGCCGGATGCCTGGGTTCTCTCCCCGGCTCCGGGAGGGCGGGCGGTGCTAGTGGTTAGCTCAGTGGGGGATGTGAGCCCGGACACCTGGGTTCTCTCCCCTGCTTGGGGAGGGGAGTGGGGTCCAGTGGCTGGGAGCCCACGAGGTTGCCTTGTGAACTGCCGGGCCATGGCTCCTGGGGGGCAGCACCCCGCCCCCTGGGGTCCCAGGCATCCGCCTATGGGGTGAGGAGCAGGAACATTAATCCTAGGGGAAGAGCGGGGGCAGGGGTCATGGGGGCCCGGCTCTGTGCCCCCCACTGGAGCAGGGCCCAGTGGGAGGAAGGCCCCCCCCCCAGCAGCCATGCTGCCCCCTCGGCCGAGCCGCGTTCCCTCGTTACATCTAATGGGCCCATTGTGCTGGCTCTGTGCCACGGGGTTGTGATGCCCACTGGGGGCACGGGGCAGAGACGGACCAGCCCCAGGTTCCCCTGCAGCCCGGCGTCCCCCTGCCGGCACTGGGGCATCGGGGCCAGTACTGATGGCCGGGGGGGCGCTGGGCTGGTGGGTGGCAGGGCAGAGGCCCAGCAGGGGGCGCTCTCCCCTGGCAGGCTGTGCTGGCCCCAGTGGGGTGCTGGGCTGCAGTGGGGGGGCGGTATTTTTGGGGTGTCCTGTCCTGGCTTTGAGCCCTTCGGGTTGAAGCTCCCTGCTGCTTGCTTCACTTCCTGTCCTAAACTGTTCTATGGCTGTTAAGCAGCCCCTAACCCCACTCCAGAGGGGTTGCGACTCCGCCCAGGCAAGGGGTCCCCCACAACCAGCGTGGGGGGGCGCTGGCTGGAGCTATCCTTGGCGCTGTGACTCCCAGGCCTCGGCTGTGAGGGAACAGGCGCCACCTTGTGATTCCCCCCCGATGCCTCCTGCCCCCCAGGTCCTCTTGCTGGGGCCCAGGCCGGCGAGCGGAGACGCTGGTGCAGAGAAGGGGCCGGTCTGAGCTGGGGCGGGGTAACTGCGCCATGGGGCAGCCCCCGGCAGGGGGCTCTGGACACGAGCTGGGGGGGAGCCGGGCCAGGCTGGGGTGGGGGGCTTTGACCATGGGAGGCGCTAGAGCTGGGGAGGTGGGAGGGGTCTCCTGCTTGGGGACCTGGGTGGCTGAGAGCCCTGCTTGGGGGAGTATGGGGCAATGGGGGAGGGGCCCCTGCTGCTGGGGGTCCCACAATGCATTGCATCCTGCTGGGCCCCATGGTACAGGGCAAGGGAGTCCCTGGTGTGGGGGAGGGGGTGTGTATCGAGGGGCCCCCCCCATCGCTCAGATAAAGGGGCAGGGTGTGTATGGTGTGGGGCAGGGGTGGGTGCATGCACGGCTGTGTCTCTAACACCCCCCCCACACACACAGTGGGGGGGATCTACACGGTGCTGCAGACCAAGGCCAAGATCACGTCGGACGAGTGGGGGGAGAATTACTTCCTGCTCGGGCCCTACCTGGAGCAGAACGTGCGCACCCAGGTGGAGCTGATCGACCCGCCCCACCCGGCCGTGCGGCGCACCATCGACTCCATGAATGCCAAGGGCTGCAAGGTGAGGGCCGGGCCGGGGCGCCAGCCGCGGCCAGCGGGGAGCCCCCCTCCCCCCAGCGCCGTAGCTGGCGAAGTGACAGCCGGGGGGTGTTCGGGGGCCTCCTTGTGATTTGGGGTGGGGGCGGGGCGGGGACTGATGGACCATAGGGAGCAGCAGGGGTCACAAGGGGGGCCCCACCCATTTCCTCTACCTCTATGTTGGGGTCTCCCTTTTCCTGACCAGAACAATTCCGGCACCCCCCTCCCAGAGCCAGGAGAGAACCCAGGAGTCCTGGCTCCCGCCTCCCCCTGCTCTAACCACTAGACCCCACTCCCCTCCCAGAGCCAGGAGAGAACCCAGGAGTCCTGGCTCCCGCCTCCCCCTGCTCTAACCACTAGACCCCACTCCCCTCCCAGAGCCAGGAGAGAACCCAGGAGTCTTGGCTCCCAGCCTCCCCCTGCTCTAACCACTAGACCCCACTCCTTTCCCAGAACCGGGGAGAGAACCCGGGAGTTCTGCCCCCACCTAACCAGGTTGAACAGAACCCCCTCCCCGAAATCCTGTGTCCTATTAGGACCGTCACGCCCAATCCCTGGTGTTTTGGGGTGTCTCATTCCCCCCTACCCAGCAGCCACCTCTGGGACTCCCAGCCCCCCCCCCCTTGGCCGGGTCCCCAGAGGGGGGCTATCTTTAGTAGCCGGGCTCAGGTTACCCCCCCAGGAAAGGTCACCCCCCCCCACACGTGATGTTTTTCTCTGGTGCTCAAAATATCTGCCCTGAAGTCCCCTCCTGGGTGGGTGGGGCCTGGGATCCTGAGTGGGTGGGGGGAGGGTGTCACGGATTCACGGGCCGTGCCCACTCGTGGCCCCGTGCGGTCCGTGGGGGGGTGCCCCCTTCAGTGCGACAGCCCTTCTCGGGGGGCCGCTCTCCCCCGGGGTCAGGCCCCTCCACCTCCTGGAGCCGCCCCTCCCTGAGCCTCAGCGCGTCTGTCTCTGCCGTGGGCCCCTCGGGGAGTCCCCTCGCTCCGGACCCCCGGGGCCTCCACCCCCCCCGAAGGGGCCGATGCCCCCCCGCCCCCCACCCTGCTCTCTAGCCCGGAGCGACTCAGCCAGCGTAACACAGGAGGGTTATTGAGCGTTGAACCCAGCGCAGGAAACTCTCCAGCCTCAGGCCTGGCCCCCCTCAGCCCAGCACGTCCCAGTCCCCCTGCAGCCAGGGGGGCTCTGCCCCCCCCCAGCCCCGAGCCCCCCTGCTCCCAGCTGGGCCTCCGAGACCCCCGGCCCCAAGCCCCCCTCTGTCCATTGTCTTCTCTCCAGGGAAACAGGGTCTCCTGGGCTCCTCCCCCCTCCCGTCCTCTGGCCCCTCTGGCTGGACCCGGCTGGTCAGGTCACCGGGGTCCCGTCCCCGCAGCCCATTGTCCTCCCCCCGGCCAGAACCGGCTGCGACTCCTGAGCCGGGTCTCCGGGGCACCAGGGCACTGGTCGCTGGGGTCTCCATCCTCCAGGCCAGCGGCCGGGGTCCCGCGTTCCCTCTCCGGCCCTCTGTGCCCACAAACTCCCCCCCCCTCCCCTCGTTACCCCGTAACACCCGGGGACACTGAGTCCCACCCCCTCGGCCTGGAAAACCCAAGAACCCCCCCCCCCCCCCTTCGTCACATCGGGCAACATGGGGGGGTGTCGGGAAGTGGCTACTGCCATCTGGGCCCCAACCCCATTCCTGGGGGCGTCTCCCCAACCCCCGAGGTGGCAGTTGGGGGGGGTCCCTGCTGGGTGTGGAGGCTCGGGGGGGGGGAGGGGTTGGTCCATGTGCCTGTGGTGGGGAGAGGCCCTGGGGCGGGTGGTTTGGGGGCCGGGGTTCTGCTGGGTGCTCGGTGTGGGGGGCCCCTGGATGTGGTTTGGGAGCCTGAGGGGGGGGCTGGGTGTGGTGTGGAAGCCCCGGGGCTCCTCTCACCCCTGCCCCCCCCAGGTGTACTTTGGGCGCTGGCTCATCGAGGGGGGCCCCTATGTGGTGCTGCTGGACGTGGGGGCCACGGCCTGGAGCCTGGACCGCTGGAAGACGGAGCTGTGGGACAGCTGCACCATCGGGGTGCCCTGGTACGACCGGGAGGCCAACGACGCCGTCCTCTTCGGCTTCCTCACCGCCTGGTTCCTCGGCGAGGTGCGCGGGGGGGGGGGGGGGATGCTGCCCGAGAGCCCCCAGCTCTGCCCACAGCGCCCCCTACGCCAGCCCGCCGCTGGCCCCCGAGCGCCCCGTTTCCTGGGGCGTCGCAAATAGAACCCAGGCGTCCTGGCTCCCAACCCCCCTCTGACCCACTAGACCCCACTCCCCTTCCAGAGCAAGGGAGAGAACCCAGGCATCCTGGCTCCCAACCCCCCCTCACCTTCCAGAGCAGGCGTCCTGGCTCCCAGCAGCCTCCCCCGCCCCCCCAAGCCAGGGAGAGAACCCAGGCGTCCTGGCTTCCAACCCCCCTCTGACCCCCCCGACCCCCCCTTCCCTCCCAGCATGGGGAGAGAACCCAGGCGTCCTGGCTCCCAGCAGCCTCCCCTGCCCCCCCCGAGCCAGGGAGAGAACCCAGGCGTCCTGGCTTCCAATTCCCCTCTGACCCACCAGACCCCCCTCCCCTCCCAGTACGGGGAGAGAACCCAGGTGTCCTGACCAGGCTCTGTCTCTCTCTCCCCCTCCCCAGTTTGTGGCTCAGTGCGAGGAGAAGCCGTTTGTCATCGGCCATTTCCACGAGTGGCTGGCGGGCGTCGGGCTCATCCTGTGCCGGGTCCGCAAGCTGCCGGTGGCCACCATCTTCACCACCCACGCCACGCTGCTGGGGCGCTACCTGTGCGCGGGCAGCGTCGACTTCTACAACAACCTGCATGCCGTGAGTCACGGGGGGGGGGGGGGGGGCATGGTCCCCTCCCAGAGCCGGGGAGAGAACCCAGGAGTCCTGGCTCCCAGCCCCCCGGCTACACCCCACTCCCCTCCCAGAGCCGGGGAGAGAACCCAGGAGTCCTGACTTCCTGCCCCCCCCGCCCTAAATCCCCTTCCAGAGCCATGGAGAGAACCCAGGAGTCCTGACTTCCTGCCCTAACCGCTCCATGCCACTCCCCTCCCAGAGCCGGGGAGAGAACCCAGGAGTCCTGACTTCCTGCCCCCCCCCGCCCTAAATCCCCTTCCAGAGCCGGGGAGAGAACCCAGGAGTCCTGACTTCCTGCCCTAACCGCTCCATGCCACTCCCCTCCCAGAGCCGGGGAGAGAACCCAGGAGTCCTGACTTCCTGCCCCCCCCCGCCCTAAATCCCCTTCCAGAGCCGGGGAGATAACCCAGGAGTCCAGCCCCCCTGCTCTAACCGCTCCATGCCACTCCCCTCCCAGAGCCGGGGAGAGAACCAAGGAGTCCTGGCTCCCAGCCCCCCCCCCGCTACACCCCACTCCCTTCCTAGAGCCAGGGAGAGAACCCAGGAGTCCTGGCTTCCAGCCCACCCTGCTCTAACCACTAGACCCCACTCCGCTCCCAGAGCCAGGGAGAGAACCAAGGAGTCCTGGCTCCCACCCCCCCGCGCTCTAACCACTAGACCCCCCTCCCCTCCCAGAGCCAGGGAGAGAACCAAGGAGTCCTGGCTCCCCTTTGCCTCCTCTCCCCATGCTCTACCCTACTCCGGGGCGTTACCACTTTGTCCTGTCTCACTGCCCCCCTCTCACCGTGGCCCCAGTTTAACGTGGACAAGGAGGCCGGGGACCGGCAGATTTACCACCGGTACTGCATGGAGCGGGCCGCCGTGCACTGCACCCACGTCTTCACCACCGTGTCCCAGATCACGGCCGTGGAAGCTGAACACCTGCTCAAGAGAAAACCCGGTGAGGGGCTGGGGGCGCGGGGCCCTCTGGGGCTGGGGGCGCGGGGCCCTCTGGGGCTGGGGGCGCGGGGCCCTCTGGGGCTGGGGGCGCGGGGCCCTCTGGGGCGGGGCGCGGGGCCCGGGTATGCAGGGACCCCTCCTCCAGCACTGGGATTCGCCCCCTCTGGGGTGGAGCGCGGGGGCTGTTGAGCAGCCACATAGAACAGCATGGGGAAGAACAGGCAATCCCAGGCCTGGTTATTTCCCACTAATGGCTGCCCCGTGTCTGCTCTCCGGTGCCCCCCTTTTCCTGCAACCCCCCCCCCCCCAGATCTGGTGACCCCCAACGGCCTGAATGTCAAGAAATTCTCTGCCATGCACGAGTTCCAGAACCTCCACGCCCAGAGCAAGGCCCACATCCAGGAGTTCGTCCGGGGGCATTTCTATGGGTGAGTCCCTGACACCCCAATTCCCGGGCTTCTGGGGCGCCCCAGCCTGCTCGGTCCCACAGGCGCAAGCTTGGAACAGTATCCCCGTCGCCCCTGTGGTAGAACCCAGGCGTCCTGGCTCCCAGCCCCCCTCCCAGAACTGGAGAGAGAACCCAGGTGTCCTGGGTTCCCAGCCCCCACAACTCACCGAACCGGCTCCTTCCCTCCTGGAATTCCCCTCAGCGCCCCCTTCTGGCTGCTGGTAATACTGCACCTGCTGTCCCTTCACTACCCCCTTGAGGTGCTGTAGAGGATTAAGGGGACATGTGAGGTCAGATCCCCCCCCCCCTTTCACCCCAGTGCTAGGTGCAGTGTGGCAATTGGCCTCCTCCTGGGTGAGGATGCGGCTGGCTCTGGGGTGGGGGCTGGGTATCCGGATACCCCTCGCCCGGCGCTGGGATGCAGCTGGCTCTGGGGTGGGGCGCGGGGGCTGGGTATCCGGGGACCCCTCGCCTGGTGCTGGAATGCGGCTGGCTCTGGGGTGGGGCGCGGGGGATGGGTATCCGGGGACCCCTCGCCCGGCGCTGGGATGCAGCTGGCTCTGGGGTGGGACACGGGGGATGGGTATAGAGGGACCCCTCGCCCAGCGCTGGGATGTGGCTGGCTCTGGGGTGGGGCGCGGGGCTGGGTATACGGGGACCCCTCGCCCCGTGCTGGGATGTGGCGGGCTCTGGGGTGGGACTCGGGGGATGGGTATAGAAGGACCCCTCGCCCAGCGCTGGGATGCGGCTGGCTCTGGGGTGGGACACGGGGGATGGGTATAGTGGGACCCCTCGCCCCGTGCTGGGATGCGGCTGGCTCTGGGGTGGGGTGCGGGGGATGGGTATAGAGGGACCCCTCGCCCCGTGCTGGGATGCGGCTGGCTCTGGGGTGGGGTGCGGGGGATGGGTATACAGGGACCCCTCGCCCCGCGCTGGGATGCGGCTGGCTCTGGGGTGGGACACGGGGGATGGGTATACGGGGACCCCTCGCCCGGCGCTGGGATGCGGCTGGCTCTGGGGTGGGGTGCGGGGGATGGGTATAGAGGGACCCCTCGCCCAGCGCTGGGATGCGGCTGGCTCTGGGGTGGGGTGCGGGGGAAGGGTATACGGGGACCCCTCGCCCGGCGCTGGGATGCAGCTGGCTCTGGGGTGGGGTGCGGGGGATGGGTATAGAGGGACCCCTCGCCCGGCGCTGGGATGCGGCTGGCTCTGGGGTGGGGTGCGGGGGATGGGTATAGAGGGACCCCTCGCCCGGCGCTGGGATGCGGCTGGCTCTGGGGTGGGGTGCGGGGGATGGGTATAGAAGGACCCCTCGCCCAGCGCTGGGATGCGGCTGGCTCTGGGGTGGGGCGCGGGGGATGGGTATAGAAGGACCCCTCGCCCGGCGCTGGGATGCGGCTGGCTCTGGGGTGGGGTGCGGGGGATGGGTATAGAGGGACCCCTCGCCCGGCGCTGGGATGCGGCTGGCTCTGGGGTGGGGTGCGGGGGATGGGTATAGAGGGACCCCTCGCCCGGCGCTGGGATGCGGCTGGCTCTGGGGTGGGGCGCGGGGGCTGGGTATACGGGGACCCCTCGCCCCGTGCTGGGATGCGGCTGGCTCTGGGGTGGGGTGCGGGGGATGGGTATAGAAGGACCCAGCGCTGGGATGCGGCTGGCTCGTGGGTGGGGTGCGGGGGATGGGTATAGAGGGACCCCTCGCCCGGCGCTGGGATGCGGCTGGCTCTGGGGTGGGGTGCAGGGGATGGGTATAGAGGGACCCCTCGCCCCGTGCTGGGATGCGGCTGGCTCTGGGGTGGGGCGCGGGGGATGGGTATAGAAGGACCCGGCGCTGGGATGCGGCTGGCTCTGGGGTGGGGCGCGGGAAATGGGTATAGAAGGACCCAGCGCTGGGATGCGGCTGGCTCTGGGGTGGGGCGCGGGGGATGGGTATAGAAGGACCCAGCGCTGGGATGCGGCTGGCTCTGGGGTGGGGTGCGGGGGATGGGTATAGAGGGACCCCTCGCCCCGTGCTGGGATGCGGCTGGCTCTGGGGTGGGGCGCGGGGCTGGACGTTCAGGGGTTTCTCTGCCCCAGGCACCTGGACTTTAACCTGGACAAGACCCTGTTCTTCTTCATCGCCGGGCGCTACGAGTTCTCCAACAAGGGGGCCGACATCTTCCTGGAGGCGCTGGCCCGTCTCAACTACCTGCTCCGGGTGAGGGGGGTTCCCTGCCCGCTGGGGGGAGGAGATGCCTGTGCTGGGGGGTCCCTGGCCCTGCCTCCCCGCACTCTGGGCCCCCCCCGCCTGCCGTCTCGGGTGGGGCCTGGTCAGAAGGGGTCGGGCAGAGGGTAGATGGGGCCCGTGGCGGGTTTCCTAGCTGGGCAGGGGGCAGTGAGGGGGTGTCTCTGGGCCGGGGCTGAGCTGTCCCTGGAGCCCCCAGCCCTGCTGGGGAATGGCCCCGGGGGCCCGTCCCCCCCACTCACCTCCTCTGCCCCCCCCCCCCAGGTGAACGGCAGCCAGGTGACCGTGGTGACCTTCTTCATCATGCCGGCTCGGACCAACAACTTCAACGTGGAGAGCCTCAAGGGGCAGGCCGTGCGCAAGCAGCTCTGGTGAGCGACCCCCCCCGGGGCCCAGGAGTCCTGGCTCCCCCCTGCCCTAGCCACCAGCCCCCACTCCCCTCCCAGAGCCGGGGAGAGAACCCAGGAGTCCCGGCTCCCAGCCCCCCCTGCTCTAACCCACCAGCCCCCACTCCCCTCCCAGAGCCGGGGAGAGAACCCAGGAGTCCTGGCTCCCAGCCCCCCCTGCTCTAACCCACCAGCCCCCACTCCCCTCCCAGAGCCGGGGAGAGAACCCAGGAGTCCCGGCTCCCAGCCCCCCCTGCTCTAACCCACCAGCCCCCACTCCCCTCCCAGAGCCGGGGAGAGAACCCAGGAGTCCCGGCTCCCAGCCCCCCCTGCTCTAACCCACCAGCCCCCACTCCCCTCCCAGAGCCGGGGAGAGAACCCAGGAGTCCCGGCTCCCAGCCCCCCCTGCCCTAGCCACCAGCCCTCACTCCCCTCCCAGAGCCAGGGAGAGAACCCAGGAGTCCCGGCTCCCAGCCCCCCCTGCTCTAACCCACCAGCCCCCACTCCCCTCCCCGAGGTGGGAAGAGAACCCAGGCGTCCGGGCTCCCAGGATCTCTCTCTCTCCCCCCACAGGGACACTGCCAATGCCGTGAAGGAGAAGTTTGGGAAGAAGTTGTATGATTCGCTGCTGGTGTAAGTCCCACCCCTGGCTCCCCCAAGCTCAGTGGCCCAGGGGGCAACAGTGAGGTGCAGGGGGGGCTGTGCCGGCCCTTCCGCTTCCCTGTAGCCGGGAGGGGGGGGAGCTGGGGGGAGGGGGAGGCAGGTGGGATATATGGGGCAGGGGACTCTGGGCTATGGGGCAGGGAGCTGGGGGGTGCAGGGAATGGGAGTTGGGGGGCATCCAGTCCTGGCCTCTGCCCCCCCCATTAACACCCCCCGTCCCCCCAGCGGGAACCTCCCTGACATGAACAAGATGCTGGACAAGGAGGATTTCACCATGATGAAGAGAGCGATATTCGCCACCCAGGTACCCGGACGCCTGGGTTCTCTCCCGGGGCGGGGGGGTCTAGTGGTTAGAGCGGGATGGGGGTTGGGAGCCAGGACTCCTGGGTTCTATCCCCAGCTCGGGGAATGGAGCAGCTGGGAGCCAGAACTCCTGCCTCCAATCCTGGCTCTGGGAGGGGAGTGGGGTCTCATGGGATTGAGCTGTGGGGACTGGCAGCCCGGACGCCTGGGTCCAGTCCTGCGACGGCCAAGCCTCCCCAGGCTGACAGGTGTCCGTCCGTCCGTCCTAGCGTCACTCCTTCCCCCCCGTCTGCACCCACAACATGCTGGACGACTCGACGGACCCCGTCCTCAACACCATCCGGCGTCTCGGGCTGTTTAACAGCAGCGCCGACCGCGTCAAGGTGAGCCGGGGGGCGGCCCCGCGGGGGAGGGACAGGGGGGGAGCTGCCCTGCTGGGGATAACACCCCCCCCCCCCGCCCCCAGGTCATCTTCCACCCCGAGTTCCTGTCCTCCACCAGCCCCCTGCTGCCCGTGGACTACGAGGAGTTCGTCCGAGGCTGCCACCTAGGGGTCTTCCCCTCCTACTACGAGCCGTGGGGCTACACGCCAGGCAAGGGACTGGGGCGCTTGGGTTCCCCCCTGCGGCAGGGCGGAGAGTGGGGAGGGGGGCGGGGCAGGACTCCTGGGTTCTATTCCCCAGCTCTGGGAGGGGAGTGATGTCTAGTGGTTAGACGGGGGAGGGGGGTGGGGCAGGACTCCTGGGTTCTCTCCTGGCTCTGGGAGGGGAGGGGGGTCTAGTGGTTAGAGCGGGTGGGCTGGGAGCCAGGACTCCTGGGTTCTGTCCCCAGCTCTGGGAGGGGAGTGGGGTCTAGTGGTTAGACAAGGGGCGGGGGAGCCAGGACTCCTGGGTTCCATTCCCCAGCTCTGGGAGGGGAGTGGGGTCTAGTGGTTAGAGCAGGGGGGCTGGGAGCCAGGGCTCCTAGGTTCTATACCTAGCTCTGGATGAGGGGTCCCTGTGTAACCAGCCCCCACCCCAGAGGGGCCGTGTCCCTGCGCCGGGCAAGGGGCCCCGTATACCCAGCCCCCGCGCTCCAGCTGGTGGGTGTCCACGGGCCATCACGCTCTGTGGTTCCAGACGTGAGTTGGTCAGAACCAGGCTACAAGGGCGGGGGAAGGGGGTATATGCCCCCTCCCCTCCGACCCCCGGTCTAACCCTCCCTCTCCCCCTGCCAGCTGAATGCACCGTCATGGGGATCCCCAGCATCTCCACCAACCTCTCCGGATTCGGTTGCTTCATGGAGGAGCATATAGCCGACCCGTCGGCCTACGGTGAGTCCCCGGCCCCCCTGCCCCACGACCTGGGGGCATTGTTCCCTGGCCAGTCCCCCTGCCTGGGCAAAACGGACGCCTCATTTCCCGGCTGAATGCGTCCAGCAGCCACGCCCGGCCCTGCCTCTGCTCGACTGACGCGCCCGGGATCCGGTCCCCACGCACGTCCCCCCGCCCCACACCCCCAGCCCTTCTCAGCTAAACGGCCGGAGCTCCTGGGGGGTCTCTCACTCGCGGGCAGGTTTTCCGGCCCTCACGTTCTTCTCCGGCTCCTCTGCAATTCACCACCATCCTCCTTGAGATGTGGACACCAGAGCTGGGTGCAGGATCCCAGCTGCCCCAGGGCCAGCTCCCCGTTCACACAGCCCAGGGGGGTGCTGCCGATCGCCCGCCACGCTGCTCCCCAGGAGAGAGCCCCCCCCCCCCAGCCTGTACGTGCTGCCTGCGTTTCTGGTCCGAGACGGAGCTGTATTAACACGCAGCGTTTGCTTGGGCCCGGCTTACGCAGCGAGCCAGTCGCCTTGTATCGCTGACCCATCCTCTGCAATGGCTCCCGTGCCCCCCAGCGTGTGGGTTGTCTGCAAACTTTATCAGTGAGGATTTGATGTTTTCCTTCAGGTCACTGATAAAAACGTTCAGTGGTGAGGGGCCTTGTGAGACCCCACTAGAAACCTGCCCGCTCGATGGCGGTGCCCCCACTTACAATCCCCCTGCGAGATCTATCAGCTAGCCAGTTTTTAATCCATTTAACGTGGGCCATGTTACTGTGTTATCTTCTCGTGCTTTGATCTTAATGTCGTGTAGCACCACACAAGTCTGAATAGGTCACATCAGCCCCATTACCTGTGTCATTCAGATTTCTAATTTCACCAGACAAGATGTGACAGTAGTTGGATGGGATCTATTTTCCATAGACCCATGTTGATTGGATTTAATTGCATTGTTCCCCTTCAATTCTTTAAGTCCCACATTAGCCACGTCATCATCTTGCCTGGGATCGATGTCCGATTGACAGGCCTATAATTACCCAGGTCACAGATTAGCTTTCTTCCAATCTTTTGGAAGTTCCCCAGGGTTTCAAGATCAATGGTCCAGCGAGCTCCTCGGCCAACTCTTTTAAAACTCTTGGTTGCAAGTTTTTGGGACATGCTGATTTTAAAATGTCTAGCTTTAGCTGCTGCTGTTTAACCTCCTCCAGAGATCCTGCTGGAATGGAAAGTGTTTCATCATCATATGATCTGACTACGTGATCTGGCTTTTCCCCAAATACAGAACACAAATATTTGCTGAACACTTCTGCTTTTCTGCATGGTTGTTCACAACTCTATCCTGTCCATCTAGTAATGGACCAACTCCATTCATGGAATATTAGGTTGGAAGAGACCTCAGGAGGGATCTAGTCCAATCCCCTGCTCAAAGCAGGACCAACCCCAACTAAATCATCCCGGCCAGGGCTTTGTCAAGCCGGGCCTTAAAAACCTCTAAGGAAGGAGATTCCACCACCTCCCTAGGTAACCCATTCCAGTGCTTCACCTCCCTCCTCGGGAAATAGTTTTTCCTAATATCCAACCTAGACCTCCCCCACTGCAACTGGAGACCATTGCTCCTTGTTCTGTCATCTGCCCCCACTGAGAACAGTCTAGATCCGTCCGCTTTGGAATCCCCCTTCAGATAGTTGAAAGCAGCGATCAAATCCCCCCTCACTCTTCTCTTCTGCAGAGTAAACAAGCCCAGTTCCCTCAGCCTCTCCTCATAAGTCATGTGCTCCAGCCCCCTGATCATTTTTGTTGCCCTTTGCTGGACTCTCTCCAATTTGTCCACATCCTTCTTGTCGTGTGGGCCCCAAAACTGGACGCAATACTCCAGGCGTGGCCTCACCAGTGTCGAATAGAGGGGAATGATCACGTCCCTCGATCTGCTGGCAATGCCCCTACTACTGCAGCCCAACATGCCGTTAGCCGTCTTGGCAACAAGGGCTCACTGCTGACTCATATCCAGCTTCTCGTCCACTGTAATCCCCAGGTCCTTTTCTGCAGAACTGCTGCTTAGTCAGTCGGTCCCTAGTCTGTAGCAGTGCCAGGGATTCTTCTGTCCTAAGTGCAGGACTCTGTGCTTGTCCTTGTTGAACCTCATCAGGTTTCTTTTGGCCCAATCCTTCAATTTGTCTAGGTCCCTCTGTATCCTCTCCCTACCCTCCAGCGTATCTACCTCTCCCCCCAGCTTAGTGTCATCTGTGAACTTGCTGAGGGTGCAATCCACCCTATCATTCAGATCATTAATAAAGATGTTGAACAAAACCGGCCCCAGGACCGACCCCTGGGACACTCTGCTTGATACCGGCTGCCAACTAGACATGGAGCCATTGATCGCTCCCGTTGAACCCAATGATCTAGCCAGCTTTCTATCCATCTTGTAGTCCATTCATCCAATCCATACTTGTTTAACTTGCTGGCAAGAATACTGCAGGAGACCGTATCAAAAGCTTTGCAAAAGTCAAGATATAGGAGTTATTTTGTTCCTAATACACTAAAAAACAAACCAACCCTACTTATTGTCCTTAACTCTGCTGGTCATAGATTTTGCCTTGTGTCCTTCAGCTTCCCTTATCAATTTTCTGCAGTTCCCTGTTTTTTGATTGAAATGCTTTATTATCACCTTCTCCTTGATTCCACTTGTTGTATAGTTGCTGTCAATTCCCCCATAAGCCTAGTTGGTTTTTTAACCTACCTTCGTGATTGTGGCTTTTCAGGCCTCTAATAGAACATCCTTGGGACTGTTCCCAATGATCGTTCACATTTTTCTCTTTAAATTTTCTCTCCCAGCTGACTTAGCTCAGAAATGGGTCGAGATTTAACATAGAGGCTGGATTCTGCCCCAGCTCGGGGAGGGGACGGGGGACTAGTGAGTTAGAGCAGGGGGGCTGGGAGCCAGGACTCCTGGGTTCTCACTCCCTCCCCTCTCCCTTCCTCAGGGATCTACATCCTAGACCGACGGTTCCGGGCGCTGGATGATTCGTGCACCCAGCTGACGTCCTTCCTGTACAGCTTCTGTCAGCAGAGCCGGCGCCAGCGTATCATCCAGCGCAACCGGACCGAGCGCCTCTCCGACCTGCTGGACTGGAAGTACCTGGGCCGGGTGAGTAGGAGAGGGGCTGGGTGAGTGGGAAATCCCTGGGCCAGGCCATGTGGGGGAATTGCTGGCTTGGGGGCGGGGGGAAGAATGGCTCCTGGGGCGGTGGCGTCGCGGCGTCCCCGGGCGCTGCTCTGGAACTGCTCCCCACCAAGCCAAGCAGGACTCTGGGGAGCCTCCTCTCCCTCGGAGCAGACTGTCTCCAGGGCAAGAAGCTCCCACGGCTTCACCTCCTGGGTCTGACCTTGGAGCATTCAGCATCCTCTGCCCCTCCGTGCGCTTCCCCCAGCGAGTCGCCCCGGCGGGGTCCTGGGGCAGCCAGAGGGTCCTGCCCCCCCACTCCGCAGTCAGACGTGACTCTCAGCCAGCCAGGAACACAGAGGTTTATTCGATGACAGGAACACGGGTTAAAACAGAGCTTGTAGGTACCGCGAACGGGACCCCTCAGCCGGGTCCATTTTGGGGGGGCAGTGAGCCAGACCCCCCCCCGTCTGCACTTCACTCCTTGTCCCCAGCCAGCTCCAGACTCCCAACCCCCTCCAGCCCCTCCTCCTCTGCTCAGCTCCTTCCCCGGGCCAGGAGGTCACCTGACCCCTTTGTTTCCAACACCTTGAGCATCCCCTTGCAGGGGGGAAGGGGCCCGGCCATTAGTTGCCAGGAGACAGAGTGTCGGCCATTTATGTGCACTGGCCCTTTGCTCTGCAACAATCACACCCCTGATCCCACCACCTAGAGACTTAAGAAATGCAGAGGGGAAACTGAGGCACCCACCCAGTATTCAGAGGAAACGTTCAGAACATTCCCACTTCGTCGCAGGTGGAGCTTCCCCCCCCCTACCCCCTCCAGCCTCCATGGGAACCGACCCCTTGGGGAGAACCTGCTGCTGTTGGAGGCTGACACGGAGGGGGGCTGCGGGGGGCAGGGCAGAGGGGGGCTGTGGGGATGGCGGAAGGGAGCGGGGGAGGGGGGAGGTCCTGCCCCAGCCCCCCATAACCCCCCTTGTCTTCTCCCCCACCCCAGTATTACATGTCTGCCCGACACATGGCGCTCGCCAAGGCCTTCCCCGACAACTTCACCTACGAGCCCCCGGAGGAGACGGCGGTGAGTGCGAGACCCCCGAGGGGCCCCGTATACCCAGCCCCTGCAGTCTCTCCCGAGGGGCCCCGTATGCCCAGCCCCCACCCTGCTCCCAAGGCCCCCATGCCCCCTCCCGAGGAGCCCCGCATACCCAGCCCAGAGGGTGTTGTGTTTCTGCTCTGGGTGAGGGGTCCCTGTGTCCCTGGCCCCTGCATTTCCCCTTCCCATCCCCCGAGGGATCCGTGTGTACCCAGCTCCTGTTTCTCCTCACCTCGCCCCCAAGGGATCCCTGCATCCTCTCCCCCAGGGGTTCCTGTGTATCCAGCCCCTGTGTGTGCCCCCCACCCTGAGGGGTCCCTGCGTGCCCCCTGTGATGGGTTCGATCACAGAGACCCCCTTGGGGCTGCCACCTGACGTGCTGAAACGACCCCTGAGCCCGTTTCCCTGCCAGCCTGGGACTTCAGAACCCTGCCTTGTTGAGCCAGACGCGCCGGCCTGCTGCATCCCAGAGCCAGGCTCTGAACCACGTTCCCAGAGCGGCAGACTGAACCGAAACCAGCTTAGAAAGTGCTCCTGACTCCAGCACCCAGACACCCAGCTCCCAATGGGATCCAAACCCCAAATAAATCCGTTTTACCCTGTATAAAGCTTAGACAGGGTAAACTCATAAATTGTCCACCCTCTATAACACTGATAGAGAGAGATGCGCAGCTGCTCGCTCCCCCAGGTATTAATCTCTTACTCTGGGTCAATTAATAAGCAAAAGTGATTTTATTAAGTGTAAAAAGAAGGATGTAAGTGGTTCCAAGTAATAGCAGCCAGAACACAGTAAGTCACCAAGCAAAATGACACAAAACCCGCACGTCTAAGCCTAATACGTTAAGAAACCGAACGCAGGTAAATCTCGCCCTCAGGGACGTTCCAATTAGCTTCTTGTACAGCCCTTGTTCCAGCTCAGGTGGTAACTAGGGGATTTCCAGGGCCGCCCTGCAGGTAAACAGCCATTCACAGCCTCTCGATGACGCCGCCTGCCGCAAATGCCGCGGCATTTCGGTGGCTGTTCGACCGACGGCCAGGACACGGGTGCATTTAGATGCCCCTGCGGGCGCCGCGTTGGGGACCCCTGGCTTATAAACTAGCGGATGTATTGGAGCATGAGCTTCCGTGGGTGAATACGTGCGGCTGACCAAGTGGGGGTTCCCCCACGACAGCTCCTGCGCCAATACGCCTGTTAGTCTAGAATGGGTCGGCAGCCTTTCAGCAGTGCTGCGCCGAGGCTTCATTCATTCGCTCTGATTTAAGGGTTCGCGCGCCGGTCAGACGTGTTAATGTTGTTCGAAGGTCTCTGTCTAGAAGTCTATAATATAGAACTAAACTATTGTTGTATGGAAAGTAAATAAGGTTTTTAAAATGTTTAAGAAGTTTCATTTAAAATTAAATTAAAAGGCAGAGCCCCCCCCGGACCGGTGCAGTGCGAGTGCCCGTGAAAATCAGCTCGCGCGCCATAGGGTGCCTACCCCTGGTCCATAAGGTGCCCCAGGACTCCTGGTCGCTTTTTACAGATCCAGGCTAACAGGGCTTCCCCTCCGATACTTGACAAGCTTCGTAATGGTGCCTTCCAAGAGACCTTTTGCATGAAGTATATTCCAGTTACGTCACGTTCACACAGACTTTTGTAAAGCATCTGCAGTGCTACGTCACCCCCCCCCCCGCCCCCCCGGGGAGCCGCGTCTCGGCGCCGGGCGAGGGGTCTCCGTCCACCTGTGCGGCCATGTCTGGGTGCTGGCGCTACCAGGCACGTGTCTCCCTCCCCCCACGCAGGCCCAAGGATTCCGCTACCCCCGCCCGGCCTCCGTGCCCCCTTCGCCCTCCATCTCCCGCCACTCCAGCCCCCACCACAGCGAGACGGAGGAGGACGACGAGCGGTACGACGAGGAGGAGGAGGCGGAGAAGGATCGGCGCAACATCAAGCCCCCGGCCATGACAGGCCCCGTCCCCGAGTGGCGCAAGCCGCCCAAGAAGGGCTCCAGCGAGGCCAGCACCTCCTCCAATGCCTCCAACGCCTCCACGCCCACCATGCCCTCCAGCCCCAGCGACTCCAGCAGCCCCACCACCTCCATCATCGAGGAGAGGAACTAGGGGAGGGGGGGGGGTTCTAGACTGGTCTAGAACTAGGGAGCGCCCCCGCCCCAGGCACAATGCCCCCCTGCCGTCCCCGTCCTCTGCTTCTGGCTCTCCCTCTCAAGAACCCACCCTTCCCTTTTGCTGGGTTCTAGATTGCTGGTGCTAGGTTCTAGATAGTTCAAAACCGGGTCTCCCCCCCCGTCCCTCAGCGAGAGGGGAATGAACATCCCCTTATCACCCCCTGTCCTCTGCTTCTGGTTCTCCCTCTCAAGAACCCACCCTTCCCTTTTGCTGGGTTCTAGATTGCTGGTGCTAGGTTCTAGATAGTTCAAAACCGGGTCTCCCCCCCGTCCCACAGTGAGAGGGGAATGAACATCCCCTTATCACCCCCTGTCCTCTGCTTCTGGCTCTCCCTCTCAAGAACCCACCCTTCCCTTTTGCTGGGTTCTAGATTGCTGGTGCTAGGTTCTAGATAGTTCAAAACCGGGTCTCCCCCCCCGTCCCTCAGTGAGAGGGGTATGAACATCCCCTTATCACCCCCTGTCCTCTGCTTCGGGTTCTCCCTCTCATGAACCCACCCTTCCCTTTTGCTGGGTTCTAGATGGCTTATGCTAGGTTCTAGGTCATTCAAAAGCAGGGGTGACCCCTCCATGTGAGATGAACATCTCCCTCCTGCCCTCTGCTTCTGGCTCTCCCTTGGGACCCTCAAAGTGATGGGGTTTTCTGTGTTCTAGATCAGTGGCAGGAGTGTTCTAGAGTCCAGTCTCCCACTTGCTCCAGGACCCTGTGCACTATAGGCTCTGGCCTGCCCCTCCAAACTGTCTAGAACGACCTCCATATTGTCTGCAGCACTCTGGATCGTACTAGTGTTTGCAGCTGCCAACGTTCGGGAGAGATGGGGGGGCTCTCAAATGGTTTGGGCTAGGAGCGAGGTCAGGGGTGGTCTAGAGAGAGGCGGGGTTGGTCTGGATCATTCTATAATGCTTCTCACTCAAGGAAGCAGGGCAGCCCTGGATTATCATGTTTGGGGATCTAGATTGTTCTAGAATTAGGTGTATTAAAATGGGGCTTGGGGACGTAGGATCCCCATACATGATTCTGGAATGCAGCATCGGGTGATGCTGGGGGTTCTGGAGCAGTCGAGAATGGGGTCTGCTATAGATTTTGATTGGATTGTTCTGGAGTGATGTGACATAGCGGGGTGCTGGAGCTGTTGAGAAGGAGGGGCAGTCTAGAATGACCCTGCTACCGAGGGTGGTGAAGTCTGAAGTGTTCTGGATCCCTCTAGAACTCAGTGCAATGAAAGGTTTGGGGCCACATGTAGAAGTCCACATTGTCACGGTCTAGACCAGTCCAGAACATTGCACGGTCAAGAGATGTTGAAGGATGTTGGGTGCTCTGGAGGGGACGTCTCGAATGGCATCTCTGGGAAGGGGGACGCACTGGTGGGCGCTGTGAATGAAGGGAGATGGGTCGGTTCCTGACTTCTGGAATGCAGCTCTACCTAGATCTGCAGCACTCCTGTGGTCGGGCAAGCATCGCCTCGGAAAGAGGTGGTCTAGATCACATTGTAGATCAGTCTAGAGCATTGCGTGTAGGATGGAACGATGGTGCCGGGGGCAGGGTTCTAGATCGTTCTAGTAGCGTCGGGACGTATGCTAGAGACCCAAGCTGCCTGGCACATGTTCTAGGTTGTTTGAACTCACTAGACACCAACGTGGCGGAACTGGAACGACTTGCAGGGTTTCGAGCGTTCTCGGCTTGGGATTTGGTTGCTGGGTTCTAGATCACCCTGCGCTCCGGCTGAGGGGGCTGCTCTAGAACGTAGCCGACAACGGGGCTGCAGGAAGGCTCCAGGATTCTGCATGCGGGTGCAGTCTGGTCACCTCCCTTCCCCATCCCAGACCTCCAATAACAGACCAGTCAAGAACCCAGCTGTTTGATATCTAGAACCCTGCTCCTGGCTGGCCCCATCTGCTGGGGAGCGGTGGAGAAGGGTCACAAAGCTGGACCCGCTGCTGAGATGCAGCCCCCTCTGGGGGAGGGGGAGGTGTCTAGACAGGGCTGCCTTTGCCCGCCGGTTTCCCAGCAACCCCAAGCCAAGGAAAATCATGTTTCAAAGCTGTTTGGGCTGCGATCCTGTGCCTAGGCCCCCGCTCTGTGCCTGGGCTGGGTGCTGCACCCACGGGTGCCATGGGGCCTCTATGGGGTGAGCCCCCCCCCCAGCCCAGGCTCATGTTTTTTATTTATGGCTGTTGCAAATGTTGTCGCTTGGTTTCATTTTTGAATAAACGTGAGCTAAACTCAGTGTCGGCACCGTGTGTCCTGTAGGGAGCATCCCTCAGCCTGCTTGGGCCATGCAGCTGGTTCTGGGGTGGGGCGTGGGGGCTGGGTATAGAGGGACTCTCTTGCCTGGCGCCGGGATGCAGCTGACTCTGGGGTGGGGGCACAGGGGCTGCGTATATGGAGACCCCTTGCCCAGCACCAGGATGCAGCTGGCTCTGGGGCAGGGCGCAGGGGCTGGGTATACAGGGACTCCCTTGCCTGGCTCTGGGATGTGGCTGGCTCTGGGGTGGGGCACGGGGGCTGGGTATATAGGGACCCTCTTGCCTGGCTCTGGGATGCGGCTGGCTCTGGGGTGGAGCACGGGGGCTGGGTATATAGGGACCCCCTTGCCTGGCTCTGGGATGCGGCTGGCTCTGGGGTGGAGGCACGGGGGCTGGGTATAGGGAGACCCCCTCGCCCAGTGCCGGGATGCGGCTGGCTCTGGGGTGGGGCACGGGGCCATGTTTATATGGGGATCCCTCACCCAGTGCTGGGAGGTGGCCCCCCTGAGTTGGGGCACAGAGGCTGGCTACATGGGGATCCCACACTTGGTGGGGGGATGCAGCCCCGCTGGGGTGGGATTCAGGCTGGGGGTCAGACAGGGTGCTCAGTCCCTCCCCACCAAGCCCCTGAGTGCCCCCCTTCCAGTGCTGCTGCTCATAGGGTGGGGGGGAGCAGGGGCAGGGAGAGCAGCTGCCCCACCCAGCTGTTAATGCCCTCGGACACCCCTTACACAGCTCGGGAGAGCCAGGCTGGGGGGCACTGCTGATGGGAGGGGGGGGGATGTACCCCCCCTCGGCAGGGGTTACAGTCATGGTGGGGGGCAGTGGGGAGCCAGGACTCCTGGGTTCTGTCATGGGCTTTGTGAGGGGAGGGGTTGGAGAGTGGGGGGGGGGGGGGGCTGGAAGCCCGGACTCCTGGGTTCTGTTATGGGCTTTGTTGGGGGGGGGGGGGTGGAAGAGGGGGCTGGAAGCCAGGACGCCTGGGTCCCCATCAGACACCTCACACAGCCGGAGTGCCAATGCCAAGCCTTTATTCAATGCCAGTTACAGACGGTGGAGGGGGCAGGTCACCCCGTGATCGGCAGGCGGGGGGGGGCTCCGGCCCAGCTGGGCAGCAGGATTTAAGGGGCCGGCGCCGCGGGCAGCTGGGGGCTCAGCTGCTGTCGCTCAGGGTGAGCCGGTCGAAGAGATACTCGCCCAGCCCTGCCTCGGGCGCCCCCACGCGCCGCAGGTTGGTCACGTGGTCGCCCAGTTTCTTGAGGAGCTTCACCTCCTCGTCCAGGTAGTGGGTCTCCAGGAAATCACACATCTGGGGGGGGGGGGGCAGAGGAGAGTTAGAGACGGGGATCCCCTTGCCCCCCCCCACAGGACTCCTGGGTTCTTTCCCCAGCTCTGGGAGGGGAGTGGGTTCTAGTGGTTAGAGCAGGGGGAGCTGGCAGCCAGGACTCCTGGGTTCTCTCCCACCTCTGGGAGGGGAGGGGGTTCTAGTGGTTAGAAGTGGGGGTGCTAGGAGGCAGGACTCCTGGGTTTTCTCCCTGGCTCTGGGAGGGGAGGGGGGTCTAGTGGTTGGAGCAGGGTGGGTGGGAGCCAGGACTCCTGGGTTTTCTCCCAACTCTGGGTGGGGAGGGGGTTCTAGTGGTTAGAGCCGGGGGGCCCGGACTCCTGGGTTCTCCCGAGGTGGGTCACTTACATGGGGGTCCGCGTGGCTCGTGGCCACCTTGTGCAGGTCCAGCAGCGCCTGGTTGACGGTTTTCTCCAGCTTCAGGGCGAAGTCCATGGCGGCCGCCCCGTTCCCCCACTCGTCCTGCTCCGGTTTCTGGAGGGGGGTGGGGGAGAAGGGAGGGGGGTTAGGCCTGTGCCTGGGGGGCAGATGGGGTCCCCCATAACCCTTCCCATAGACCCCAGCCCCCCCCCACCTGCACCCCTCCCCCCAGCCCCCCGCTCACCTGGATGGGCTGCAGGAGGATGCGGCCCCCCCGGCGGTTCTGGAAGCTCAGCAGCCGCTCGGCCTGTTCCCGCTTCTCGCCCGACAGGTGCCGGAAGAACTCGGAGAAATGGGCCAGCGCCACATCGTCCCGGTCGAAGAAATAGCCCTGGGGGGAGACATCAGTGAGCCCCGAGGGTGGGGCTGCCCCCCAGATCTGGGGATCAGGGAGACACCCCCCCCCCCAGAGCTCCCAGCCAGAGATCTGCCCCCAGGGGGCAGCCCCACCCCAGGTGGTTAATGACTAACATGGCTAGGGACCATGGAGGCTGGACTCTGCCCTAGGAGCACCTGGTAAACAACAGAGGGTGGGGCTGGGGTGGGAGGAGAGAAATCAGGGACCCAGGCAGCCAGAGCTGGCACCCAGGGGTGGGGAGCTGGGGGGCCCTGGGGCTTGGGGGATACACAGGTGGGAAGGGCGAGGAGGTGGGTGCTGGGAGCCAGGATGCCTGGGTTCTCTCCCAGGCGCTGGGAGGGGAGTGAGGTGCAGAGGTCGGAGCACAGGTGGGGCTGGGAGCCAGGACTCCTGGGTTCTCTCCCCGGCTCTGGGAGGGGAGTGGGGTGCAGGGGTCGGAGCTCAGGTGGGGCTGGGAGCCAGGACTCCTGGGTTCTCTCCCGGGCGCTGGGAGGGGAGTGGGGTGCAGAGGTCGGAGCACGGGTGGGGCTGGGAGCCAGGACTCCTGGGTTCTCTCCCGGGCGCTGGGAGGGGAGTGGGGTGCAGAGGTCGGAGCACGGGTGGGGCTGGGAGCCAGGACTCCTGGGTTCTCTCCCCGGCTCTGGGAGGGGAGTGGGGTGCAGGGGTCAGAGCTCAGGTGGGGCTGGGAGCCAGGACTCCTGGGTTCTCTCCCGGGCGCTGGGAGGGGAGTGGGGTGCAGAGGTCGGAGCACGGGTGGGGCTGGGAGCCAGGACTCCTGGGTTCTCTCCCGGGCGCTGGGAGGGGAGCGGGGTGCAGGGGTCGGAGCAGGGAGCCAGGACTCCTGGATTCTCTCCCGGGCACTGGGAGGGGAGCGGGGTGCAGGGGTCGGAGCTCGGGTGGGGCTGGGAGCCAGGACTCCTGGGTTCTCTCCCTGGCTTTGGGAGGGGAGTGCGAGCTAGTGGTTAGAGCAAGGTGGGGGTCGCTGGGCTCCAGGACTCCTGGGTTCTCTCCCCGGCGCTGGGAGGGGAGCGGGGTGCAGGGGTCGGAGCAGGGAGCCAGGACTCCTGGGTTCTCTCCCGGGCGCTGGGAGGGGAGCGGGGTGCAGGGGTCGGAGCAGGGAGCCAGGACTCCTGGGTTCTCTCCCCGGCGCTGGGAGGGGAGCGGGGTGCCGGGGTCGGAGCAGGGAGCCAAGACTCCTGGGTTCTCTCCCCGGCGCTGGGAGGGGAGCGGGGTGCAGGGGTCGGAGCAGGGAGCCAGGACTCCTGGGTTCTCTCCCCGGCGCTGGGAGGGGAGCGGGGTGCAGGGGTCGGAGCAGGGAGCCAGGACTCCTGGGTTCTCTCCCCGGCGCTGGGAGGGGAGCGGGGGCTCACCACGGACTGGTAGCTGTAGCTGGCTCGCAGCAGCTGGTTCACCAGGCGGTTGGTGCCGGCTTCGCTCTCGGGGTCGTAGTTCTGGCGGATCTGGGAGCTCATGGTGCTGGGTGATCTCGGGGTGCAGAGGCTCGGGGGTGCCCGGTGATCTCGGGGTGCAGAGGCTCCGGGGTGCCCGGTGATCTCGGGGTGCAGAGGCTCCGTTCAAGCACTGTTGAAGCAAGAGCCTGCGGGGTCTGGGGGGCTGCGGGGCCCCTTTATAGCCGCCCCACCGCGGCTCTTCCCAGGCCTGGCCGCCCCCCCGCCGCTGTGCCCGCCCCACACAGGGGGAGGGGCTGGGAGCCCGGACGCCTGGGTTCGCTCCCGGCTCTGGGAGGCTGATTGGAGAGAGAGACGCGCCCCGCCCCCCCAGCTGCCCCCCCCGGACCCTGACTCGGCACAAACCTTCCCCGGGGTCCCACCCCGGGAGTGACGTCAGCATGACTCAGCAACCCCCCCATGGGCTGTTCCCTTCATTAGCCGCCCCCCCCGGGGCTGAGCGCGTGTGACGCAGCAAATATCCCCCAGCACAAAGGGAGAGAACCCAGGAGTCCTGCCCCCCCGCCGCTCTAACCAGCAGCCCCCACTCCCCTCCCAGAGCCAGGGAGAGAACCCAGGAGTCCTGCCCCCCCCCCGCTCTAACCAGCAGCCCCCACTCCCCTCCCAGAGCCAGGGAGAGAACCCAGGAGTCCTGCCCCCCCCCCGCTCTAACCAGCAGCCCCCACTCCCCTCATAACCTGGGGAGAGAACCCAGGAGTCCTGCCCCCCCCCCGCTCTAACCACTATCCCCCACTCCCCTCCCAGAGCCAGGGAGAGAACCCAGGAGTCCTGCCCCCCCCCCGCTCTAACCAGCAACCCCCACTCCCCTCATAAACTGGGGAGAGAACCCAGGAGTCCTGCCCCCCCTGCTCTAACCACTAGACCCCACTCCCCTCCCAGAGCCAGGGAGAGAGCCCAGGAGTCCTGGTTCCCAGCCCCCCCTGCTCTAACCACTAGACCCCACTCCCCTGACAAACCGGGGAGAGAACCCAGGAGTCCTGGCTCCCAGCTCCCCCGCTCCCCCATTCCCCGAGGTCAGGGTCTCTGGGTTCCTGTTTTTGGGGCTCAGCGGCGGATCCAGTCCGAGCCGGTTCCCTGGGGCCAGTCGCGAGCTGTGGGGGGGTGAGGGGGGGGGTTGGTTTATGAGCTAGGGCTGGGCACAGGCTGGGGGTCAGCGGGTTCGGGGTGGGGAGCCTCGTAAAGGGGCCGGCTGGGGCTGGTTGGGCTGGGGGGGGCACTGGGAGCGGCTGGGCCCATGGGGAGACATGGGGGGGGGAGGCGTCCGTGGGGCAGGCGGTTTCTGCTGAGCTCAGCTCTCACGGGGTCGGGGCGCGTGACGGGCGGGGCCGGGAAATGGGGAAATGGGAGCGATTGGAAGGTCAAGTGGGTTGGAGCAGGGTGGGGGCTGGGAGCCCGGACGCCTGGGTTCTCTCGCTGGGAGGGGAGTGGGGCTCTAGGTCTTAGAACGAGGTGAGGGGGGTGCTGGGACCCCGGATGCCTGGGTTCTCTGGCTGGTTGCTGGAGACGTCCCCTTTACCCGCAGCCCGAGCGCTGCTCCCTCCGGGGGTAGGAAGTTCCCGAGGAGCCGGGTGGGGACCTGCCGTTCCCGAACACGCCCCCCCCACCGCTGGCCTTCGAGCCCAGGGCCCCCGCTCCCCCCACCCGGCTTTTCCCCCAGCCCCTCCCCTGTCTGTTCACGCCCCCCCCCCGCCGGACAGGCCCCCAGCCGCAGCCGCCTCCTGCCCGGCATCACCACTACGCGGGTGGCTGGGGGGGGGGATTCCAGAGTCTCTGTGTGTGGGGTGCAGCCCCCCCCACCGTCTCAGCGTGTCCCCTACCCCCGGAGCTGGGCGCTGGAGGGAACCTGGGGCGATGCCGAGCCCAGGACAGGGGAGACCATCCGGCCTGGCCCTGCGCCGGCGCCGACCCGAACCTGATGGGCTGCGGCTGGTGCAGCCCCCCCATATCTCAGCCTCCCAGCCTGGCTCCCCAGCCGGCTGGGGCTGGTGAGAACCAGTTGGGGGGGGGGGGACGGCAGCGGCCCTGGACCCAGAGACCCGCTCCCCTCCCCACCTGAGCGCCCACCCCAAGGTGGGGGTCTGGGGGGAGCCCATGGGGGGCAGTGCAGGGGGTGGGGCACCCAGCCCCATGGGGGGATAGATGGGGTTGGAGGGGCGGGAGGGCAATGGGGGATGGGGAGTTGGGAGGGTTTGGGGGGCCCTGGGGGGAGCTCACCATGGCCAGGGGGTCACCAGGGGGTTGGTGGAGGCTGCACAGGCCTGGGGCTTGTTCTGGAGAACCTGGAGACCCATGGCTGGGCGCTGGGGTCTCCCGGGCTCGCTCGCCGGGGGCACCGGGTCAGCCTGGTACCGAGGGGACAATCCGCGACCGGGAGCCGGTGCCCCTCACTCCCGACCCGCAGCCTCCTGCTAGCCCGGCCCTGCCCCCCCAGCCCTGCCGGTGCCCCTCACTCCCGACCCGCAGCCCCTGCTCACCCAGCCCTGCCCCCCACCAGCCCTGCCGGTGCCCCTCACTCCCGACCCGCAGCCCCCTCCGACCCCAGCCCTGGGGTCCCCCCCACAGCTCTGCAGGGGCCCTTCCTCTGATCCACAGATCTTGCTGTATCTCATCCCAGAGCCAGGGTAGAACCCAGGAGTCCTGACGGGGGTCGGGGGTGGGGTTACCAGGCATCCGGTTTTCCGTCAAACGGGGACCCTGGCGGCTCCGGTCAGCACCAGCGACCAGGCTGCTAAAAATCCAGTGGGCGGCGCCGCGGGGCTAAGGTGGCTCCTGAAAGCGGCCGCCGCATCCCTGTGCCAAGGGGCCGGAGGGGGGATGTGCCGGCTGCTTGCAGGAGCTGCCTGAGGTAAGCACCTCCCGACCAGAGCCTGCGCCCCGAACCCCTCCCAGACCCCGCACCCCTGCCCAGCCCTGCACCCCGAACCCTTCCCGAACCCCCTCCTGCACCCCGAACCCCTCCCACCCCCGAACTCCTTCCCTGACCCCGCACCCCTGCCCCAGCCCTGCACCCCGAACCCTTCCCGAACCCCCTCCTGCACCCCGAACCACCTCCCAGACCCCGCACCCCTGCCCAGCCCTGCACCCCAAACCCTTCCCGAACCCCCTCCTGCACCCCAAACCCCTCCCACCCCCGAACCCCCTCCCAGACCCCGCACCCCTGCCCAGCCCTGCACCCCGAACCCCTCCCACCCCTGAACCCCCTCCCAGACCCCGCACCGCTGCCCAGCCCTGCACCCCGAACCCTTCCAGAACCCCCTCCTGCACCCCGAACCCCTCCCACCGCCAAACCCCCTGCCCCAGTCCTGGGACCCCTCCCACCCCCGAACTCCCTCCCAGACCCTGCACCCCGACCCCCTGCTGGCTGGAACTAACCAGGACAGTACCAGGGCAAGGATGGGCCCACACTAGGAAGGAGTCTAGGCTGTGAAAGAAGCTAATTGGAACGTCCCTGAGGGCGAGATTTACCTGCGTTCGGTTTCTTAATGTATTAGGCTCAGACGTGCGGGTTTTGTGTCATTTTGCTTGGTGACTTACTGTGTTCCGGCTGCTATTACTTGGAACCACTTAAATCCTCCTTTTTATACTTGGTGGAGCGAGCAGCTGCGCATCTCTCTCTATCGGTGTTATGCAGGGTAAACTCATAAATTGTCCACCCTCTATAAGCTTTATACAGGGTAAAGCGGATTTATTTGGGGTTTGGATCCCATTGGGAGCTGGGTGTCTGGGTGCTGGAGTCAGGAGCACTTTCTAAGCTGGTTTCGGTTCAGTCTGCCGCTCTGGGAACGTGGTTCAGAGCCTGGCTCTGGGATGCAGCAGGCCGGCGCGTCTGGCTCAACAAGGCAGGGTTCTGGAGTCCCAGGCTGGCAGGGAAACGGGCTCAGGGGTCGTTTCAGCCCCAAGGGGGTCGCTGTGATCGAACCCGTGACAGGGTCATTGGGGCGGCATGTGAAGTTGGTCACCAAGGAAACAGAATATAACCATGGGGCCAGCTGGAAAACCAATCCCAACCAGATCTGCCTGTAACCCCCCCACCAGCCCTGCCGGTGCCCCTCACTCCCGACCTGCAGCCTCTGCCCCCACCCCCCACCCTGCTGGTGCGCCTCACTCCCGACCCACAGCTCCTGCCCCCCCCCCCGCCCTGCTGGTGCCCCTCACTCCCGACCTGCAGCCCCTGCCCCCACCCCCCACCCTGCCGGTGCCCCTCACTCCCGACCCACAGCCCCTGCTAGCCCAGCCCTGCCCCCCGCCAGCCCTGCCGGTGCCCCTCACTCCCGACCTGCAGCCCCTGCTAGCCCAGCCCTGGGCTCCCCCCAGCCCTGCCGGTGCCCCTCACTCCCGACCCGCAGCCCCTGCTAGCCCAGTGCTGCCCGCCCCCTTCCCAGCCCTGGGCCTAATCTTCTTAATCTCAAGCTGCTGGCTGCTTCTGGGGCACAACACAGTCCCTGGTGCCAGGACAGGCGGGAAGCCTCCCTTAGCCTCCCGCTGCGCCGCTGATCGGGAGCCGCCCGAGGTAACCCTGCGCCCCGATCCCCTGCCCCAGGCCTGAGCCCCCCCAACCCGGAGCCCCCTCCTGCACCCCAAACCCCTCATTCCCACCTAGCTCCACCCCGCAGCCTGCACCCCCGGCCCAGAGCCCTGACTCCCTCCCCCACCCCTGCCTCAGCCCTGAGCCCCCCAACCCGGAGCCCCCTCCTGCACCCCAAACCCCTCATTCCCAGCCCTGCCCCAGAGCCCTGATCCCCTCCCACACTGCAACTCTGTGCCCCAGTCCTGAGCCCCCCCCTGCACCCCAGGGGGGAATTGGGACACAGGGGGGCAGCGGGGCACTGGAGGGGCAGCAGGGGGGGAATTGGGGCACAGGGGGGCAGCGGGGCACTGGAGGGGCAGCAGGGGGGGAATCGGGGCACAGGGGGCAGCGGGGGGGGGGTGTTTTCCTCCACTGGCCTTTCAAAAAGTCACCAAAGTCTCGGCTGTTTCCCCCACTCGTTTATTTCTCTGCGGGGCCGTCAGCCGCGTACAAAGCTCAGCCGGGCTGAACCGCGGTTTCGGTTGCGCCGTTCAACAAGACCCGGCCCCAGGGAGATGAGCGAGCGATGGGTCTGGCCGGTTTTCTGCAGCGCTTTCGGTCACCCTGCGGGACGCCCGGCGCGCCGGCCTCGCTGCCAGTTGTGATGTCTGATTACAGACATTGGCCCCGGAGAAACACACAAACCAATGCGAGTGCAATCGACAGGCCGGGACAGCGGATCCGGCACGTAAATATCCCACAACGCCGGGCACAGCAGCACCACGCGAGCGCCGGCTCCCCGGTTCGGGGGCCGTTGTAAGTAATCTTGGCCCCACCAAATTCGAGTGGACTTGGGAGGCGCTTTTGCCATTGTTCGGTTTTCGAGGGCAGCGACGTAACACGAAGAGAATTGTGCAGTCGCACGTTGCACTTTCCCGCTCAGCCGCTCGCACGACAGCCCCCGTGCGAGCATTTAGCTTTTCTCCAGGGCAAATCTTTGTCAGCGGGACTCAGCACGGAGCCCGGTCACTTCGGAGCCCCTGTTGCGGTTGGTTTCAGCGTCTCGAGCTCCCAAAGTATCGATCACCTGTTCGAACTGCTCCTGCTCCGGCGTTAAAACGACGATTCGGCGCGACTGAGGTTTTAAAATTGAGTTAATTTGTTTCGAGTTAATCGTGATTCGTTGGCAGCCCTGATTATTTGTCCTTTTTCATTTGTGATTTTTTGGGGGGGGGGGGAGATGCTCACACGTCCCCCACAACCCCCCCCCCAGCCTGCCTTTGCTTCTGCAGAGCTCAGGGCATTGGGTAATTCCTGCCCCGTCCACCCAGTGGGGTCTCTGCTGCAGAGGGGGGGCTGCTCTGTCCAGCTGCTGATGCCGTCCCGGGGGGGGGTCTGTGCCCCCCCTAGGCGGAGGAGGTGAGGTAACTGAAGATGGAGTCCTGGCAAATAGAGGGAGGAGGTTAGTGGCAGATATATGCGACCCTCCCCCACCCAGAGGACCCCCCCCAGCACCCCCATGAGGGAGGGGGGCAGATGGGGGAAGGACTGCTGGGGGGGGGCTGCGCCTATGGGTGGAGGAAGGGGGTCCCAGAACAGGGGGGAATCTCTGGGGTGGGGGAGGGGTCTCAGGGAGAATGGGGGAGGGGTCTCTGCACTCACCCAGCCCCCCTGTTGCTGGATCCAGGGGACGACTCGCTCCCACAGGAAGTTTAGGGCCCAGTCGACCAGGGACCGGAGACAGTCAGACCCGCCCAGAGCCTGGGGGAGAGATTGCGGGGGGAGGGGGGGTGAGCAGCCAGCTGGGATCCCAGCCCCCACCCCCATCTGGGGAGAGAACCCAGGAGTCCTGGCTCCCAGCCCCCCCTGCTCTGACCGCTAGACCCCCCCTCCCCTCCAGTACCAGAGTCAGGAGAGAACCCAGGAGTCCTGGCTCCCAGCTCCCCTGCTCTAACCACTACACCCCACTCCCCTCCCAGAGCCAGGGAGAGAACCCAGGAGTCCTGGCTCCCAGCCCCCGGCTCTAACCACTGCACCCCACTCCCCTCCCAGAGCCGGGAAAGAACCCAGGCGTGCGGGCACCAGGCACAGCCCCACCCCCCCACACGTTACCTGAGCAATGACCCTGTAGGTGAAGTAGAAGAAGACGACGACTCTGCCCCAGTTGATGCCGTCACGAAACACCTCCTCCGAGACCGCAGCCAGCGCCGGCAGGGGGGGCTGCCCCGCCATGCACTGCACCAGGCTGCAGGGAGAGGGGGCATCAGCGAGGGGCTGCGGTCGGGAGTGAGGGGCACCAGCAGGGCTGGGGGGAGGGGGCTGTGGGTCGGGAGTGAGGGGCACCAGCAGGTCGGGGTGGGGGGGCTGCGGGTCGGAAGTCAGGGGCACTGGCAGGGCTGGGGGGCTGCGGGTCGGGAGTGAGGAGCACCGGCAGGGCTGGGGGGCTGCGGGTCGGGAGTGAGGAGCACCGGCAGGGCTGGGGGGGAGGGGGCTGCGGGTCGGGAGTGAGGAGCACCGGCAGGGCTGGGGGGGAGGGGGCTGCGGGTCGGGAGTGAGGAGCACCATCTGGACTTGGGGGGGGGGCTGCAGGTTGGGGTCTCCTCACCTGTCGATCTCGGGGTTCTGGCTCATGCTCCCCCATATCCGGTGCAGAGTCTCACGCAGGGACGTGACCCGGGGCCCATCGGGGGTGTCCTGGCCCCCCAGCTCCTCCATGGTGACCGACCGGGCGGGGGGGGACCCGGAGCCCTGCTGCTGGAGCAGGGACCAGACGAACCTGGAACGGAACCGGCTGGGGCAGGTTACCGGGCTGGGGGGGGGGGGAGGGAGGGGAGGGTGCTGGGGGGGGTGGGGCCGGGGGGCGGGAGGGGCACTGGGGGTGGGAGATGGGAAACAATGGGGGCAGGTGGGGGTGCAGGAGGGAGACGCCGGGGGAGGGGGCTGAGATATTACGAGTGTGATATAATCTCTCATGGGAAGGTGACAGGGCTGGAAAGAGGGGGGGAATCGGGGCACAGGGGGGCAGCAGGGCGGAATCGGGGCACAAGGGGGCCATGGAGGGTGAGGATTTGGGGGTGCAAGGGAAAGCCGGGGTGCAGGTGAGAGACTCTAGGGGGAGGAGATGGTGGTGGGGGAGGGGCCCGGGGAGGGTGAGGATTTGGGGGTGCAGGTGAGAGACTCTAGGGGGAGGAGATGGTGGGGGGAGGGGCCCGTGGAGGGTGAGGATTTGGGGGTGCAAGGGAAAGCCGGGGTGCAGGTGAGAGACTCTAGGGGGAGGACAAGCAGGGGGGAGGGGCCAGGCGAGGTGAGGATTTGGGGGTGCAGGGGAAAGCCGGGGTGCAGGTGAGAGACTCTAGGGGGAGGAGGTGGTGGTGGGGGAGGGGCCCCGTGGAGGTGAGGAATAGGGGGAGCAGGGGAAACCCTCACTGCAGTTGAGAGACTCTAGGGGGAGGAGATGGTGGGGGGAGGGGCCCGTGGAGGTGAGGATTTGGGGGTGCAGGGGAAAGCCGGGGTGCAGGTGACAGACTCTAGGGGGAGCTGATGGTGGTGGGGGAGGGGCCCGTGGAGGGTGAGGATTTGGGGGTGCAGGTGAGAGACTCTAGGGGGAGGAGATGGTGGTGGGGGAGGGGCCCGTGGAGGTGAGGATTTGGGGGTGCAGGGGAAAGCCGGGGTGCAGGTGAGAGACTCTAGGGGAGGAGATGCTGGTGGGGGAGGGGCCCGTGGAGGTGAGGATTTGGGGGTGCAGGTGAGAGACTCTAGGGGGAGGAGATGGTGGTGGGGGAGGGGCCCGTGGAGGGTGAGGATTTGGGGGTGCAGGTGAGAGACTCTAGGGGGAGGAGATGGTGGTGGGGGAGGGGCCCGTGGAGGTGAGGATTTGGGGGTGCAGGGGAAAGCCGGGGTGCAGGTGAGAGACTCTAGGGGAGGAGATGCTGGTGGGGGAGGGGCCCGGGGAGGTGAGGATTTGGGGGTGCAGGTGAGAGCCGCTAGGGGGAGGAGATGTAGGGGGGGGAGGGGCCCGTGGAGTGTGAGGATTTGGGGGTGCGGGTGAGAGACTCTAGGGGGAGGAGATGGTGGGGGGAGGGGCCCGTGGAGGTGAGGATTTGGGGGTGCAGGGGAAAGCCGGGGTGCAGGTGAGAGACTCTAGGGGGAGGAGGTGGTGGTGGGGGCGGGGCCCGTGGAGGTGAGGATTTGGGGGTGCAGGGAAAAGCCGGGGTGCAGGTGAGAGACTCTAGGGGGAGGAGATGGTGGGGGGAGGGGCCCGTGGAGGGGAGGATTTGGGGGTGCAGGGGAAAGCCGGGGTGCAGGTGAGAGGGTCTCAGGGACTCTCCCTGGGAAGAGGGCGCAGGGCAGGGGATTGTAGTGGTTGGGTTGGGTGGGGGGGGCGGAAGAAAGGTGCGGGGGGAGGGGCACACGGGAGGGGAGGGGTCGGAGCTCCGGGGACCCCCGTTCCCGGGGGGGGTCCCCCACTTACCCCCGGAGCAGGGACGCTCCGATTTGCTTGATGCAGGAAATGCTCTCGGCACCTTAAAGGGAGAGAAAATTCATGGGGCTCCCTGCTCAGAACCCAGGCGTCCGGGCTCCCAGCCCCCCTCCAGAGCACCTCCACCCCCAGCCGGGGATAGAACCCAGGCGTCCGAGTTCTCAGCCCCCCCCCTACGCCAGGGAGAGAACCCAGGAGTCCGGGGCCCCCCTCCCGTTTTCGGATTTCCCCGCGTGAATCGAAAGTGAAAGCTGACCCCCCGGGGGGGGGGGGGCTCCTACCGGTGGGGGATGGGCGAGCAGGGGCAACCGGCCGCCCCCCGGCCTGGTGCGTCTCCATCCCGCTGCTGCCCCGGGATCCCGCCCCGCCTGACGCTGCAGGGCAAGATCCGCATCCCGCCCATTTACACGTGTCCTGCCCCGGGCCAGGAGCCAGGACTCCTGGGTTCTCTGCCCTGCTCGGGGAAGGGAGGGGGGAGGGGTTAGACCAAGGTGGGGCTGGGAGCCAGGCCCAGGACTCCTGGGTTCTCTCCTTGCCCCAGGGAGGGGAGTGGGGGTGGGGGAGCTGGGAGCCAGGACTCCTGGGTTCTCTCCTTGCCCCAGGGAGGGGAGTGTGGGTTGGGGGGGAGAGGGGGCTGGGAGCCAGGACTCCTGGGTTCTCTCCTTGCCCCAGGGAGGGGAGTGTGGGTTGGGGGGGAGAGGGGGCTGGGAGCCAGGACTCCTGGGTTCTCTCCCCAGTTCTAGGAGGGGAGGGGGATTTAGGGACAGGTGACAGCCTGGGCTGGGGGGGGTGTTGTCATGAGCGACAGAGGGGAAAGCCGAGCAGCCACCGTTTTTGATTATCACCAGCCCCCTGCACGGCCGGGGGTCGGAGGCAGCCGCGGGGCCCAGAACAGTGTGGCCAGGCCCCGGCGGGTGCTACACGGGGGCCGGGGCGTCGCCAGTCCGGCCAAGAGCCAGGATCGGCGCCAAGTGGGAGCGTGCGACCCGTGTGCATCGTGCAGTTGTGAACGCGTCCTCGTACTCTCGGTCACGCCTCCCCCAGGGTGCGTTCGGTGCGATCTCCATCCGCCCGGCCCGCTCCAGCTGGGCCCCGCCTGGATTGTGCGGGTTGCTTTGGGAAGTGAAGTGAAACGCGAAGCCCAGGATGCGTTCACACCACGCCCGGGAAACAAGTCTGGGCCCAGAAACCAATGAACCCAAACTGGGGTGTCACAGGTTAGGCCTGATTGGTGAACAAAGCACAGGGAGGGGGGGGGTCTGCCACACATGGGATCCCCCTAATCTAGGCCCCTGGGGTGCCGAAAAGCCCCCTCCAGCCCCAGGGGGCGGGTGGGGAACTTCCCCTGAAGGAGGCTCCCTGCCCCACTGATGGGCCCCTGAGTGTGACCCAAGGCAGGGGGCCCACGGGACTGAGAACAGAAAGGGCGGGAGGTTCTGGCCCGTGTCCCCCTCAGCGCCGCCAGCTGGGGGCACTGCCGGGGGAAGCTCGCAGCACCAAAGGGCACTGCCAGAGGGAAGCTCGCGGCACCTGCCCTGTTCCCCGCCCCCCACATAAGACCCAACCAGCTCTGTCCTCAGAGTTTATTTTCTGTATTTTGCACACGACCCCTCACCCTGGTATCAAAACAGCCACAGTAGAAAAAATTACAAAGGATGAATCTTAAATACAGAGACCCGGGTCGGGGGGGAGATAGGGACGGGGGGGGGCACGATGGATGGACGGGGAGGGGGGCGATCACTGAGTAAATACAAAAGAGATAAAAAAATCAGAGTCCAGAGGCACTGGCAGCCGAGACCCCCATGGGGGGGGGGAATCTTTTCACTCCGGCCCCCTCCCCCGGCTGACCCCCCTGTTCTGATCCAGGGGGCGCAGCCACTAGCCGGGGGGCACCCCAGGCACAGTACATGGCTACCTCTGGGCAGAAGGTCAGTGCATGGGGGGACAGCGTGGGGGCCCCCAGTGGGGGGGGGTGAGGTACGCTGGGGGGGGGCACGGAACAGGGATCGGAATGAGAGGAGGTTGAAATTACGGTATGTTTCCCCCAACCCCATGACATCATCAGTCCCTTCCTATTAGCCCCGCCCACCGGTGACATCATACACCCAACCCCATCTCTATGACATCATCAGTCCCTTATTAGCCCCACCCCACCTGTGACATCATACACCCAACCCCAACAGTCCTTTCATATTAACCCCACCCACCTCTGACATCATACACCCAACCCCCAACTCCAAGACATCATCAGTCCCTTCCTATTAGCCCCGCCCCACCTGTGACATCATACACCCAACCCCCAGACATCATCAGTCCCTTCATATTAACCCCACCCACCTCTGACATCATACACCCAACCCCCAACTCCATGACATCATCAGTCCCTTCCTATTAGCCCCGCCCCACCCGTGACATCACATACTCCCCATTCATTTCAAGTCCCACCCCCCTGCCCGCAGTTCATCAGCGCATGCGTCTGCCCCAAGCCCCCCAGGGATGCTCCTGGCTCCGGGGCGTCTGCCCCCCAGGTTCAAAAGGCCGGTTGCAGCAGAGCTCCCAGCCTGGCGGGTGGGTGCAGGGGGGGAGCTCCAGATGTGCTAAGAGCCCCCAGCAGCAAGGGGGGGGGGGATCTCACCAGCTGCTCCCCTCTCATCCTCCCGACCCCAAACGAGGGACATTCGGGGCAAATCTGGGAGCCGCCCCCTGTCGCCCGCCCCCCCCCAGAGTTTACCACGGGGGTGAAGGGGGGGCCACAGCTGCTAGGGAAGGGGGTCAGCCCCATACCTGAGAACACACATCGCTTTACAAACAGTATTAAGTTAATTACAGTACAAAGGCATCGGGGGTGGGGGGACCTGTCCCACCCGCCTCCCACTAGAAGCCAGGGTGGGGGGGGGTAACGGTGGGGGAGGGGGGAAGATGCGGCCAGTCCCCTCCCCCACTACAGTACTGTTGTGAGTGCTCTGTACAAGGATTCCCCTGCTATGGGGGCATCCCCCCGCACAGCCCCCCAGCAGGGCTTTGGGGGGGCCCTAAGGCCGTGCTGGATGGAGGGGGCCACCGGATTTTACGCCCGGGGGAGGCGCCGTGCACAGCACTGGGGGGGGCGGGAGGACAGAGGCACCTGGCACTGGGGTACCCTGGACAGAGGCACCTCATGGGCGGCCCTGCCAGGCTGTGGGGGGGGGGGCACTGGAAATCCCCAGGGAGGTGCTGGGGGGAGCTGAGCAGATGATCGGCAGGGAGCTGCACCCACCTGGGGCGCTGGCAGCAGAGGGGGACTCGGAAGAGGGGGGCCCCCGCTGGGTGCTTCAGGGAAGGAAACCGAGTCTGCCAGGTCACGGGCAGCCAGGCCTGAGCCTGCCCCACTGAGCTCCCCGCAGAACGGATCTCGCCGGGGGAATCAGCCCCAGACCTCGGCCCGAGTTCGGCCCCCGGAACCAGCTCCAGATCCCCCCGACCTCAGCCCGAGTTTGGCCCCCGGTGCCGGAACCGGCTCCGGATCCCCCAGACCTCGGCCCGAGTTTGGCCCCCGGAACCGGCTCCGGAACCCCGCGACCTCGGCTCGAGTTCGGCCCCCGGTGTCGGAACCGGCTCCGGATCCCCCCGACCTCGGCCCCTGGTGCCGGCTCTGGCCCCCCGCGACCTCGGCCCCCGGTGCTGGCTCTGGCCCCCCGCGACCTCAGCCTGAGTTCAGCCCCCGGTGCCGGAACCGGCTCCGGAACCCCACGACCTCGGTCCCCGGAACTGTCTCCGGCCCCCCACGACCTCGGCCCGAGTTCGGCCCCCGGTGCCAGAACCGGCTCCGGTCCCCCCGACCTCAGCCCGAGTTTGGCCCCCGGTGCCAGAACCAGATCCAGCCCCGGAGACCTCGGCCTGAGTTCGGCCCCCGGAACCGGCTCTGGCCCTCGCGACCTCGGCTCAGGATTCCCGCAGGCAGCCAGCCCGTCAGGAAGTGAAACGCCGACCAGCCCCGGGTGGAGCTCAAGGCCTCTCAAGTCTCTGCCCAGATGCAGGAGGGCGTCCCGCCCCACGGAGCGGCCGTGTCCCCCGACGTCGGTCCCCAGCCGGGAGGCGCAGCGCGGGGTCCCGAGAGGTTTGTTCCGAGTTGAGCACAAGGCACCGAGAATTGGGGAGGGAGCGAGGCTGGACGAGGGGAGCCAGCCCCCGGGGAGCCCAGCGCAGTCCGGCCAGACGTGGGGTGCCGCGGAGCACACCCCAACCCCGCCCTACGACATCTTCCAGATGGTGAGGGAGGCGGTGAGCACGCCGGCGGCGAAGATGGTGATGGTCTGCCAGGTGGGTGTGCCGAAGTAGGAGAGGAGGCCGTCCTGGGGGTGGGGGAGAGCAAAGGGCACCACTGAACGAACCGTCATATGAACGAGGCTGACATGCGGCTGGCTCTGGGGTGGGGCCAGCGCCACACAACGGGTTTGGGATCGCTGGGAGGCAGCACAGTCTAGTGCGTTTGGAACTGGGCTGGGGGCCAGGACTCCTGGGTTCTCTCCCCAACTGTGGGAGGAGAGTGGGGTCTAGTGGTAAGAGCGGGGAGAAGACACTAGGAGCCAGGACTCCTGGGTTCTCTCCCTGGCCCTTGCAGGGGAGTGGGGTGGGGCGGAGTGGGGTTCTAGACTGTCACTGGACACATTGGCTCTGCGGTGGTATCCCGGCTGGGTTTGTTTCGGGGGGACGGGGACGGGACACTCACAGGGCAGTTTACACCCACCCCCGTCAGCCCAGCAGCTCCTCGGCCATCAGCAAAACACCTCGGGGCCCTGTGACCCGGCCTCCATGCTCGGGGCCGGGTTCCGGCCCGTGGCCGAGGACATAAAAGACCCCGGAGACGTCTCCAGCGTGTCGCTGATTCTCCGGCCCGCGGAGCGTTCTGAGCTACGGAGAGGCCCTGCCCGTCCCCCCGGAGAGACGCCGCGAGCCGGCAGCCTGTCCCGGCCCTGCCGGGAACCCGCCAGAAGGGTCGTGGTTCCTGACCCCCCGTTAGAAGTGGAGGATGGGCCGGCAGCAGGGGTTCGGGGACGGTCCAGGACACAGGCTGACCGGGGGGGGCGGGGGGGGGGGGCGCGAATGATTCCTGGGTGCTGGGAGAACCTGAGCTCAATGGTAATTTGGTTTTCAGTCGCTAGAAGCCGTTTCGTTACCGGTTTGGTGAATCTAACTGTAGAATAACCCACCGGCTTTGGCGGTGGCACCCGGTCACACAAACGACTCAGGTACCTTCGCTAGCTATGCAAATTAGGAGAGTGCCTCATTTGCATGCAGCCTGGGGGGTAACGGGGGATGGAGGGAGGGCGGCGCCGGCTGGACTCACCCATCCTCCCTGGGCCTGGATCCAGGCCAGCACATGATCCCGGAGGTACTCCAACGTCCAGCCCACGATGGTCCGTACCAGCTCGGGGACCTTGGTGCACAGAGCCTGGGGGAAGAGGGGGGCAGCAGGGTCAGGGCGGCTGGTGAACCAGTGGGGGGTGGGGGAGCATATTCAGGAGGGGAGGGACAGCTGGGGGCTGTACAGGGGGGCAGGGGTTTCACAGCTGGGGGGGAGGAAGGGGAGGGGTCTCACAGCCAGGGGGAGGGAGGATGAAAAGGGCTGGGGGGCAGGCAGAGAGCCATGGGGGGGCAGGGGTTTCACAGCTGGGGGGGAGGAAGGGGAGGGGTCTCACAGCCAGGGGGAGGGAGGATGAAAAGGGCTGGGGGGGAGGGGAAGCAGAGGGCCGTGGGGGGGGGGCGCAGAGGTTTCACAGCTGGGGGGTAGGAAGGGGAGGGGTCTCCCAGCCGCCCCACCTTGAGCACCAGCTTGCAGGCGAAGTAGAAAAGCGCCACGACCCGGCCCCAGTTGAAGGTCCCGTCGGAGAACATCTCGGCGGCCACGCGGAAGAAGACTTCCTTGGGGGCGTGGGCCCCCACCCGGTCAATCATACTGCGGGGGACAGAGGGTTAGAGCCAGGCCGGGGGGGAGGAACAGATCCCGCTGACTGCCGGGGTGAGGGGGACAATCCTGCCGCCCCAGAGGAAGGGGGGACGAAAAGGTGAGCCCGCCTGCCTCAGTTTCCCCACGTGGGGAAGGGTTAATGTGGAAGAGGGGGCAGCTGGAGTCAGGGAGGGTCGAGACTTGTCTGGGGGTGGATGGGGGGGGTAATGGAGCAGGGGGACCCAACGGAGCTGGGGAAGGCAGACAGGCAAGGTTGGAGGCTGCCCAGGGCAGAGAGACGGACCCAGGAGTCCGGTGGGGAGGGGGGCTCTGCTGGGGCTGCCCGAGGCTGTAGAGCCCCCTGGAACCAGATGGGGCAGGGGGCGAGATGGGGGGTGGCCCCCACCTCTGCAGCTCGGCGTTGCTGTCGAGCTCGTCCCCGATCCGCCGCAGGCACTCGCTGAGCCGCTTGGTGTTCTCATCGCAGAGGGGGGGCTCCGGCCCCCCCAGCTCTGCCCGGCTCAGCTCCACAGCCTGGGAGTCCCCGCAGCGCTGGACCCGGTCCCGGATGAACCTGCCGCGGGGGGACGGGGTCAGCGGGGCGTCAGGGGCCGAGACCCAGCCCCCAACCCCCAGGCCGGCGACAGGGCTCTGGCCCCCTCAACACAGCGACGTACCTGAACCCCCAACCCCCCCGACACAGCCCTGTCCCTCCCCTCCCCCGACACAGCCCGATACCTGAACCCCCAGCCCTGTGATACAGCCCCATCACCACCAACAGCCCCGTACCTGAACCCCCAGCCCCCCGACACGGCCCTGTCCCCCCCGACACCGCCCCGTACCTGACCCCCCAGCCCCGCGACACGGCCCCCCCAGCAGCGCCGTACCTGAACCCCCAGCCCCACAACACAGCCCCCAACCCCCCCGACACCGCCCCATACCTGAACCCCCAGCCCTGCGACACGGCCCCATCGCCACCAACAGCCCCATACCTGAACCCCCAGCCCCCCGACACAGCCCCCGACACCCCCTGTCCCCCCGACACAGCCGCATACCTGAACCCCCAGACCTGTGATACAGCCCCATCGCCACCAACAGCCCCGTACCTGAACCCCCAGCCCCACAACACAGCCCCCAACCCTCCCGACACCCCGTCCCCCCCGACACCGCCCCATACCTGAACCCCCAACACTATGACACACACCTCTGACAGCCCTGAATACCCCCAGCCCTGTGATACAGCCCCATCCCCGCCAACAGCCCCGTACCTGACCCCCAGCCCCCCGACACGGCCCTGTCCCTCCCCTCCCCCGACACAGCCCCGTACCTGACCCCCCAGCCCCGCGACACGCCCCGCTCACCCCTGCAGCAGAACCGCTCCCGTCTGCAGGATTTGATCCGACGTGGCCCCTGCACAGAGAGACCCGGGCCCGGAGCCCCCGTCACACGGGAACAGAGGGGCTCCCGGCGCCCACCCGGGAGGGGACCCAGGCGTCCGGGCTCCCGCCCCACCCCCACCACAGAGGGGACCCAGGCGTCCGGGCTCCCGCCCCACCCCCACCCCAGAGGGGACCCAGGCGTCCGGGCTCCCGCCCCACCCCCACCCCAGAAGGGACCCAGGCGTCCGGGCTCCCGCCCCACCCCCACCTCAGAGGGGACCCAGGAGTTCGGGCTCCGAGCCCCTCCCCACCCGCGAGGGGACCCAGGCGTCCGGGCTCCCCCACCCCCGAGGGGACCCAGGCGTCCGAGCCCCGCCCCCCGCTCACCGCCTCCCCCCCGGCCCTTCTCGCTCTCCCCGCCCGGAGCCGCCGCCATCGCCGCCCCCACGTGACCGCAGCCCGCCGGGCTCACGTGACCCGCGCGGGCGGGGATGGGGGCGGTGACGTGTCCCCGCGTCACGCGGGCGGAAGGGAACCGGCGGGGGGGGGAAAACCTGGAAGTGACGTCACATACTGTGAGGTGTAAAGGGACAGACGAGTGGAGGCCTGTGACCTCTGACCCCTTTGGCCCCACCCTGTCATTCATGTGACCCATGACCTCTGACCCCTGTGACCCAGTCCTGACCTTCCTATGACCCCTCTGTGACCCCCCCACCCAGACCCCTCCCACTCCATGTGACCCTCTCCATGACCTCTGACCCCAACCCATATGACCTTCCCTGTGCCCCCATCCCATGTGACCTCTAACCCTGCCCCCATTGCCCTGCGACCTCTGACCCAGCCCTGACCTTCAGACCCCTTTGTGACCCTCCCTCTGACCCAATCCCTTCTGTGCCCCTTCCACAGCCCACACACGACCCCTGCCCCATGAGCCCGGGGACGAGACGCGCCCGGCCGGGAGCCGCGCCGTGAGCCCCGGGGACGAGACGCGCCAGGCCGGGAGCCGCGCCGGGAGCCCCGGGGACGAGACGCGCCCGGCCAGGGGCCGCGCCGTGGGCCCCGGGGACGAGACGCGCCCGGCCAGGGGCCGCGCCGTGAGCCCCGGGGACGAGACGCGCCCGGCCAGGGGCCGCGCCGTGAGCCCCGGGGACGAGACGCGCCCGGCCAGGGGCTGCGCCGTGAGCCCCAGGGACGAGACCCGCCAGGCTGGGAGCTGCCCTGTGAGCACTGGGAATGAGACCCGCCAGGCTGGGGGCTGCCCCATGAGCCCCAGGGACGAGACGCGCCCGGCCAGGGGCCACGCTGTGAGCCCCGGGGACGAGACGCGCCCGGCCAGGGGCCGCGCCGTGAGCCCCGGGGACGAGATGCGCCCGGCCAGAGGCTGCGCCGTGAGCCCCAGGGACGAGACCCGCCAGGCTGGGAGCTGCCCTGTGAGCCCCGGGGACGAGACGCGCCCGGCCAGGGGCCGCGCCGTGAGCCCCGGGGACGAGACGCGCCCGGCCAGGGGCCGCGCCGTGAGCCCCGGGGACGAGACGCGCCAGGCTGGGAGCTGCCCTGTGAGCACTGGGAATGAGACCCGCCAGGCTGGGGGCTGCGCCATGAGCCCCAGGGACGAGACGCGCCCGGCCAGGGGCTGCGCCGTGAGCCCCAGGGACGAGACCCGCCAGGCTGGGGGCCGCACCGTGAGCACCGGGAACGAGACCCACCCAGCCGGGGACCTGCACCGTGAGCACTGGGAACGGGACCCACCCAGCCGGGGGCTGCACCATGAGCTCCGGGGACGAGACCCACCCAGCCGGGGGCTGCACCATGAGCTCCGGGGACGAGACCCACCCAGCCGGGGACCTGCGCCGTGAGCTCTGGGGACGAGACCCGCCCGGCTCGGGGCCATGCTGCGGGCATTGCAGACAAGAGCCTCAGCCACACGCCCGTGCACCGCAAGAGGCAGGCATCAGTCCCGCTCCATTGCCCCACTGGCACGATGGAGCAGTGCCAGTGTGGGGTGCCGGGGGCTGCACAGCTGGTGCCACCCACATGTTGTGGCGTATCGCCAGGGAGCAGCCAGCACCTTGGCCCCATGGGGGCAGAGCTGCTGCACCCGTATCTCCCCCCACGACCTAGCCAGAGCACCACGCGTCGCTCCTCCACCATCACCTGCAGCTCCCTGGTGCCCAGGCTGGCAGAGCAGGCCACAGCCCACCCTCTGGTCACTCCCCACAGGCTCGCAATCACCACCCCGCTCGGCGTGAACAAAACACCTTTATTCTTCAGGCAAGAACAGCACCATGAAAACAATACAGTCAGTGACACACCCTCCCGCACCCAGCTGCTGAGGGGCTGTGGTTCCCCATCCCCCCGGGGAACTCCAGCCCACCCCTAGCACCTGCGGGCCAGCGAGAGCTCCCAGAGTGGGCAAGAGATTTCCAGATACCGCCCCCCCCCACTGCTTAGTACCCTAGCGAGATCCCCCTGCTCTGAGAAATGTATAAGGAAGCACAACCCCCATTTTACAGATGGGGAAAACTGAGGCCCAGCAAGGCAGGGGAGCCGGCGGCCAGAATTGAACCCAGGAGTCCGGAGGCCTGGCCCAGCCCCCTCCCCGTACGTACCATTGTGGGTGTTGAGTGAGTCTGGTAGTGTCTGTCAGACAGAATCTTCTTGTTCCAGGGCCGGTGGGTCAGACGCAGAGAGGGGCTGAGCCCAGGAGAGCTAACGAGGCATCTTGGGGCAGGGGGAGGAGGGGAATGGAGCCATGGGGGGTGGATAGATGGGGATTGGATGACAGATGGCGTGAGGGATGGATGGGGAATGGCTAGATGACAATACATTAATTCTGTGGGGCTCAGCCCCCCTCTGTTCTTAGTCCTGGATCCTATGGGGTGAGGCCTCCCCGTTAGCAGGAGGGGGAATAAGACCCACCCCACAGCCCACCAAAACACACCAGGCCAGCAGCATTGTGGCAACTTTCCCTTTAAAAAGAGGCCCCAGGTGTCCGACTGCCGCCCCTCCGAGTTCAGCGCAGTGCAACGCGGGAGACAGACCCAGCAGGGCCAGGCAGCCCCCCAGCCCCTGCTCCCCCATGTCACTGTTGCTACCATTAGTGTAGACAGCAGCTGCCCTCAGCCAACCCAGCAGCTGGAGCCTCCACGTCGTTGCACCAACTGGTGTAAACAGCAGCTGGGCTCACCAGGCCTCCCGTGCCACGTGGGTCGAGTCTACCCTAGACGCGCCCCGATCGTACACGGTTTCCACGCATACGCTATGGGGCAGACGCCCCACCCCCCACCCCGTCTTCCCGGCAGGATGAACCTGCCCATCAACTGTCATTGGCGAGACGGGCGGCAGCGTGGGGGGGGCTCGGGCTGTGGCCCCCCCAACAATGAAATCTGGCCCCATATCTTGGCAATGGACGCCCCCGTCTACCCCAGAGGCTCAGGCACTTGTGTGGGGCCCGGCTAGGCCAGGCTTGGCACGAGGGGGGGCTGGTGGCTCCAGCCCCGACAGGAGAGGGGTTAGTTAGCCCCACGTTTCTAAGAAGGCCTCAGCGGGGCACGGGCAGCCTTGGGAGAAAGACAAGATGGCCGCCCCTAGGCAACGCCGCGGGAACAACATGGCCGCCCGGAGTGTAAAGTAGCGAGAAAGGGGTGGGGGACCCTGCTCTGCAGGTTGGTCTCCCCTTCACTGCCTCAGTCCACCAATCAGAGCGCGCAGTGTTTTGCTCCACCAATCAGAGGCCGCTCCGCCACATGGGTCCACCAATGGGGGGTTGCTTTGTTCTTCCTTCCCTTATTGGTCCTTTGGCTCCGGGCGCCAAGTGAGCAGCACTTCTCCCTCCACCAATCAGAGAAGGCGCCTTCTTTCGACCCACCAATAGGAGGCCTTGGCTCTCTCCCAGCTCCACCAATCGAGCCCAGTGCCCGCCCTGGGCAGGGGAGCCCACACCATGGGGAGCCAGCCCCACCCAAGGGGAGGGGTCACAGATGCTCCCCTCCAATGACCTTTGACCTCTACCCCCTCATATCTCCCCCCCATTAGTTTGGCCCCCCCAGTAGGGAGGCCCCAGCCCGGGGGGGCTCCTCGGTGCGGACGGGCAGGTACCCATTGGCCGAGCACTCGGGGTCAGCTGGGCTCTCCGCCTCCTCCTCCTCCGGCTCCGCTCTGGGGGGCGCCCCCTGCTGGCAGCGCCGCGCCTGCCTCTCCCTCACCAGCTGCCGGACGTAGAGCGCGGGGATGGGCAGGGTGGCCACGACGATGAGCAAGATCAGCATGGCCAGAGCCCAGGGCGGGTACGGCACCCGCGTCTCCTCCGCCTGCGAGAGAGGCCGAGGGTCAAACCCGCCAGGGCCCATCTACCCCGGCGTCCCGGCTCCCCGCCCGGACCCGACCCGCGGGCCCCTCCGCCCCGGCTCCCCGCCCGGACCCGACCCACGGGCCCCTCCGCCCCGGCTCCCCGCCCAGACCTGACCCGCGGGCCCCTCCGCCCCGGCTCCCCGCCCGGACCCGACCCACGGGCCCCTCCGCCCCGGCTCCCCGCCCAGACCTGACCCGCGGGCCCCTCCGCCCTGGCTCCCCGCCCGGACCCGACCCGCAGGCCCATCTCCTCCGGGGTCTCGGCCAGCACCGACCCACAGGCCCCATTTACCCTGGCGTCCCGGCTCCCCGCCCGGACCCGACCCGCGGGCCCCTCCGCCCCGGCTCCCCGCCCGGACCTGACCCGTGGGCCCCTCCGCCCTGGCTCCCCGCCCGGACCCGACCCGTGGGCCCATCTACTCCGGCGTCCCGGCTCCCCGCCCGGACCCGACCCACGGGCCCCTCCGCCCTGGCTCCCCGCCCGGACCCGACCCGTGGGCCCATCTACTCCGGCGTCCCGGCTCCCCGCCCGGACCCGACCCACGTGCCCCACCGCCCTGGCTCCCCGCCCAGACCCGACCCACCGGCCCATCTCCTCCGGGGTCCCAGCTCCCTGACCAGCCCTGACCCACGGGCCCCTCCACCCCGGCTCCCCGCCTGGACCCAACCCACCGGCCCATCTCCTCTGGGGTCCCGGCCAGCCCCGACCCACAGGCCCCATTTACCCCGGCGTCCCGGCTCCCTGCCCGGACCCGACCCACGGGTTCCTCTGCCCCTGCTCCCCACACAGCCCCGCAGGCCCCTCTGATCCAGCTCCCCGGCCAGCCCCGACCCACTGGCCCATCTGCCCCGGTGTCCCGGCTCCCCGCCCAGCCCTGACCATGGGCCCCTCCGCCCTGGCTCCCCGCATGGACCCGACCCGCGGGCCCATCTCGTCCGGCGTCCCGGCTCCCCGCCCAGCCCCACAGGCCCCTCTGAGGCCAGCCCCATGGGCCCATCCATGCCGGCGTCAAGGCTCCCTGCCCATACCTGACCCGCCCACGGGGGGTCTCACCTGCACCTGGTCCCAGGCCTGGTAGGTGGGGGGGCTGAGGCAGATCTGCCCCAGGCTGGCCAGCAGCAGCCCCAGCATGGCCAGCAGGCTGCCGTAACGCCACATGTAGCCATAGAGCCGCCAGGGCCGCCAGCCCGTCCGCCAGGGCTGCCAGCCCAGCATGTTCTCCACCTCCGCCAGGAACCTGCGGGGGGCAGGGGTCAGCTGCGGGGGGGCGCGAGCCTGGGGCTCCCCAGCCCCCCCCTTGGAGCCAGGCCACAGGGGGGAGGGCAGAGGCCCGGGGGCTGCAGGGGTTGGGCCCAGTGGGGACCGGGGCTCCAGGGGAATGGGAGGCAGGGCCTTGGGGGGGCACCTGTGCACCCCATAGAGCTGGGCCCCAGGGGGGAGGGGAGGGACCCTGAGAGGGAGGGGCAGGGGGCCAGGCAGGGAGGGAAAGGACCCCCGGGGGGGAGCTATGGGGCAGGTACCTGTCTCCCCATAGGCCTAGGCCCAGGCCCCGGGGGGGGGAGGGAAGAGACCCCCAGGGGGAAGGGGGGCGGGTACCTGTCTGCCCCGTAGACCCAGGCCACGGACACGGCCTCGCAGGCCACCACGGCCACCAGGGGCAGGGTGGCCGAGTAGTCGTCAAACATGGAGACGAAGTAGCTGCCCGAGCGCTGCACAAACATCAGCCCCAGCAGGAACCCGACGAGGCAGCACAGCCCTGGGGGGGGGAGAGAGAGAGAGAGTCTGGGACCCCCCACATCCCAGCACTGGGAAAGGGGGGAGAGTCTGGGACCCCCACATCCCCCCACAGCACAGCACTGGGGGGCGGGGAGAGCGAGCCTGAGACCCCCACATCCCCCCACAGCACAGCACTGGGGAAGGGGGGAGAGTCTGGGACCCCCATGTCCCCCCACAGCACAGCACTGGGGAAGAGAGGGGGAGAGCCTGGGACCCCCACGTCCCCCCACAGCACAGCAATGGGGAATGGAGGGGGAGAGCCTGCGACCCCACGTCCCCTCACAGCACAGGGTGAGAAAGCAAGCCTGGGACCCCCACAGCACAGCACTGGGGGGAGGAAGAGCGAGCCTGAGACCCCCCACATTTCCCCACAGCACAGCACTGGGGGGCGGGGAGAGCGAGTCTGGGACTCCCACGTACCTGGGGCAGGGGGGTGGGGAGGGCTCTGGCTGGAGATGAGGGATTTGGGGTGAAGGAGGCGGCTCCGGGCTGGGGCACGGGGTTGGGGTGCGGGAGGGGGTGCAGGCTCTGGGAGGGGGCTCTGCAATCCATAAGGTTTTACGGAAATATGCTTAGGAGTCTGAATATGATGCAACTGGAATATGCTCCGTGCAAAAGGTCTCTTGGAAGGCACCATCACAAAGGTTACGAGTGTGGTCGTCCTATTTGTATGAATGTGTCACTCTTGTATCTGAAGCTAGAAAGATGAACTATCGCTCTGAGGGCCTCCTGTAATTATGCAAAGTGGGGGCCATTAATGGTGGTTTGGGATCTTGATGGCTCCCAGCAACCAGGACAACTGACTTAATAAAGTCACTTTTGCTTATTAATTGACCCAGAGTAAGTGATTAATACCCGGTGGAGCGAGCAGCTGCGCATCTCTCTATCGGTGTTATAGAGGGTGGACAATTTATGAGTTTACCCTGAATAAGCTTTATACAGGGTAAAACGGATTTATTTGGGGTTTGGATCCCATTGGGAGCTGGGTGTCTGGGTGCTGGAGTCAGGAGCACTTTCTAAGCTGGTTTCGGTTCAGTCTGCCGCTCTGGGCACGTGGTTCAGAGCCTGGCTCTGGGATGCAGCAGGCCGGCGCGTCTGGCTCAACAAGGCAGGGTTCTGAAGTCCCAGGCTGGCAGGGAAAACGGGCTCAGAGGTAACTTTAGCACGTGAGGTGACAGTCCTAAGGGGGTCTCTGTGACTGAACCTATCACAGGGTTTGGGGTGAAGGAGGCGGCTCTGGGCTGGGGCAGGGGGTTCAGATGTGGGGAGGGGTGAGGGCTCCAGCTGGGGGTGTTGGCTCTGGGGTGGGGCCAAAGATGAGGTGTTTGGGGTGCAGGAGGGGGCTCCAGGCTGGGATGGGGGTTGGGGTGTGGGAGGGGCTACGGGCTCCAGGCTGGGGCAGGGGGTTGGGGTCCCGTCAGCACTTACCGTGGCACCCAGAAGCGGCCATCAGGTTCCTGCAGCCCCTGGGTGCTCTGGTGGCCAGGGAGGCTCCTTCTGCTGCCCCTGTGTCCACAGGCGTTGCCCCCATAGCTCCCAGTTCCCGTTGTGATTCCCGGCCAATGGGAGCCGCGGAGCCGGGACGGGGGGACGCGAGCCGCGCGTGGAGCCGGCACTGGCCGCCCGGGCGCCTTGGGGCTGTAGGGTTCTGGTGGCTGGTTCCGGGAGCCGCAGGGAGTGAGCCTCAGCCCCGCTGCCCGGATTATTAATGGCCGATCGGCAGTGAAAACCGAACAACTAGCAGCTCTAGGACAGAGACGGCCTGGGACCCCCACGTCCCCCCTGCAGCACTGGCGGGGCAGAGCCTGGCACCCCAGAAATCTTCCCCCATTTATGTACAAAGCCCCCCATGTGCACAGTCATGCAGGTACCCCACTTCCTACCCCTCCCGTGATCCCCTCGCCCGGGCCCCGGCCCCGCCGTACCGGTGAAGAGGGTGGCGCGGCGCTGCAGGAGGGGGTAGCGGTCCAGCAGGGGGGTGAGGATGCCCTGCATGTTGCCCAGCATGGTGCTCAGCCCCAGGTTCAGCAGCATGAGGAAGAAGAGGACGGACCAGAACGGGGAGGCCGGGAACAGGGTCATGGCCTCCGTGAAGGTGATGAAGGCCAGGCCGGTGCCCTCGACGCCCTGCGGGGGAGACATGGAGACCGGGTCAGGCAGTGGGTACACGGGGACCCCTCACCCACTGCTATGACGCAGCTCCTCTGCGGTGGGGTGCCAGAGCTGGGTATATGGGCCCCCCTGGGTCAGGCAGTGGGTACACGGGGACCCCTCACCCACTGCTATGACCCAGCTCCTCTGGGGTGGGGTGCCAGAGCTGGGTATATGGGCCCCCCTGGGTCAGGCAGTGGGTACACGGGGACCCCTCACCCACTGCTATGACCCAGCTCCTCTGGGGTGGGGTGCCAGAGCTGGGTATATGGGCCCGCCCTGGGTCGGGGTGCAGGGTACACAGGGACCCCTCACCCGGTGCAGGGATGCGGCCCCCGTGGGGTGGGGCATGGGGCTGGGTATATAGAACTGTAAGACTGGAAGGGACCTCGAGAGGTCGTCTAGTCCAGTCCCTGCACTCATGGAAGGACTAAGTATCATCTAGATGGTCCCTGACGGGTTTGTCCAACCTGCTCTTAACAATCCCCAATGACGGAGATTTCACCACCTCCCTCAGCAATTTATTCCAGAGCTTCACCACCCCGTCAGGACGTTTCCCCTAATGTCCAGCCAAACCCTCCCTGGCTGCAATTTAAGCCCGTTGCTTCTTCCGATCCTCAGAGGTTAACGAGAACGATCGGCTCCCTCCTCCTTGGAGCAACCTTTTCTGTACTTGCAAACTGTTCTCCCGCCCCCTCTCGGGCGTCTCTTCTCCACAACCCTGTTTGTTCAATCTTTCCCAGTCTCCGGGAACGTCTCCCATCTTCCATGACTTTTCAAAGATAATTGCTAATGAGGAGATATCTCCTCAGCCAGCTCCCTGCGTATCCTAGGATGCACTTCACCAGGCGCTGGTGATCTGAAGACATCTAACTTGTCTGAGTCATTTTTGACTGGTTCTTTCCCTATTTTAGGCTCTGATCCTACCTCATATTCACCGGCCTGCGCAACGTTAGACATCCAGTCGCCACCAACCTTCTTGGTGAAAACCGAAACGTAGAAGTCATTAAGCACCTCGGCCATTTCCACGTTTTCGGTTATTGTCTTTCACCCCTCGAGTAACGGGCCACCCTGTCCTTGGGATTCCTCTTGCTTCTAATGTATTTGTAGACCCATTATGTCTCTAGCTAGTCTGATCTCGGTTTGTGCCTCGGCCTTTCCAATGTTGTCCCTACACACCTGTGTTATTGGTTTACATTCATCCTTTGTAACTTGGCCGAGTTTCCACTTTTTGTAGGACTCTCTTTTGAGTTTTAGATCATGGACAATGTCCGGGTTAAGCCGGGGGGGGGGGGGTCTCTTGCCAGACTTCCTGTCTTTCCAACTCGGGGGGATAGTTGCCCTTAAGAATGTCTCCTGGAAAAAGTGCCACTGGCTCCAATTGTTTTTCCCCTGCGAGTTGCTTCCCATGGGATTTTACCTACCAGCTCCCTGAGCTTGCGACAGTCTGCCTTGAAATGCATTGTCTTTATTGTGCTGTTCTCCCAGGCCGGGGGACCAGGGCCGGGGACACGGGGCCCCCTCCCAGGTTGGGGCGCGGGGCACAAGGGGACCCTCCCCCGTCCCTAGGCACCTTGTTCATCTCGTCCTCCAGCCGGCAGTCGGTGACACCGTGTCCCTGCAGCGCGGTGCCCAGCTCGGCGGGCAGCCTGTGGTACCAGGCGCTGTACTGGGGTGGGGGCAACGCCGCCGGGTCCAGGGTGGGCAGCTCCAGGGTGGGCAGGCCCCCGATCCCCAGCAGCTGGGTCAGGATCTCCACGTTCCTGGGGGCGGACGGAGGGAAGGCCGGGTCAGTGCGTGCCCGGAATGGGGGGGGGGACGGGCGTGGAAGAGGGGGCACGGCTCACCTTGCCACGCAGGCCCTGGCGACGGCAGTGGCCCGGAAGCCCAGCACGGCGAAGACGACCAGTGTGGCCAGCAGCGAGGTGAGGAAGTTGATGGTGGCCACCAGCAGCCCGTCGGCGTGGCAGTCGTTGTGCTGCGGGTTGTAGCTGGAGTAGGCGATGACGCTCCCGAAGCCCAGCCCCAGCGAGAAGAAGACCTGGGTGGCCGCCTGGCGCCAGACCTGCACGTCGCCCCAGACCGCCAGCTGCGGGCAGCGGGGCGTGAGCCATGGGGACGGGCACCCGGAGCCCCAGGTGGGGGTCCAGGTGCTCCAGCCCTGGGGAGAGTGGGGGGCCCGATCCGGCTGGGGTCAGGGGCTGGCGCTCCTTCTGGGGGATTCCAGCCAAGGGGGACCTGATCTAGCCCGGGGAGGCTGGGGCTTGTGCTGGGGGGTCTGGCTCGGGATGGGGGGCCTGTGGTCGTGCTGGGAGTGCCTGATCCAGCCGAGGCGGGGGGCAGGCAGGCCCTGCCGCTTGTGCCCGGGATTCCAGATGGAGGGGTGGGGGGGACCCGATCCAGCAGGGGGAGGCTGGCGCTTGTGCCAGGGGGATCCAGCCAGAGGTGGGCGGGGGCTATGGCTCAGGCCGGGGGATCCAGCCGGAGGTGGGGGGAGGGGGGGGGATCAGGGCAGGGATGAGGGGGCTGGGACCCGGGCCGGGGGATCTGGCCAGGGCGGGGACCCGATCCGTCCAGTCCCCACTCTCACCTGGGGGGTGAACATGATGCGGACGCCGTCGGCCGCCCCGTCCAGCAGCAGCCCCCGCACCAGGAAGCAGAGCAGCACCACGTAGGGGAAGAGGGAGCTGAAATACAGCACCTGGGGGGGGGGGGCAGGGGGCAGTGAGGGGGGGCTCTCACTCTGTGCCCCAACAGCCTCCCAAGCTTACCCCACCCTGAATCCTCCCACACCCGGGGGGAAGGTTATGTGCCCCACCCCGAACATCTGGGCCTGACCTCCTGCTCACCCCAGACAAACAGGTGGGGGGGAGGTAATGAGGAGGGTGGCAGCGGGGTGATGGGAGGAGGGGCAGTGGGAGGGCAGCAGGGGCCAGGGGGAGACAGGGGGGCAGTGGGGGCCGAGCTCACCTTGCCCGAGGACTTGATGCCCCGGATGAGGGCGCCGCAGACCAGGGCCCAGGCGACCAGCAGGCAGCCGGCCATGGCCAGGTTCACCCCCCCGCCGGCGCCGATCGACTCGCTCACGTCCAGCGCCTTCCGGTACCAGTAGTAGGTGGTGGGGGAGCTCTGGGCACATTCAGGTTCTGCCAACACAGAGCCCAGCCGGGTCAGAACCCCCCCGCGGCCCAGCCGGGTCAGAACCGGGCAGCCCCCCCCCCCCCCCCCGCATTCCAGCCCAGCCGGGTCGGAACCCCCCCGCGGCCCAGCCGGGTCAGAACCCCCCCATGGCCCAGCCGGGTTGGGACCGGGCAGCGCCCCCCCTTCCCTCCCCCGCCCGCCATCTGTAGCGGGATCAAAATGGGGCCTGGGGCAGGGGCTGGAGGGAGGGTGGCGCCCCCCAGTGGCAGGCGGGGGCTGGGCTGTAGCACCTACCTGGCTGGCTGCGGTTGGCGCCGAGGGGGCAGCTGGCCCAGGGCAGGGTGGCGCGGAAGGAGCTGCCGAGGTAGAAGAGGCTCCAGGCGATGATCACGTTGTAATAGAGAGAAACGAACCCACAGACCTGGCACGGAGACAGGGGTGAGCCCGGCTGGGACCCGGGGACCCCTCGCCCGGTGCCAGGACGGGCCCCCTGGGGGGGTGTCAGAGACACAGGGACACCTCGCCTGGTGCAGGGATGGGTCCCTGGGGTGGGGGCATGTGGACTCCTCGCCCAGTGCTGAGATGGGCCCTGGGGGCTGGGCACACGGGAACCCCTCCCCTGGTGCTGGGAGACCGTCCCCCCCGCGAGTGGGACAAGCGATGGGGACAAGGGGACCCCTTTCCTAGCACTGGGCCAGGCCCCCCGGGGGTGGGGCAGGGGCGGGCAAACGGGCACAATTGAAACCAGCAGGAATTCTCCCACTGGTGCTGCGAGCTTCCCCGCAGCAGTGCCCCCCCGCACTCACCACGCAGCTGGCGAAGCCGATGCCGACCAGGCGGGGGCTGAAGTGCTGCCAGACCCCGATGCTGCCCTGGCGGATTCTCTGCCCGGCCGCCAGCTCCAGGAAGAAGAGGGGGATCCCCACCACCAGGAGGATCAGGAGGTAGAGGAGGATGAAGGCTCCTGCAGGGCGGCGATGGGGGGGGGGCGGTTTACAAGTCTGGAGCAACCCACAGAGACACCCCCCCCCGGAGACACAGTCCTGGAGACCCCGGGCCCCCACCCCACCAACCTGTTCCTGCCCCGTGCTGGGTTTACAATGGTGCCAGCGGTGCCACAGAGCCGGGCCCTTGCTCAGAGGGGCCCCGGGCTGCTCTGCTCCCCCTGCGCCCCGAGACCCCGCTGGCTCCCCCCCGCCCACTACTTACTCCTCTCAGCCAGCCACTGGCCAGCCAATGGCTCCTCTCCACCCCTGACCCCACCCCCTGCTCTCACCCCCCAGCCGGACCCCAGGGCACCTCCGGGCAGTCTCTGCTTCCCACCACCTGGGGGCCCCCGTCTCCCTGGAGCTGAGCCACCTGGGACCGGTGCAGAAGCCCGGCCAGTCTCAGCCAGGTGTGTGGGGGGAGGCGGGGGGGGCTTGGCTGGGCCCGGGTGGGGCAGGGGCCAGAGCGATTCGGACCCCGGCATGCTGCCGGCTCAGCCTGGCTGACACAGTCGCCTCCCAGCAGGGCCGGTGAGTGGGGCCAGGAGGCAGGGCGTGGGGGAGGGGGTCTCTGGAGGGCCTGGGGCGGGTGCTGGACTGTGAGGGGGTAGGGCAGATCTCTGAGTGTTGGGGCACTAGGCAGTGGGGGGGGTGAGGCTGTGGGCAGGAGGGCGCTGGGCAGGGTGCTGGCGTGCAAGGTGCTGTGCATTTGTGGCAGGGTCTGGGGGGGTGCTGGGCATAGCAGGTCGGGGGGGGGCTCTGGCCACAGAGAATTAGGGGGGTGTCCGGTGTTGAGCAGGGGGGCGTGTGGCACGGCATGGGCCCACCCCCGAGGGGAAGCACAGGGAGGGCTGGGCCCACAAAAGGTTAATCTGGCCCTGTTCCTGCCCCCAATCCCCCAGCACCGCCCCCATATACCTTGAGACCCTCTCCTCCTCCCTGCCCCCCAATCCCTTGAGCCCCCCCTTGTTAACCCAGCCCCCCACTCACCTCCCCCGTTCTGGTGGCACAGGTAGGGGAAGCGCCAGACGTTGCCGAGCCCCACGGAGAAGCCGACCTGAGCCAGGATGTATTCGGCCTTGTTACTCCAGGCCGGGCGGGCGGGGGGCTCCTCCGGCAGCCCCCCCAGGCGGAGCTCCCCGGGGCTCGTCCCCTCCTCCTCCGGCTTCACCTTGTCCATGGCGGGTGGAGGGGGCTGGGGCCACGCACACTGACACGGGAACGGCCTGCACCTGAGCACTCGCTCGCACACTCGTTCACACCAGCTCCCTCCACCCCCGGGAACCGCCCACCCGCACTTCCAAACACGGCCCCTCGCTTGGGCACCAGACACACACGCGTGTGTTGCACGTGCAACCCCCCCCCCCCGCCCCAATCACACTCACTCACCGGCCCCCAGAGCCCAAATGAAAACCTGTGAGAAACAAAACCAACAGACTGATCAGGACAGATGGGGCTTTTCGCACAGGCAGTGCTGGGACGCGGCCCCTCTGGGGTGGGGCGCGGGGGCTAGGTATCCGGGGACCCCTCGCCCGGTGCACCCCCACCCCAGAGCCAGCCGCATCCCAGCGCTGGGTGAGGGGTCCCCGTATACCCAGCCCCCTACCCCACCCCAGAGCCAGCGGCATCCCAGCGCTGGGTGAGGGGTCCCCGTATACCCAGCCCCCTACCCCACCCCAGAGCCAGCCGCATCCCAGCGCTGGGTGAGGGGTCCCCAGATACCCAGGCCCCCTACCCCACCCCAGAGCCAGCCGCATCCCAGCGCTGGGCAAGGGGTCCCCGGATACCCAGGCCCCCTACCCCACCCCAGAGCCAGCCGCATCCCAGCGCTGGGTGAGGGGTCCCCAGATACCCATCCCCCGCGCCCCACCCCAGAGCCAGCCGCATCCCAGCGCTGGGTGAGGGGTCCCCAGATACCCAGGCCCCCGCGCCCCACCCCAGAGCCAGCCGCATCCCAGCGCCGGGCGAGGGGTCCCTCTATACCCATCCCCCGCACCCCACCCCAGAGCCAGCCGCATCCCAGCACGGGGCGAGGGGTCCCCGGATACCCAGGCCCCCGCGCCCCACCCCAGAGCCAGCCGCATCCCAGCGCCGGGCGAGGGGTCCCTCTATACCCATCCCCCGTGCCCCACCCCAGAGCCAGCCGCATGCCCCAGAGAGTCTCAGAGGAAGAACTCGGGGGAAACGTACAATATTTAAACAAATTAAACAAGCTAATTGCATCGCGCTCGCAGACACCCCCCCCCCGACCCCCTCCGAGCCCGGGAGGGAACCCAGGAGTCCGGGCTCCCACGGACTAGCCCCCCCCCAGGGAAGGGGGGGCACCGGAGGGGCACATCAGTGGGGAGCGGGGGGGTTGTACACAGGTGCCCCAACCCCTGGGACCCCCCGCTGGGAGCCCCCCCAACGGCCCCCACCCCGCGCGGGTCCCGCCGGGTCCCACCTGCCACCGGCCGGGGGGCGCGGGGCCAGCGTGGCCGCTCATGGCGCCTTGCATCAGCCGGGGGGGGCGGGGCCGGGCGGTGTCACCCGCCCCCCCGCTCCCCCCCCGCGCTGCCCCGCCCCCCCGCGCGCCCCCAGGCACCTCCCCGCCCCTCCCGCTCCTCCCCCCTCGCTGCCCCGCCCCCCCCGGCACCTCCCCGCCCCCCCGCCCCCCCCGGGCTGCTCTACCCGGCACCTGGCGGGGCGGGATCCAGGCGAGGGGGGCCCGCGGGGGGCGGGGCTGACGCGCGGTCGCGAGGCGGCTGGAGCCGTTGGAGCTTCCCGGGGCTACGGGGTCTCCCCGCCCCCCAACGGCCCCTCCCAGCGCCCCCCCCCCGCTCCCCCAACGGCCCCTCCCAGCGCCTCCCTCCCTAGCCCCCCGCCCCCCAACTGCCTCCCAGCCTCGGCCCCGCCCCCTAACGCCCCCGTTCCCTGCCCCCCTCCGCGCCCCCAACGGCCCCTCCCCGCGCCCCCCCCCGTCCTCCCCAGCCCCTCCCCCCTTCTGCCCCCCAGCGCCTCCCCCCAATGCCCCCCCGCCCCCCCAAACAAGGCGATGCGGATCCACCTTAAATCGGGGGGGGAGGGGCGATTATTAATTTTTAACGCCCCGGCATCGCCTGGACCAATCAGCTGCGAGCGGGGGCGGGGACGAGTCCAAGTTTTGCAACTTTGCCGAGGGGAGCAGAGGGAGCCCGAGCCTTGGCCCCCCCCCCGCCCCGCGCTGCTCCTCCCGGGGGGCTCGATCCCGACACTCCAGGGCCCCCACCTCGGTGAGTGACCCCCCCACACGCGGGGGGTGAGGGGCCGGGCGGGGGGGTGGGAAGATGGAGGGGGGGGGCTGCAAGTGGGTTGGTGGGGGGCCGGTGGGGGGTGGGGGGCAGAAGTGTAACTATGGGGCAAATGATCAGACAGGGACGGAGACTTGGGGGGGCGTGGCCGGGGGGGCACAAGGGAGGGGCCCAGGGCCCACCCGTGCCAGGGGCGTGCGAAGAGCGGGGGGCCGGGGTGGGCGGGCGAGGGGGGCCGGGGTGGGGGGAGGGGGTACAGCCATCATCTTCCCCCCACCCCCAAACGCCAGCTGAGCCATGCAGCCTGCGCCCTGGAGTCCTCCCCCTTCCCCCCCGCCACGCCCGGACGCCTGGGTCCGCCTGGTGCTGCAGGGCTGGGCAGGGTCCAGACAGACGGGAAACCAGCCCCAGATCGTTCCTGGGAGCGCCAGGGGGTGAGGGGCACCGCCAGGGCAGGGGTGGGGGCAGGGCTGGGTGATCGGGGGGCTGCGGGTCGGGAGTGAGGGGCATCGGCAGGGCAGGGGTGGGGGCAGGGCTGGGCGATTGGGGGGGCTGCGGGTCAGGAGTGAGGGGCACCAGCAGGGCAGGGGTGGGGGCAGGGCTGGGTGATCGGGGGCCTGTGGGTCGGGAGTGAGGGGCACCGGCAGGGCAGGGGTGGGGGCAGGGCTGGGCGACTGGGGGGCTGCGGGTCGGGAGTGAGGGGCACCGGCAGGGCAGGGGTGGGGCCAGGCCTGGCACACTGGGGGGCTGCGGGTCGGGGGTGAGGGCCACCGCCAGGGCTGGGAGGGGGCAGGGCTGGGCGACTGGGGGGCTGCGGGTCGGGAGTGAGGGGCACCGGCAGGGCTGGGGGGGGGCCGGGGGGGGGTGGCAGGGGCTGCGGGTCGGGAGTGAGGGGCACCGGCAGGGCTGGGCGGGGGCAGGGCCGGGCTAGCAGGGGCTGCGGGTCGGGAGTGAGGGGCACCGGCAGGGCAGGGGTGGGGCCAGGGCTGGGTGACTGGGGGGCTGCGGGTCGGGAGTGAGGGGCACCGGCAGGGCAGGGGTGGGGCCAGGGCTGGGGGGCTGCGGGTCGGGAGTGAGGGGCACCGGCGCAGCAGCCCAGGGGAGTTAGGAGCACATGGGGCCTGGGTGGTTTCCTGTGTGGGGAGCGACAGAGGATGTGGGGAGGGGATGGGGGGAGGGGAAGTTGCCTTATCAGCCTGAACCAGTGACTGCTGCGACTCAGCCGTTCCCCCCCGCACCCCCCCCCAGCTGGCTGGACCCAGAGAACCGGGGGCTGCCTGGGGGGAAGGCCCCGTGTCCCATCCCCCGCATTGTGACATCACCCCCAGAATCCTGGGGTCTCCGTGGGGCTGGGCGGGCAGCAGCTGCCTCTGCCCCGGGGTCCATGTCTGGGGGGGGCTGGGTCCCTCCAGCTGAGCATTAACCCCCCTCCTGCCCCTCCCCCGCAGGTCCAGCCATGTCTCCCCGCGGGTGTCTGAGCGTCACCAAATATTTCCTCTTCCTCTTCAACCTCCTCTTCTTCGTGAGTAGGGGGGGGCTGGGGCTGAGGGGTGGATGGGGGGGGCTTGGTGCTGGAGGGGGGGTTGCTCTCACCTGCCTCTCCCCAGATGGGACTGGCACTAAGGGGGGGAGGGGTTGGCTGCAGCTGGGGCCGGTGGGGGGAGACGTCGCCTGTGCCAGGGTGACCCCCCCCCACTCCAGTGTAACCCCCTTCCCCCTCCCCCGCAGGTCCTGGGCGGCATCATCCTCAGCTTCGGCCTCTGGATCCTAATCGACCAGCAAAGCTTCGCCGCCGTCCTGGGTAACGTCCCCTCCCCCCCTGCGGTGCCCCTCACGCCCGGCCCGCCGGCCCCCCCCACGGTGCCCCTCACGCCCGGCCCGCCGGCCCCCCCGCCGGCCCCCCCCACGGTGTCCCTCACGCCCGGCCCCTCGCCAGCCCAGCCCGGCTCTGACCTCTGCCCGTCCCCCCTCCAGGTTCCTCCCTGTACGCCCTGAAGGTCTGGTCCTACATCCTGTCCGGAGTTGGCATCGTCACCATGCTGATGGGTTTCCTCGGATGCCTGGGTTCCCTCAAGGAGATCAAGTGTATGCTGGGATTTGTAAGTACACGGGAGAGCCCGGACTCCTGGGTTCTCTCCCGGCTCTGGGAGGGGAGTGGGGGCTGGTGGTTAGAGCAGGGGGCTGGGAGCCTGGGGTCACCGGGGGGTTGATGTGGGAAGTTTCTCCCTCTCTCATGAGCTCAGGGCCTGGTGCAATTTCCCATCTCAGCTGGCACCACGTGACCCCCCCCCAGCAGCCACATCCTGCCGGGCTCTGCCCCCCGCCCTGAGGATGGTGCCCGGCTCAGGCTGCTGGGGGGAGGGGGGCGGGAAAGTGCAAAAGGAAAAGGAGAAAAGCAGAAGTCCCGCACCTGTTCGGTGGGGGGGGGGGGCCCGGGGGGAGTGGGGGATTTTTATCTCCCGGGGGGGGCAGAGCTGGGGGTGACCCCCATCAGTTCTGGGGTGTCAGTGTCTGTTGATCTGTCTATGGGTGCAAGGTGGGAGGGGGAGCGGGGGGGCCCCGAGGCCGAGAAGATTAACTGACCCCCTTTCTCTCCCCCCCCCCCCCCAGTATTTCGGTTTCCTCTTTCTCCTCTTCGCTGCCCAGATCACCATTGGGGTCCTGCTGTACACGCAGCGTGTCACGGTGAGTGGGGCATGCTGGAGGCACTGCTAGGGGGAAGCTCACAGCGCCAGGGGAGGGTCAGCCAGGGGGAAGCTCGGCTGGGGGCACTGCCGGGGGGAAGCTCATGGCGCTGGGGGCACTGCTGGGGGAAGCTCGCAGCACCGGGGGGAGGCTTGCGGCATAGGGGGAGGCTCGGCCAGGGGGAGGCTCGCGGTGTTGGGAGAGGCTCGGCCAGGGACACTACCGGGGGGAAGCTCACAGTGCTGGGGGCACTGCCGCGGGGAAGCTCGCAGCACCAGGGGGATGCTCACGGTGCTGGGGGCACTGCCGGGGGGAAGCTCGCGGCGCCGGGGGAGGCTCGGCCGGGGGCACTGCCGGGGGGAGGCTTGCGGCATAGGGGGAGGCTCAGCCAGGGGGATGCTCGCGGCGCTGGGAGAGGCTTGGCCAGGGACACTACCGGGGGGAAGCTCGCCGTGCCGGGGGCACTGTCGGGGGGAAGCTCGCGGCGCCGGGGGAGGCTTGGCTGGGGGCACTGCCGGGGGGAAGCTCGTGGCGCTGGGGGCACTGCCGGAGGAAGCTCGCGGCACCGAGGGGAGGCTCGTGGCAGAGGGGGAGGCTCGGCCAGGGGGAGGCTCGCGGCGCTGGGAGAGGCTCGGCCAGGGACACTACCGGGGGGAAGCTCACAGTGCTGGGGGCACTGCCGGGGGGAAGCTCGCAGCACCAGAGGGATGCTTGCGGTGCTGGGGGCACTGCCGGGGGGAAGCTCGCGGCGCCGGGGGGATGCTCGCGGTGCTGGGGGCACTGCTGGGGGGAAGCTCGCGGCGCCCGGGGAGGCTTGGCTGGGGGCACTGCCGGGGGGAAGCTCGTGGCGCTGGGGGCACTGCCGGAGGAAGCTCGCGGCACCGAGGGGAGGCTCGTGGCATAGGGGGAGGCTCGGCCAGGGGGAGGCTCGCGGCGCTGGGAGAGGCTCGGCCAGGGACACTACCGGGGGGAAGCTCGCCGTGCCGGGGGCACTGTCGGGGGGAAGCTCGCAGCACCAGGGGGATGCTTGCGGTGCTGGGGGCACTGCCGGGGGGAAGCTCGTGGCGCCGGGGGGATGCTCGCGGTGCTGGGGGCACTGCTGGGGGGAAGCTCGTGGCGCTGGAGGCACTGCGGGGGGAAGCTCGCGGCGCCGGGGGGAGGCTTGCGGCATAGGTGGGAGGCTCAGCCAGGGGGATGCTCGTGGCGCTGGGAGAGGCTTGGCCAGGGACACTGCCGGGGGGAAGCTCGCAGCACCAGGGGGATGCTCGTGGTGCTGGGGGCACTGCCGGGGGGAAGCTCGCGGCACGGGGGGGATGCTCGCGGTCCCGGGGGCACTGCCGGGGGGAAGCTCGCGGCGCCGGGGGAGGCTCGGCCGGGGGCACTGCCGGGGGGCCGCTCGCGGCGCCGGGGGAGGCTCGGCCGGGGGCACTGTCGGGGGGAAGCTCGCGGCACGGGGGGGAAGCTCGCGGCGCCGGGGCCGTGGCTGGGGGAAAGTCACCTCTCCTCTCCCCCCCCTCCCCCAGCTGAATGGCAAGGTGGGGGTGTTCGTGGAGGACGCCATCCGGACCTATCCGCAGGCAGGACCCCCCAGCGAGAAGTACCAGAGCTGGGACTTCATCCAGGGGCAGGTGAGACCCCCAGGGCCCAGCCCCCCGCCGGGACCCGCCCGAGTTCTGCCCGGCTCCTGGCAGTGAAGCCTGGCTCACGAGCCAGGCCCCGGGGTCGCTGGGCTCCCCTAGGAGGGGCCATGGGACCCCCCGACTGACCGTCCCCCACCCCCCCGGGCGCTCCTCCCGGTGCCGTTAGCCGGGACCTCGATCGGGTCAGGTTCCGCTGGCCGCAGGGAGGAGCTGGGGGCCGGCTCCCTGGCGGAGCCTCGTCCCTCCCGCCCCAGCCTGGGACTGACCCGGCCACGAGACACCGGCCTCCAGCCAGACCACGCCGAGGGGCCGGCCCCTGGCCTCCCAGATGGGGCCTTGGCACCAGAGACCCCGTCTCTCTCCATGGGGCCCGGCCGGACCCCAGGGGCCTGTACTTCTGTCCATGTGCCGCTTGTGTCACGTGTGTTTTTGTATGGAGCTCTGCTCCTCCCGCTGCACATCCCCTCCCAAAGGAGCCGTCCTGCAGGACCTTGGTGTGTTACACACACGCACGCACGCTGCCACCTTCGTATGTCCCAGGTTCAGCACGTCCCTTCCCCACTCTCACCTCACAGTTGTCCTGGCAGTAACCCACGGGCTGAGCAAACCCCACAGGATGTGGGGCGCTGCAGGGATCTGGAGCTTAGGTCGAAGCAGCGTTGCTGCTGGGGTGACCAGGCAGCAAGTGTGAAAAATCGGGACGGGGGTGGGGGGTAATAGGAGCCTAGATAAGAAAAAGACCCAAAAATCTGGATGGTTCCTATACAATCAGGACGTCTGGTCCCCCGAGTTGCTGCAGAGTAAATGGGGGAAGCTAAAAGCCCCAGTGAGTAAAGTTCAGCGAGAGAGAGAAGCAACCAGCTTCACCACCCAACTGACTGACTGAATTAGGGGGACCGGACGTCCCGATTGTACAGGGACCAGCCCGATGTTCGGGTCTTTGTCTTATCTCGGCTCCTATCCCCCCCCCCCCATCCCGATTTTTCACACTTGCTGCCCGGTCGCCCTGTACTCAGTACTAGTGATAACGACACAAGGAGCCGAAACCAGCCGAGCAGTTACCGTGGTAAAGGCTAATACCCGAGGTAGAGAAGGAAACGGAGGGAGGGAGGGAGGGATCTCCCCACTCCATGAGGCTTGCACTGGTCGAGGGTCCCAGGTGATGGTGGGAGCTCAGGGTCCTGAGCGCCGGAGACAGGCAGAGCCCCCAGCACGGTCAGGGAGAAGGTGGCCCCGTGGAACTGATCCAGGCCTCAGAACACACCTAGGTAGGGGGTTTTGTGGAGAACCAACAGGGGCTGAAGGGAGACACTGGATTGGTTTATGGGTAAACTGAGGACTCCAGGGTTTTTTTTAGGCTAGGGGTGGTGTTAACCCTTTCCCCCGCAGGGTGGCAATGCACGTATGGGGGGAAACTGAGGCACGCCTAGGCCGCAGAAAATCATGACCAACGATTCCTGCTTAAATCTGGCCCCTGCGGCCACCTTGCGCTGTGGGGAGAGACCCCACAGGCTGCCCCTTGCTGCCCAGCTATGTAGACATCAGGCCTCAGGAGTCCCTGGAAACCAGGGTGGATTTGATTTAAATCAGATTGATGTAAATCACTAGTTAGGAAGACTCCATTTCATCACGGTTTTCTACATAAAAGTCCATTCTTGTTGGCTGTTCATACGTATTCTTCACACCTCCGAGACAGACGTAGGCTTCGTTTTTAGAAGGTGCACACTAGACACTTTTAAACAGTGACTAATTTTGAAAACTTTTCAGAGGAGTTTTACAGCTAAATCAGAAAACGAAGGATTGTTTGGTTATTTCATGTACCAAAGGTAATTGAAGCAGATAGTTAGGAAGTCATTTGGAGGTGAAACTATCTCCAATTCAACAGGTTAATCATTAATATCGGGAGGATTTTCGTGCCAGGCTGTATTAGAAGGAGAATGTCACCAAACAGACATTTCAATTGTTTTCTTTCACTGAAACAACAACGTTAAGTATTCTGGATTTTTTCTTCAACAGCAAACCTAGAATATTTTACCCAACCAAGCGTATGTCCCTCGCTTCTCCCATTTACCGCCAGACTCCTCCTGTCCAGATCTAGTCCGCCCCCAGCAATCTTCTAGCCATTCAACTTTTTGAAACTTTGCACTTTTAGGGAGAGGTCGGGGATTGACTCTGTGGACACAGATCTGCAGAGGGGCAGAGAGTTGAGGTCTGTTATTTCTCACCTCTCTAGATTCTTTATTTAAAACCATTTTTGCCGTTAACAAGCATGTTACCGCTGGAGACATGAATCCAGGGGCGGCTCTACAAATTCGGCCGCCCCAAGCAGTCACGCCCGGGAGGCGCCCCCGAGCTGCGGGAGCAGCGGACCTCCCGCGGGCATGACTGCGGAGGGTCCGCTGGTCGCGCGGCTCGGCTGGACCTCCCGCAGCTGCGGACGGTTCGCTGGTCCGGCGGCTCCGGTTGAGCTGCCGCAGGCATGCCTGCGGGAGGTCCAGCCGAGCCGCGGGACCAGCGAACCGTCCACAGTCGTGCCCGCGGGAGGTCCACTGGAGCCGCCGGCCGAGCATCCCCTCCGCAGTCATGCCTGCGGCAGGTCCGCTGCTCCCGGGGCTCCGGTGGACCTCCCGCAGGCATGACTGCGGCAGGTCCGCCGGCCCAGCCTGCCGCCCCCCCGGGAAAGGGCCGCCCCAGGCGGGTGCTTGCCCCGCTGGGCTCTGGAGCCGGCCCTGCATGAATCCACAGTCTGAGAACTGCAAAACTAAGCGTCTCCGATGGTCTCATCTAGACTGAGCACTGAGTCCTGCTGGGTGGCTAGAGAGTCACCTCAATAATCGGTACAGAAGCCCCTGGAGCCCGAATCCATGACCTGTCGGGACTCAGTTACAACGTGACGTGACTGTATTGTCTCTCACTAGAGAATCCGAATGTCTAACCCCTAGTCCGTGACGCGGGAGCTTTGCGCTATGATGTATCCTAAGTAAAACGTTCTGCAGACGGGGTTTTCCCCTCAAAAAGCATTTTATCAAAAAATCCAATTTAAATAAAAAAAATTGGATTTTTTAAATTAAAAAATAATTGATTTTTATCCTCCCTGCTGGAAACCCCTGTGCACTCCCCCCCCCTTCCCCCCGGTGCCTCTGCTGGTTGGCACGAGGCACCGGGCTCATCCATGGCCTCCCACTGTCCCCCCCCCCGGCAGCTCCAGTGCTGCGGCTGGAACTCGTACCTGGACTGGCAGCAGAACCCCGTCGTGGACAATTCCTCCCGCAAACTGTACCCCTGCTCCTGCCACAACAGCTCCAGCCCTGGTGAGCGCGGCACCAACATCACCGAGGCCCCGGCCGTGCAGGGGGCCACCGGGTTCTGCGGCGCTTCTGGGGAGTGGCCGGTCTACAGGCAGGTGAGTCCTGCCTGGGGCACTGCTGCGGGGAAGCTCGCAGCGCCGGAGGCCCCGGCTGGGGGCACTGCTGGGGGGGAAGCTCACAGGTGGCGGCGGTGGTGGTGGGAGAGGATTTTGTAGCCGGTGCCAATGTTCTGACTCCACCCCCTCTCCCTGCTGTCATCCAATCAGGGCTGTGCGAACAGCGTCCAGGGCTGGCTGGCCAATAACATCATCAGCATCGTGGGCGTCTGCCTGGGCATCGCCCTGATGGAGGTAATGGGGGGGCGAGGGCGGGGCTGGGGAGCAGGGGCCACTCCCAGGGATGGGGGGTCAGCACCAGGGGGTGCTGGGGTGGGGATGTGGGATCTCCCCCCCCTTGTGACTCAGTTTCCCCCACACACACCCAGTTCCTGCAGCTGCTGTTCCTGGCGCTGGCTGGCACCCTGGAGTGCAGGAGACTCACCAGTGGCTCCCAGGAAATCCTGACCTTCCCCAGCAGGTGGTGCCAGTGTGCACATGTGGCTGCAGTGCGTGGCTCATGCATGTTTGCACACGCGTGTGTCGTTCCGTGTGCACCTTGGGGTTCCTGCCCACCCCGTGTCCTTACGTGTGTTGGTGCGCGCCTGTTCCCACACATGTTCCTGCTGCTGGGGGTTGTGAATGTGTGTCGGTGCATGTGTGTGAGGGCTTGTGCACGTGTTTCCGTGTGTGTCAGTGCATGTGACTGGCTTGTGCATGTGTTTCCTCCATGGGTTGGTGTGTGTGTGTGAGGGGCTTGTGCACGTTTCCATGTGTTGGTATGTATGTGTGAGGTGTTTGTGCACATGCTTTCACATGTCAGTGTGTGTGAGTGGCTTGTGCACATTTCTGCATGTGTCGGTGCATATGAGGGGCTTGTGCACGTGTTTCCACATGTCGTTGCGTGGACCATGCATGTCCCTCCCTGTGTATCCCTGCACACCTGTTACTGCACCCACACGTGGTTCACAGGTGCTAACACGTGTCTGAGCGTGTCCCAGACCGTCCCCTCCCCGTGCTGCCCCGCCGCCCTCCTGCCATGTCTCTGCCCCACACTGACCCCGTTAACCCTTTCCCTCCTGCCGCACCAGCCCCATGTATCAGGAGTACTGGCAAGGTAACTTACCCCGGGGGTGGGGGCAGGGAGGAGGGAACCCGGGGGGGGGGTTGCTCAGATCCCCCCCTCAGCCCCGTCTCCTCCCCCCAGATCCACGCCATGTCCATGGTGTGCTCCCTGCTCCGAGAGGAATCGTTCGGCACCCCCCAGGGGCCAGAGCAGGAGACGCAGCGGCTCCCGGGTAGCCCCCAGCCCAGGGGCCTGGCCCATCACTGGGGGGGTCGGCAGCGCATCGCCTGAGAGCCCCATGGGGGGCCCCCTAGACAGGAGACCCCCCCCCAGCATCTCCTAATAATAAAGTATCTGTGGAAAGAATGAGGGAGTTAGGAGCAGTGGTTATTCCGGGGGGGGGGGGCTCTCCCCTGGGGCAGGGCTGGCCCCAAAGCCCCAGGGTGGCACTAGGGGGCGCTGTGCTGCAGAGAGCGGGGTGGGGTGGGCGGGGACAGACGGATTTCAGGTAATCAACACACCTGTGGGATTGAGGGGATTGACTCCTGAATGACTTGGGCACTGACTCCGCCCCCGATCATCTACCCCCATCGCCCCCAACCTGCTATCAGGCCCCCACCCCCATCACAGCATTGCTTTCAGGGGTGTGTGGCTACATTGTGGGGGGGGGCTGACCCCACTCACACGGAGCCACTGGGGTGGAGGGGTGGGCTGTGCTTGGGATGGTTTGGTGGGAGAAGTGGGATCTCTCATCTCCTCCCACAGTTCTATGGGGGTGGTTGGTGGGGGAAATGGGATCCCTCCATTAACTGTCCTGCCCCCCCAGCTCTGTGGGGGATAGTTGGTGGGACTCTCCCTCCCCCTCACACCAGCTTGTCAGAGGGTGGTTGGTGTGAACAGTGGGATCCCTCCAGTAACTCTCTTCCCCCACCCCAGCTTGTCAGGGGTGCTTGATGGGAGTGGTGGGATGGTTGGTGTCAGGAGTGGGATCTCTCCAGTAACTGTCTCTCTCTCTCCCCCCAGCTCTGTCTCATGATGTTATCGATGTTTCTGTTTAGAAACATGGGCCAGAACTACGACAAGCTGACCCGATACTCCTAGGAAGCCCCTCCCGCCCCAGGGGGTGGAGGGGGAGCAGATGGGCAGGAGTCACCGCCCCCCAACGGGGACCGTCCAGCATGGGCTGAAGCAGCTTTCTGTCTGTCTGTCCCTGAGTGTTCGTGGCAGGGGGCAGGGCCCCTGGTCCATTTCCCCCCACCCCGTCCCTGGCCTGAGCTGTGCTCACCCCTTGGGGCAGTGGCATAGGGACGGGGCAGCTATTTCGTTCTGTCTCTGGGTATCTATTAGTGGGGTAGGGAGGGGAAGTGCAGGTGGGGGTGGGGGAGAGATCCTGGTACCTTGGGGGGGGGTCAGGGAGGGGCAGGAGGTTGGGATGTGTGAATGTCTGTGTGCCATTGAATGTGTTCTCTGCGGGGGGGGGGCGGTTCTTCCCCCCCCCCCCCAGGAATTCACAACTTTTGTAAAATCCACTTTGTAAATAAAATAAAAATTTGGGGTCCCAGCCCTGAAAAATGGGTCAGTTTTGTTATTTGCAAAGGATGCTGGGAGAAAATTAACCAGGAGGGCGTGTCCTCTCCCCTCCCACCCCGCAATGCTGGGGACCCTATTGTAAATGCTGCCCCCAGTGGGGCTATGTGGTATTGCAGGCCCCCCCCCCCCAGCTAAATGCTCATTGCCCCCTGCGTGGGCAGGCGGCCGGGCGTGTGCCTGGCCCCTGTGGCGGCGTGAGGGAGAACCTGGCGCGTGCCCCTCTCCTGTGGAGGTTCTGGCTGCGCTTTTCCCCGCACCTGTTCCTTTTCGCACACCCCGTCCGTGGCCTTCCCGCCAAACTCCATCTACGCCACCGGGAGGAGGCTGGACGAGGGGGGCTCCGGACTGTGGGGCCTATTTCCGTTCCTCCCTCGTCTCGCGCATCCGGGCAGATTTCCACTGGGCGGCGTCCGCTGGCTCCCTCGGCACCGTTGGGGAGCAGTGGGCGCTGTCGGGGTTCTCCGCTCGGTGTCCCCGTCCGGTACCCGCGTTCTGACCTAGGACCTTCACCTCACGCCCTGGTTTGCTCAGGTGTTGTCCCCGGAACTCATTTGGTCCCTGGGTCCAGTGGTCCCTCCCGCTAGGCTGGGGGAGGGGCCTTTAGAAGTGGGCAGTTTTGCACCCGCCCACCTCCTGGGTTTTCCAATAAGACAGGATAGGGGCAGTGGGTCCCCAGATAACCAGCCCCTGCGCTCCACCCCAGAGGGGCTGTGTCCAGCGCCGGGTGAGGGGTCCCTATATAACCAGCCCCCCCTGCCCCACCCCAGAGGGGCTGCGTCCAGCGCCGGGTGAGGGGTCCCCGTATAAGCAGACACATACCGGCCTGACCAGCACTGGCTCCCGCCGGTGTGTCTGCGACGTCGCTCTCAGGGCGGATTTCGCCTGGCCAGGGCTAGATTCTCATCGGTTGTTGGTGGCAAATGTCAGTTTGGAGGCACGATTTCCAGCCCGGGCCACGCGGCTGGCGAAGGCGGGAGAGGTCGGGGTCGGGCCGTTCCTGTTGCCCGCGCGATGCTGGTGACGCTGGCCGCGGGCGTTTACCGATTTCCCCAAACGCCCCTGCAGCGCTGGGCCTTGACATCAAGACAGATAAACAACTGCCTCATGCTTAGGGCCCTACCAAGGTCAATTTCACAGCCAGAGGGTTTTCAGATTGGTCAGTTTCACAATTTCAGCTGTTGACCTGTGAAATGTCGGGGGGTTGTAACCCTGGGGCTGTCCCCGTTGCACGCGCGAGGCCGGTGACACTGAGGGCGGCCGTGCAGGGAAAGACGAGTCCTGTCCCTCTCCAGCCCCGCCTGGCCTAGCAGCTGCACTCCTGGCAACACGGGGAGATCGGATTTCCCAGTGAAGGGCTTATTTCACGGTCCGTGACACGTTTTTCACAGGTGTGAAATTGATAGGGCCCAATTATTCATCGTCACTCTAGCTCGTTATCTGTCAGTTATAAAATAGAAACCATATTCCCCCAAGCCCCGTGAGGCAGGGCAGGGCCGTCCCCACCGCGCTACAGATGGGGAAACTGAGGCACCGAGGAAGTCTGCAACGGAGCTGGGTGTTTTACGCACGGCTTCACCCTGCTGCCGAGCCGCCGCCCTGCCCAGCCGCTGGCACAGAGGGGGGAGGCCGTGGGTGTCTCCCGGCGAGTGCCCAGGCAGTGTGGGACACCCTGTGACAGGGCCCCTCCATGCTGGCCCTGGCGCCCAGGGTCCCCCGCTGGCCGGTGGCCAGTTCTGGAATCAGAACCCCGTTCGAATCAGCGCCCTGGGTGAAACGGGCCAGTACAGGTCCCGGCAAGGTGGCTGGTCGGTGCTGGGGGAGGGACACTGGGGTGGGGGGGAAGGTCTGGATGGGGGAAGGTGGGTGGGCTGGGGGGTTCTGGGAGGGCTGAAGGAGTGGGGTATTTTGGGGGGGAGGGAAGGGAGATCAGGAGGTTGCTGGGGTTACAGTGTTATGGGGCAGGATTTCATGGGGGCGCAGAGACTGGGGCAGTGATGGTCAGAAGGGGGAATAAGCTGGGGTAATTATGGGGGGAGGGCTGGTCATAGATGGGGGCAACTACGTGGGGAGAAAAGGAGAGAGGAACCCCCAAGGGGCAGTTGCAGGGAGAGAAAGGTGGATGGGGGGTGGATGGATGGAGGGAGGGAGGGGAGTGGGAAGGGTGGCTGGGGGATGGAGGCAGGTGCAGGTGCCTGGGGATGTAGAAATGGAGGAAGAGAGGGGTGTGGGGGGGAGGGGGACAGAGGAAGGGGTGTGGGGGAGGGATAGATGGAGGGATGGGTTGTGAGGGGAGGGGGCTGGGGGAGGGATGGGTTGTGGGGAGGGGGGTAGAGGGGGTAGAGAAGGGGTGTGGCGGTGGGATAGATGGAGGGATAGAGGAAGGGGTGTAGGGGAGGGAGGGAGGGATGGGTTGTGAGGAGAGGGGGCCGGGGGGAGGGGGACAGAGGGACGGAGGGAGGGATGGGTTGTGGGGGGAGGGGGGCAGAGGAAGGGGTGTAGGGGAGGGAGGGGGGATGAGTTGTGGGGGGGGGGGGTGGGGGGGAGGGGGACAGTGGGCCGGAGGGAGGGAGGGGTTGGTGGGGGCGGGGGGCAGAGGAAGGGAGGTGGGGGAGGGAGGGATAGATGGAGGGACAGAGGAAGGGGTGCAGGGGAGGGAGGGGGATGGATTGTGAGGGGAGGGGGCCGGGGGGAGGGGGACAGAGGGACGGAGGGAGGGATGGGTTGTGAAGGGACGGATGGAGGAGGGGGCTGGGGGGACAGAGGGGAGGGGGCCAGGGTGGAGCGGCGCCCCCCACCCACCTGCTCTGTCCCCCCACAGACCTGCTCAGACGCCGCTGGCCGGGCCGGGCCGGGCGCGATGTGGGCGCGGTGGCTGCTGCTCTGCGCGCTGCTGGCCGGGACTGGGGGCTCCCTCCTGCCGCCCGCTGCCCGTCGCCTGCTGGGCCGCTTCCAGCACCTGCTGGGGGGCAGCCGGGTGAGACTGAGCGACCCCCACCCCCCAGGAACCACCCACCCTTCCCCTGGGGCCCCCAGCCATCCCCATCCCCATCCCCCAGCGACCCTCAGCCACCCCATCCCCTGGCACCCCAGGGACCCCCCAACAACCCGTCCCACCCACAGGGACCCCCACCTGCCCCTCGATCCCTCCCCGGGCACCCACAGCCCCAGGCACCCCCCACCCCTCCCTGCAGCCCCAGGGACTCCCACCCTGCCCCATCCCCTGGAGCCACCAGGGACCCCCCAACAACCCGTCCCCACCCACAGGGACCCCCACCTGCCCCTCTATCCCTCCCCGGGCACCCACAACCCCAGACAGCCCCAGGCACCCCCCACCCCTCCCTGCAGCCCCAGGGACTCCCACCCTGCCCCATCCCCTGGAGCCACCAGGGACCCCCCACCTCTCCCCGACAGCCTCAGCCGTCCCCTCTACCGCTCCCCAGCCCCCCAGCCCCAGACACCCACCTACCTTCTGCCCCAGCCCCATCTATCCTCATCCCCCACCTACGTTTGCGTGGATCTCCATTTCTGCTGGGTCGGGGAGCAGGAGTTGGGCCGTGTCTGTCTGTCTGTTTGTGTTCGTGCACTCAGACTTCGATATCTCTGAGGGGTTTTGTGTGAGTCTCTGGGTGCGTGTTTCCTAATTCCGGCTGTGCCTGGCTCTGGGAGGGGAGTGGGGTCTAGTGGTTAGAGCCGGGGGCTGGGAGCCGGGACTCCTGGGTTCTCTCCCTGGCTCTGGGAGGGGAGTGGGGTCTAGTGGTTAGAGCCGGGGGCTGGGAGCCGGGACTCCTGGGTTCTCTCCCCAGCTCTGGGAGGGGAGTGGGGTCTAGTGGTTAGAGCCAGGGGCTGGGAGCCAGGACTCCTGGGTTCTCTCCCCGGCTCTGGGAGGGCAGTGGGGTCTAGTGGTTAGAGCCAGGGGCTGGGAACTGGGGCGGGGGGGATGGACTGGAACTGCCAAGACTCAGTCGATGTGGGTTGTTGCAGGCGGTGTTGGGGAAGGAGGAGGGGCGCTTTGAGGCCCCCATTGATTTCCACAAGCTCCCCCCCAACTACCACACCGAGGAGAAGGAGCAGCGCAGGGTGGGGAACGCCACGGTGTACAGCCACCGCGAGATCAACAAGGTGAGCAGGGGGGCGGCAGTGCCCCCCACCTGCCAGGGCTCCCCCAGGGACACCCGGATCATGAGGGGACCTGAAATCTCCATGTGGATCTTCACCTAGGAACAACCCCCCCTTGGCCCCAGCTCCCTGGCTAGTGGCGGGGGGGGGGGGGGGAAGTCATGTCCTCCCCAGGGCCCATCAGGGGCATGGCCAGAGCACCCTGCGCTGTAGCTGTTCCCTGCTCAGACCCGAGTACCTTCCCCCGCCCCGTCCTTGGGCTGAGCCGCTCCCGGTCCCGTGCAGGTGACGGACAACGAGACGGGCGCGATGCTGTTCTCCGACAGGACGGTGACCTCCATCGAGCAGGGGGAGCGGGGCCTGGCGGAGAGATGGCGGGTGAGTGCGGAGGGGCTGGGACAGGCAGACACACGAGGGCACGGCTGGAGCCCAGAGCCAGCTGGGGATGGATGTGGGGGGCTGGGGGTGGGGACCCCGCATATTCGCTCTAGGCCAGAGCCGCTGCCGGGGCTGACACGTGCCAAGTGACCTCCGCTGGGGGTCGGCAGCGTGACTTCACCTCTAGGGATTCCTGGGAAGACGCTCGCAAGCCAGAGTGCAAGGGACTCCTGGGTTCTGCTCTGGCTCTGGGAAGGGAGTGGGGTCTAGTGGGTAGAGCCGGGGGCTGAGAGCCAGGACTCCTGGGTTCTCTTCCCAGCTCTGGGAGGGGAGTGGGGTCTAGTGGTTAGAGCAGGAGGGGCTGCCAGCCAGGACTCCCGGGTTCTCTCCAGCTCTGTCAGTTACTATACACAACCCCCCCGCCCCAACGTGGACCCTCCTCCCTCCCTGGCTGGCTCCTTTTAACATCCTGTCTCCTGATTCCCTGGTGCCTGCAGACTTGCGATGCTCTGTTGCGAGGCTGCGTGCAGGGCCCCTGCCGCCTGTATCTCCCAGCACGCACGGGGGTCGGGGCAAGAAGAGTCAGTGGCAGAAACCTATCAACCCTCTTCCCCCACCCGACCTCTTGGTCTCCCCTGTCCCCGCCTGCCAGACCTTCAGAACCAGGTTCCAGGCCAGGAGATAGTGTTACAGACCAAAGGAGTCTGACGCTGGGCCCCATGGCTACGCTCCTGAATATTAACCTCGCCGCAGGAGCTCCAGGGCCCCAGCTCACCATCGCTGTCATCACTCATCCATGAGTAACAGGCGGAGTCAGGATCAACAACTGCCTTGTATGGGAGGGGAAACCGAGGCACGGAGCGAGGCCAGGCCTGCCCATGCCAAAGGGCACCTAGAGAGGCAGGGACACAATTGGAAACAGAACCCAGGAGTCCTGGCTCCCAGCCCCCGCTCTAGACTCCACTCTCCTCCCAGAGCCGGGGATACGACCCAGGAGTCCTCGTTCCCAGACCTTCCCCCCTCGTTCTAACCCACTAGACCCCATCCCCTCCCAGAGCCGGGGAAGGAACCCAGGAGTCCTGGCTCCCAGACCCTGCTGCTCTAACATCCCATCCTTCTCCTCCTAGGGGCATCTCCTCCCCAGTCCGGGGCCAGGTACAGTGCCCCGCGTTCCCCATTTACCTGTGTCTCTTCCAGGGACGCCAGGCAGAGGCTAGTGAGGAAGGAGCAGAAGCAGAGCCTGTCCTAGGGAGACACGTCCTGCCGATCCCCCGCCCTGGGCTGGCCTTCCTCATCATCCACCTACGGCGCAGAGCCAGGCCCGGGAAGGCCTCTGACACCAGCCGGCCACACGGCGCATCCCTTAGCGACAGGAGGCACAGGCTGCTAGCGATCCGGGATGGGCTGATGGAAGCCCCCCACCCTCTGAAGAAAGCTCCCCCCATTACTCGGGCCCGGCACAAAGCTGTAGCACGGAGGCCCCATTTTTTCTTCTTCTTCAGGAAGCTGTAGCAAAAAGACAGAGAGAGACTTGGGTAGGCGATGGAGAGGATGCTGGCGGATCTGTGTAGAAAGTCCTGCTCCTTCGTTTTTCTTGCAATAAAAGTTCTCTCTCTGGCAGGGGGTAAATTGGAGAAATTAAATGATAAACTCAGCTGCTTTTATGTAGACATCACCCCACTAGATCTGTCCAGGACCCCAGTGCCCCAAACTGCTTACACTGGCCAGTCCGCTCAGCAGTTGGCCTCCAGAATGAGGCAGTGGCAATGAGTTCCGCAGGCTCATGGTGGATTTTCTCTGCTCAGTTTTCAGTTCGCCCCGTTCGGCTTCGCTGAAGGTCCCTGGGGTTCAGCATCATAAGGCAGGGGACTGCACCTCTAAGCCTTACGGCATCCCACCTGGTCTCAGGCCCTCAGCTGTCCCCGTTCTTGGGGCAGGCACCTGTGATACTCTCCCGTCACAGCGGGTTTCAGACTGATTCTCAGTAGATCTGACATGAGCTTGGCACCAGCGATGCCAGTGAGCCCCAGCTTCCTAAAGCAAAGTATTACTTATGCAGGACAAAAGCATTCCAGAGAAAAGAGAGCTAACCAGTCGACAGCTTCTGTGCAAGCCTGGCTTAGCCAGGGACACCCGTCTTCCACACAGGGACCCTGGCAGGTTTGAAGGGTGCTTCGGGGTCTCATGCGGGATCAACGTTACTGATCTACCTTCTCCATCCCATTTGTTGCTGGCTGTAGCCTCTAGCGGCTTCCCGCATGTTCGTCTCCCAGTTGTTTTCAGAGAGATTTCCCAGTCCCCTTGTAGTTATCACCCGTCTTCGAACCCCCTTATAAGGGTGTGTCAACATGACAGCCTCTGCCAGTGGGGGTATGAAGAAGGGTGATCCCTGACTGGTGTAGCTGTGCCAGCAGAAGCCCCTAGTGTAGACACAGTTAGGCTGGCAAAATTGCACTGGTTTCACTCGGTAGGGGTGGAATAAGCTACACCGGTAAAAGGCCAGCTTTGCCGGTGTAGCTGCAGCCGGCGTAGCATACCAGTAAAATGCTCCTAGTGTAGACCTGGCCTGTTTGTACTAGATCCTTTTTAGGAGGAGATGAGCAGAAGGAAACTCAGTGGGATGTATCCCCAGCTGGTGTCAATCGGCCATCGCGCCGTTGGAGTCAATGGGGCCAGATCCCTGCACCCACACTGAGTTTTGGAGCTGCTGCGGGAAGGGGTGTTGGGAATGGGGGGAATTGCAGATTATTTAAACACAAGGCAGGTTTCCTCCGGTGCTCAGACACCTGTGGCAGACAGAATTCTTCACCCAAGTGGCAGCAGGATTGGGTAGCTTGGCATGTGGCATGTCAGTGATGGAGACGAGGGAGCTGCTACGGGGAACAGGTCTCCACTGGATCAGCTGAACTTGTGTGAATGCTCTGCAGTCGGTACCAGCTTCTCAGATAACCCCGGTCGCTTGAGGTCTGCTCAACTCTGCAGAATATTCCCCGTGGTACCGGATGCAAAATAATTTTTATGAGGTGTATGCCCCCCCACGGAGTTTGGGGCCCCCTGCTGGGCCAGGTGCTGCACAGACACCCCCTCCCAAGCGAGATCAGGGCCCCCATTGTGCCAGATGCTACCCAGACACACCAGTTCACGTGATGGGAACACCATCCCAGTCTTAGGTAAAACTGCAAGTGCAGTGTGATGAAGTGACACGCCCAAGGCCACCCAGGGAGTTTGTAGCAGATCTGGGAACTGAGTCCAGCTCTGCGGAGTGCCAGGCCAGTATTGTGGCTGCTACTCCTTTCCTACTCTCCAGATGTTCTGACACCTCCTTCGTGATCAAAGACGAATCATTAGGGACGCAGATTCCTAGATTCTAAGATCAGGAGCCATTAGATCATCGAGTGGCCTCCTGCAGAGCACAGGCCAGAGAATTTCACCCTTACCCCTGCTCTGAGCTCACAACTTGAGTTCGGCTGACACATCACCTCCAGAAAGGCAGCCAGTGTGAATCAGAGGACAGCCAACGATGGAAACTCCACCACTTCCCCGGGGGGAGTTTGTTCCAAGGCTGAATCACCCGCACTGGTACACGTGTGGGCCTTACTGGACAAATTGGAATTTGTCTAGTTTTAACTGCTAGTCACCGGTTCTTGTTCTGCCCGTCTCTGCTAGACCAAAGAGCCCTTCCACACCCAGGATTTCCTTCCCATCGACCATAGTCAAATCACCTCTTGATCTTCTTTTTGATGAGCTGAACATATCAAGCTCCTTAAATCTCTCACTGTAACGCAATTTTCCAGCCCTCGTGTCATTTTTGTGGCTCTTCTCTGCACCCTCTCTGATTTTTCAGCATTGTTTTTAAAATGCGGACACCAGGACTGGCTCCGGGATTCCAGTGTTGTCTCACCACCATCGAATACAGAGGTAAAATCACCTCCTGGCTTCTAACCACTACTCCCCGGTTTGTTCATCCAGGGACGCATGAGCCCTTTTTGATGAGATGGCTGGTGTTCTAACAGAAGTGAGAAATGGGGAGCAATCCTTGTGGGGCAGGGGACCATGCTGACAGGATCTCCCCAGCCGCCCTGCCTCCCTTCGTCAAGCACGGTCCGTGGGATGATGTAGATACCAGGGTGTCTGGATTAGGGAGGGCGTGGAGTCCTTCTTGCAGCTGCTGCTGAAATGCTCCATTCTCCCCAGGGCTGCCCGAGTGACCATGGTTGCCGGACAGCCCAGTTCTGCTCCTCTTCCCTCCTTGCCAGCCAGTGCCGGGAGTTAAAACTAAGGACACAGTGAGTGTGGGTGATAAATTGGGGCATCTTCTGTGCCAGAACGGGACTGGCTGTCTCAAGGGGATGATGAATAGGACACCTGGTCTTTCCCCTATAGGGGGCACCTGCTCCGATCCAGCCCCAGGGTGGGGGAGTGGCTGGCTCAGGGGGGTGGGGAATAATGGGCTCCATCTCTCCTCACGTGCTTTCTGCCCTAGGTGTGTCAGTGGGACAGGGAATGCTGCCTGGGTTACCTGTGCATGGGGGGGAAGTGCGCGGAAGGGATGAGCCGTGGCGAGGGCTGGACAAGGTGTGACCCACAGCAAGTTGAATGTTCTCCGGGCCTCTGCTGCGCTAGCCGTGCCCGTGAGGTGGCTTCTCTGCATAACCCCTCCTTGTGGACCAAGCCAGACAGCTCCCACAACCTCAGGAGGAAGCTGGGGGGACCAAGAGAGCTAGATCAGTGCTGCCAAAGCAGTGGGAGAAAGCCAGATCCATTGGGGTGGGCATGACCCACCCACCTATGGTCACACCTTGTATCTGGGGCCTTTGACCCCCTGTGTTTCTGCCACTCCTGCCCTTTCTCGATCCTGGTCTCTCTCAGTCTTTCAGCACAGGTCCATACTCTCCTTGTCACTCTTAGAGGAGATGACACCTTCTGGGATTCCTGATGAACCTGAGGAAACCTCTTTCCTCACACTCTCTTGTATTAGGGCCATTGGCATAGAAAAGTGTCTTAATCCGCCCTCATCTCTCCCTGGTCACAGTCTGGGGCCTTGTTTATACAGAGCAACGCTAGACTTGAAGAGTCCCAGAACACTGTGATCATCCAGCCTGACCTCCTGCAACACAGGCCAGAGACCTGCCCTGAATTAACTCCACATTGAACCAGAACAGATCTTGACTGAAAAATTGCCAGTGATGGAAAATCCCCCACAGCTCTTGGTAAACGGCTCCAATGGTAATTCCCTTCGCTGTTAAAAGTGGGCGTCTTCTTTCCAGTTTGAACGTATCTAGCTTTAACTTTCAGCCTTTGTCTACTGGCTAAAGATCCCTGTTATCAAAATTTCAGTTCCCTGTGTAGATGACTGTAGACTCTGCAATTAACTGGAATAGCTCTCGTGCTTTATATTCACACCCTACCTCCCTAAGAATCGTTCAACATTGGAACAGGTGACCAAGGGAGGTTGTGAAATCCCCATCACTGGAGGTTTTGGACAAACACCTCTCAGGGATGGTCTAGGTTAACTCGGTCCAGCCGTACATTTCTACGATTCATCTGACATAACTTTCAAGCCCCGGGTTGTGACTCTGCTTTGGTTAAGGGGTGACGTGATCACAGTCTATACATACCTACATGGGGAACCAGTATTTGATAGTGGATTCTTCGACTGAGCAGAGAAATGTCTAACACGATCCAATGGCTGGGTGTTGAGGCTGGAAATACGCAAGGCGTAAATTTTTGGCACAATTTCCCAAGGGTGGTGGTGGATTCTCCATCACTGGGAATTGTTAAATGGAGATTGGCTGTTTCTCTCAAAGATCTGCCCTGAGAATTATTTCAGGGCAGTTCTCTGGCCTATGATGTGCAGATGGTCAGACTAGATGCTGGCTTTGGAATCTCTGACACATGCAAGAAATACGGATTGTTTTTGCACTTTCCAGACAAATAGCCTGACAGTGACTGATCTCCGGCTGCTTTGCAGCAAATCAACCTCAACTATTTGATTGACATTAAACACACAGCAGATTCATATTACCGCCTGGGCAATGGCTTCTCAGTGCATGCAGTAATTGTGGTTTTTATTGCTTCAGGGGGCTTTAATTCTGTTTTGTACAGCAATCTATATAAAATCCTGAGCTGTTTTAATTAATATGCACAATGTCCTGTTGGATCTAGCTCTGTTTGGGGCCTATAGTCACGTTTTTTGTATTGTCAGTGACAGCTCTACTGTAATGTGTTTTTGCGTGAGATCAGATGGTGTGTGTACATGTTGGAGAGAGGGAATGCGTGTGCGTTTTGTGGGAGAAAAAGATCAGGCACCTGCTGCTCCTACTTGTAGGAGATCTGTAATCAAGGCTGTATTTTGGGACTTCTGGTTTCATCATGTGTGCTGTTGTGGTTGGATTCATTGTGGTACCACTTCTGCCTGCCACCTGCTGCTCAGATGCACAAGCTACACAAAGGGTGTGTGGGAACGAGGGGAGCAGAACAACGCGTAAAACTGAAGAGCTGATGTTCATTAGAGATTCCCTCGCACTTTTTGCAAGAGTAACTCTAGGCTGCTGGTGCAATTTCAGCTGTGGGCAATTCTATTCGGCTTCTTGTAAATGTGCTCATCGCTATTGCGTCAAAAGTGGGAGTGTTACTCTCCACTTCCTGTCCTAAACCACTGTGTACGGAAATGATTATTATCCACCTCAGAGTTTGGATCGTGAGGCCTTTTGCCCTAGATCAGAGAAGTGACCCAACTCTTTGATCGCTACCGGCAGTTCTCAGCCCAGATCCGAGGACTGAGTGGCTGGCTCCCACCACAAAAACTATTGGTGCTGTTAATCTGCCACCAGGCCCTGTTTGAAATCCCCCCACACACACTTGGAAGAGGTCTGCACAGAATGTGAAATGTATTGGTGAAGGGACAACTGTTGTTCATGCCTGTCTTGTTTGTGCAAGTATGTCAGGTGTGCAGGCCTTGAATGGTTACACATCTCCATGCCCATTACATGTCTTGGCATCCCATGCTGTCTGTTCTTCCAGAGCTAGGCCGAGGTCATACAGACGCCCCCCCCCAGCCAAGACACCCCCTTTTACAGCCACTTTCCATTGAGGTGTGCCCGTGGGAAGTGTGGAAGTAGGTGGGGATTGGATGGTCTCCTGGGGCACAAAGCTAAGCATTTTCAGGGTTTTTTTGGGAGGTGTGTGTGCAGGGGAATAGAGGGCATGATTGGACCCGTGTCACGGGTGGTGGGGAGAATTAATTTTACCAGGGAAAGCATTATGGGGTGGATGGGCCGCCCATGTGGGCAGAGGTCATGTTGGCGTAATGGCACTCCCTGCCTTGCTATTTACGGCCCGTAATATGGAAAGATTATTTCAGGTATGTAGGAGAATTAATTCACTTTTGTTCTCGGGGGAGTGTGGGGGGGCTGCCTGCAGGGTCAAAGGTCATAATGCCACAGCAACGCCATATTGTGCACCCTATGGCCCGAAGTACACACACTGACTTTATTTATGTGGGGAAAGTTAATCTCTTTTAGTTTGGGGGAGCCCCTCATTTGGGGGTGTCCATGGGCCATTGGTCACAGTGACATGACAGCTCCTTACCACACATGACCCATTTATTTCATGTGAATGAGGAGAATGAATCCACCTTCTTTTGGGGGAGACACTAATTTAGGGGGAAGCCAGTCATTCATGGGCTCTGAAGGGGTCATTTTGTTGCTGTGACCTCTGACTTCATGCTAAATTGCCACTGTGATTTCTGCTCCTGCGGGTAGCCCCCCAACCCTCAAAGGAGAAAGCCGCCCCACCCCATGATGATTGAAATAAGCATCTTTAAGAGGCAGCGTAGCCTAGTGGCTAGACCCTCAGGATATCTGGGCTCTGTTTGATCCGGGGCGTGTCATTTTGCCATTCTGTGCCTCAGTTTCCCCATCTGTGGGGCTCCCGATACTGCTCATTGGTAACGTACTTTGAGAGCCGCAGGAGAAAAGCCCCTGAGCTGGGCTTCAGCCCCAGCCCATTTTAGGGTCCCCGTCTCATTTGAAGGGGTGCTGCCTGCTTGCCACGCGGCTTGCAGCCTGTCAGACAGTATTTGATTCACCTGTGTGGGGGGGGGCTCGCTTTTTGGGGGGTCCCTCATTGGGGGTGCCCTGCCCATGAGGGGGGGCAGCCTCTCACCCCTCCTCTATTTAACACATGTGGGGGTGATTAGCCCGGTTTATTTGGGGGGCCCTCCCCATCCCTCCCCATAAGCCACTGGTGACATAGACCCGCCCCTCCCCCACCGAGCCGAAGGGGCTCGAGCTGCGACCGTTGCTCCCGCCCCCAACCGCCCCAGGTTTGAATATTCCCGCCTTTTTCGTGGAGGGGCGGCAGCGTTCGGAGGCTGCTGCAAGCGCCCCGCCCCCTCCCCATCCATTGGGTCCCCGCCCCTCCCCCTCCGAGGGCAGCCTGCCCCTCAGCCGCCAGGGAGATGGCTGCCCTGGGTTAAAGGGGGGGAGGGAGTGAGGATGAGGTACTCCCCCAACCCCCCCAGCTAATGTGGGGAGGGGGGAATAAATGTTGGGGGAACTTTAAATATCCCCCCCCACGAATAAACCCACAAGGAGCATCCCATGGCAATGCGCTCGCGCCAACAGCCGCCCAGACAGAGCCCTTGGTGCCAATTGCCCTCCCTCATGGAGCCTGTGCCCAGCGCCCCCCCCAGTCCCTGCCTTGCCCCCTAACAGTCACATGCCAACCCCAGAGAACCCCACAGACCAACTGCCCCCGTAAACCACCCAACCCCATATCCCCAACTTGCCCCCCAACAGTCACGTCAACCCCTGAGATCCCCACAGACCAACTGCCCCCGTAAACCACTCAACCCAGCTTGCCCCCCAACAGTCACGCCAACCCCAGAGATCCCCACAGACCAACTGCCCCCGTAAACCACTCAACCCAGCTTGCCCCCCAACAGTCACGCCAACCCCAGAGATCCCCACAGACCAACTGCCCCCCATAAACCACAAAAGAGGTTGGTATCATTAGCCCCACATGGGGAAACCGAGGCACGAGCTGAGGCAGGGATGCGCTGAAGCTCACCCAGCAGGCAAGTGGCCGAGACAGAATAAAACCCATTCTCCCTAAATACACTCTCGTGTCGGCCAGACATCCCAGATAACGCCCCTCAAGTCACCTGGTCCATTGGTTCATCATGTCCCATCTCACCCCATTTTTACAGACTTTCGGGGGCTGCCTTGAGCTCAGGGCCCTGGTACAATTGTCTCCCCCTTCTCTTTCTTTCAGCACTGCTCCCAAATACCCCTCTCAGATAAGCTGCCTACCCTAAATCCACCCCCTCGGGTAGGGAGGGCAGCCCCAGATAACCCCACAAATAAGCTTTAAATGGGGGCGGGGGGGTGACTTGAACCCCACATTGCCCTCCCTCTGCTCTGTTTGATGGACGCCCCAGTTGATTAGACAAGATGGTTTCCATTCTGTGCACGGGTGGGGTTCCCCGGCTGAGACCTTCCAAAAGCTAACACAGTTTGGGGCCAAGTTCTGATGGCACCACTGGGACAAAACCCGCTCGTAGATACACCCACGGGTAATCTGAGGGTCTGGCTGTACTGGTGTAAATACACCAATGCAGCGAAACCAGTGGCTACCCCTGTACAGCTAGCCCGTCAGTCTAGGGAGTCCCTCGCTACCCGTCCTAACCTCGCTTCTCGTCTAATTTAATTAGATCAATCAATCTGCTGCAGTTTACCCCATTCCCAACAGAGGGCTTGCTTGGAGGGCATCACCTGTCTGTTTTATTGCAGGGCCAGCTAAGGGGACGGGAGACATGGCCTCGGGAGACATGCTTTCCCCGCAAGGGGATGCTTCCTCCTGGATCTCGGATGAAGTCAGCTGCTGTGGAGAAACAGGTCAGCCGGTGAACATGGAGACCACGTCTAACCCTGCAGCAGTTGCAGAATTGCTCGTGGTCCAGTCATCAGAGGGTACGTAGCGCCCTTTATAGGGTCTGTCTATCTACTCTATGTCCCCCATTACTTGAGCACCTCACATTCTTTAATGCTACCTTATGAGCTAAGGAAATGGCACCCAGAGGGGCCCACGTTTCTAACCCACAGGGTTGCAGATACCACCTTGAAAACATGACCCAAGTGTCAAGTGAGCAGTACGGTCTGCCTGAGTTTGCAGCAATAGCTCTGAGAGATTCCTCCAAATGGATTGTTGGCTCTGAAACCTACCGATGACAAATTCACCGTCAACACTGTTAACTTGCCCAAGGTCAAACAGCAAGACGGGGTTAGAATCCAGGCATTCAGAAGGCCTAGCCTAGTGCTCTGCCTCTCAGGTTAGGCCCTGATTCTGCAATCAGATCGGTACAGGAGCCCCGGTGGTGCAGACTAGATTTCAGGATTGGGGCCTTTCTGTGTGAGCTTAAGTATGAAGAGGAAAAGCAAGGAGCACATTTGCTATAATGCTGGGAGAGTTCATGTAAGGTGTTCTGTACCTTGACTAGCACTAAATGCTGTGTTCTCACGCCAGAGGGACTCTTTTAAAAGAACGCTGATGCTTTCTTTGTAGAGTGCATGGGGGAGCAGCCTGGGTTTTATCTGAATTGAGGTAAGTCACAGAGGTGGATGAATCATCCTGTCCCACACAGCTGCCTCCCACTACGCTGCTCAGTAGGGCTTGCTTTAGTATGGACGCTGACTTGGTTATTCCAAGTTGTCAGGGTAAGAGATCAAAGAATGCTTGGGTACCGTGGTGGTTGCTGCATGACAGATAGATGGGGTGTGGGGGAGTGTATGAAGATGGAAAGATACAGACATACATATTTACTGTGGTTACGCGTATCAGCCTTTGTGAACTCAATTCTCCTCTGACTCACGTCCTGTGATTTGACCTGTCAGACCAAGTTCTGCCCTCAGTTACGTCAACATAAATCCCGAGTAACTCAATTTAAGTCCGAGGAATTAGTCCAGATGTGGGCTGCTATAAGCAGAATTTGGTCTGTTGATATCCCTGGGCATAAGCATGGGATTTTTGCAGGGTGTGTGTGAATCATGGCATCTTAAAAGTTAGTGCAGAGGAAAAACCTGTAGTATTAGATTCCTGGGAGACCGTTCTCCACCTTCCTGCCCCCTCAGACAGATCAGGATTGTTCCTTATAGTGTAATCACAAAGGCCAGTTGTCCACTATCCCACAGCACAGTAATGGGATCATAGGACAGTCCAGAAGGGGGGTGAGTTTGCTTATGGGTAATCAGGTCTGGAACCAGACATGCAGTTCTCCGGAAACATTCACTCCATGTGCAGCGGCTCACGGTGTGTTAGAAACCATTAGGGAAGGGGTTGATAGTAAGACAGAAAATATCATAGTGCCACTATATAAATCCATGGCACACCCACAACTCGAATATTGTGTCCAGTTCTGGATACCACATCTCAAAAGAGATGCATTAGAATTGGAAAATATGCAGCGAAGGCCAACAAAAATGCTATGGAATATGGACCAGCTTGCGTAGGAGGAGTCATTAAAAAGACTAGGATTGTTCAGCTTGGAAAAGAGATGACTAAGGGGGGAGGATACGATAGAGGTCTATAATATCAGGAATGGTGCGGAGAAAGTGAAGTGAAGTGTTATTTCCCCCTTCATATGACACAATAAAACAGCGGTTACGCAATGAAATTAATAGGCAGCAGGTTTAAAACAAACAAAAGGAAGTACTTCTTCATCTGATGCACAGTCAGCTGGTGGAGCTCATTGCCAGGGGATGTTGTGAAGGCCAAAAGTATAACTGGGTTAAAAAAAGAATTAGATAAGTTCATAGAGGGTAAGTCCATCACTGGCTACTAGCCAAGATGGTCAGGGATACAACCCCGTGCTCTGGGTGTCCCTGAACCTCTGACTGCCAGAAGCTGGGACTGACGGACAGGGGATGGATCATTGGATAATTGCTCTGTTCTGTCCATTCCCTCTGAAGCATCTGGCACTGGCCACCGTCAAAGACAGGTTACTGAGCTAGATGGACCATTGGGCTGACCCAGCTTCGTCGTTCTTATGTTCTTAGCCTGTAAGGTTTACGTCTCTCCTCCTCTTCCTTACTAGAGTCATGGGAGAGCGCTTCCGTCAGCAGCAAGAGCCGATGCTCCGAGGAGCATGTACTGACCTGCACGTTTGAAGCCTGTGACCTGGAACAAACAGGTAGAAAGCTTTCTAGTGTCAGCTGGAAATGCACAGCCCTGGCAGAGTCCCAGCCACTTCAGTGCTGCCAGGAAATCAACCTGTGCGTTAGATTCGAAGGCTCAGAGTGGAATCAGCCAGTGAGCGTTCAGCACCTGCCTCCCATTCTCAAAAACCATCTTGCATCCTAGTGTCCTGTACCTAGGATCTTCCACTCTCCTAGGTGTGAACAAGGCTGAATTGAAAGCAGGCTGCATGGTCAACTTCCGGGGTGGGGGCTATTCTGCTATGAAGCAGAAGGGGCATAGATTACCACGTAGCTGCAGCAGAGATGGCCCCACCTGTTAATTAGAGGTTGCATTGACCTCAGTGGGTCACTTTGAAAACAAAAAAAACAGGAGTACTTGTGGCACCTTAAAGACTAACAAATTTATTGTAGCATGAGCTTTCGTGAGCTAAAGCTCACTTAGGTGCCTTGATGTGGATTTAGGACAATGCACAAATCCATTGTCAACTACACAGGGATTCCAGCAACTCAAACACCTAAATCCCTTCCAGGATCTGGGCCTCCCTCCCATTGATTCCACTGATCTCCAAACTCCCAGGCCATCTCTGTAATCACAAGACGAACCTTCCATCTCGAGCAGCGTTCTCGGTTTGCTAGGGGTTGATTATTGGTGTGTCTGAATTTCTGATTGCAGGACAGGTGTCTGTTTTCCGTATTATCGAGTACTTACAGTCGGTGACAGGGCAAAGCTGTGAGGAAGGGAGACTGCAGTTGCTTTACAAAATGCTGGACCCAGAAGAGAGGGGCGCCGCTGTGGATTTACTGACCTTCCATGCTGTCATGAAGAACTGGATTGCAAATTGTCGGCAGGATGGGTGCGTAGATAATTTAGGAACAGCCGTGGCTTAGGTGTTACAACCCCACAGCAAGAGAGGGTAAGATTTTCATCCACAGAAAGGGAAACTGAGGCACAGACAGGTGAAAGGCCAGATGTTCAAAAGTACTTTAATAAAAAATTGAAATGAATGGGTATTCGGCACCTAAGGCCTTGTGAATATCCTGCTATGCACCGATCTGCATGTGCCAGTGGCTTGGCCTTCCAGGGTTACCCAGGAACTCAGTGGAACCCAAGAGTCCTGACTCCATTCCCTCTTGCTCTAACTTCCTAGACAACACAACACCACAGAGCAGCAAATAGAACCCAGGAGTCCTGCTCTGCCCTCCTAGTCTATATTCTCTCCAAGAGTTGTGGCCCAGGAGTCCTGACTCCTGCGCCCCTGCGGGGACTTGATATACATCTCCCAGAGTTGTTCTAGGAGTCTTTTTCTCTTATCAGAGAACCACACTGCTGTAAGAATCCACGCCCTGTGCCGTCCAGCTGTGTATCTATGTCATATGTGCCTCTTAGTCTTTAACCAAAAAAAAAAGGCTTCCAGAATCAGCTCTTGTTATCAATATTAATATTTATTAGCGTTGTTCCCTTCTAACATAACAGCCACATGAAATGCATAATATAACCCTTCTCTGGGCCTTTCTATCAGAGCTTTATGGACAACCCCTAAGGCTCACCTGTTGCATGCATAGCTTTTCTGACTTACAACATTAAAGAGACCTGATTGTTTCTTACCCCCGACTAATTAAGCGACCGTCCTGCCTTAATTACAAGCGTTGTACAACACCCCCCACTAAACTTGAGGAACTATTTTCATCCTTGTGTTTATTAAGATGCGGGGGGTGAAAAGGGAAAAGTAACCCGATACGCACAGAGCACAGGATTCATTTTGTACGAATGGTGATAAAGTGGGAATTATGACTATTAATTTATGTTTCTTCCAGGGGATTAGACAGCATGAAGGAGCGAGACAAGTTTGTGGACAATATGTGCCTGTGGCCATCTGGTAAGTTGTGCTGAAAGGGATAATAAAAAAAGGACAGTGTATTTAATTCTAAATATAGACGGTTCGGTAATGCAGCCTGCTGTGCTACTGATTGGCCTGACTGAGGCGTCTGTCCTTGCCCTTTCTGCTGGGGACACAGGAAACCACCCCGGTTTTGAAATACGCTCATAATTAATCCTTGCATAGCCCCTCTGTCGCTGTAGCATCCAAGCACCTCCTGAGGGTTATAAATAGAATAATCAACAGCGGTCTCACTCTTCCTGCCTGGTCTGTAGGAAAAAGAGCTTGATTAGCTTGTAGGGCAGAAGGGTTGTGTCTGATTGGGTTTGTCTGCGTATGTGAAGGCGTGTGGTTCAAGGGTCTTCTGGGGCCCAATTCTGGGCTTCTGCAAAGCAGCCAGAAAGCTAGCTGAGTTGGCTACCTGGGAGTTCTTAGGGCAACCTTCAGATGATGGGACTGAACCCAGGAGTCTGGACTCCAATGGGAGTTAGGCGCCTAAATGCCTTTGAGGATCTGGTCCTAAGTGCCTTCCTCTGCCCTCACTTCTTTGGTGCTCTGACCGTTTTGATGCACTCAGAAACGGCAGTGATGGGGGTGGTATAAGAGCCTACATTATACAGAGGGCTTTGTATGAGGATAGACGGAGTAGGCCTGCCACGCCAGGTCTTTCCCCCCAGCAGGCTCTGGCACAGGAAAGCAGGGAGGTGGCCAGAGTATCTCTGCATTCCAGTTATCCCAGCCACAGTCACAACCTCTAAGCCAGGTTGCCAGCAGCCATGGGTAAGTGAAAACAATCTCTGGGCTGCTCTACCTTATGCTGAGGACTCAAGTGCTGTCTGGATAGCTCCAGGATTGGGGAAACACAGATGTAGCATTCAGCCACCTTTGCACCCCTGACCTCCAGCGCAGCTCAGAAGCTGTGACATCCTCCTGTGGCACATCCCAGTGAGCCCAGGAGAGGCTAGTGGCCTTTCACAGACAAGAGAAAGACTCTTAACTTTCCTCAGTTTAATACCCCTCCTGGCTGGTTAGTGGGAGCCAGTGAGCAGGTGTTCCTGGGCATAATTTGATATCGATCTTCAGGTTCATAGAATTCATAGACTATCAGGGTTGGAAGGGACCTCAGGAAGTCATCTAGTCCAACCCCCTGCTCAAAGCAGGACCAATCCCCAGACAGATTTTTGTCCCAGATCCCTAAATGGCCTCCTCAAGGATTGAACTCCCAACCGTGGGTTTAGCAGGCCAATGCCATTTGCTTTTCCTGCTCCTGCCAGCCACGAGCATCATGACCAGAAACCCATTGTAAGGCTGTGGCCCTGACATTGCTCTCTGGTTTTCCTCTTCAGGGAGGAGGAGGCCTGTCTCTAGTGCTGCTCAGTTAGAGGGATATGGCGGGGATGTCAGCAGTGTAAACTCGTAAGTACTAACTTCTTATAGTCAGCCAAATCAGGAAGGCTGGGATCAGGGCCGGCTCTACAGTTTTCGCTGCCCCAAGCAGCACGCCGAATTGCCGCTGCGGGCGGCGGGGGCAGTCCGTGTGCCCTTAGGGCAGCAGGCGCATTTCCGCAGCAGCGGCAATTTGGCGGCAGCTTCTATGTTTAGCTGAAACCGCCGTGGACAGCTAAACATAGAAGCTGCCGCCGAATTGCCGCCACCGCGGAAACGTGCCTGCCACCCTAAAGGCGCACGGACTGCCCCCGCCGCCCGCAGCGGCAATTCGGCGTGCTGCTTGGGGGCAAAACAACAGGGGCAGCCGCCCCTTGCAGAATGCCGCCCCAAGCACCAGCTTGGAATGCTGGTGCCTGGAGCCGGCCCTGGCTGGGATGTAATTAGGATATTAGAGGCTCATACCAGTGTAAGTTTCCCGAAAAGAATTAGATGCTTTACTGTATGCGAACAGCTGCCACCGGGCCTCTACCTCGGAGGAACGTTACAAGGACCATTCACATGGTTTAGGGAGTCAGGAAGGGATAACCCTCCTAGGTGTTCAGGGTTCAGTAATGAGATGCATTCACAATCACGCCCTTCTCCCAACCAGCCAGAACCAGCCACTGCTAGAAACCGTACGCTGGCTTAGACTGATTGCTGGCGTGATCTGGATTGATCACTCTCTGGTGGGTCTTTCCAGGTGCTGCCGATCCAGGTCTCCTTTGCCATCTGATCGCCACCCAGCTGGGTGTGATATGGGGTGGGGGTGTCCCAGTTCATTTCCTAGTGGGGCTAAGACAAAAATCTCAGGCTCAGTGACTGAACGCTCCCCACCCCCGCCCCGATCAGTGCTGGGCCTGTGGTGTGAGACTGGGGATGAGTGGGTGACGCCGTGCGGCGTGATGGTAGGGCAAGTGAGGAGAGATCTCCCTACCGACCGACTGCCCCCTTGCCCTCATTCATGCTGGTCTCCAAGGGAAGAAGCTGCCGCCTTGATAAGCAGCATTGAAGACCTGGAGTACGGCAACAAAAAGTTGGCCGTGCAGAATGCCAAGCTGCAGAGGACCATCGAGGCAGCTGAGGAACTCAACTCCCGCCTCACGGAAGAGCTCTCCCAGCTGCAAGGCAGACTGAGAAGGTGAGTGGGATAGGAGGCGGCCGGGGGGAGGTGGGGGGGCTGCAGGGAGCAGGCTGAGGGGCACTGTCCCCCTCTCTGGGTTAGCGCTGACTTTGATGCCCCAGCACAGCTCTAGGGGCGGTGTGCTTCACAGAGCTGCGTGTGACACTCAGTAGGATGTGTTCTCCTCAGCCAGGCAGTGCTGGCCCCCGTGTGGTGCTAAGGGGCCTGTGTTGAAGGGAGCGGGAGGGGGGCTGAACAGGGGGCGCTCTCCCCGGCACGCACTGCTGGCCCCACTGCTCCAGTGTGTTGTTTGAAGGTGATAGGGTGAGGTCTACATTAAACATGCTGATTGCTCAGTCTCTGAGTCCTGAGGCGTGCTCACTGCAGGATACAGCATGCTCTCCCAGGTGTTGCTGGCTACATCCCAACCTGGCTAATTCCATTCTGCCTCCCTAAATTCCCCTGCCTGAGGTGTGGACCGGGTACAGGAGTCACCTTGCCTTCCCATGCCCAGCTGCTGTGCAGCCTCAGTGCGTGCTGAGACACGGCCTCCGTGTCCCATTCCTGGCTGGGCGTATTTAAATGGCAGGTGAAGCGCTCGGTCTGGGGTTGTTATTTGTTTGTTATTTCACGAGGCTTCAGCAATCTCCTCCTTCTGGGTGCTGGATATTTTAAACCGAGTAGCCGCTGTGTGTTTATGGAGGGGAATTTAGCAGCTGTATTCATTGCTCGGATTGGAAGCTCTTTGGGACAGGGACTGTCTTTTTGCTCGGTTTGTACAGCACCTAGGACACTGTGGCCCTGGTCGACCACTAGGCCTCTAGGCACTACAGAAATACAAAGAGTAATAACGAATACATCCATCATTTACCTCAACCATTGCAACCCCTATGGCTCCAAGGAAACTCAGATATCTTACTCTGACACTTGGCCCTGTATTGCAGTTATTTCAGGCTACTTTGACCGTTGCTAATTAAGGGGCTTTGAATTACTGGCCTCTCCTAACTGGCTGCTCTCCTTGGTAGCATGCAACAGGCCCTGGAACAGGCTAAGTCAGTGGCTAACGAACTAGAAGACCTGAAGGCTATTGCAAAAAGTCTGGAAGAGGAGAAGGGCAAATACTACTCACAAGCCCGGCAGCTGGTAGGTGCTTGTGAGGCTTTGTTTCAGGAACATTTCCCTGGCTGGGGGTTCAGCCCGATTTCACTGGGGAAACAGTGGCTAGAGCAGTGGGGCTAAGACTCCTGGGTTCTATCACTGCCTCGGGGGTGGGGGAGAATGAGGTTAGAGCAGGGATGGCTGGGAGCCAGGACTTCTGGGTTTGCTACCTGAAACTGCAGCTGATTTATCATGTGGTTTTGCATAAGTGGCGCACTCTCCCTGCAGCTGTTTGCCCACTGGCGGGGCTCTGTTTATGTAACCACCTAAGAAAATCTCAACTTCCTTGTTTTCTCTTTGCTGAGAGCCTCAGAAAGTGACCATGTGAAACTGACACATCCCTCTCAAACGTGTAACGAGTTCATGGGGCTCAGCATCCTTCCTAGCAGAACAGTCCTTTGCGTTATAAACCCACCGTCACCCCTGGGTCCGGGTAGCAAAGAGATCCAGGCTTGAATGGTCTCTAACTCCTAGGACCATCAATCTGGCGCTTTTCGCCAGCACTGGGTACACTTCCGTTTTTGTTGTCTTTCTTTAAACCCTTGGGCACTTCAAAGTTCCCATCTGCTGCAGCCATGAGTGGTTTCTTGGCGTGGCACAGCTGTCGTGGGGCACTCGGCTCTTGATGCAAATTAACCAGGGGGATGTAAAAATAAATGTGTGTTGATAACAAAAAACACCGGCAGCCCAGTTACTGCAATTCATTGAACCGAGACGTGGCCATTCCTTTAGTAACGTCACAGGCAAACTGGGGGATACAGTTTAGGTCCATGTGTGTTTTGTGTTTTAAACTTATAGGAGAAGGAACAGCTGTGCCTCTCTCTACGAGTGGACTGTCTTCAAGAGGAGGTGAGGAGGGCTCTGGAGAGTAGCAAAAGTTTGGAGCTGTCTTTGTGAAGTCAACCATCTCTGCACTTTAATGCCAAATCTGCAAGAATCACGCAGGGGGGCAGTGTGGGTGACTCAGTGGGAGGTGGTCTCCCCTCTGAGTCAGTAGTGAATTGGGAGAGAGCACAGAGGAGGTCTGGAAAATCTGTCTTGCAGTGAAATACAATCTCCTTAGCTCATCACAGAGAAGGTGAAAAGGTGACTAAAAGGTCTGTAAGTCCCTAGAGAGCTCCTTAAGGTAGCAGCCAAAGGCGGAGCAGGATCCGGGGGCTGGACGCTGAGGGTAGATACATTTAGGCTGTGCAATGTCAGGAGTGAGGATTATTAGACATTGGAACAATTTACCAAGGGATAGGGCGGAGTCTTTAGGACTTAGAGTCGCTAAATCAAGACGGGACGTCTTTCTGAAAGACATTTTACCTCAACCACTAGATATGGGGTGGGCGGTGGGAAATTCTGGGTAAAATACTCAGTGTTCTGCCAGAGGTCAAGCTATATTATCTGAATAGTCCCTTCTGGCTTCAACATCTATTATCCCGGCATCCCAGCGTTGTGCTAGGGGGCAGGGGGCTCCCAGGGGACACTCTCCAGCATCAGTGCAGCAGCAGGAGGGGGTGCTGTGCTGCTGCAGCTGGCGTCTTTCTGGGGAGATGCAAAACTGCGTCTGACCCCTTGTGGCCTGGCATTCTTTAATATGAACAGGAATTATTAACCCCAGTGTCCTGATCAGGTTTCAGTGTGGCCAAAATCCAGGTCCTCAGAGATATTTAGGGTCCTAACTTCCACTGAAGTCAATGGTGGATCTGGGCCTAACTGCATTTAAACTGCCTTAATTGCTCCTGCAGTTTCGGCTGGATGTGGAATTAATTTTCACTTCCTATGCTAAGCTGCTTGCACCTTTCAACTGCTTGTGCGTCCCGTCCCAGCAGTGGCTGCATTTCATTGGTGAAGGGGCCAGAGAGCTCCCTTCTCATGTCTCTTTGCTATGGTTTGCTAAATAACACTAAGCTTGACCTGCGGCTGCTTTACAGAACAGGAAGCTGCTCACAGAGAGAGACAGAGTAAAGCAGAAGGTTGCAGGGCTGGCTGCTGAGAAGGCAGATCTGAAGGTACGAACCACCAATGCAAATATGCGTGTCACCTTGTTGCTGGGCTCTAAGTACCTCCTCCTGAACAGTGCTGAGAACCCGCAGCTTCTCTTGGCTTCCTTGTGTAGCTTGCAAGCAAGCGTGTGGAGCCCAGCAAAGACTTTTGCATCCGTACGAGTCCTCCTCGCTGTTAAGCAGAGTGGGTCGGAAAGCTTCCGATCGAAAATGCTGATATGAGAAAATCTAAAGGTTTTGCGAGATCGTCTCGCTTTCAACAGGAAAGTCTCAAAAGGTCCATTTTGACTATTCTGTTCTAAATTATTTTCCTATAAAATATATGAACATTTTTTGGAATATTCGTTTTGTGAAAAATGATGAGATGTCTACTTTTCATTTTAAAATGTTTGAATTTCCCAACATTTTGGCCTGTATCGTGTAGTGGCTTAGAGCATCTGAGTGGACGTCAGGCCACCTGGGTTCTATTCTTAACTCTGCCGTTGACTTGTTGTGCTATCTCGGGGGAACACGTCTCTTTCCCCACCCCATGCCTCAGTTTCCCCTGCTGCAAAATAGGATGAATGCCATAGTGCAGGGGATTGGACATGGGGAATTCCAGGCCTACATTTCTATGATCCTATGCCACCCCACTTTCCCACTGGGATTTTAGAGTTTACCACTGAATGTCAGGCATTTTGAGATCTTTGATGACAGGCTAAGGGTGAAGTACATATTTGCTTTCTCTAGGCCCAGCTCTGTGAATATGAAACTCTCCTCTCCTGCAAAGACACTGCCCTTACTGAGGTGAGCAATCGGTATGTGACTGCGAACAGCAGGGGGGGGGGTGTTGCTAGTACTGAATTTTCCCTTCTGTCCATCCTCTTGTTCGTTTGTTTCGCTGGACTCGCCCTCAGCAAACCCAGGTTCTATTCCCGGCTCGACTGTTGGCCTGCTAGGTGACCTTGGATCAGTCACTTTCCCGCTCTGTAACTCAGTTTCTCCACCTGTACAGTGGGTGTAATGACACGAACCTCCTTTGTAAAGCGCTTTGAGATCTAGTGAGGAAAAGCCATTGGTAAGAGCAGGTGTTATTAATGTCACTGACGTGTGTTGTGTACAGCTCCCTTTAAACTTCCAGCCAACAGAAGTTATGGGGCTCGATGCAGGTGACGTTCTCTGGCCTGTGTCATGCCCGAGGTCTGGTTACATGAATACAATGGTCCCTCTGGCTTTAAAACCTATGCAAATTGTGGTTCTGGGTGTGCTGTCAGTGCTCATCACAAGCAGCGGGTGTCGCTGCAGCCTCACAATTAAGATCAAAGCTAGACCTGTGTCGAATAAGCAGCCACGCGGGCATAATCTGTCAGAGCCCCCTTTGAAGCAACAGAAGTCACCATGACAGAGGGTTTTTTTTGGGGGCTTTTTACAGAAAACAAACCGTGTTGAAGAACTGACAGCGATGCTGGAGGAGTACAGGACAGTGGTGCAGGTAATGAATGGTCCTGCCCATCTGCTCCATTGGCCTCTCCACCTGATTCACCAAAGAGCTTGGATCCTCCCTGCCCAGCCCTGTGTGCTCTCTCTGTATCCTCCTCCTGGAGCAGTGGACCATGGAGGAGACAGGTGTCCTAGGCCAAACGGCCCCAAGAAGTATTCACGCCATTGTGCCAGGCACCGGTGAGACCTCATCCGGAATCCTGTGTCCAGTGCTGGTCACCTGAGTTCAACAAATGGCCATAAACTGGCCAGGGATGAGTTTAAACTGGAAATTAGAAGCCGTGTCAGAGCAGTGAGCGGACAGGGGACAGGGGGCAGTTGGATGGGGCAGAGGTTCTGGGGGGCGGTCAGGAGATGGGGGGTGGGGGGGTTGGATAAGTGTGGAAGTCCCGGGGGGCCTGTCGGGGGTGGGGGTGTGGATAGGGGTCAGAGCAGTCAGGGGACTGGGAGCAGGGGGGTTGGATAGGGGGTGGGGCCCCAGGGGCAGTTAGGGTCAGGGAGTCCTGGGAGGGGGCGGTTAAGGGACAAGGACCAGGGGGAGTTGGATGGGTTGGAGGTTCTGAGGGGGGCAGTCAGGGAGCGGGAAGTGGGAGGGGTTGGATGGGGGCGGGGGCCAGGCTGTTTGGGTAGGCACAGCCTTCCCTACCCGGCCCTCCATACAGTTTTGCAACCCCAATATGGCCCTCGGGCCAAAAAAGTTTGCCCACCCCTGGTTTAAGCCATATTTGCACTCCTTGTAGTCCAGAGCTGTGGACAGGGGGCCCTGGCGTAGGTTAGAGTGACCTCAGGGCTGCTCTAACTTAAAGCCTTCTTCCTATGGTCCCCTCTGGCCACGCCTCCAATCTGGCTCCTGTGGGGCTTGGGTAGAGGAGAACAGCCACAATGCTGTGTGCTCTGGCCATGCCCCCCACCGGCCCCCTATGCCAGGGGCTATGGGGAGAGCCGTTATATTCCTTGCACAGTGGGGAGTTTCTAGAGCATTTCTGCCCCACTTTAAGGACCCTTTACTGTGCCAGGGCCACCTAGAGGGCTGTAGCAATGCCTGACGAGCAGGGTGGTTTGGGAGAACATGGCTTATATGGCAGAGGAAACTCCAGAGGATCTGTCCTTCCTCCACAGGAGCTGAGACTGGAAACAAGCCAGCTGCAGGAGCAGCTGTGCCAAACCACCGAAGACCTGGCCATGTAAGTCCTTCTGAGCAGCCCCTCCTTGGTACCCAGCTCTGTTCATTGTCTGTACAGTAGCCAGTCTGGCACGACGGGCAGGGTGAATGTGTCAGAGACCGGGGTGTGGGCGGTTAGAGCAGGAGTCCGTAGCCAGGAATAGGCGCCCGAGGAGAGGGGTGCGAGGGAGTGTAGCTGAGAGAGCCTTATTCCCTGGCTATTCTGTGCCACAGCTGAGTGCCATGGGGCCACCGAAGCATGGACATTACTGAGAGCAGCCCTTAGGGGGCGCCCTGCAATCCCTGAAGGAGTAAGGCAGGAGCTGCGTTGTGGGAGCTCTGCAGCACGCACCGTGCAGTCCTATGCTTGCAGCTTCCCGCTCAGCGTGTTGGGGGTTGCTTCTAGGCTCCAGTGCCTACCCGGTGGCATGCCCCTGGCTCCCCCAAAGGGTGCCTGGTGAACGCTGCCCGTCCTGCATGGGAATTGCAAGGCCAGCGCTCTGTCCCGTCCCCTCCGGCAGCCAGCTGCTAGCAGGGACGGTCCTGGAATAACCTGCTCGGAAGGGAACCTCAGGCAGATGAAATCATGGTTTATTCCCTGAGCCATAAACTATCCCATCTAATTTGTCCCTGTGTCTAATGAGGGCAGACACACACACACACACACTCTGAGGCGTAGGTTAGCTCACTCCAGAGCCAATGGATGGAAGCTGAAGCAGACAAACTCAGACTAGAAGTGAGATGCCGATTTTTAACAGAGTGTAATTAACCGGTGGAACAACTCACCTGGGGACGGGCGGGTCTCTCCGTCAGTCTTTTAATCAAGACAGAGTCTCTCTTCATAAAAGATCTGCCCTGGCTCAGCCAGGAGCGAGGGGCTCGTTTCAGGGATCCCTTCTCGTGTGCTCTGAGTGATGGTGAGACGAAACGGGAATCCTGCGGCCAGGTCTGATGTCCTCGTTTTAAAAAAGACGTTGCAAAATTGGAGGGGGTGCAGAGAAGAGCTGCAGAAACGATTCAAGAGCTGGGGAAAAACAGTGCCTGGCAGTGAGAGACGCAAGGAGCTCAATCTGTTTAGTGTCTCCAGAAAGAAGGGCAAGAGGTGGTTTGATTACGGTGCCTGGGGTGAAAATCCTGGGTATTAAAGGGCTCTTTAATCTCATGGAGAAAGGCAGAATGAGAACCAGTGACTGGCACTTAGACGGACAGACCTAGATTAGATAAGTGGCAAAACTCCCTGCGGGGGTTGTGCACACTGTGTGACCGGGGCCTTGCCCTGTCTTGCTGCGTCCCGGGCTCCCTTTAAAAAGGGCGAATCAGCGATCAGCAGATCTAACGAACACGTGGCGGACAGGAGCAGCGTGGGTTAGAGACGGTTCTAAGCCCCTCAGCGCAAGGTGTGATGGACCGTTCCAAGGCACCTCCTGAGCTGTGGGGCTCTAATGAAGGGTTACCCATTCGTTAAAACCTCTGCACGCCCTTTATATGTGGAACCGTAACATAATGCAGGAACTGCTCGCCCTTACCGCGATATGGGATGGCTGTAACAATTTCCCAGGGAGAGGGCAGGGCACTTGTCGTTCTTTGGCAGGGGTGTCAGAAAGGTGGGAGGAGGAGCAGAGAGCAGGGGAAGGGGAGCTCGGGCTGCTCTCACAGGGCGGGGATGCTGGCCCCCCAAAAACCAGCTAGGGTTGCCAACTTTCCAGGATTGTCCTGGAGTCTCCAGGAATTAAAGGTTAATCTTTAATTAAAGATTATGTCATGTGATGAAACCTCCAGGAATATGTCCGACCAAACTTGGCAGCCCTATCTCCAGCGTGTGCCTAGGGACAGCTCTGAAACCCACATTTCCCATCTAGCCCATCCCCTGCCCCTTAGGGTGGGGCAGGATTGTTCCCTGTAGCCTCTTCCCCAGAGCTCGACTGAAATTCAGCTCCCCGCCTTTCTAAAGCCCAGGGCAGATGTGTAATGTGAGCTCCCTGCTCTGCCTGCTGGGACCTCTGTGCTGACCTCACCTCTTCCCAGCTCAGACCCCAGTGCCTGACCTCGTGTGGCATGGGTGTGAGAGAGACACAGGTCTCCCCAGGGCCAGGCTGGGGACAGGACAACTTTCACTAGGCTGCATCTGCTTGGAAAGGGCCCTGGTCCACGAGCTACCGGGTGCGTGCAGAAACACTCCTCCCAGCCATACCCTTGGGTGAGCTTTATCCAGCGATTGTCGGGCTCAGGGGCCTGTCTCTCATAACTCGGCATGAACCCTGCCGACGCACCACGCTGTGCAGAGGTGAGGTGTGCGGTTTGAGCAAGGTCTCTTCCTGCCTCATGCTCAGGAGGAAGCTGTGGGGCTTGGACGTCACAGGAAGAAATGTTGGGGGCAGGGAGACAGCTCAGTTTGCTTAGCAGCTCTCCCCGCACTGGGGATGGGAGACTCAGAGGACCCCAGAGAATCAGGTTTCTGAGCTCTTCTCTGGCCCCGCCCATGTTGCATTGATGATAATAAAGGCTCAGAGTTATGAAGGACTGTGGGTAAGGTACTGAACTCAGGGGATCTGGCTTAGTTCCCAGCTCTGCCACAATTACCCTCATCTCTCTCTGCCTCGGTTTCCCCTTCGGAGGATGATAATCCTTCTCCTGGCTGTTTCGACATAGGTACAGCGCCTGGTCCCATAGGGCATTGGTGCTGCTGCCACGCTGCTAGCAATTGGCTGGGTGTTTTCCCCCTGGGTCACCCAGGGCCCATTTTCGATGATGCAAACTGCTCTCGGCTCACAACAGTCAGTGATGGAAAAGTCAGCGCAGCACAGGGGAGTCGCACCCGGCTTATCATTGTAATGTTTGTACAACGTCCACTCCCAGGCACCATATAATGGAGCTGAATCCATTGCAGATAGCCAGCAGAAAGAGCTCGGTGGCCCAGAAGGCAGATCTGCCAGAGGCCGTATAGTCCCAGCTCTGCCACTGCTGAGCTAAGGCAAACAACGCCCTCTTTCTGTGCCAGCCCCACTGTGCTCGGTGCTGGACAAACTGAACATAAAGACCCTCCCTGCCCTGCACCTTTGAATTCAGAGCCAATCACTGGACATTTCATTGGCCTTAACTGTCATTAAACCATCCAGACTTCAAATGGTAAAGATTAAAAAATAAATAGCCAAGAGGTCTGGCCATGAGCTGACCTCTAACTACTGGGGAGTAGACTGTGGAACTCATAGCCACATGGTTCTGCTGGGGCCAAGAATTTCGTACAGTTCAAAGAGGGGTTGGATATTCATGTGAATAGCGAGGATATCCCAGAGGTTAGACAACTGACTGCTGAGGCTGGAGGAGGAACGAGAACTGACTGTGTTTATTCAGGCTGCCGAAGGAGCTGCCCCACGAGCTTAAACCCCACGTTCAGCTTCCTGCACAGCCACTCTGCGTGGAGATAGAAGAAATCCAGCAGGTAGGGGGAAGGGCAGCCTGGCAAGCCCAGTTAACCTTGCGCTTTGATCCCGGCAGAGTTCAAAAGTCAAGCCAGGCGAGGCCTGCTCAGTAGCTGGCTGGGAGGTCTCAAAGGAACAGCTAAGGTAGTAGTGTCAGTGATGCAGTAGGGGGCACTGGCCCGCAGCATGCAGTAGGGGGTGCTGTGTCCTCAGACTCCATGCTGACCCCCAGTTCCCCAGCAAACTCAGAACAGTGAGGGGAATTAACCACTGAAACGGTTCTGGTGGATTCCCCGTCCCAGGCCTTCTTCAAATCAAGATGGGCTGTTTTTCTAAAAGATCTGCTGTAGCTGAAACAGGAATTAATTTGGGGCAGTCTTATGGCCTGGGAAATACAGGAGGTCAGACCAGAGGAGCAAGGGGTCCCTTTTGGCCCTAGAATCTATTAATCAAGGCACCGCACTTGCTCACTGCTACTACAGAAAGACCAGGGAAACATCTCCCCCAAAGCAGCTTTTCACATCCCTTCTGTGTGCAAAGCTCGATTGTACCCGTCCCGTACTTGGGCTCGTCACTCCGACCCGGACAGCTCCACATCCCTCTGGGAAGCTGCCACCAGAGACAGGGCGAGAGAACACCACAGCATCGCCGCAGTGTCAGCAGTCCCGGAGCATCTGCAGGGCGGGGTTGATATATCAGTCCACAGAGGAATTGCATTAGAAACGTCCCCAAATAGCTCTGACCTGGGAGGGAACGTCCTGTGTCTCAGTATTAGAACGATAAGGAATAACCGTGCGGGGTGCTCTCATCTACAGATCTCAAAGTGCAGATCAGTGTCCTCATCTGCAGGACGCCCAGGGGGTAAACTGAGGCAGGGGGCTGTTTAATCCCTGGTTTTCACTGGCAGCCAGTTATTTTGGGTGCCTCAGCTAATTTGAAACCCCGAGCACCTAGGTTTTAGAAGCCACATGAGCTTAGCGGAACGGGGCTTTGCCGCAGACTCCCTGGGCTCTGCCGATGTTCTCCAGGTGCGGATTTGACCCTCAGTCCACCCAAGGGTAGTTCACGCGAGGATAAATCACTGTTGTATGTGCTGTACCTCCCCACCCCATTCTCCACGCAGGGACGAAAGGCTGAGGCCAGTCTGCCGAGCCCGCTGTGCGGGATGTGGCCCGGCTCAGGAGCTCCTGCGTCGGCACAGCTGCTTGTCGGGATGAGCCCCGCGGATGTCAGGGCGGTGGCAGAGGAGCAGGTGAGGGTGGGAACCGTGGGTGGAGAGGGAAGCAATATTCAAGCTCTCTCACCAGCTGGAGCCCTGCCCCTTTACTTGACCCCGAGAGCCACGCTGGGCTGACGGCAGGCCAGATGCTGGGCTAAATACTCAGATTAGTCAAATCGCGCAGAGCTGAACGCAGGCCTGGGCACGAGCTGGGAGGGAGGCCTTCAGCAAAAACCCAGCTAAGGCCGCAGGATGTCCTGGTGCTTCGGTAGGGGGTGCTCTCCCTTGTTTGTGCTGACTCCAATGCTTCTCGGTGCTGCAGGGGGTGCTCTCCTCTCAGTGCTGGCGCCAGTGCTCCAGTGCCGGGGCGCGGGGGGGGAGGGGGCTTGTGCTGCATGGAGCGGGGCGGGGGCTCGGTAGGAGGCATTTGTAGGGGGCATTACAAACTCTTGGGGTGTCCATTTCTTGCAGCGAGTAGAGTGTAGCGGTTAGGATGGTGTAGGGGGGCCTGGGAGTCAGGAGTCGTGAGGCCTAGTCCCTGCCGTGCAGGGGAATGTGGTCCAGGGAAGTGGGAGACAGCGTCGGAATATTTCATTCCCAACTCCAGGGGCCAGCGAGGGCTAGTGGTTACAGCGGGGGAGGGGGAACTCGTGTCAGGACTCCTGGGTTCTATTCCTGCCTCTGCCCCTCATTCACAGCGTGAGCATGGGGAGTCTCTTGTCTGTGGCTTAAAAGGGAGCCAGCCGCATTCACATGGGAACTGCAGAACTTAGCTGGCCCAGGGACGCGCTTTGGGAGCCTTGGACAACAGCCCCCACGTTTGCCTTACCCAGCTCTTGGCCGCACTGACTCAGGGACCTGTTTCCCCAGGATGTGGGCGCGGCCGATTGCACCCCAGCACGGCTGGCTCAGCCGAGCCCCGCCGGGGAAGCCAAACCCCTGGCTGAGCAGCAGCAGCGACTGACGCCAGAGATGCCAGCAAGGTAAGAAGAGGGGATGAGGGATGTGGGAGCTGCCTTCTACCTGTCCCATGCTGCCGGGTCTTCCCCCAGCTCCATGGGGCACGTCTGCACTGCCATAAGAGACCCACGGTACAGCCACCCTGGCCCAGGGCAGCAGGGCCGGCTTTAGGAAGTGCGGGGCCCAATTCGAACAGTTTTGACGGGGCCCCGGCAGGGATGACTTAAAAAAAAAAAAAAAACTTAAAAAAAACCACCTTTCATTTCTTACATGTATTATTTACTTTCCATGACTAGATACATAATAACAAAATTATATATTACTACATAATATTGTATATGGCTCTTTTCTTACTCCCACTTGGGTACTTTCTACCAATATCTCTTGATCTCTTGCCCATATTGATAGAAGTTACCACATTCTAAAAGAATATTAATTATAGATTTTCACTTTCATATTAGGAAAATAATTTGTTTTGATAGTTGTACAACTGATTTTCTTCAATAATGTTTATTTTATGCCCCCTCCTTCCCCCAGCACTGCCCAGCCCCGTGGAAACACTGCCCCCACCAGCGCCGCTCGCCTCGCAGAAACAAACCCTCCTTCCTCAGCGCCACCCCATCAAAACAGCTGTGGGCCAAAGAGGAAGGTTTGAGGGGGAGGGGGGAGAAACGGCACCCATAGGCAAAAAGAAGTATTCCATTCTATGCATCCGAAGAAAGCTCATGCTGAAATAAATTTGTTAGTCTCTAAGGTGCCACAAGTACTCCTGTTCTTTTTGTAGATACAGACTAACACAGCTGCTACTCTGAAACCTTGCACAGATAGGGTGACCAGATCACAGCAGTAAAATAGGACCCACCCACTCCCCGCTCGGCCCCACCATCACACTCCTCTTCACCCCCTAGTCCCCCACTGACTTGCTGCGTCCCTCCTAGTCAGTCCCCCACCCACCACTCGCCTCCTTTCACTTTCTCCCTCCCCTGCCAGAAACCCCCATGCCCGCCCCTAAACCCCCTGCTGGCTCACTGCTCACCTCTGTGCCCACCTGCCACTTGCCCACCCGCTCGCCCCCGACTCGCTGCTGCACTCCCCCCCCTCCCCCTGCAGTATATAGCCTTATTCAAAGACCCAGGGGTCACTATATTACTGCACACAGCAGTCAATCAATGGAGTTGTAGATAAATCTCTGCATTATGCATTTTTGTATAACTTTTACATGACTTTGGCTTTGGCTACACTTGCATTTCAAAGCGCTGCCGCGGCAGCGCTTTGAAGCGCTAAGTGTAATCAAAGCACCAGCACTGGGAGAAAACTCTCCCAGCGCTGTCCGTACTCCACTTCCCTGTGGGGAATAACGGACAGCGCTGGGAGCGCGGCTCCCAGCGCTGGGGCTTTGACTACACTGGCGCTTTGTAGCGCCGCAATTTGCAGCGCTGCAGAGGGTGTGTTTTCACACCCTGCTGCAGCGCTGCAAATTTGTAAGTGTAGCCAAGCCCTTTGTATTGAACCTTAGTAATATGTTATAGCAGGCCCCTAAGGTAGTGTAATTAAGGTAAAAGAAAAATGTCTTTTTGCTAGAAGTAGAATAAGATCTTCTCTCCACTTTGTAATCAATTGCCCTATTGAATGAATGAATGAGGTGTGAATGAGGAAGGTGTGGAAGGCAGGCACCTCCAGACAGCTGCAACCCTTGGAGAAGGGCTGGGAGCCAGACCAAGGAGCTTTGCCCAGGGCTGAGTGGGACAGAGTTTGGGTGCTGGGTGCAGGCTCCGGGCTGGGGCACGGGGTGGGGTGCAGGAAGGGTGGAGGGGTGCAGGCTCTGGGAGGGAGTGCGGAGGGGTGGGTAAAGGCTTTGGGACAGAGTTTGGGGGCTGGAGGGGAGTGCTGGGGGGAAGGGACTGCCATGTGGCTTCCTTCCTCCCCTGTTGTCCCTCACCATAGCCTCAGTGGGGGATGGAGCTGCCCCTTTCCCAGTGTTTGCAGGAGTGGTGGCTGGGGGGAAACCCAGTCAAACTCTGGTTTTACTCTTTCGCTGATGGGTCACTTAAACCCCTTACAAACTCCTTCCCGCCTCTCTCACTCCCCTTTTCTACTGGGCTTGTTTGATCTTTTTGGTGGAGCCAGATGAAAACCACAAACCCCAATGAGAGCAACAGGCTGGAAGACTAGACTGAACCCACCACCCAGCCTAGTCCATCCCAGAGCCCAGGATTGAGGGCAAATGTCCCCCCACCCCCAGGGCACCTGCTTCCACTCCTGGCCTCTCCCAGCGCTGCCAGTGATTCTGTGTGGCTGCATCGGGTGGGATTTCAAGCAGACCCCACAAACCCCCGCTAAATTCACCCCTGTTTTGCGACCACTCTGCACCAAGAGCACCTACCTTCCCTGCCCTAAAGCTGCTGGATGGCTAGAAAGCTGAGCTGGGCATTTGATTGATCTAGAATATTATCATGCCCCCACCCCCCCCCAAAAAACCTTAATATCCACAAAGCTTTAGGGGGGGCTATTCCCCCCCCCCCCCCCCAAGCCGGTCTATTTCATTGTTGCAGGGCAAACGAAGGAGCCATAGTTTAATGGAAATATTCATCCCCTACAGCGGTCTTGCAGCAGGGAAAGCAGAGTTGATGGGAAGGGAACTGGTTTGGACAGGAGCCCCCGTCCTCCTCCTTTGCAAATAATTTGGAGAGGGGAATCTGATCACTCAGTGCCTCAGTTTCCCCTCCTGCGGGGGAAGGGGGGCGGAGATAAGTCTCAGCCTGCCCTGTTGCAGACCTTTCGCATTCTCCCCTCTTGATGTATTTGATTTCCTCCTCCAAACCTCCCTCTCTCTCTCTCACCTGGAGTTCACAGCACTAAGTACCGGCTCGGGGCTTTTTTCCTGGGTTACATGATCCCAACTTTAGTTTTGAAACAGACACAGGCAGGCACAGACTCACCCTCAAACAGCAACACCACGTAAACCACAAAACCAGCCCAATATTACAACCCTTGGGGAATCGCAGGGTCAGACACTCACCGCTGGAAGGGTGCACTGCAGAGATTCCTGTCTGCCACAGACCAGAAGCTCCCTCTGCGTCTCCTCCAGGTGAGTGGTGGGGGAGGGGGAGGGGAAGGAAGGCTGCAATGCACATGTGCCTTCTCCCCCCTCCCCCCTGCAAGTACAGCCAGGGGCCCCCGCTGCCTCAGCTGGCCAGCGTCTCTAGTTGCCTAGCAACAGCTGCTGCTTCCGGGAGACGCAGAGCTTTGCTTCCGGGAGAGACGCTGCAGAGCGGGGCCCTGTCAGGGGCGGGGCCCGATTCAGGGGAATCGGGCAAATCGGCTTAAGGCCGGCCCTGCAGGGCAGCTGTCTGGGGCTCACCCTGCAGGGTTAGAAAACTGCAGTGTAGACGCTGGGGCTGGAGCCCAGGCTCTGGGACCCTCTCCCTTTGCGGGGTCTCAGATCCCAGGCTCCGGCCTGAGCCCGGAAGTCTACACGGCAATTTTATAACCCCGCAGCCCGAGCCAGCTGAGTCGTGGGTCTTTTATTGCAGTGTAGAGGTACCCGTCGTTGACACACACCGGTAACTGCCATAACTGGCAGCTACTTCAGGGAAACTCTCCTCCCTTTGGCCTAGGGGAAGTGCCCTGTGCTGGTACCACCGGTTCTGGTCCTGCATCATCATCTCTGATCCATGTTAATACCTGCACCAGTCACACGAGTAGTTACTAGCCGAGGCCTACAGCGCATGCAGATTGACCGATGCGCTAATTAGCTCATCCAACAATTGGCAGGAAGTGTGACAGCCAACGTGGCAGCTGGCTTTATGGAGCATGTCGTGCTTTGGGTCAGGACGCCCGTCTCACAACGTTAAGGTGCAGCGACCGTGGTGCCAGCCTGGGCGCTGGCGTGAATAGGTGCAGCTCCGTGCAGGCCACCCAGAACCAGCCTGTCTCTCATCCTTGCTTGGCTTTCACGGTGTTTGCCGCAGAGTCGGTGGGGGCTCTTCCTCACTCCTTTAACACCGCCCAAGCACTGGCTTTTTCCTCATAGCCCCGCCTGCTGATCTGGGAGCTGGCAGATAACCCCACTTGTTTTGTGCTTGACCCTTAACCCAGGAGGGGGGGATGGGTATGTAGCCACCCACAGACGACCAATGGGGCCCTGATCCTTAATTGGAATCGTTAAGTGCGTCTGCAACATAAACAATTAATAAATAACATTCCCCACACTGCCAGCCAAGCTATCTGCCGAACTCCCAGCAGATCCGGAGGAGCGGGACCTTTGCAAGGAGCTGCTGTGATCTCTTGGGAATCATGTGGAATCTGGTTGTTCTTGATGGGCATAAAACCAGACTTTAAATTATTTCCCCAGCAGACGGATCCGTTAGTGAGATGCAGCGCGGGGAGTGGATAGGGCACTCGGTTGGGAGTCAGGAGACCTGCATGCTAGTCCCATCTCTGCTGCAAACCTGGGCAAGTCCCTTCCTTGCCCCGCGCCTCAGTTTCCCCTCCAACCTTTTGTCTTGTCTTTTTAGCACGTAAGCTCTTTGGGAGAGTGACCCTCTCCCCTTGTGTATGTATTTGTACAGTGCCTAGCGCCGATCTCCGTTAGGGCATCGCTGCGATGACAAACAACCCCTCTCTTCCCATCTAGCACAGAGGAGGGGAGAGACCGGCGCTGCTCCGCCAAGGAAGAGTTGTGTGCGCATGGCGCAGAGGAGCAGCTTAAACTCGCCACGGGGACCAGCGAAGAGCACAGCTGCTTATCCTGTGTGGAGACCCATGTGCTTCCTTGGCCGGAAGGGAAGGTAACGTGGGCTAGCTGAAGCCAACCACCTTTGCTAGCGCCCCCCCAGGGGAAAATGCCTTCAGCCTGATTTCAGCCGGATGAGTTACAGCCTTGGCAGGCGTCCGCTCCGTCAGGCCCGCTAGCTGCTCCTGTGCTATAAATAATAACGGCGCTGTCAGGCTCAGGCGCGAGTGGCTCCATGCTCCGGCCAGATCCTGCGAGGGTGTCAGCTGTGCCAGCTGCAGAACCAGCCTTATTTGCACATGCGGCACCCCAGCCAGCACCCGGAACAGCAGAGAAGCTGAGATTTACTCTCCTCCCCGCGGCCCGCCAAGGCCTATAAGATTTCATCCCCCAACTCCAATCGGTGCTCGGTTACAAAGTGGCGCCAGCAGTAGGGAAATTGATGGTGCTGAAGGCTGGCGCTGACAATGAACACCCAGCCAGGGGCCATTAGCGAGTAACCGCCCCGTGGAGAGCACCAGCCATTTGCATAATAGGGTTCTGGAGATCATTTGCATTCTTGGAGCTGGTTGCTCTCCCTCCTTCTTGGAAAGAAATATTAAACACACGACTGAGCAAGGGGTGTAACACTTGTAGGGACCGTTACGGTGGCAGCCAGCTGCAGTCAGGGCCTCATTGACTGGGTGCTGCACATGCACACAGCAAGAGACAGCCCTTGCCCTGAAGAGCTTAGAATCGGAACAGCCCAGGTCGAGAAAGGACGGGATTATCCCCATTTTACAGATAGGGAAAGTGAGTCCCAGAGAGACCAAGTCAAGAAGGATGTTGATAAAGCGGAGAGCGACTCGATCAGTCTGTAGGTACCCGCATGGGGAACATAAATTTGCTAATGGACAGCGGTGGCTCCAGGCACCAGCGCTCCAAGCGCGTGCCCGGGGCGGCAAGCCGCAGGGGGGCGCCCTGCCAGTCCCATGATCCAAAGGCCGGACGGTGAAACTAGAGAAATTCAGACTGGCAACAAGGCGCCAGCTTTTACCAGTGAGGGGAGTTACCCATGGGAACGATTGGCCCAGGCCTGTGGGGGATTCTCCATCCCTGGGGCAGTTTTTCTTAAAGACCAGCTCAAAGCCCCCCCCGGAGTTAGTTCAGGGCAGTCCCGTGGCTGGGGCTGGCTTCCACGGGAGGTCAAGACTGGAAGACCAGCCTGCACTTGGGTGTTTTGTACAAGGTCTGCACTGGTACAAGCTCATCTGACTGACGTCTTTTAAAACAAGGGCCCAGATCCTCAAAGGTTATTTAGCCACCTAACTGTGGGGGTTAGGCCCCTAAATACCTTTGAGCGTAGGTGCCAACTTTCCCCGGCGCCCATAGGTGCTCGCGACCCGCCCCGACTCCACCCTTTCCCTGCCCCGCCCCCATTCCAAACCCTTCCCCAAAATCTCCACCCTCTCCCTGCCCCTATTGGATCCCTTGCCCAAATCCCCATCCCGGCCCCCGCTCTTTCCCAAGTGCTCCGCGTTCCCCCTCCCTCCCAGCCGCGCGAAACAGCTATTTAGCGGCACAAGCGCTGGGAGCTAGGGGGAAAAGCTGGCAGGTGGCACGCTCAGGGGAGGAGGCGGAGGTGAGCGGGGCAGGGAGCTGCTTTTCCCCATGGGTGCTCCAGCCCCGGAGCACCCACAGAATCAGTGCCTGTGCCTTTGAGCATCTAGGCCATAGCCTTAAGGATGCCAGCAGCAGCAGGAGTTGCGTCTTCAATAGGCCTTCCCCGGCCCGGAGGAGCTGCAGCTGCGCTAGCACCAGCAGAGACGACTAGAAAGAGCCGAGCTCACCACTGCCTTGCCCCTTGTGCAGTCATTTACACTAGTGCACAACGCTTCCTGTGGCTGCAGGTGAATTGTGCAACGAGCGGAGACAAGTGGGCCGGGGGCGGTGGTGAGATCAGGCCATTCTGAACTTTACCCTTTCTTTCCTCTCTCACTGTTCCCCCCTCCTCCCCCACTTAGACAAATGAACATCTCTCTCTTAATGGGCTAATCTCCTCCATTGTGCTGGCTAATTACCCCTTTCCTGCTAAGAGGTTCTTGTCAGCACACGGGGGCCCTGCATGGGAAGAGGTTCCTTTTAAAGACAATTGTTTTCTGCTAGGGAAAAGGGAATGAAAAACCCACAGGGATATTTATGTGTCTGCCTCACGATTTCCCATAAGGGACCTGTTTATCTGAACAGCCCCCACCATGAGGCCGGCCACTGCCGCTGCGGTCTTGTCGGACCAATGGGGAATGGATTGCAGCAAAAATCTTACTTCCCCATAAGAGCGAATGCCAGGGTTACCGACTGGCCATGCCCTGGGTCTCACTTTTACAATCCAGTTCCTTAAGGGTCCATTGCTCCTCCAGCTGGACACCCCCAAGCAGTCTGACTGGAGCAGGACTCCTCAGGACTCCTGGGTTCGCTATTGGCCTACACCGCACAGCCTATGCCCACCATAGAAGGAGGCGCTCCGCTGGAGTAGGAACACCAGCTGTCCAACTGTCGCACTCCCACGTGGGCGTCACTGTCTCTACACTGGGGGGTTTGTCAGCGTAGCGAAGTAGGGCAGGGTGTGGTTTTGGCACACCCCTGACCGACACAGCTGTGCCAGTAGTGCAGACCGGGCCGTGCAGTGTGCTGTTAGGTGCAAGCCATTTCTGTGCTTATGTCACGGTCCATAAAATGGGCACAAGGCTGCCAGACCTCCCAGAGAGACAGGACTTGTGCTCGGAGATTGGCAGCAGAACAAGCCTTTTAGATGAGCCACTGGTGCAGCACAGATCCCTCTGCTTTTTGCCCGGCTCGCTAGAGCAGGGGGGGGCAAACTTTTTGGCCTGAGGGCCACATGGGGGTTCTGAAACTGTATGGAGGGCTGGGTAGGGAAGGCTGTGCCTCCCCAAACAGCCTGGCCCCTGCCCCCTGACTGCCCCCCTCAGAACCACCCCACCCATCCAACCCCCCCGCTACTTGTCCCCTCCCGGGACCCCACCCCCTATCCAACTCCCCTGCTCCCTGACTGCCCCCCAGGACCTCCTGCCCCTTATCTACCCCCCCTCTCCCTGCCCCCTTACCATGCTGCTCAGAGCAGCAGGACTGGTAGCCAGGCCGCCCGGCGAGCCAGCCACGCCACCGCACTGCCCAGTGAGCGGAGGCTGCGGGGGAGGGAGGACTGCAGGGGAGGGGCCGGGGGCTAGCCTCTCTGGCTGGGAGCTCAGGGGCCAGGCAGGATGGTCCCGCAGGCCGGATGTGGCCTGTGGGCCATAGTTTGCTCACCTCTGCGCTAGAGTCCTCAGCCAATTGAAATGCCAACTTTGCCTACCACCTGCCAGCTTTCATGCCCCGTTTTAGGAACGTAGGAGAATTGCCAGGCTGGATCAGACCAGTGACCGACCGAGCCAGCACCCTACAGTTACGGGACATCCTACCCCACATTGTTTAAACGCAGTCTCTGAACCATGAGGGTTTACATCCCTGCTAAACCAGACAAGGCAAATGGTCCCATGGTTTGGGCCCTCACTTAGGCATTTGGCAACATGGGTTTGAATCCCTGCTCGACCCCTCTTCGCATGTGCCTCAGCTGTAAATGGGGGATAACAGCCTCTCCCTCCCTCCTAGGGGGTTGTGAGGCTAAAACCATTAGCAAGGTGCTCAGCTAAAACGCCTGATCAGTTTTTTACAATTCTTATTATCCAAGATATTCTTATCTGTCTAAATGTTCAACCCCTGGAAAACCTGCCCAGCTTCCACTAGATCACGAGCAAATTATGCGCTAGGTGAAAGCAGTGGGCCTCCTGGCAACCCTCCGGAGCCAGCAGAGAAGAGACCCCAGCTCCCTGCTGGGATAATCTGACAAGCCCCCTACTGTAAAACCCATCCTGCTGCCAGGGCAGTTCTGTCTCTCAGCACAGCCTGAGGTAGGGCAGCTAAGCTCTGCTGTGCAGGGTGGGGACAGCTCTGGAACAATAGCCCGTTCACTCCCCATTGTGTCTGATTGTTTCTCGCAGGCAGCAAAGCCCATCTGTCTGGAGGCCGGGCCCGCAGACGCTCTATTGTCCAGCCCAGCGGAGAGGTAAGCCTGCGGGTGACCCAAAGCTGCTGAAGCCGCAAGCTGGCATTTTAACGGTGGCGGAGAGCCGTTACAGGGGTCCGGTTACACCCCCAAGCGGGTGGAACAGCCTTGCAGCTGGCACGCGGAGCTCTGCTGACTTCCCGGTAGCTAAGATCATTTCCACCAGCTGGGGATCTGGCTGAGAGCCACAGAAGGGACGTCCAGAGGTCATCTACTCCACCCCCCCACACTGAGGACAGACCCAGTAAACCTAGATCGTCCCTGAGAGGTGTTTGTCCAAGCTGCTCTTAAAAGGGGTTTCCACAGCCTCCCTTGGTCACCCGTTCCCTTGCTGAAAGCTAGAAAGCTTTTCCTAATGTCCAGCCCAACTGGCACTCACTGCAAACAATTCCGGTTCCCTCTTGTCTTACCCTCGGTGGGCATGGAGAACCGATCGCTGTCCTTGGAACCACCTCATCCGTAATGGAAGACGACTTATTCCCCCCTCAGCCTTCTCTAAACTAAACTGCCCAGTTCCTTCAGCCTTTCCCCAGAGGTCACGTTTCTAAGCCTCTGATCAGGTCTGTTGCTCTCCTGCTCCCACCGACTCCAGCGAAAGCCCAATCGCATCCTTAGAAATGGGGGTGTTTGCCATTCCCCCATGGGCCAGAGCACAGCGTGCAGCCTGTGTCTAGAATGATCTTAGCTGTCCTGCCGGGCAGGATCTCACCGAGCAATTCGCACTATTCCTAACGGCTCTGGGACTGGCTCAGCTTCTGAGCAGGTGAGCGGCCCTGCCTGGGTATCTCCCTGCTGCAATTAAAGACCCGTGGCTGGCCTGGGTCAGCTGACTTGGGCTCACAGGGTTTGGGCCTATAAAACCAGAGCGTATTCAGCCTCTGAGACCCCCACGAGGGGGAATGTCTCAGAGTCCAGGCTCCAGCCTGGGCCTGAACCCTTTACAGCACCCCAGCCTGAGCCCCCCGCAAGCCTGAGTCAGCTGAGCCAGAGCCACGGGTGTTTTATCGCCGTGTAGACGTACCGTGTGTCTGGAGCACGTAGCCACAGTGCCCAGCCAAAGGCCTTGTTCAATATCCCTCATCACGACGATGCACCGAGATTCAAAGCTTGGCTTCTCTGTTCCAGGAGCCCCGCGGGAGGCCTGCAGCAAGGTGCACTCGTCCCCGTGCAGAACCAGCTGTCCCCTGTCAAACAGAAGCAGCTGCACAACTGCTGGCTTGAAACCTTAGCCCCCTGGTGAGTAGCCCCCTGCAGAGTTCGGTCTAATCCCAGTCCTCCACCCCACAGCACTGTGCCTACACAGTGCCACTCTCCCACCGAAGAGCTCTGTCCGGCCAGCGTCAAGGGTGTCCCAGAGGATGCGTGGGTGAGTCTAGAATGGTTTTCCTGCTGTATCACACTCAGCACTGGGATGTATAAACAGCAGGAACCTCAGGAACAAGTAGGTTACGTTCCTTCAGTGTCTGCCCCTGCTGGAATCCTGTGCCCAGTTCTGGCGTCCGCAACTCGAGGATGTGGAAAATTGGAGAGGTTAAGAGAGGAGCCCCCAGAATGGTTAGAGGATTGGAAAACGGCTCCAGGAGCCACGTCTATTTAGCTCCCGGAGATGGTTAAGGGGTGACTGGATCACACACTGTCACTACCGACGTCACAGGCTCTTCAGTCTAGCAGACAAAGGTCTAACACGATCCAGCGGCTGGAACCTGAGGCTACACAAACCCAGCCGGGAAATAAGGCACAAAATTTAACAATGAGGGGAATTAATCATCGGGCCAACGTCCCAGGGCTGGGGCCAGTTCTCCATCCCTGGCCACTGGTAACTCAAGCCTGGCTCTGTCGCTCCCAGGCCCGGTCTGTTTCAGACAGCAGTTAAGGCAGGGTGGTCCTTCCGGCAGCCGGCCACAGGCGCTCAGAGTGGATCACAGGGCCGTGCTGACCTTGCAACGTAGGAATCCAGATGCAAAGGGAACTGGACAAGGCTCAGGGCTCGCCCAGGAGCAAGTGGCACCAGGTTGCCTAACGGAGCGAATTTCACTCTGTTTAGACGGCTGCAAACCGCAGGGTGGACGCTCTCCTTTCACGTCAGCTTAAACCGCTTCCTGAAGGATTTAAGCTAAAGGGAAATAAGCCTGGTCTAAAGTGAAATCAAAAAAATCCGCCCGGGGTTAACGGAGAACTCTGAACGGTGCGTGCAGAGGGGAGTTTGCCAACACTGGTGTTAATTCCTCTCTGCTGCAGCCCCCGTGCACAGATCAGAGTTGGGGGGATGGGACGTCTAGGAGCAAGAGCCTTCAACCCCCCACGTTATCTTGGGGCGAGCTTTCTTTCTGAGGGACTGAGGCGGGGGCACCTCTGGTGCTCTCTGGATGGGAGGGGGAGAGCCGCAGCATCGCTCCTTTGTAAGAGCAGCATGTTTCTTTGTGCAGGTTTCGCTCGGGCCGGATATTCCTTCTGCATCAGCCCCAGCCCCAGCCCCAGCTCCTCCCCAGCCGCCTGCTGCTGGCCCTGCTTGCGACGCTGCTCCTGCTGCCAGCGCTGTGCTATCTGGTGCTGCCCAGCTGCACCATGGCCACAGGGCTGGGGTGGCCGCACCTCCAGCTGCGGTACCTCAGGCCCCCACCTGTGTGACCCCTTCCCACCCACACACGGGAACGCGGCTCGTTGGGGGCCCGGAAAGGACCTTTTAAGCTGCTGGGAGCAGCTCTGACTTGAAGGCAAATAAAGACAGTTTGGGCCGATGACCCAGGAGTGTAGCTTCAGTGCAGGGTCAGCCTGAGCCGTCATGGCCCTGTGGGTCCCCTTGTTCCCAGTCACCTGAGGTCCCTTCTGCGGTGCTCTGGCAGCTCCGAGCGGCCTACGGGCATTGCTGCCAGCCCCTGGCATTGGGGACAGGGCAGGGGTGTGGCCAGGGTTCCCTGCATGGTGTCTATTCCCTGTCCGTGGGGCACAGCAGGGGCTTGGCTGAGCAGGCTGTGGCTGGAATGTCCTGGCCCGTGGCGATTCTCTGCCCCGCAGGCTGTTGAGGGGGCAAATTGGGGGCACTGGGCCGCGCGATTCTCTACCCCCAGGGCCCATGGGGGGCAGGGTACTGTGGCTACTCCTCAGGGCCACGGGGAATAAGTTAGGGCAGATCTGGGGCTGCTTTATTGACAGTGGGGCCCAGGCAGGTCCCGGCTCCAGAGATCACAAAAGGTGGCTTTAAACTCCTGCAGCCAGAGCTCCAGAGCCGCAGAGCCCTTGGGTGAGGCCTGGCCTGAAGAGCAGGAAAGATCCCAGCTGTCAGCACTCGGGGTTTCTCCCTCACCCCCGAGCCCTGGGTCTAGCGCTCAGCTCCCACCCCAGCACATGCCCTGGTGCATCCCACCCTGGTCCCCCAGGCTCGGGCGCAGCAAGCAGAGACTGACACGTTTAAGACTCAGCCACCCTGGGACCTGGAGCATTTGTGGAGAAGCAACAGAACTGTGGACTTGGGGTCTGTCTACGTGGGATCCGCCCTCCCACCGAAATCAAGCCAGGCTGCGGCAGCTCCCCGTCAACATCAACTACGATTTCCCAGCCCGAGACGCAGGGATTGGGAACCGCAGACCGACTGGGCAGGCGTGTGGCTGGGTTAACTTCTTCACTGGTTTATTTGCAGCTCCCATTCTCTGCACAGCGCATTGGGGGAGAAATGCCTTTCGGGGGGGGGGGTGGGGCAGAAACAGAGCACCCATACACAGCTGACCCATTTCCACGAGCCGCCGGATCCTTCCCAATCCAAAAACTTCCCAGGAACAGCCAAAACAGCAGGAGAGGAACAGAGGGTAACCCCAATCTATCACTCCCCTCAAAACACAGCTACTGACCTTCTTCCGTCTCTGCTCTGAGGGACCCAAACCCCACCGTGGTCCCTGGCTCCCCACCCACCAGGTACGCCAATGGAGTGGGGCCATCACCATCCCCAGAACCTGGCACCAGGACTTCCAAAGCCTCCCGCTGTTGCAAACTGCACTCGGCCTGGACGCTCTTATTTCTCTGGGGAGCAAGTTACCCTCTCCCTCCATCGCACCCACAGGTGGTACAGCCGTTCCTGTCCCGGTGAAGACCTGCTCTCCAACTGCAGAGCAAACCGGAGAGCTGCTAACGGGACCAGAGCTTCAACCGCGCTAGCATCTGTGTTACCACAGCCTGGTGTTTGATCGGACAGGGAGGAATTACAACCCCTCAGCTGATGGGATTTTGCTGCCCGCGCTTCTGTCTTCAGTCGTTTCAGGGGATGTTTCCTTCTCCTGCGAAAAACTGCCAGCAAACCGAAGGGCGTCTCCGGGCCGACGTCAGGGGGTAGGGTAGATCGGTGCAGTTTTGAAACTTGTTTTCAGTTGGAGCCTCAGGGACGAATGGAACCACGAAACCAAAAGAGAGTCACATCCTAGTCTCTGCTGCCTTCTCCTCCCAGCTGCTCCAAAGCCAACCAAGCATCAGGATGTTGCTGGACGCTGCGCGGCTGGAGTTTACACACCAAAGGGGCTCAGGAGGGGAAGGGCGCGGGGGCGGAAGGCTCCTCGCCGCTCCCGCGCCAGTCTGGCCCTCAGAGGATCACGCACTTCTTCTTGGAGCATTTCTTCTTGCGTCCGTTGCTGACCTTCTCCTTGTGTTTCCGGATCTCCCGCACCAGCGTGTAGAAAGCGTCCTCCACTCCCTGGCGTGACGAGAGCAGAACGGGCGAGAAGAGAAACACACCCAGCTAAAGGGGGGTTTAGACAAAGACCCCGCCCGAAAGCACGGCTGGCGCAGCGTTAAGGAGCCCTAGCGTGGATGACAAACGTGCCAAAACGCTGCAGAACGCGGACGCTGGCATCTACCCCCAAATGCTCGATCTCCTCCTAGCACTGGCGCACGAGATGTTTAACATCCCTCCCAAAAGGCGCTAGAACAAGACTAGCCAGAAGTCGCCAGTCACTTCTGGAATCGAGCTCGGCGTTTTGGGAGATGGAGGCCACCCAGGGGACCCAGCCTAGCAAGGAGAACATGGGTAGCAGCCTTCCCCAGTCGGAAGATTTTGTATTTTCCACTTATTTAAAAAAAAAAAAAAAGAAAAATCATTCTCCAGCCAGCTCTGGGGCCAAGGAAACAGGCTGGGGTCACTTTGCATCCCCAGCGCCGGCAGGGTCCCCCACGCACCTGCCTGGTTTTGGCCGAGGTCTCAATGAAAGGGATCCCGTAGCTCTTCGCCAGCTCCTGAGCCTGTTTGGTGTCCACCGTCCGAGAGGGCAGGTCGCACTTGTTACCGACTAAGACCATGGGGACGTCGTCCGAGTCCTTCACCCTGCTGATCTGCTCCCTGGGGCCGAAGGAAAGGGGCCATCGGAGCTGGGGGCTGAGAGAAGAGCGACCCCCCCGCCCCCAGTCCTGCGGCTTCGGTTGGGGGCATCGCTGCCAGGCCGGATGGTGCCCGGGCTCCTGAGGGTCTGTCGACTAGAGGCGGCTGCCGCTCTGGTCTAAATACAGAGCCGGAGCCAACGCTCACTGGTGCCAGTTGGGTCTGAATCAGCAACCCAAGGCGCTGCCACAAAACGGGGGACAGCATCATCTACAACCAGGCAAGCTGGTTCCCCAACACACAGCCCCCCATTATCCCAGCTCCGGGCTCCCCCCAGCTCTGCTGGTGCCCCTCGATCTCAACCCACATCCCCCTCTTTATCCCACCCCTGCTGGTGCCCCTCAGCCCCAACCCACGGTCCCCACATTATCCCAGTCTGGGCTCCCCCACAGCCCTGCCCCACCGGTGCCCCCCAGCCCCCCGTTATCCCAACCTACCCACATGCTGCCCCGGGCTGGGGAAGGGACCCCGCTGACCTGTAGTGGTGCACATCCTCGAAGGACTTTGCGTTGTTGATGGCGAAGACACAGAGGAAGCCCTCGCCCGTGCGCATGTACTGGTCGCGCATGGCGCTGTACTCCTCCTGCCCGGCCGTGTCCAGGATGTCCAGCAGGCACGTCTCGCCGTCGATCACCACCTGCTTCCGGTACGAGTCCTGGGAGGGGACGAGACAGGCTGGGAGTGCCCCAGCGCCAGACAGGCGGGGTCCCTCGGGGGCGGGGCAGGCACACGGGGGCGGGGGCGCGCGGGGGCCCCTCGGGGGCTGGGCAGGGGTCTCACCTCTATGGTGGGGTCGTACTCGTCCACGAAGTGGTTCTGGATGAGCTGGATGGTGAGCGCGCTCTTGCCGACGCCGCCAGCCCCCACCACCACCAGCTTGTACTCGGTCATGGCGGCCGGGGATCAAACGGCCCCCCCGGGGGTCCCGGCCTGGCTCATCGCTCGAAGCTGGCCCTGGAACCAGCCACAGCGTTAGAACGGGGAGCCAGGACGCCTGGGTTCACGCCTCTGCCACTAGCCCGGTGCTTAGTACTAGCCCGGCAATCCCCTGCGGCCCCCGATACCGAACCCCAGCCTAGCCCTGCCCCCCAATACCAAACCCCAGCCTAGCCCTGCCCCCCAATACCAAACCCCAGCCTAGCCCTCCTCCTGCTGCCAATGGCCTCACCCCCAAACTCAACCCTTCACCACAGCAGCTGCTCCCCACCCAGCCCCACCCCCCCAGCTGTCCTCTCCCCCTCCCCAGCTCCCTCCCCCATCCCCACCGCACCCCGCACTTCAGTGCAGCCACCTCCCCTCTGCCCACTCCCCTTTAACGCACCCCAAGGCAGATCCTCCCTCCCTGCTGCTACACCCCAAACCCCCCATGCCACTCCTCCCCTACACCCCAATCTGCCCCACCCCAATCCCCCCACACTCCATACCCCCATGCCGCTCCTCCTACACCCTCAATCTGCCCCACCCCAAAACCCCTCATGCCCCCCACCCTTCCCCTACACCCCCATACTGCCCCTCCCCTACACCCCCCAATCTGCCCCTCCCACCCCCCATACCCTACACCCCATGCTGCCGCTCGCCTACACCCCCATATGCCCCCCACCACCCCTCTCTTACACCCCCATGCCACCCCTCCCCAGGTCCCAATTCCTACACCCCACCCCCAACACTGAAAGCTTCCCCACTCTATGCACCCCCAGGGAACTTCCACTGCAATGCAACACAGCCCCCCCCCAGCCCCATCCCAGCCCCCAATGCACCGCCTCACCCTTATGCATCTCCTCCCCTCCCACCCCGGACACCAATGCACCCCCTCCCCCCATGCACCGCCCCAGGCCCGGTGCACCCCCTCCCCCCATGCACCACCCCACCCGCACGCAAACCCACCGGCTCTCCCACGCCTGAGCCAGACCCCGCCTCACCTGCAGCCGGCTCAGGAGCTCGCTGCCCCTCCCCCTCCAGCCCCGCCCTGCAGCCGCTCCCGGGCCCAGCACGGGACAGGCCTCGCGCCGGACACCTCCCCCGGCAGCCAATGGCAGCGCCGCCCCTCCCCCCACGCCACGCAGCAGCCAATCAGCGCTGGGGGCACCATAGAGAGGGAGGCGGGGGTTGAGCGACTGCGAGGGGGCAGCCAGCGCCCCCTAGCGGGGCCCCGCCCTCAGCTCTGCAGGTGCCCCTCACTCCCGACCCGCAACCCCTGCCAGCCCAGCCCTGGGCTCCCCCCAGCCCTGCCGGTGCCCCTCACTCCCGACCCGCAACCCCTGCCAGCCCGGCCCTGGGCTCCCCAACAGCTCTGCCGGTGCCCCTCACTCCTGACCCTCAGCCCCTGCTAGCCCGGCCCTGGGCTCCCCCCAGCCCTGCCGGTGCCCCTCACTCCCGACCCGCAGCCCCTGCTAGCCCAGCCCTGGGCTCCCCCCAGCCCTGCCGGTGCCCCTCACTCCCGACCCGCAGCCCCCTGCTAGCCCGGCCTTACCGGTGCCCCTCACTCCCGACCCTCAGCCCCCTGCTAGCCCGGCCCTGGGCTCCCCCCAGCCCTGCCGGTGCCCCTCACTCCCGACCTGCAGCCCCTGCCAGCCCAGCCCTGGGCTCCCCCCAGCCCTGCCGGTGCCCCTCACTCCCGACCCGCAGCCCCTGCTAGCCCGGCCTTACCGGTGCCCCTCACTCCCGACCCTCAGCCCCTGCTAGCCCGGCCCTGGGCTCCCCCCAGCCCTGCCGGTGCCCCTCACTCCCGACCTGCAGCCCCTGCCAGCCCAGCCCTGGGCTCCCCCCAGCCCTGCCGGTGCCCCTCACTCCCGACCCGCAGCCCCTGCTAGCCCGGCCTTACCGGTGCCCCTCACTCCCGACCCTCAGCCCCCTGCTAGCCCAGTCCTGGGCTCCCCCCAGCTCTGCCGGTGCCCCTCACTCCTGAACCGCAGCCCCCTGATTGCCCCCCCCGCCCTCCAGATGTGTCTGCGAGCCCCTGAAGTCACTGGTGAGCCCGGTGACGCACTCAGTCGGTGCCCTGGGCTCTTGGCCAGGATTCACACGGATGCTCTAATTGTGCTGATGGGGACAAGGCCTGAGGCTCTTACCCAGCCTCTCTAATGAGAATAAAGGACCATCTGCCAATGCCCGGGGGGAGCCAGGACTCCTGGGCAGGACTCCCTGACTCAGGGAGGGGAGTCGGGTCCAGTCAGTGGTTAAAGCGGGATGGGACCCAGGCGACCAGACAGCAAATATGAAAAATCAGGACAGGGGTGGGGGGTAATAGGAGCCTAGATAAGAAAAAGACCCAAAAATCGGGACTGTCCCTATAAAATCAGGACGTCTGGTCCCCCTAGACCACGGGTCAGGACCAGGCTCAGTAATGGGGAAACTGAGGCACGGCGAGACGTGCCCAGCCTCGGGTGCCCAGGTGTCCCCAGTTTACAGGGACAGTCCCAATTTTGGGTCTTTTTCTTATCTAGGCTCCTATTACCCCCCACCCCCGTCCTGATGTTTCACACTTGCTGCCTGGTCGCCCTAGCTCAGCCCCCCAGATAAAACCAATCAATGCAGGTAGTGCCTGGAATAGAACCCAGGCGTCCGGCTGCCCCCGCCGATTTCCCCTTGAGCCCCCCTGCCCCTAGAATCCCCCCAGTTCCCCACTCCTGCCCCCCCCCATGTGCTGGAGTCACTTAGAGCTAATTACACCAATTTTCAGGCCCATTTTCTGACTAAGTGGAAAAGAGAAATTAGAGGCAACATAAATGAACCAGCCCCCCCCTCGAATCCGTGGGGGGCGATTAGCTACACCCCCCCGGCATGACGCACCCATCTGCCCCCCCCCCCAGCCCCTGCCCTGTATAAATCCAGTGCCTGAGCCCCCGGCTGCAACCAGAGCGGGGCAGAATTTGAGGTGAGATTCCCCCAGCCCCCCAGAATCGGGCCCTGCCAATGCCAGGGCTGCGGGTCGGGAGTGAGGGGCACCAGCAGGGCTGGGGGGGCAGGGCTGGGCTAGCAGGGGGCTGCAGGTCGGGAGTGAGGGGCACCGGCAGGGCTGGGGAGCCCAGGGCTGGGCTAGCAGGGGGCTGCAGGTCGGGAGTGAGGGGCACCAGCAGAGTTGGGGGGAGCCCCGGGCTGGGTCAATGGGATGGGAGGGTTTTTTTTGCCCGGGGGGGGGCAGAAATATCCCATGGTGCATTGGGCTGAGGGTAAAACCAGGCGTGTGTGTGATGAACAGCATTTGGGGGGCAGAGATAGAGGGAGCCCGGACGCCTGGGTTCTATCCCAGCTCGGGGAGGGGAGGGGGCTGGGAGCCCGGACTCCTGGGTTCTCTCCCCAGCTCCGGGAGGGGAGGGGGCTGGGAGCCCGGACTCCTGGGTTCTCTCTCTCTCTTTCACAGATGGGGACCCCTGCTGTGCTCTGCATCTCTCTGGCCCTGTGGGGGCTGCTGGGCGAATGTGCTGGGATCCCTCTGACGGTGAGAGGCCCCCCCAGCCCCTCCTCCTGCCACCCCCTCCCCCAGTGCCCCCTCCCGGTCTGTCTCCTCCATCCCCACCGGGCCCCCTGAATGGTACGATCCCCACCAGGCCTCTGCTGGGGTCCTGAGCTGTCCCAGTGCGCGAGCGGGGGGGGGGGGGGGGCGAAGCTACTCGGTTAATGGGGTTTTTTTCCTGCAGCTCAAAGACAAACGTGGCTGGACCCTGAACAGTGCAGGCTACCTGCTGGGCCCCCGTGAGTACCCCCCGCCGCCCGGAGAGAACCCAGGCGTCCTGGCTCCCCCTCCCCCCCGGAGAGAACCCAGGTGTCCTGGCTACCCCCCCCCCCCGAGGTGTCCTGGCATCCCCTCCCCCCCCGGAGAGAACCCAGGTGTCCTGGCTCCCCCTCCCCCCCCGGGAGAGAACCCAGGCGTCCTGGCTCCCCCTCCCCCCCCCCCGGGAGAGAACCCAGGCGTCCTGGCTCCCCCTCCCCCCCGGAGAGAACCCAGGTGTCCTGGCTACCCCCCCCCCCGAGGTGTCCAGGCATCCCCTCCCCCCAGGGAGAGAACCCAGGCGTCCTGGCACTCCCCACCCAAGCATCCTGGCTCCCCTGCCACAATGCCGCCCCCCCGCCCCGGGAGAGAACCCAGGCATCCTGGCTCCCCCTCCCTGCTGTGCTGCCCCCCTGCCGGGAGAGAACCCAGGAGTCCTGGTTCCCAGTAACCCCTGCTCTAAGCACGAGACCCTCCCTCCCCAGCTGGGATAGAACCCAGGCGTCCGGGCCCGCAGCCCCCCCCTCACCCTCTCTCTCGCAGACGCCCACCGCCCGCTGATGGAGAAGGGGGCCTTAGCCGGGAAGCGGGAGGCCGCGGAGGAGCCGGTGCAGCTGGAGGTGGAGTTCGATGGTGAGTCCCTGGCCCCCGCCCCCCTCAGGGCCCCACTCTGCACCCCACTCACCCGCCCCCTCTCTCCTCCAGGTGCCCCCCTGCGCCCCCCGGCTGAGCGCGGCCTCCAGACTTTGCTGGATTTCCTCTCCTCCCTGTGTCTCCCAGGTGAGTGCCAGGGCCGGACCCGGGGCGGGCGAGGGGGGTAGTGGGTAAAGGCAGGGGGGGGCTGGGAGCCAGGACTCCTGGGTTCTCTCCCTGGCTCTGGGAGGGGAGTGAGATCTAGTGGTTACAGCTGGGAGCCAAGACTCCTGGGTTCTCTGCTCGGCGAGGGGAGTGGGGTCTAGTGGTCAGAGCAGGGGGGCTGGGAGCCTGGACTCCTGGGTTCTCTCTCTGGTTCTGGGAGGGGAGTGGGGTCTAGTGGTTAGAGCCAGGGAGTGGGTTGGGGGTGGGGGGCTGGGAGCCAGGACTCCTGGGTTCTCTCTCTGGTTCTGGGAGGGGAGTGGGGTCTAGTGGTTAGAGCCAGGGAGTGGGTTGGGGGTGGGGGGCTGGGAGCCAGGACTCCTGGGTTCTCTCTCTGGCTCTGGGAGGGGAGTGGGGTCTAGTGGTTAGAACGGGGGGAGGGAGGGGCTGGGACCCAGGACGCCGGGGTTCTCACACCGTCCCCGGGGTGGGGGCGAGGGCTTGCCCATGGAGCTAATCAAGGGGTCTCTGTCTCCTTCCCTCCTGCAGAGCTGGGGGCCCTGGATCGTCTGCCCCTCCCCGATGCCGCTGGGCAGCCCTAGCCCCCCGGCCCCCCGCCGAGCTGCCTGTGCCAGGAGCCCCCCCTCACGGTGACGGGCGCACGCCCCAGAGCAGCGCCCCCTGCCCTGGTGCGGACACACTCAGCCCTCCCCCGACCTGGGACCCCCCCCCCCGTCTTCTGGCCTCCCACACAGGCGCCTCCCCCTCCCATTCTGCCGCCACCAGCCCCCTGGCCAAGCAAAGGGGAGTCGCCCCCGGGTACCCCATTCCACTGCCTGCCCTGAGTGTGATAGTGGCGGGGGAGTGGGGGCTAGTGGTTAGAGCAGGGGGGGGCTGGGAGCCCGGACTCCTGGGTTCTCTCCCTGGCTCTGTGACTGCTTCCCCATGTGCCCTTGGGGGTACGTCCCTTCTCCATCACTCATTGCCTCAGTTTCCCCTCCCACGGCCCCCTGGAACGCTCTCGTCATCATGCTGCATGGGGGACAAGTGACGGGGCTGCGGACCCCCGGGAGACTCCCCCTCTGCAGTACGGGGCACTTGACACAGCTGCAGCCAGCGCCTCCCTGCGACACGTCCTGGAGCTGGATGTCGACCCGACGCTCCCCGAGCGCGGCGGCTGGGACCGCCGGCGGCCCACAGCGGAGGGCACAGACGGGGCCGGGGACCCCCAAATCCTGCAGGGATCCTGGGGGATCAGGCCCTCCCCAGCCCCAGCCCCCTGTCTCGGGGGGGGGGGGGGAATCGCCCTAAGCAACCAGCCAATAAATATTTCACTGCTCGATATTTCTGTGTGGTGCTTGGGCTGGGGCTGGGAGCCAGGACGCCTGGGTTCTCTCCCCGGGTCTGGGAGGGGAGTGGGGTCCAGTGGTTAGAGCAGGGGGGGTGCTGGGTGCCAGGACTCCTGGGTTCTCTCCCCGGCCCTGCAAGAAGCTTAGGAGTGATGCAGCAGGAATCTGTGGGTTGGCAGCCCCCTGGGGGTCGCTCTCACTGGGGTGAGCCCCTCGGCTTCCCGCCCCCTGGAACCCCCCCTTGGAGCCTGCAGCCCCACCCACCGGGGTCAGGCCAGGAGCCCCCCACAGCGAGTGCCACAGGATGGGCCCCAGAGGCAGAGGGAGCCAAGCCCCCCAGCTCCAGGCTCGGGAGTGAATCGGCCGTGGGGGGGTTGTTGGGGGTCTGGGTGCAGCGTGGAGAGTCCTGGGTTAGTGCCGAGGACAGAAATTACAGCCAAGCCCGGCTAGGTCGGACCCGAGCCCAGAGCCCCCCGACCCCTTAGTGCCAGTGCCCCCAGCTCCCCCCACCAGCCCCACACGGAGCAACCCCCCCCGGCCCCTCGTCCTCCAGCTGGTCGCCCCCGCCCGGCTCCCTGCCCAGGGGGCACCCGCGGGCGTTAGCTCAGTCACACCTGGGGCTCGGGGTCACTGCAAAGAGTGAACAACCGTCTCCCCCACCGCTGGCTAACCAGGCAGCTCATAGGGAAACTGAGGCATGCACAGACTATTATGGGAAATCGCCAGGACAACAGCTCACCTGCCCCACATATTGTCTGGGGGGCTGGGCAGAGCGCGGTGGTCAGCAGGGGGGCAGAGAGGGGCCCCCGCCCTGGGGCCGGATGGGAGCCGGTGCCCCCCAGAGGGGACAGGCCTCTCGCCCCATTCCCGGCCCCCTCCCCCAGCCAGCCACGCTCGCGGTAACTTGCTCTGATCCTGGGGTCACTCCGGGGGCTGGAAATTGCTCCTCAGCTAATGACCAGCCTGCGAGGAGCAGCAGCAAACGAGCAATTAGCCTGTGGCTCGTTAGGCTGGTGTCTGGCCGGGGAGCCCCCCCCGCCCCGCACCATCTCTCTCTCTCGCTATCCCTGTGCCCCCCCCCCGCACCCGGCATCTGCGTCTCTCTGCAGGGCCCTGTCACGGAGCCCCCGGGCGCTGCTCTGGAGCTGCTCCCCACCAAGCCAGGCAGGACTCTGGGAGCCTCCTCCCCTCGGAGCAGACTGTCTCCAGGGCAAGAAGCTCCCACGGCTTCACCTCCTGGGTCTCTCCTTGGAGCATTCAGCATCCTCTGCCCCTCCATGCGCTTCCCCCAGCGAGTCGCCCAGGCCGGGTCCTGGGGAAGCCACAGGGTCCTGCCCCCCCACTCCGCAGTCAGACGTGACTCTCAGCCAGCCAGTAACACAGAGGTTTATTCGATGGCAGGAACAGGGTCTAACACAGAGCTTGTAGGTACAGCGAACCGGACCCCTCGGCCGGGTCCATTCTGGGGGGCAGTGAGCCAGACCCCCACGTCTGCCCTTCACGCCTCGTCCCCAGCCAGCCCCAGACTGACACCCCCTCCAGCCCCTCCTCTCTGCTCAGCTCCTTCCCCGGGCCAGGAGGTCACCTGACCTCTTTGTCTCCCACACCTTCAGTTGGCACCTTTGCAGAGGGGGGGCCCAGGCCATTAGTTGCCAGGAGACAGAGCGTCAGGCATTTAGGTGCACTGGCCCCTTCCTCTGCAGCAACCACACCCCCTGATCCACCACCTAGATACTAAGAGCCGCAGAGGGGACACTGAGGCACCAACACCGTATTCAGAGCAAACATTAAGAACATTCCTAGTTCGTCACACTCCCGTCACCCCCCCAGCCCCGGCTCTGTGTGCCCAGCGGGGGCCGCGGCGTGGGGCCCGTCCGGCTGCGCAGGGGGGCATGTGGGGGGGGATCAGTAACACCCCCCCCCGACAACCTGAAGTGGGGCTGCTCCCCAGGGAGGCAGCTGGAGGGGGGACAAGACGGACACACCCGCTGCCCAGGGACGGGGCGGTGGGGGGAGCTCGGCATGTGTCGGTGTGTGGGTGTGTCCGTCTGTGTGTCCGTCTGCCTGTGTCCGCCTGGCTGCGTGTGCGTCCGTTTGTCTGTGCCTGCCTGTGTGTGATGAAGTGGGGGGGGGGTTTCTTGTTGTTTCCTTCATTTTCCCAGTGGGTTGCATGCGGAGGGGGTGGGACTCAGTGTCCCCGGGTGTTACGGGGTAACGAGGGGAGGGGGGAGGGAGTTTGTGGGCACAGAGGGCCGCAGAGGGAACGCGGGACCCCGGCCGCTGGCCTGGAGGATGGAGACCCCAGCGACTGGTGCCCTGGTGACCCGGAGACCCGGCTCAGGAGTCGCAGCCGGTTCTGGCCGGGGGGAGGACAATGGGCTGCGGGGACGGGACCCCGGTGACCTGACCAGCCGGGACCAGCCAGAGGGGCCAGAGGACGGGAGAGGGGAGGAGCCCAGGTGACCCTGTTTCCCTGGAGAGAAGACAATGGACAGAGTGGGGCTTGGGGCCGGGGGTCTCAGATGCCCAGCTGGGAGCAGGGGGGCTCGGGGCTGGAGGGGGGGGGCAGAGCCCCCCTGGCTGCAGGGGGACTGGGACGTGCTGGGCTGAGGGGGGCCAGGCCTGAGGCTGGAGAGTTTCCTGCGCTGGGTTCAACGCTCAATAACCCTCCTGTGTTACGCTGGCTGAGTCGCTCCGGGCGAGAGAGCAGGGTGGGGGGCGGGGGGGCATCGGCCCCTTCGGGGGGGTGGAGGCCCCGGGGGTCCGAGCGAGGGGACTCCCTGAGGGGCCCACGGCAGAGACAGACGCGCTGAGGCTCAGGGAGGGGCGGCTCCAGGAGGTGGAGGGGCCGGACCCCGGGGGAGAGCGGCCCCCCGAGAAGGGCTGTCGCACTGAAGGGGGCACCCGCCCCCCACGGACCGCACGGGGCCACGAGTGGGCACGACCCGTGAGTCCGTGACAGGGCGTCCGTCCGTCTGTGTCCGCAGGAGGGGGATGGTCGGGGGGGGGAGCTTCTCACCCACAAACCCCGACCCAACGTTCGTTCCCGTTGCTGACACGGGACGTGCAGGGCAGCCACCGTCAGGGCCCAGCCCCCCCCCCCCCCGCCCAGCGCCCCCCAATCCAGCCCCTGGGAGCCCAGCGCCCCCCCAGCCTTTGAGCCAGGCTCGGCCCCGGGGGGCAGGCCGGGAACCCAGGCAGGGTCCCCCCGGTTCGGGTCGTTGATTCCGAGTGTTTCCATCCAGGGGTCCCCGGGATTCAGCACCGGGGGGGGGGGGGCGTCGAGTGGGATGGAATCCAGTGGGACCCAGCCCCAGATATGTCAGCCAGCCCCACACAGAGCCCCCCAGCCCTCCATGCCCCCACCCCTCACATCCCCCCACCCCCAGCTATGTCAGCCAGCCCCACAGCCCCCTCCTTCCACCCCACCCCTTCCCTCCATCCCCCCCAATGAAGACACCGGCTCCTGGCTTCGGGGTCTGAGTCAGCAGACGGAAAGCAAAGACCCTTTATTGGGGGCGCGCGGCCCCCGGAGGGCGGGACACACGGACGCGCCCCCCCCCTCAGTCGGGGTTCACCACCAGCAGTTTCTGCATGTAGGAGTTGAGCCATTTCTGGCGCTCCATGGCCGTCAGCATCTTGCTCCGCTCCCGGAAAGCCGCGTCGTCCGCCACCACGATGCTCCTCTTCCCGCCCCAGCCTGGGGCCAGCTCCGCAGGCGGGACTTCCTGGCTTGGCCGGCTCCAAAGGCGGGACTTCCTGCTTCGCCCCTCTCCGGACAGCATCCGGCGGCTCCAGTCCTGCAGGCTGACGGACGGCAGCTGCAGGTCCCAAGCCGGGGGGCGTCCGGCGGGGTCGGCGGGGTCCTGTGGGGCATCCCGCGTCCACAGCCTAGGGGGAGAGAGAGAGAGCGAGAGAGCCCCGGACTCCTGGGTTCTCACCCTAGCTCTGGGAGGGGAGTGGGGTCTAGTGCTTAGAGCAGGGGGGCTGGGAGTCAGGACTCCTGGGTTCTCTCCCTGGCTCTGGGAGGGCAGTGGGGTCTGGTGGTCAGAGCAGGGGGGCTGGGAGCCAGGACTCCTGGGTTCTCTCCCCAGCTCTGGCAGCAGGGGTGGGGTCTGGTGGCTGGGGGGGGGGCTGTACCTGTTGGGGGGATACGATGGGGGGAGCCGCGCCCCAGAGCACAGGAGCAAGGAGCAGCCCAGGAGGAAGGTGACGGGGACCAGACCTCTCCCAGCGCCGGGCGGGGCGTCCATCTCCGGCCCTGGAGGGATGGAAAGAGGGTCAGAGCCCCCCGGACACAGACAGATCCTGCCCCCCCCAACCTCTCCCCAGCCAGCCGAGCCCAAGATCTCCTCCTCCGCTCCCAGCCCCCACCTTGCCTGGCTCGGCTGGTACCAGCACCTCCCCCAGCCCAGCGGCACCCCCCAGGCTGAGCTCAGCCCCCCAACCCAGCCCCCTGGTCCCACAGCGCCCCCCGCAGGTTACCTGTGATCCCCGAAGCGGCGCACGGCCCAGCAACCCCCCGTCTCCCTGGCCCCAGCTCCCCGGGGCGATTTATACCCGTCCGCCAGCCCCCCCCAGCCCCCCTCCCCGCTCCCGGCGTGACGCAGGCCTGGGCGGCTGGCGGGGGTGTCGGGGGCGCGGATCGATGGCACCGCTGCTGAGCCGGGGGGGGGTCCCTAACCCCGTGTGCTGACTGAGGTGTTAATGAGCCGGCGGGGGGCCCCTGGGACCCCCAAATCTGATGCCCGGGGGGCCTGGGAGCTCAGAGTCGATGGGACGGACGGACCCCTTGGCCTGCAGCTCCTAATTGCCCGCCCCTCCCCCGCTCGAAGGCCTCGTTAGATGGCGTCGCTAACGAAGCCCCTGGCCCCTGCCCGTGATTCACTGCCAGCCCGGCCGGCTGTCGATGGCGAGTGGGTGGTTCCGGGGGGTGTCTCGCTCTCCAGGGCTCATTAGCGCCAGACTCGTTAGCCGGCACCCTAACGAGCTGGCGGGGAAAGGGGGGCTGGGCGGCATATCCCAGCTGGGAGGGGGGCCACCCTGCAGGACGCGGGCCCAGAGGCAACCGTCCCCATATTGCGCCCACTCTGGGGGGCCGCAGTACCCCGTGGGGGGGAGGGCAGCGGGGCCCTGGGGATCGTGGGACCCCATGAGACGCCCCCCGCCCCCAGGCCCATGTCAGAAGGGCCCCAGCTCAGGTGGCCCAGCCCCGGGAAAACCCTCGTCCCCCCGAAACCTGTTTATCCCCCGGCTCTGGGAGGGGAGTGGGGGCTAGTGGTTAGAGCAGGGGGGCTGGGAGCAGGACTCCTGGGTTCTCCCCCTGGCTCTGGGAGGGGAGTGGAGTCTAGTGGTTAGAGCGGGGGGTGGGGGCCGGGAGCCAGGACTCCTGGGTTCTCTGTGCATTGCAGGGCCTGTCAACGCTGAAGCCCCAGGACGGATCCTGGGGGGGCTGATTGGGGGGGGGGTGAATGCAGCCGACGCTGGGTTATTTCCAGAGAGGCCAGCGTGGGGCAGAGGGGCCGGGCCGGGCAGGGGGGGCTGGCAGGCAGCGCCAGGCGGACAAGCCGGAATCAATCGCCCGGCGCTCGCCCCCAGGCGGCTAATTGGGACTGGAGAGCGGGGGGCGGGCGGGGGGACCAGAGAGGAAAATCGTTTCGTTAAATTAATGGAGCGACGCGGCGACCAGGGATACGGAGCGGGGGGAGGGGGGGCTGCCAGCGGCTGGGGGGGGGTTGGGGAGGGGGGCACAGACAGAGGGATGGGGGGCAGGGGGATGGGGGAGGGGGATGAGGCCCCCCAGGAGGCACACAGAGGGATGGGGGGCAGGGGGTTGGGGGAGCGGGCTGAGCCCCCCCCCGGGACGCACACCGAGGGATGGGGGGCTGGGAGTTGGGGGAGGGGGATGAGGCCCCCCAGGACGCACACAGAGGGATGGGTGGCAGGGGAATGGGGGAGGGGGATGAGCCCCCCGGGACGCACACAGAGGGATGGGGGGCAGGGGACGGGGGGAGGGGGATGAGCCCCCCGGGACGCACACAGAGGGATGGGGGGCAGGGAGTTGTGGGAGGGGGAAGAGGCCCCCCAGGACTCACACAGAGTGATGGGGGGCAGGGGGATGGGGGAGGGGGATGAGCCCCCCGGGACGCACACAGAGGGATGGGGGGCAGGGTGTTGGGGGCGGGGGATGAGGCCCCCCAGGACGCACACAGAGGGATGGGGGGCAGGGGAATGGGGGAGGGGGATGAGCCCCCCGCGGCGCACAAAGAGGGGTGGGGGGCAGGGGGTTGGGGGAGGGGGATGAGCCCCCCGGGACGCACACAGAGGGATGGGGGGCAGGGGGATGGGGGAGGGGGATGAGGCCCCCAGCACGCAACCAGAGGTCTGGGGGGCAGGGTGGTGGGGGAGGGGGATGAGGCCCCCAGGACGCACACAGAGGGATGGGGGGCAGGGGGGTGGGGGAGGGGGATGAGTCCCCCCGGGACGCACACAGAGGGATGGGGGGCAGGAGGTTGGGGGAGGGGGATGAGCCCCCCCCCGGGACGCACACAGAGGGATGGGGGGCAGGGAGTTGGGGGAGGGGGATGAGGCCCCCCAGGACGCACACAGAGGGATGGGGGGCAGGGGGTTGGGGGAGGGGGATGAGGCCCCCAGGACGCACACAGAGGGATGGGGGGCAGGGGAATGGGGGAGGGGGATGAGTCCCCCCGGGACGCACACAGAGGGATGGGGGGCAGGGGGTTGGGGGAGGGGGATGAGTCCCCCCGGGATGCACACAGAGGGATGGGGGGCAGGGAGTTGGGGGAGGGGGATGAGGCCCCCCGGGACGCACACAGAGGGATGGGGGGCAGGGGGTTGGGAGAGGGGGATGAGGCCCCCAGGACGCACACAGAGGGATGGGGGGCAGGGAGTTGGGGGAGGGGGATGAGGCCCCCAGGACGCACACAAAGGGATGGGGGGCAGGGGGTTGGGGGAGGGGGATGAGTCCCCCTGGGGCACCCACAGCAGGATCACATGGGTGGGGGCAGGGGGTGTCTCTTCCCCTTTAAATCTCAGCCCTGGGGCCCCGCCCCCCCCAGCTGCCCCTGATGGGGGCAGGGGTTATTTATTCCCCCTCCCGGGGGGCTCATGGTAGCTGTTGCTGGGGGTGGCTGGGGGCAGCCATGGGGAACCAGCACTTGGGGGCCCTTTTCCCTCTTCTCTGGCTGAGTCTGGGGGCTGCCTTGCTGCCTCCCCTGGGTGAGTTGGCCTGGGCCCCCCCCAGCACCCCCACCCCCTCCCTGTGCAGCTGGGGGCAGAGAGGAGGGGGCTGGCCTCAGCTGACCCCTGGCCAGGACTCCTGGGTTCTCTCCCTGGCTCTGGGAGGGGAGGGGAGAGGGGTGTAGTGGTTAGAGCAGGGGGCTGGGAGCCAGGACTCCTGGGTTCTCTCCTTAGCTCAGGGTGGAGTTGGGCTGCTCTGGGCAGGGGCAGGCTCTCACTTGCGCCCCCCCCCGTCCTGCCCCCCAGATTACCCCGTGAGGCTGTACTCCGAATCCTCCCGCCTCTCCACTGTCCTGCGCCTGTGCCCTGCGTACTGCCTCTACGAGCGATGGCGCCAGGCAAGCGTGGACCCCGGCCAGGCACCCCGGGCATCGGCCAGGATCCAGGTGCACGTACAGCCCTCAGGTACGGGGAAGGGAGTGGGGTCCAGTGGTTAGAGTGGGGGAGGGCCCGGGAGCCAGGACTCCTGGGTCCCTGGCCCGTGACTCCATGTTGCTGTCTCCCCCAGGGGACAATGCCACCTACATGGTGCCCCAGGGCTTCCCGGTGCCCCCCTGCAGCCCCTTGTTTGAGGAGCCCCCCCACCCGCGGGAATTTGCTTATGATGTGGGGCCAGGCCTGGCCTGCTTGAACGACACCTGCACCCGGGACCTGCTCCCTGGCCGGAGCTACAGGTAGTGGGGCGATGGGGGTGGGTGGGTGGGGGGCCTGGGGTGCTGCCTGGGAGGATTGAATCTGTGGGGTACAGGGTGTGAGCAGCATATAGGAGTGTTTGGGGTGGGCTGAGATTGTGGGAATGGGGAGTGGGATCCAGTGGTTAGAGCGGGGAGGGGGGGCTGGGAGCCAGGACTCCTGGGTTCTCTCTCTGGCTCTGGGAGGGGAGCGGGGTCCAGTGGTTAGAGCGGTGGGGGGGGGGCGCCTGGGAGCCAGGACTCCTGGGTTCTCTCTCTGGCTCTGGGAGGGGAGCGGGGTCCAGTGGTTAGAGCGGGGGGGGGGGGGGGCTGGAAGCCAGGACTCCTGGGTTCTCTCTCCGGCTCTGGGAGGGGAGCGGGGTCCAGTGGTTAGAGCGGGGGGGGGGGGCTGGAAGCCAGGACTCCTGGGTTCTCTCTCTGGCTCTGGGAGGGGAGCGGGGTCCAGTGGTTAGAGCGGGGGGGGGGCTGGAAGCCAGGACTCCTGGGTTCTCTCTCTGGCTCTGGGAGGGGAGCGGGGTCCAGTGGTTAGAGCGGGGGGGGGGGCTGGAAGCCAGGACTCCTGGGTTCTCTCTCTCTCCATAAGAACCAGCTGCCTCGCTTCCCGCAGGGTGCGGTTTGCTCTGTATGGCCAAGCCGTGACCCCGGTGGCTGTGACGAACTGGTCCCGACCCTTTGAGACGCGAGGTGAGAGCGGTTTGTGGGGGGCGGAGGGAATGGGGGCACTGGCTCCCAGATCGGGAGGTGTGGCTTAGTCTGGCCACGCCCCTCCCCCCCGCATGGCAGGACTAAGCCCCGCCTCCTCGCCCCTGTGGCTTCCCCCCCCAGGTCTCCCCCGCAGCTTCCGCGCCCTGGAGCCCGGCCCGGGCGGGCACTCGGGGGGCAGAGTGATCGTCACCGTGCTGCTGAGCGTCTCCGTCCTGCTGCTGCTGGCTGCTATGGGGCTGGTCCTGGTCTGGGGGCGCCGCTGAGATGCTGCCGCCGCCTCCTGCTGGGGGGGGGGGGACCCCCCTCGCTTATCGAGTGAACTCCCTGTCGCCACATCAATAAACACTTGGTTTCCTACCTCCTGGTGTCCGTCCGTCTGTCCAGAGTGCCGGGACAGGAGCAGAACCGCCGTGCTGGGCCGGCCCGGCTGGCTGGCTGGCCCCCAGGCTCCTGTGGGGTGCCCGCTTCGGGGCAGTTCTCAAGTGATCTGTCCCCAATCCCAGCGTCCCCCAGTCAGAGGTTCGGGGACACCCAGAGCACGGGGTTGGCTCTTGGCTAATAGCCAGCAATGGACCTACGCTTCAGGCCTTCAACATCCTGTGGCAGGGAGTTCCCCAGGTTGACGGCGCGGTGGGTGAAGAAATGCTTCCTGCCGGTTGTTTTAAACCTGCTCGCCGTTGATTTCATTGCGTGACCCCTGGCTCTCGTCAGGTGAGGGGGTAAATAGGACTTTCTCCACACCGGTCCTGCTATTACAGACCCCAGCGTATCTCTCCCCCCACCCCCACCCCCAAGCTGAGAAGTCCCTGGTTTTTAATGTGTCCTATCCGAGCTGTTCCATCTTCCAGATCACTCCTGGGCCCGTCTCTGCACCGTTTCCAGTTTTACCAGATCTCTGCTACCAGGCCAAGCCCGGAGCTGCCTGTGCCGGGGGTGGGTGGGTGTTGGGTTTACCGACCCCTGGCCGGATCCTGCCCGGCTCCTCTCCCTTCCCTGGGGGTCCTGCGTCCGCTTAGCTTCTTGGGGGCAGGTTCTCAGAGCACTGGCCACGGGGCCGCCACGATCTCTTGGGTGAGTGGGAGCAGCTCATTCGGATCCCACTCTCGCCCGGCCCTCAGGGGGACCCTGGCAGCCCCCTTGGGGTCACTCTCGGGGCGGTGAGCCCCTCAGCTTCCTGCCCCTGGGGACCCACCCTCAGAACCTGGAGCCCCTGCAGCAAGTGCCCTGGGGGCAGACAGACCCCCCCCCCCAAGGGAGCCAGGACCTCCGGGCTTGGGAGTGACTCAGACGGGGGGGGGAGTGGGGGGGGGTGTTGGGGGTCTGGGCACAGAGCGGAGAGTCCTGGGTTAGTGCCAAGGCCACCTGCGTCAGGCCTGAGCCCCCTGGGTGCCAGTGCCCCCAGCTCCTCCCCAGCCCTTTGTCCAGCAGCTGGTAGCACCCGCCTGGCTCCCTGCCCAGGGGGCACCCACGGGTGTTAGCTCCTGGGTGTCAATGGTTTGGGTAGGGGGTTGGGCCATTGTCTTCTGGGCCTGCCGGCATGGGTCACGTCTGGGTCTGTGCAGCGACCAAACAGCCTCGTCTCCCCACCGCAGTGACCGTGTGGCACATGGGGAAACTGAGGCGCACAGTCCTCACATCAAATGTTCTCCAAAAGTCCTTCTCCGTCACCGGCCCCCAGCAGCTTGTACGTCGAGCTGGGCTCATGCCTCCACTGGGGGTTACTTTGTGTCTCATCTGCTGTTTCGTGGCCCGGTCCCCCGGTTCGGCCCCTTTGTCATGCGCCGCAGTTAAGCGGCTTGAGTCATTTTGTGTCGGCTGCAACCTCGGCCACCTCCCTGGTTCCCCCTTTTCCCGGTGCCCATGTTGGGCAGCGCTGGGCCTGGTGCAGCCCCCCGGGGGACCCCACTAATCACCTCTCTCCAGTCTGAAAACTGCCCCTTTATTCCCCCCCCCCCACTTCGTTTCCTGTCTTTTCCCCAGTTACTGACCCGCGAGGGCCGGTGCCGCAGTGGGGGATTTTCTTGGTTTTTCTGTGGTTTCCCAGTGGGTTCCATGCCGAGGGGGTGGGACTCAGTGTCCCCGGGTGTTATGGGTTTAACGAGGGGAGGGGGGAGGGTGTTTGTGGGTACAGAGGGCCGGAGAGGCCTGGAGGATGGAGACCCCAGCGACTGGTGCCCTGGTGCCCCGGAGACCCGGCTCAGGAGTCGCAGCCGGTTCTGGCCGGGGGGAGGACAATGGGCTGCGGGGATGGGACCCCGGTGACCTGACCAGCCGGGTCCAGCCAGAGGGGCTAGAGGACGGGAGGGGGGAGGAGCCCAGGAGACCCTGTTTCCCTGGCGACAAGACAATGGACAGAGGGGGGCTTGGGGCTGGGGGTCTCGGAGGCCCAGCTGGGAGCAGGGGGGCTCGGGGCTGGAGGGGGGGGCAGAGCCCCCCTGGCTGCAGGGGGACTGGGACGTGCTGGGCTGAGGGGGGCCAGGCCTGAGGCTGGAGAGTTTCCTGTGCTGGGTTCAACGCTCAATAACCCTCCTGTGTTACGCCGGCTGAGTCGCTCCGGGCGAGAGAGCAGGGTGGGGGGCGGGGGGGCATCGGCCCCTTCGGGGGGGGGGGGGGTGGAGGCCCCAGGGGTCCGGAGCAAGGGGACTCCCCGAGGGGCCCACGGCAGAGACAGAGGCGCTGAGGCTCAGGGAGGGGCGGCTCCAGGAGGTGGAGGGGCCTGACCCTGGGGGAGAGCGGCCCCCCGAGAAGGGCTGTCGCACTGAAGGGGGCACCCCCCCCACGGACCGCACGGGGCCACGAGTGGGCACGGCCCGTGACAGGGACGTTCCCCCTTATCCCAGTTCCTGTGGGCTAGTGACCCTGCCGCGTTCCCCGCTGGCTGGGAGGCCTGGCTGGCTGCGGGGTGGGGCCCCTCTGGCTTCCCCAGGGGTCCCACTGCAGGATACGCACGGTGGGGGGGGCTGGATGCTTCCAGTTCAGACCCAGGAAGGGGACCCCTGGGGGCCCCACAGAAAAGCCAAGCCCTGGGGGCAAGGGCTCAATCCCGAGAGAGACAGACCCCCCCCCCCACCGAGCAGGCGTCACAGGGACGGGGATCCTCCCAGGGGCCGTAAGAGCCGAGCAAATGTGGGGCCTGGGAGTCTGGGAAACAGGGTGCAGGGATCAGAGCAGAGGGGCCTGGGAGCCAGGACTCCTGGGTTCTCTCCCTGGCTCTTCGAGGGGAGTGGGGCCTAGTGGTTAGTGCAGGGGGGGGCTGGGAGCCAGGACTCCTGGGTTCTCTCCCTGGCTCTGGGAGGGAAGTGGGGCCTAGTGGTTAGTGCAGGGGGGGCCTGGGAGCCAGGACTCCTGGGTTCTATTTGCAGCTGAGCCGGCGGTGCTGGGAGGGGTCTTGCCCTGCTCCTTGCTGTGCCCCCCGGTGCTGGCTGCCCCTTGCCCACCTGAGGTTCCTTGGGCCCTTTGGGGGTGTCGGGGGGGCTGGGCTGTGAAGGTTTTTGCGGGGCTGGGTCCCAGCTGCTCCTGACGTTGGGCTCACCCCAAACCTGGTGGGGGGGGGGGGATGGTGGCTCCCTTGCCACCCCTGGGTGCGAAATTCATGGGGCTTTGCCACACCCCCCTTGACTTCCTGGAGCGTGGCTCACACGGGGGGGGGGGGGTCAACAGCCCCCCCCGACAGTCCCAGAAGGTGCCGCTGAGCTGCAGTTGTTATTGCTGGGTTGTTCGCAGCGCCTGTGCCCCCCCCACCCGCCCCGGAGCACGTGCGTCATCCCCCCCCCCCATGTCCCGGGGGTGCTGCTAGGGAGGAGCTGCCCCCCCCATCCTGGCTCATTGTGCGTCTCTCCCTCCCAGCGGCAGCTCGAGGTTCCCCTGCTCTCTGCCCCCCACCGAGGTGAGTCAGACACGGGGTAACAGGGAGCCCCCCCCCGCCATGTGGGCTGCTCCGGGGGGGATCCTGACTGGGGTGAGGGGGGCTGGAGAGGGGACCCCCCCACATTTTTGCCTTTATGTATTTAGAAGGCCAGTGCCCCAATTTCCATGGGGGGTGCATCTGTTTGGGGGGACGTGCACCCCTTACAGAGCTGGGGGGAAGGCTGATTTCTCCCCTTCCCCAGCTATTTAAAGGGACAGTGCCCCATTTTGGGGAGCGGGCGTGTACCCCTTTAAATGCCAAAGGGGCTGGAGCTGTCACGCGCCCCCCCCCCCCCGTATTTAAAGGGGTGGTGTGCAAGTCCATCCTGGGGGGTTGATGAGGGGAGAGGGGGTGTAGGTACCCCAAATCTGGGAGGGGACAGAGGGTGACACATGACAGGAAGCGGCTGTAACCTCGACACCCCAGTGGGGGTGGGAGAGGAGCCCGACCTGGCTCCCCCCAAAGGGACAAGGGGGCCGGGGCCAGGCTGGGGGGGGAGAGTAAGAGTGGGGGTGGGGCAGGAAGAGCTGGGGGGGGCAGGCAGAGCCCCCCTGCTGAGCTGCCCCGCTCCCCATAGCCCAGCCCCCCCGCCGACCCCCCGCCCTGCTCCCCACAGCCGGTGCCCCCCCTGCCGACCCCCCACCCTGCTCCCCACAGCCGGTGCCCCCCCTGCCGACCCCCTGCCCCGCTCCCTGCAGCCCAGCCCCCCTGCCGACCCCCCACCCTGCTCCCCACAGCCGGTGCCCCCTAGCACCCAGGGCTGGGAAGACGCTTTGTTTGCTCGCGGGGGGGGGGGGGGCGGGTACCACGCCAGCCCCCGGGGACACGTTGCCAACAACGGAGGCTGGTAACCAGGAGCAGGATGGGGGAGTCCCGGGGGGCCCCCCCGTAGTTATGGTTACGCCATCGCACCGGGGCACGGGGCTCGCAGGGCTGGTGCCAGGATGGCGCTAGGAGGTCTTAGGGGGCCAGCAGGGGCCTGAGATCGGGGGGGGGCAGCAGGGGGGGCTGACACTGGGGAGCGGGGGGGGGGGAAAGCAGGGAGCTGGGCTCTGGGCAGCGGGGAGGGGCCCTCAGGGGGATCTGAGGGCTGGGGAGCAGGGGGCCAGCAGGGGGCTGAGCTCTGGGGAGCGGGGGGCCAGCAGGGGGGCGCTGGGGTCTGGGGAGCGGGGGGCCAGCAGGGGGCTGAGCTCTGGGGAGCGGGGGGCCAGCAGGGGGGCGCTGGGGTCTGGGAAGCGGGGGGGCAACACCCCAATTTACCCCCCTCTCCCCCTCGCAGGTGCTGGTTCCCGGCGATTCCCCGGCGCCAGGTGATGCGGCCCCGGGCCCCTCCGCTCTGGCCGGCCGCCCTGGTGGCCCTTGGGGCTTGTCTCGCCACCGGTGCCCCCCAACCCCCGTCCCCCTCTGCCCCTTGGCCCCACCCCTCCCCCCTGGCTGGCAGGGGCCCCCCCTCGCCCCCCAGCCCTCCCCCCTCTCCTGACACTGGATGGGCCCCCGAGTCCCCCATCGCCCCCACCTCCCCTGCTCCCTCCCTGCCCCCCAGCAGCCTGGCCCACCCCACGGTGACGCTGGGCCAGGGGAGCCCAGGTGATGGCGCCCCCCAGAGGCCCCCCGGGGCTGCAGCAGGAGAGCCCGGCCGGCAGGGGGCGCCGGGGCGCCGGGGGGTCGAGATGGTCGTGCTGGTGGAACGAGTGGAGCAAAGAGGTAAAGGGGGTGTATGGGGGGCAGGGGGTGGGGGAATTGGGGGCGCATGGGGAAGGAGTTGGGGGGTAGGGGGGGCAGCAACGGGGGTTCCTGTTGGGGCACTTAAGGGCGGGGAAGGAGTGTGCAGGTGGGTCATGCGCTTAGGGCCGTCAAAGGGGGGTTCAGGGGGGTGCAGGAGAACAGGCTGAACAAGGAGAGTGGGGGGGGGCAGAAGTGGGCTGCATGGGGAAGTGGGGGACAGAAAGGGGGCTGTGGGGGGCAGAAAGGGGGTGCATGGGGCAGGTGGGTGCAGAGAGAGGGGCGCTGTGGGGGCAGAAAGGGGGTGCATGGAGCAGGTGGGGTGCAGAGAGGGGTGCTGGGGGGGCAGAAAGGGGGTGCATGGAGCAGGTGGGGTGCAGAGAGGGGCGCTGTGGGGGGCAGAAAGTGGGTGCATGGAGCAGGTGGGGTGCAGAGAGGGGAGCTGTGGGGGGCAGAAAGTGGGTGCATGGGGCAGGTGGGTGCAGAGAGGGGGCGCTGTGGGGGGCAGAAAGTGGGTGCATGGAACAGGTGGGGTGCAGAGAAGGGTGCTGTGGGGGCAGAAAGTGGGTGCATGGAGCAGGTGGGGTGCAGAGAAGGGTGCTGTGGGGGCAGAAACGGGGTGCATGGGGCAGGTGGGGTGCAGAGAGAGGGGCTGTGGGGGGCAGAAAGGGGGTGCATGGGGCAGGTGGGGTGCAGAGAGGGGGCGCTGTGGGGGGCAGAAAGGGGGTGCATGGAGCAGGTGGGGTGCAGAGAGGGGCGCTGTGGGGGGCAGAAAGTGGGTGCATGGAGCAGGTGGGGTGCAGAGAGCCGCACTGACGGCAGCAGAAAGTGGGTGCATGGAGCAGGTGGGGTGCAGAGAGAGGGGCTGTGGGGGGCAGAAAGGGGGTGCATGGGGCAGGTGGGTGCAGAGAGGGGGCGCTGTGGGGGGCAGAAAGGGGGTGCATGGAGCAGGTGAGGTGCAGAGAGGGGCGCTGTGGGGGGCAGAAAGGGGGTGCATGGGGCAGATGGGTGCAGAGAGGGGGCGCTGTGGGGGGCAGAAAGGGGGTGACTGCATTGGCCTAGTGCAGAGTGACTGGGGCAGTGCGGGGGGAGGGGGTCCAGGGAGGCAGGGGGGGGAAAGACGCAGAAGTGGGGGGGGCGGGCGAGCCGGACGCCTGGGTCCCATCTCAGCGCTCTCTCCCCCCCCCGCCCAGGCCGGCCGGCTGAGCACCAGGGGGCCGGGGGGGCCCAGGCCATGGGCCTTTTCCTCGCGGCCTCCGGCCTCCTGCTCTGCCTCTTCTCCGGGATCTACTGCGCCTACCGCCGGGGGGCCCGGGGGTCGCCCTTCGCCCACCGGCGCCTGCAGGACGGGTCCCTCGAAGACCTCGGTGAGCGAGCGGGGCCCGGACGCCTGGGTTCTCTGCCCAGCTCGGGGAGGGGAGGGGAGACTAGTGGTTCGGGGGGTGGTTGGGAGCCAGGAAGCCTGGGTTCTCTCCCCAGCTCAGGGAGGGGGCCTAGTGGTTAGAGCGGGGGGGGGGGCTGGGAGCCAGGACTCCTGGGTTCTCTCCCTGGCTCGGGGAGGGGAGGGGGGCCTAGTGGTTAGAGCGGGGTGGGGGGTGGGGGCTGGGAGCCAGGACTCTTGGGTTCTTTCCCCGGCTTGGGGAGGGGGCCTAGTGGTAGAGGTGGGGGGTTGGGAGCCAGGACGCCTGGGTTCCCTCACTGACTCATGTCTCCTTCCCCCAGCTCTGCACCTGGACAGCCCCAAGGGGTCCTACGACTGGTTCCTTTACAAGACGGATGAGAAGAAGTTCCCGGCCCCCCCGCAGCCAGCCCAGGCCCCGCCCTGGCCCTGCCCCCCCCCGCAGCCCCCCCGCCCTGCCTCACAGACACCCCCTGGGCCCACCGGCTCCGAGCCTCCCAAGCCCAGCCCCCCACAGCTGGAGTGTCTGTCCCCGGCTAACCTCCCCGGGGGGAACTACCTTTGAGACACCCCCCCAAGAGGACCCAGGAGTCCTGGCTCCCAGCCCCCCCCGCTCTAACCACTAGCCCCCACTCCTCTCTGTCCTGCCATGGGGGGAGCTCACCCTGCCCCTCCCCCTCAGGATGGGGTCATTTCTGACCCAGGGAGGGTCTGGCTCTGCCTCCCCAGTGGGTTGGGGGGGGCTGGGCCCCCCTGCCCGTCAGGGCGCTCTAGGGGTCGGCTCTTCAGTTGCTCTTAGATCTAATGTGGCTTGTGAGTTTAAATAAACGGGTTCCCACCCCCAACCCGCCTGCCCGGCCTCCTTTATTGGTCAGGAAATGCGGGAGACCCTACAAAAACAAACTGACCCCCCCCCCAGCCCAGCCCTGCACACCCCCATCCCCACAGCTCTGCCAACGCCCCTCACACCCAACTCGCAGCCCCCTGCCAGCCCAGCTCTGCACACACCCACCCCCACAGCTGCCCTGGGTGTCACAGACCCAGCGCCGGTACCTGGGTTTGCCGAGAGCCTGAGCCCGTCGCTGGGGGGAGCTGCCCCGGGTGTCACAGCCCCAGCGCCGGTGCCTGGGTTTGCCGAGAGCCTGAGCCCGTCACTGGGGGGAGCTGCCCAGGGTGTCACAGACCCAGCGCCGGTGCCTGGGTTTGCCGAGAGCCTGAGCCCGTCGCTGGGGGGAGCTGCCCCGGGTGTGACAGACCCAGCGCCGGTGCCTGGGTTTGCCGAGAGCCTGAGCCATCCACGCCCCATCGGAGAAGCGAGGGGGAGGTTGGAGGGGGCAAAGATCAGACGTCCACTGGCAGGGCCTGCTTGTAGGCGGAGCTTGGAAGAGGCCCCGCCCCATGATCCCCTCCCCCCCCCCATGGAACAGGGCCAGGACCGAAGCTGGCGGCAGGTTTCAGTCGTTTATTACAAATCCTGAGGTTCCCCCCCCAGTGTTGTTGGGCTGGTGATGATGGGGGGGGGTTCAGAACTCAGTGGGGCTGAGCCAGGGGGCGGGATGGGGGGGTCATGAGTCAAACAGCCCCCCCAGGGGCGAGGGGGGCATAGTCCGGGCGCCCCCGATGGCTGTGGCTGGGGTGGGGGGAGGGGTCGGTCCCAGCCGGTGTGAAGTGGGGGGGCCGGGGGGGAGGCCAGAGTCGGGGGCGGCTGGGCCTTTGGGGAGCCTCTGTAGGGGGGGGCAGGATGGGAGGAAAAGCCGCTAGCCGGGGGGGGGGGGCACAGACCTGGAATTTTCCTGCTGGAGAATGATCTGGGGGCCTGACCCACGGGCTGTGTGGGGCTCAGTGAAACCCCAGGTAGACCAGGGAGGGGGCTGGACAGACAGGCCCCAGCTCTGGGGGGGGGGTGATCTAGAGCTCGGGGGGGGGGCTGGGTACATGGGGACCCCTCACCCAGCACTGGGACGGGCCCCTCGGGGGGGGGCTGGGTAGAGAGCACTGGTGGGGGGACGAAGGGGGGCCCCCCACCCAGTGATTTGGGGCAAAACTGAATACAGAGAATTAATCCCTCTTCCCACCCCCCCACCCCCACCCCCGCTGGTGGCAGCTGCTCCGTGCGGGGCCTGGTTATTCCTCCTCTTGCTTCTCCTCCTGGTCGCTGCCCGGTGACCCCTTGGGCCCCTCGTCCTCGGCCCCCGGCTCCCACGACGGCGTCTCCGCCTGCTCGGGACAGGAACCAAATTACCCAGGACACTGTCGCGGGGAAGCTCGCAGCGCCGGGGGCACTGTCGCGGGGAAGCTCGCAGCACCGGGGGCACTGTCGCGGGGAAGCTCGCAGCGCCGGGGGCACTGTCGCTGGGAAGCTCGCAGCGCCGGGGGCACTGTCGCTGGGAAGCTCGCAGCGCTGGGGGCACTGTCACAGGGAAGCTCGCAGCGCCGGGGGCACTGTTGGTGGGAAGCTCGCAGCGCCGGGGGCACTGTCGCGGGGAAGCTCGCAGCAGGGCAGCCTCACCTGCTCCTCCTCCTCGCTGTCGGCGGCGGGCAGGGCCGTGTATCCTGGCCCGGCGCCCTCGGGGGGCCCCTGGTGGTTGGGCAGCGGCGGGAGCTTGGGGCTGGGGGGCTCGGGCGGGCGCCCCTCGGCCCGGGCGTCCACGGCCGCCAGCTCGGCCTGCGACAGGTAGTAAACGATGCCGGCCCCGAACGAGTCCCCCACCACGTTGATGGAGGTGCGCAGGCGGTCCCTGGGGGGCGGGCCGGGGGTCAGCGCCGGGGGGCACCGACATGGGGGGACCCTCTCCCTGCCCCCAACCCCCTCCTGCCCCCTCCCTGCCCCCTAACTCCCTCCTGCCCCCTTCCTGCCCCCTAACTCCCTCCTGCCCCCTTATTCCCCCTCCCCATCCCTCCTGCCCCCTAACTCCCTCCCCATCCCTCCTGCCCCCTCCTTCCCCCTAACTCCCTCCTCTCCTCTCCCCTCCCTGCCCCCTAACCTCTCCCCTCCTGCCCCAAGCCCCCCACCCCTCTGCCCCGCCCCCGGCACTCACAGCAGCCAGTCCACGGCGATGAGCAGGCTGATGTCCTGCGTGGGCAGCCCCACGGCCGTCAGGATGAGCAGCATGGTGACCAGGCCGGCGCTGGGGATGCTGGCGGCCCCCACGCTGGCCAGGGTGGCCGTCAGGCTGGGGAGCAGGGAGGGGGGCAGGGGGTCAATGCCGGGGTCAGGGGACCCTTCCCCGCTGGGGGGCCCAGGAGGGCGAGGGCCGGGGGTCTGGGGATAGGGTTGCCAATGGTCTAATCACACAAACCCAAACACCTTGGCCCCGCCCCCTGCCCGGAGGCCCCGCCCCTCTTCTTCTCAGATGCCACGCCCCTTTCCTGAGGCCACGCCTCCTTCTCAGAGGCCCCGCCCCGCTCACTCCATCCCGCCTCCCTCCCTCACTTTCACTGGGCTGGGGCAAGGGGTTGGGATGCAGGAGGGGGCACCTGCAGGCACCGCCCCCCGCAGCTCCCATTGGCCGCAGCTCCCGGCCAATGGGAGCTGCAGAGTCGGTGCTGGGGGGGTGGGGGCAGAGCGCAGAGGGCCGGGAAGCTGGGGGAGCTGGGGGGCCGGGAGTTTGGGGGTTGGGGGGGCCGGGAAACTGGGGGCCCGGGGCTCTCACCTGACGGTGGCGATCTGCCCCCCGTCCAGGGCAATGTTGTTCATCTGGGCGATGAAGATGGCGGCCACGGCCTCGTACAGCGCCGTCCCGTCCATGTTGATGGTGGCACCGATGGGCAGCACCAGGCGGGTGACACGTCGATCGACCCCCAGGTTCTCCTCCAGGCACCGGAACGTTACGGGCAGGGTCCCCGCGCTGGGGGGAGACACACGGAGCCCCCGATAGCCCCCCAGACACGTCCCGTCCCCGCGCTGGGGGGAGACACACGGAGCCCCCGATAGCCCCCCAGACACCTCCCGGCCCCGCGCTGGGGGGAGACACACGGAGCCCCCGATAGCCCCCCAGACACCCCCCGGCCCCGCGCTGGGGGGAGACACACGGAGCCCCTGATAGCCCCCCAGACACCTCCTGGCCCCGCGCTGGGGGGAGACACACGGAGCCCCCGATAGCCCCCCAGACACCTCCTGGCCCCGCGCTGGGGGGAGACACACGGAGCCCCCGATAGCCCCCCAGACACCCCCCGGCCCCGCGCTGGGGGGAGACACACGGAGCCCCCGATAGCCCCCATAGCCCCCCCCCAAGCCCCCTGTGGGAGACACATGGAGCCCCCAGCACCCCCTACACCCCCCGGTAGCCCCCCCCACGAAACTCCCTGACCTCCCACAGCCCTGTGCTGAGGGGGACACACACACGGAGCCCCCGACAGCCGTCCACACTCCTGACACCCCCTGATACCCCCCCGACACCCCCAGCAACCCCCATAGAACCCCCTGACACCCCCCGGCCCTGTGCTGGGGGGGGACACACGGAGCACAGAGCCCCCCAGCACCCCTGATAGCCCCCCTGACACCCCCTGACACTCCCAATAGCCCCCAACACCCCCTTTCCCCATGCAGGGGGGCGAAACTCACACAGAGCCCAATAGTCCCCACCAGCCCCATACCCCAGCTCCCTCTGCTCCCCTGGATCCCCAGCAGCCCCCCCACCCGCCCGGCACCCCCAATGCCCCCGCTCGGCGCCCCCCACCTGGAGGCGGTGCCCAGGGCGGTGAGCCAGGCCTGGAAGATGCCGGCGTAGAAGGCGAGGGGGTTCTGGCGCGTGACCCCGAAGAAGATGAGGGGCAGGACGAGGGCCCCGTGCAGCAGCAGCCCCAGGGCCACCGTCACCATGTACATGCCCAGCTGGCGGGCGACCAGCTCCAGGTCCTGCAGCCCGGCCAGCTTCCCGCAGATCAGGGAGGCGATGCCGAAGGGCGAGTACCTGGGGGGGGGCCGGGGAGACCGTGAGTGGGGCCGGGGGAGACCCTGAGGGGCGGGGCCAGGGGGAGACCTTGAGGGGCGGGGCCAGGGGGAGACTGTGAGTGGGGCCGGGGGGAGACCCTGAGGGGCGGGGCCAGGGGGAGACTGTGAGTGGGGCCGGGGGGAGACCCTGAGGGGCGGGGCCAGGGGGAGACTGTGAGTGGGGCCAGGGGGAGACCCTGGGGGGAGGGGTCGGGGGGGAGACCCTGAGGGGCGGGGCCGGGGGGAGACTGTGAGGGGCGGGGCCGGGGAGACCGTGAGTGGGGCCGGGGGAGACCCTGAGGGGCGGGGCCAGGGGGAGACTGTGAGGGGCGGGGCCAGGGGGAGACCCTGGGGGGCGGGGCCAGGGGGAGACTGTGAGGGGCGGGGCCAGGGGGAGAACCTGAGGGGAGGGGCCTGGGGGAATCTGTGAGGGGCGGGGCCAGGGGGAGACCCTGGGGGGAGGGGTCGGGGGGGAGACCCTGAGGGGCGGGGCCGGGGGGGAGACTGTGAGGGGCAGGGCCAGGGGGAGACTGTGAGTGGGGCCAGGGGGAGACCCTGAGGGGCGGGGCCGGGGGGGAGACCCTGAGGGGTGGGGCCGGGGGGGAGACTGTGAGGGGCGGGGCCAGGGGGAGACCGTGAGTGGGGCCAGGGGGAGACCCTGAGGGGTGGGGCCAGGGGGAGACCCTGAGGGGCGGGGCTGGAGGGGAGACCATGAGGGGCGGGGCCGGGGGGGGAGATCGTGAGGGGCGGGGCCAGGGGGAGACTGTGAGGGGCGGAGTCGGGAGAGACTGTGAGGGGCGGGGCCATGGGGAGACCCCTGAGGGGTGGGGCCAGTGTGAGACCGTGAGGGGTGGGGCAGGGCTGGGGGGAGACCCTGAGGGGCGGGGACATGGGGAGACTGTGAAGGTTGGGGTGGGGCCAGGGGGAGACCGTGAGGGGCGGGGCCAGGGGGAGACTGTGAGGGGCGGGGCTGGGGGGGAGACTGTGAGGGGTGGAGTCGGGAGAGACCGTGAGTGGGGCCAGGGGGAGACCGTGAGGGGCAGGGCCTGGGGGAGACCCCTGAGGGGTGGGGCCAGGGTGAGACCGTGAGGGGTGGGGCAGGGCTGGGGGGAGACCCTGAGGGGCAGGGACATGGAGAGACTGTGAGGGGCGGGGCTGGGGGGGAGACTGTGAGGGGCAGGGCTGGGGGAGGAGATCGTGAGGGCTGGAGTCGGGAGAGACTGTGAGTGGGGCCAGGGGGAGACCGTGAGGGGCGGGGCCAGGGGGAGACCCTGAGGGGTGGGGCCAGGGTGAGACTGTGAGGGGTGGGGCCAGGAGGAGACTGTGAGGGGTGGAGTCGGGAGAGACTGTGAGGGGCGGGGCCATGGGGAGACCCTGAGGGGTGGGGCCAGGGGCAGACCCCTGAGGAGTGGGGCCAGGGGGAGACCGTGAGGGGTGGGGCAGGGCTGGGGGGAGACCCTGAGGGGCAGGGACATGGGGAGACTGTGAAGGTTGGGGTGGGGCCAGGGGGAGATCGTGAGGGGCGGGGTCACGGGGGACACAGTGAGGGGCGGAGCCGGGGGCAGACCCTGAGGAGTGTGGCAGGGGGGACCCAGTGAGGGGAGGGGCGAGGCTAGAGGGGACCACGGGGAGGGCACGGGGGACACTGCGTGGGGTGGGGCAGGGAGAGGGTGAAGGGGACAGTGAGGAGGGGAGACTATGAGGTGGGGGCTGAGGGGGGGGGGCAGTGATGCCGTGGGAATGTTCCTAATGTTTTCTCTGAATACTGGGTGGGGGCCTCAGTTTCCCCTGTGCAAGGATCTAGGGGGTGGGATAAGGGGATGTGATTGGTGCAGAGCCCGAGAGGGCCGGGGAATGGCCGACACTCTGTCTCCTGGCAACTAATGGCCTGCCCCCCCCCCAGCCCCCGCCCCCCCCAAGGTGCCAACTGAAGGGGCTGGGAACAAGGGGATCCGGTGGCCTGGCCCCGGAGAGAGACACAGGCCAGAGGAGGGGCTGGGGGGGGTGAGTTTGGAGCCGGTTGGGGGAGACGAGGGGGGGCAGACCTGGGGTCTGGGCTCCCCCCACGAGAGGGACCTGACTGGGGGGTCTGGGCTCCCCCCCCAAGCTCTGGTTTGGGCTGTTCCTGTTCCCGGCCGGCTGAGAGTCCCGGGGCATCGCAGGAAGTGGGGGGTGCAGGGCCCCGACTCCCCCACACGCCATGGCAGGGACCATGGGGCTGAGAGGAGGAGGGGATGGAAGGGAGATGGGGGGCGGGGGAGACTGGGGGGGGCTGTGGCCATGTGGGGGGACTCATGCATGGGGAGAATTGGGGGCTGCAGCTCGTGAGGGGGGAAAGGCGGCGAGGGGGGGTCCCCGGGGGGAGATAGTGGGGGAGGGACAGTGAGAGGTGTCCTGGGGAGCCCCCCCCCCCAGGTCAGCTAAAGAGTGGGGTGGGGGATGAGCTGTGACCCCCCCAGCCCTTCCGCATCATACCCCCACCCCTAGGCTACCCCCTGCCCCCCATCATATCCCCGCCCCCCAGGCTCCGCCCTGCCCCCCACCCTGGCCCCGCCCCCCAGACTCCCCCCATCATACCCCCCACCCCCCAGGCTCCTCCCTGCCCCCCACCCTGGCCCCGCCCCCCAGACTCCCCCCATCATACCCCCCGCCCCCCAGGCTCCCCCCCATACCACATGATCATGGAGACCAGCTGCATGATGATCTCGTTGAGGATGTTGAAGAAGTCGGCCATGGGCTTGGCCTGCTCCCCCATCTGCCCCATGACCACCCCGAAGGCGATGAAGAACCCGATCAGCCCTGTGGGGAGGCAGCGGGGGGGGGGGGTGTCAGGGCCGTGGGGGGCTGCGAGCTTCCCCCAGCAGTGCCCCAATGCTGCGAGCTTCCCCCAGCAGTGCCCCAACGCTGCGAGCTTCCCCCAACAGTGCCCCAAAACTGCGAGCGTCCCCCCAGCAGTGCCCCAATGCTGCGAGCTTCCCCCCAGCAGTGCCCCAGCGCTGCGAGCTTCCCCCAGCAGTGCCCCAATGCTGCGAGCTTCCCCCAGCAGTGCCCCAGCGCTGCGAGCTTCCCCCCAGCAATGCCCCAACGCTGCGAGCTTCCCCCCCAGCAGTGCCCCAACGCTGCGAGCTTCCCCCAGCAGTGTCCCAGCGCTGCGAGCTTCCCCCAGCAGTGCCCTCAGGTGGGCACTCCGGTTGCTGCGAGCTTCTCCCAGCAGTGCCCCAGCGCTGCGAGCTTCCCCCCAGCAGTGCCCTCAGATGGGCACACCGGTTGCTGCGAGCTTCCCCCAGCAGTGTCCCAGCGCTGCAAGCTTCCCCCCAGCAGTGCCCCAGTGCTGCAAGCTTCCCCCCAGCAGTGCCCCAGCGCTGCGAGCTTCCCCCCAGCAGTGCCCCAACGCTGCGAGCTTCCCCCCCAGCAGTGCCCCAACTCTGTGAGCTTCCCCCAGCAGTGCCCCAGCACTGCGAGCTTCCCCGCAGCAGTGCCCTCAGGTGGGCACTCCGGTTGCTGCGAGCTTCCCCCAGCAGTGCCCCAGCGCTGCGAGCTTCCCCCCAGCAGTGCCCTCAGATGGGCACACCGGTTGCTGCGAGCTTCCCCCAGCAGTGTCCCAGCGCGGCAAGCTTCCCCCCAGCAGTGCCCCAGCGCTGCAAGCTTCCCCCAGCAGTGCCCCAGCACTGCAAGCTTCCCCGCAGCAGTGCCCTCAGGTGGGCACTCCGGTTGCTGCGAGCTTCCCCCAGCAGTGCCCCAGCACTGCGAGCTTCCCCCCAGCAGTGCCCTCAGATGGGCACTCCGATTGCGGCGAGCTTCCCCCCAGCAGTGCCCCAGCGCTGCAAGCTTCCCCCAGCAGTGTCCCAGCGCTGCGAGCTTCCCCCCAGCAGTGCCCTCAGATGGGCACTCCGATTGCGGCGAGCTTCCCCCCAGCAGTGCCCCAGCGCTGCAAGCTTCCCCCAGCAGTGTCCCAGCGCTGCGAGCTTCCCCACAGCAGTGTCCCAATGCTGCAAGCTTCCCCCAGCAGTGCCCCAGCGCTGCGAGCTTCCCCCCAGCAGTGCCCTCCGATGGGCACTCCGATTGCGGCGAGCTTCCCCCAGCAGTGCCCCAGCGCTGCGAGCTTCCCCCCAGCAGTGCCCTCCGATGGGCACTCCGATTGCGGCGAGCTTCCCCGCAGCAGTGGCCCGCCGGGGACTTACCCAGCACGTTCATGCCCGCCTTGAACTCCAGCCGTTTCTGGGTGAGGGTGCTGGGCCCCAGGCTGATCTCCGTGACGGTGGCGTTGAGCAGGGACAGGTTCCCCGGGAGGAGCCGGGTGACGTTCTCCTGCCGCAACACCTGGGGCGGGACCGGCACCTTCTGGGACACCGTCTGGACCTGGGCAGGGGAACGGGCTCAGCCTGGACTGCCTGGGGAGAGCGCCCCCCGCCGAGCCCCCCGGCCCCACACCCTGCAGCCCAGCGCCCCCTAGCGCCTCCCTGGGGGCACTGCCTGCCTGGGGAGAGCGCCCCCCGCCGAGCCCCCCGGCCCCACACCCTGCAGCCCAGCGCCCCCTAGCGCCTCCCTGGGGGCACTGCCTGCCTGGGGAGAGCACCCCCCACCAAGCCCCCCGGCCCCACACCCTGCAGCCCAGCGCCCCCTAGCGCCTCCCTGGGGGCACTGACTGCCTGGGGAGAGCGCCCCCCGCCGAGCCCCCCGGCCCCACACCCTGCAGCCCAGCGCCCCCTAGCGCCTCCCTGGGGGCACTGCCTGCCTGGGGAGAGCGCCCCACACCGAGCCCCCCGGCCCCACACCCCGCAGCCCGGCGCCCCCTAGCGCCTCCCTGTGGGCACTGACTGCCTGGGGAGAGCGCCCCACACCGAGCCCGCCGGCCCCACACCCCGCAGCCCAGCGCCCCCTAGCGCCTCCCTGGGGGCACTGCCTGCCTGGGGAGAGCGCCCCACGCCGAGCCCCCCGGCCCCACACCCCGCAGCCCCGCGCCCCCTACCTGCTGGAAACAGGCCTGCACCAGGTTCTCGGGGAAGAGGTTCCGGATCAGATCCAGGAAGGCGTCCAGGCTGGAGACCTCCTCACCCCGCTCCGCCGCGCCCGTCGCCGGCTTCAGCTTGGGGTCGCCCGGGTGGATGGACAGCACCAGGACCACGCCCAGCACGGCGGCCAGCACCGTGGTGGACATGTAATACACCATGGCCCGGGTGCCCATGTGCCCGCTCGACTTGGCATCCAGCCCTGCCAGCCCTGCCCAGGAACAGAGCCAACGCTACACGGGGCCCCCTCGCCCGGCGCTGGGCTGCGGCTGGCTCGGGGGGGGGGGGTCCTGGAGATACGGGGCCCCCGTGCTGGGCTGCGGCTGGCTCGGGGGGGGGAGGGGGCGGGTGTATGGAGACCCCTCGACCGATGCTGAGATGCGGCTGGCTCTGGGGTGTAGCGGGGGCTGAGTATACGGGGACCCCTCGCCCAGTGCTGGGATGCAGCTGGCTCTGGGGTGGGGCCCAGGTATACGGGGACCCCTCATGCGGTGCTGGGGTGCGGCTGGCTCTGGGGGGGGGCTGGGTATACGGGGACCCCTCATGCGGCGCTGGGATGCGGCTGGCTCGGGGGGGGGGGGCTGGGTATACAGGGACCCCTCGCCCGGCGCTGGGATGCGGCTGGCTCTGGGGTGGGGTGTGAGGGCTGGGTATACGGGGACAGTGCCCCATAGTGAGTCCCTTGCCCTGCAGCACAGCACCCTGTGGGTGGTCAGTCCAGCCCCTCTCCCCCTGGTGGCTAGACTGGGTACCACAGCCCGGTGCTGCTCCTGAGGGCCATGAGTTCGAATCCCCGGGTGGGGGGATGAGATTCAGTTCAAGTGGTGGCAGGTGGTTTGGGCTCCGGCCGCCGCCCCCGTCCCCCCACTCCCCCTCCGCCTCCCTCACCTGAGATGAGGCTGGAGATGACCAGGGGCAAGATGAGCATTTTCAGCATCCGCATGAGGATGTCTCCGGGGAAGGAGATAAGCACCAGCAGGTCTTCGTCCAGCGGGGGGAGCAGCCGCAGGAGGCCCCCAAATACGGCACCCAGAATCACCCCTAGAGACGAGGGGACGGAACCTCAGCACGACCCCCAACAGGGTCCCCCTCCAGCACCGGGATGTGGCTGGCTCTGGGGTGGGGCATGGGGGCTGGGTATCCGGGGACCCCTCGCAGGGATTCGGCTGCCTCTGGGGTGGGATGCGGGGGCTGGGTATCCGGGGACCCCTCGTCTGGCACTGGGATGCGGCTGGCTCTGGGGTGGAGCGCTGGGGCTGGGTATCTGGGGACCCCTCACCCAGCACTGGGATGCGGCTGGCTCTGGGGTGGGATGCGGGGGCTGGGTATCTGGGGACCTCTCGTCCGGCATGGGGATGCGGCTGGCTCTGGGGTGGGGCACGGCATCCGGGGACCCCTCGCCCAGCGGTGTGATGTGGCTGGCTCTGGGGTGGGGCTCAGGGGCTGGGTATCCAGGGAACCCTCAACCGGCACTGGGATGCGGCTGGCTCTGGGGTGGGATGCAGGGGCTGGGTATCTGGGGACCCCTTGTCCGGCACGGGGATGCGGCTGGCTCTGGGGTGGGGCACAGCATCTGGGGACCCCTTGCCCAGCGCTGGGATGTGGTTGGCACTGGGTATCTGGGGACCCCTCGCCCGGTGCTGGGATGCAGCTGTCTCTGGGGTGGGATGCGGGGGCTGGGCATCCAGGGAACCCTCGACTGGCGCTGGGATGCGGCTGGCTCTGGGGTGGGGCAGGGGGGCTGGGTATCCAGGGAACCCTCGCCCAGCGCTGGGATGCGGCTGGCTCTGGGGTGGGGTGCGGGGGATGGGTATCCGGGGACCCCTCGCCCAGCGCTGGGATGCGGCTGGCTCTGGGGTGGGGCACATGGGGACCCCTCTCTGGGGAGAGCGCCCCCTAGTGCCGCATGGGGGTTTACCATGATCCCCTATGTCAACCCGCCCACTTTGGAGAGGGGGAGGTGGCCGCGTGGGTGGGGGGGGTCAAGCCAACAGCCGCCGGGGGGGGGGGGGGTTAGCCCATGTTTAATTTTCTTCCTCCCCGGGTAGTGACGTAAACGACACAATGATACGTTAATCACAAGCCGCCCTGTGCCGGGGTCGGGCGGGGCGGGGGGGCCGCTGGAAAGGGTGTGTGGGGGGGTCACATCTGCTCCCCCGCCCATTGATCACGTGTTTGTGTGTATGACAGAGAAGGGGGCTGGAGAGATGTGGGGAGGGGAATGGGGAAGTCCCCTTCCCCACCCTCTGCCCCCCAGCACCCCCTGCCCCCTCCTGCCCCATCCCACCCCCTGCACCCCAGCGCCCCCTGCTGACCCCATCCCACCCCCTGCAGCCCAGCGCCCCCTCCTGCCCCATCCCATCCCCCGCAGCCCAGCGCCCCCTCCTGCCCCATCCCATCCCCCGCAGCCCAGCGCCCCCTGCTGACCCCATCCCACCCCCTGCCCCCCAGCGCCCCCTGCTGACCCCATCCCACCCCCTGCACCCCAGCGCCCCCTCCTGCCCCATCCCACCCCCCGCAGCCCAGCACCCCCTGCTGACCCCATCCCATCCCCCGCAGCCCAGCGCCCCCTGCTGACCCCCCTGCCCTGCTCCCTGCAGCCCAGCACCCCCTGCTGACCCCATCCCACCCCCTGCCCTGCTCCCTGCAGCCCAGCGCCCCCTACGGGCCCCCCGCAGCCCAGCCCCCCGGGGCTCCCACCTACCCAGGATGGTGAGCGTCAGCAGCAGGTTGCGGGTGAGCCAGCCGCAGCGCTTCGCCAGGCAGGGCTTGGGCAGCGGGTCCAGGCTCAGGTGGGGCCCATCCCCCATGGCCAACTCCACCTGGTTGGTCATCGCTGCGGTGTGGGTGGGGGGGACGGAAGGAGAAACCCCAGGCCTGGTCTGTGGGTGAGGAGAGAACAAACGCTGAGCCGGGGAGAGAACCCAGGAGTCCTGGCTCCCAGCCCCCCTGTTCTAACCACCAGATCCCACTCCCCTCCCAGAGCTGGGGAGAGAACCCAGGAGTCCTGGCTCCCAGCCCCCACTGCTCTAACCACCAGACCCCACTCCCCTCCCAGAGCTGGGGAGAGAACCCAGGAGTCCTGGCTCCCAGCCCCCAACCCGTGTGCCCTGTTTCCCTCAGAATCCCCTAATCCTGTCATCTGGGGCTACTCAGGGACCCCTCGCCTGGCACTGAGACACGGCCCCTCTGGGGTGAGGCCTGGGGGGTTGTAGGGCAGCCACATAAGTATTTAGGACAGGAAGTGCTGGATTATGTCATTTCTCGGGGGCAGGGGTTCACCTGGACACCTGGGTTCCTGGCCTGGGTCCTTTAATGGGGTCACGACTTCACAATCTGTTTCTTTTCTGAATCCCGGCTTCTCCCTCCAGAGTCATCAGGAGTTGAGCCCTCGGGACAGGAGATGGGGCCTGTCCCCTCTAGGGGGCGCCGGCTCCCACCCGGCCCCAGGGCAGGGACTGGCTGGCTCAGGGGGGCAGGGAATGGGGCAGGGGCCTGTCCCCTCTGGGGGGCACCGGCTCCCACCCGGCCCCAGGGCAGGGACTGGCTGGCTCAGGGGGGCGGGGAATGGGGCAGGGGCCTGTCCCCTCTAGGGGGCGCCGGCTCCCACCCGGCCCCAGGGCAGGGACTGGCTGGCTCCGGGGGGCCCCCTCCTGGACTGCAGCAGCAATACACCTCCGTGTTTCCAAGCCCCTCTACTGCTCCCTCCTCACCCAGGCAATCGGGGCCCCGTCATGCCAGGCACGGCCCAGACAGCCCCGCGCCGAACGGCGTCCGTGCCACCGCCACCGAGGAAGGTTATTTTGCCCATTATACAGATAGGGAAACTGAGCCCCAGAGAGATACAGGGAGTCTAGGACAAAGTCAAGGATAGAACCCACGTGTCCGGGCTCCCAGACCCCCCTGCTCACGAGCCCCCACTCCCCTCACGGAGCCGGGGAGAGAACCCAGGAGTCCGAGGCCTCTGAGGGTCACGGCAGGAATTACTGAGGTTATTGTGCGCAGAATGTTTCCCTCCGAGCGTCAAGTTTCGGTCTGGCCTGGACAGCAGCTGGGTCCCCCCCACCCCCCCGTTAATCCATATTAACATGGAGGATTTTTCAATTTCTTTCGCGCGGCATTAAATCATCTTCACAATAAAATAACGGTAGAGGAGGCAGCAGGATCATAATCCCCCCTGGGAGGGTGACCGACCCCGGGGGCAGGAGACCACGGCCACAAGAAATAAAAATAGATCTGAGCCGAGTGGGAATGTGCTGGGGGCGGGTGGGAGCCGGCGCCCCCTGGAGGGGAACACCCCAGATGTCGCTTTATGGAGGAGATCCCCTTGCGGGCATGGCTGCCCCCTGCTGGACGGGGAGAGACCTGCCCCGCGTGCATGGGATAGAACCCAGGAGTCCTGGCTCCCGGCTCTAACCACGAGACTCCCCTCCCCTCCAAGAGCCAGGGAGAGAACCCAGGAGTCCTGGCTCCCAGCCCCCCCCGCTCTAACCACTAGACCCCACTCCCCTCCCAGAACCAGGGGAAGAACCCAGGAGTCCTGGCTCCCAGCTCCCCCCTGCTCTAACCACTAGACCCCACTCCCCTCCCAGAACCAGGGAAAGAACCCAGGAGTCCTGGCTCCCAGCTCCCCCCTGCTCTAACCACTAGCCCCCACTCCCCTCCCAGAGCCAGGGAGAGAACCCAGGAGTCCTGGCTCCCAGCCCCCCCCCTGCTCTAACCACTAGACCCCACTCCCCTCCCAGAACCAGGGAAAGAACCCAGGAGTCCTGGCTCCCAGCTCCCCCCTGCTCTAACCACTAGCCCCCACTCCCCTCCCAGAGCCAGGGAGAGAACCCAGGAGTCCTGGCTCTGGGCCCTCAGACACGCCCTGCTGGTGGGGAAGGGACCTAGCAGCAGCGGCGTGTGGGTTTTGGCAGGATGAACTGTACTGCCCCCCCATGTGCCCCCCCCCGCTATCCCGCCAGCCCCCTGGACGGGCCTTACCCGGGGCCGGTGCCCGTCTGGTCCGGAGGCGCTGGGGGAACTGGTGCCAGCAGAGGCCGGGGGGGTGGGTGGGTGTATGGCTCCCCCCGTCCCCCCCCCCAGCGGCTTAGTGGCCCGTCAGCCAGCGACGTCAAGCAGCCAGGGAAGAACTTGGAGCGGGGGATTAAAGGGAGGGGGAGGGAAGGAGGGGGGGGGGGCTGGGAGAGCCAGACGGTGCCCCCCCCCCAACGACGGGGTTTAATCAACGGACTTGGGAGGATGGGGGGGGACAGGATTAGGGGGGAGGGGCAGGGTGATGGGGAGGTGGCCGCAGGGAAGGGGGGGGTCAGTCATGGGATTGGGGGGGTATGAAGATTTGGGAGGCAGGGTTCTGCTGGCTGTAACCACTAGTCTCCACTCCCCTCCCAGGCCCAGGTGGAGAACCCAGGAGTCCTGGCTCCCCCCTCCCCCCACAGAGAGGGACAGTGTGAAATCAGCCAGGAGAAATTTCAGGGGGCATGGGAGCCCCCCTGCTTGTGGGGTGTCAGAACCCCCAGACCCATCAACCCAGCTCCAATGATCAGCCCCAGGGTACAGGGGAGGGATCCCCCATAGGACCCCTAGCCTGGCTCAGAGGTGCACTAGCCACATCCGCCACGAGGGGGCAGCAGACGCCATAGGATTGGGACTGACTTGGCCAGTGTGGGGAGCGCAGGGGGGGTTGTTGGGGGTCTGGGCGCAGGGCAGGGCCGTTGTCTCCTGGGCCCCTCCCTGGGCATGGAGGGGGGGGCCTCATGGGTCACAGCTGGGTCTGTGCAGCGAGCAAACAGCCTCTTGCACCCCCCTCCCGCTCGACCACGCAGCACATGGGGAAACTGAGGCAGACACCGTCTTCATACAAAATATTCTGAATAATTCCCACTTGGCCACAGTGCCCCGCCCCCGGCGTCGGGGCGGGAACTCAGGCATCCGGGTCCCACCGGGGCGAAGGGTCCTCGAATAACCAGCCCCCCGCGCTGGCACAAAGGCAAATCCATTGGTTTCCAGTGACAATTTCAGGGGGTTGCGTGGGGGGGGGGGGGTGTCGTCTTGCTGCTGGGCCGTCTGTCCCCGCAGATCCCGGTCCCCCCAAAACACCCCCAGAGGAAAAGTCCATCTGCGGCTTCCCCGGCGCTGCAGCTACAAGGTCCAGACAGCGGGGGCCGTGGGGCCGGGTCGGCGCTGCACAGCACCTCCTGGGGGTAGACGCCAGCCCCACGGCCCGTGGGGGGCCGGCCTCAGGGCTCAGCTCTGCAGTCCGCCGAGAGGCGCGGACGATTCCACCCTCCGCTTGGCTCGCGGGAGCGGCGCGTGGAAAGCAGCGTCCGGCTCCGGCGGCCCCGGCCTGCACCCGCCCTGGCCGCCCGCGTCGCAGAGTCCAGAGCAGCGGGACCGACCGTGGCTCCGGGGGTCCTGGGAGGAGACGGGGAAAAGGGGAAGGAGTAGAAAGAAATGGAACCCAGGAGTCCTGGCTCCCGGCCCACCCCCGCTCTAACCCACTAGACCCCACTCCCTTTCCAGAGCTGGGGAGAGAACCCAGGAGTCCTGGCTCCCGGCCCACCCCCGCTCTAACCCACTAGACCCCACTCCCTTTCCAGAGCTGGGGAGAGAACCCAGGAGTCCTGGCTCCCAGCCCCCTCTGCTCTAACCACTAGAACCCACTCCCCTTCCAGAGCTGGGGAGAGAACCCAGGAGTCCTGGCTCCCGGCCCCCTCTGCTCTAACCACTAGACCCCACTCCCCTTCCAGAGCTGGGGAGAGAACCCAGGAGTCCTGGCTCCCAGCCCCCTCTGCTCTAACCACCAGATCCCACTCCCCTTCCAGAGCTGGGGAGAGAACCCAGGAGTCCTGGCTCCCAGCCCCCCCCCGCTCTAACCACTAGACCCCACTCCCCTCCCAGAGCCGGGGAGAGAACCCAGGAGTCCTGGCTCCCAGCCCCCAACCCGTGTGCCCTGTTTTCCTCAGAATCCCCCACTCCCCTTCCCAAGACTGTCCCCCGGAAAAGGGCCCACACCCCACATGTGTTGGGGGGAGGGGGGGTTATACCTGAGCCATCTCTTTCCCATCAGCTCCTGCACCCCGCTCGTTCAGGTGTCCGACCACTCGGACTCCTGGGTCCCCTGGGGGGAGAGAGGGAAGAAGCAGCTGCAGGAGTCCTGGGATCTGCCCTCCGTCCCTCCCGCCCGCCCGCCCGCCAGGAGCCCCGTCCCTTCCGCCCCCTACCTGGCCACGGAGCCTCCTCTGACGCTGCCACACGAAGGCCAGAGACACCAGGATGGGCACCAGGAGGAGCAGCACCGGCAGGTGGTTCTGGTGCAAGGAGCCGGCCCCGGACGCCTGGGTTCCTGGCTGCTTCTGGCTGGAGAAGCCGGGCTGCAGGAGCCCAAGCGGCGCAGGCGGCAGAGCCGGGGCTGCGGGGGGGACACGGAGAACGTGGAGAGAGAGGGGAGGGGCGATTTCCCGCCCGGGGGGCCGGGTAGGGGGGCTGTGTTGGGGGGCAGGGTGGAGCGGGGTATCGGGGGTTGGGAGCAGTGAAGGGGATGAGGGAAGGGGGGGTTGGAGGAGGTGGGGGGGGAGGGGCGCTGTCCCTGGCTGGCAGTGGATGCGGGGCCAGTTGCTGGGGAGCTGGGGGGGGGTCAGCAGGGGGGCTTAATAGGGGTGTGGGGGGATGCCAGGGTGCTGGGGGGGGTGGGGGTGCCAGGGGCCACCAGTGGGTACTTGTGGGTGCAGTGGCTGGGGGAGCAGGAGGGGTCAGGGGAGCTGGGGGGTGGGGAACCAGAGGGGTCTCAGGGTGCGTTCGGGGGGGTACCTGGCTGGCACCAGATGGGGGTTGGGGTAACCAGAGGGGGTCTCAAGGGGGGTTCTGGAGGGTACCTGGCTGGCAGCGGGGGGTCTCAGGGGGGGTACCATCTGGCTGGCAGTGGACAGGGGTCGGGGGGTCTCAGGGGGGTACCTGGCTGGCAGTGGATGGCGGGGTCTCGGGGGGGTACCTGGCTGGCAATGGACGGGGGTCGGAGGGGTCTCGGGGTGGTACCTGGCTTGCAGAGGACGGGGGGCTCTCGGGGGGGTACCTGGCTGGCAGCGGACGGGGGTCGGGGGGGTACTGGCTGGCAGCGGACGGGGGTCGGGGGGGTCTCGGGGGGTACCTGGCTGGCAGCGGACGGGGGTCGGGGGGGTCTCGGGGGGGTACCTGGCTGGCAGTGGATGGGGGTCAGGGGGGGTCTCGGGGGGGTACCTGGCTGGCAGCGGAGGGGGGGGGTCTCGGGGGGGTACCTGGCTGGCAGCGGACGGGGGGGTCTCGGGGGGGTACCTGGCTGGCAGCGGACGGGGGGGTCTCGGGGGGGTACCTGGCTGGCAGCGGACGGGGGTCGGGGGGGTCTCGGGGGGGGTACCTGGCTGGCAGCGGACGGGGGGGTCTCGGGGGGGTACCTGGCTGGCAGCGGATGGGGGGGTCTCGGGGGGGTACCTGGCTGGCAGCGGACGGGGGTGCAGTTACTGAAGTCGACCGGCCCCGCCTGACGCAGGATTTTGCCGCTCAGCGCCGCCAGGTGGCCGTTCAGGGCGCTCAGCATCCGCGACACGTTGGTGCGTTCCCGCCCCACGCAGCCCATGGGGTCCTGGAGGGCAGAGGTGGGGGGTCAGGAGCCACTGCATGGGGGGGGAGCCCCCGGAGCCTGACCCCTCTGTGCTATCCCAACCACACACCTAGAAAGGAGAGGCCCCTGCCCCATTCCCTGCCCCCCGGAGCCAGCCAGTCCCTGCCCCGGGGCCGGGTGGGAGCCGGCGCCCCCTAGAGGGGACAGGCCCCTACCCCATTCCCAGCCCCCCGGAGCCAGCCAGTCCCTGCCCCGGGGCCGGGTGGGAGCCGGCGCCCCCTAGAGGGGACAGCCCCCCCCGCGCTTACGGTAATGCCGCACTCCTGGACGAACTGGACCTGGTTGGTGACAGTGGCCACGAGGGGCTGCAGGGCCGGGCCTGCGACGCCCCCCATGTGCCCCAGCTCCACCGCCAGGAAATGGATCCTCCACAGCTCGGCGCACCAGGCGTCCTGGGGGAGAAACAGGAGGGGAGGGGGGTCAGAGGGACCACGGGGGGAGGAGCCTTGGCTGATGGGGGAGGGGGGCTCTGGATATCGGGGGGACCCCCCCTTCTCTCACCGGGTCCAGGTTCGACGGCATCGAGACGGGGTAATCGTGGAGCAGGTGCTGGGTCTGAAGGAGAGGGGGAGACGGGGGGGGTGAGTTGGGGCCGGGGCCGTGCTGGGGGGGTGACGGGGGGCCCCTGGGGGCACCGCTCACCAGCTCGTCGATGGCCACGGAGAAGGTCGTGCTCAGCGGGTGGAACGAGAAGACGCAGCCGCGGCCCGGGGGGACCAGGACCAGCAGCAGCAAGAGGGGGACCTGGGGGGGGCAGATGTGAGTCAAGGACCCCCCCGGCCCTTCCCTGCAAGCTCAGATCCCCCCCAGCCAGCCCCCTCCCCCCCCACATTCCCCAATCCCTCCAGCCAGCCCACCCCCCGCTAGCCCCAATCCCCCCCAGCCAGCCCAGCCCCCCCGCTAGCCCCAATCCCCCCTGCCAGCCCAGCCCCCCCGCTAGCCCCAATCCCCCCCTGCCAGCCCAGCCCCCCCGCTAGCCCCAATCCCCCCCCGCCAGCCCCCTCCCCCCCACATTCCCCAATCCCCCCAGCCAGCCCAACCCCCCCGCTAGCCCCAATCCCCCCCAGCCAGCCCACCCCCCGCTAGCCCCAATCCCCCCCACCCAGCCCCCTCCCCCCCACATTCCCCAATCCCCCCCAGCCAGCCCAGCCCCCTCGCTAGCCCCAATCCCCCCCAGCCAGCCCAGCCCCCTGCTAGCCCCAATCCCCCCCAGCCAGCCCAGCCCCCCCGCTAGCCCCAATCCCCCCCAGCCAGCCCAGCCCCCCCGCTAGCCCCAATCCCCCCCTGCCAGCCCAGCCCCCCCGCTAGCCCCAATCCCCCCAGCCAGCCCACCCCCCCGCTAGCCCCAATCCCCCCCAGCCAGCCCAGCCCCCCCGCTAGCCCCAATCCCCCGCAGCCAGCCCAGCTCCCCCGCTAGCCCCAATCCCCCCCAGCCAGCCCCCCCCCACATTCCCCAACCCCCCCCCCCCAGCCCCACCCCCAGCTAGCCCCCATCCCCCCCAGCCACCCCCCCCCCCCATCCACCAAACCCCCCAGCCAGCCCAGCCCCCCCGCTAGCCCCAATCCCCCCCAGCCAGCCCAGCCCCCCCGCTAGCCCCAATCCCCCCCAGCCAGCCCAGCTCCCCCGCTAGCCCCCATCCCCCCCGCCCGCCCAGCTCCCCCGCGAGGCCGCCTCCCCCCCAGCCCGCGCTGCTCCCCCGCTATGCCCATTCCCCCCCAGCCAGCCCAGCCCCCCCGCTAGCTCCAATCCCCCCCAGCCAGCCCAGCTCCCCCGCTAGCCCCAATCCCCCCCAGCCAGCCCAGCCCCCCCGATAGCTCCATTCCCCCCTGCCAGCCCCGCCCCCCCGCTCGCCCCAATCCCCCCTGCCAGCCCCGCCCCGCCCCCCCGCTAGCCCCAATCCCCCCCAGCCAGCCCAGCCCCCCCCCCGCCCCAGCCATACCCAGCCCCCCTCCGTCCCCTCAACCAAACCAACCCTGATCTACCCCCTGGTCTAACGCCGCAACCCAGCCCCCCCTCCCTTCCCCCCACTCACCACGGAGGCTCCGGGTGGGGGTGGGGCATCGGGGGGCGCATGGCGCCAATTCATCTCCTCACTGGGGGGTGGGCGGCCGGCATGCTGGAGGGGGGCACTCGGCGGGGGAGCTGAGGGGGCCAAGAAAGGGCAGGTGTGAGACCTGGGATGTAGGGGGCTGCGGGTCGGGAGTGAGGGGCACCGGCAGGGCTGTGGGGGGGGGCCGGGGCTGCCGGTCGGGGGTGTGGGGCACCGGCTGGGCGGGGGGGGGGGGAGGGGCTGCAGGTCGGGAGTGAGGGGCACCGGATGGGCTGGGGGGGGGGCAGGGGCTGCGGGTCGGGAGTGAGGGGCACCGGCAGGGCTGGGGGGGGGCAGGGGCTGCAGGTCGGGAGTGAGGGGCACCGGCGGGGCTGGGGGGGGGCAGGGGCTGCTGGCGGGAGTGAGGGGCACCGTCCGAGCGGGCGGGGGGCAGGGGCTGCGCCGCGGGGGTGGGGGGCACCGGCAGGGCTGGGGGGGGGGCAGGGGCTGCGGGTCGGTTGTGAGGGGCACCGGCAGGGCTGGGGGGGGGCAGGGGCTGCGGGTCGGGAGTGAGGGGCACCGGCAGGGCGGGGGGGGCAGGGGCTGCAGGTCGGGAGTGAGGGGCACCGGCGGGGCGGGGGGGGGCCGGGGCTGCAGGTCGGGAGTGAGGGGCACCGGCGGGGCTGGGGGGGCAGGGGCTGCAGGTCGGGAGTGAGGGGCACCGGCGGGGCGGGGGGGGCAGGGGCTGCAGGTCGGGAGTGAGGGGCACCGGCGGGGCTGGGGGGGGCAGGGGCTGCAGGTCGGGAGTGAGGGGCACCGGCGGGGGGCTGCAGGTCGGGAGTGAGGGGCACCGCAGGGCTGGGGGGGCGCGGGAGGGGGGGCAGAGCCAGCGCCCCATCCCTGTCGCACCCAGAATAGTTACTGGGAACGGGAACCACGTGCATCACCCAGCCCAGAGCCCGTCCCCCCCCCCCCCGCTGTCCCTGCCCTGGGGGGGCTGCTCCCCCGCCCCGCCCCTTCGGTCTGTGCCGACCCCCCTCACCTCTCCAGGGATCGTGCGGGGGGGGGCCGGCTCAGACCCCCCCAAAACGCAGCCTCGGCCCCCGACCCCCCGGACTGACCCGCCGTGGGCCCCGCCGCTCGCAGCTGCTCAGATGGGATCGAAAGTGAAAGTGTCGGAACCCGGGGGGGGGGGGGGGCGGCGCTGGGAGGGGCCGGGGAGGCGCGGAGCATCCGAGGTGAGGGGCGCTAGGCGGGGGCGGGGGGGGCAGGGCGAGGAGCTGCTGGGGGGGCCCCTTCCACCCCCACCCCCCCCCGCACCACGCCCTGGCCAATCTCAGCAAATAGCCTCGCCCCCCCCCGCCCCCAGCCTGGCGCCCATCGACACAGCCCAGGGAGGGGTGCGCCTCACTCCCGACCTGCAGCCCCCGCGCCCTCCCCACTCCTCCGGTGCGCCTCACTCCCGACCTGCAGCCCCTGCCAGCCCCGCCCAGACGCAGGTCCCCGCTGTGGGGTCCTGTCCCTGGGTCCCTGGGGTGCGGCCGACGCCCGGCCATGGCGCTGTGCGGGCAGCCGGAGCCGGGGTGGGGGGCGCTGAGAACCAGGCAGCTCAGTTCATGGGGTCAGGACCCACCCCCACCCAAGTCCCTATAGCCCCGGCCCCCGCCGCGCCCCCTCCCCTCCGCAGCCCAGCGCCCCCCGCTGAGCCCCCCGCTCCTCACAGCCTGTGCCCCCCGCTGAGCCCCCCACTCCTCACAGCCTGTGCCCCCCGCTGAGCCCCCACTCCCTGCAGCCCAGCGCCCCCCGCTGAGCCCCCATCCCTCCCCCACAGCCCAGTGCCTCCTGCCGAGCCCCCCACTCCCCACAGCAGAGCACTCCCTGCTGAGCCCCCCTCCCCTCCCCCCACAGCCCAGCGCCCCCCGCAGAGTCCCCCCTCCCCACGGCCCAGTGCCCCCTGCCACCCGCCCTGCCCAACCCCCAACAGCCCAGCACCCTCTCCTGCCCCCATCCCTCTCCCTGCAGCCCAGCGCCCCCTGCTGGCCCCCCGCCCCGCTCCCCACAGCCCAGCGCCCCCCGGGGCCGGCCCTGCCAGCGGTGCCAGCCAGTCTGGTGCTCTGGGCAGGACCTGGGGCCCGAACCCCGGCCGTGAAGCGGCGCCAGCCCAGAGATCCTGAGGCATCTTTTGGTCCCTCCTTTGCAGCCGGACCTGTCCCAGCTCCACTCGCCCGAGAGAGGCCAATGGCTGCAGCCGGCGCGCCGGAGCCGGCGCAGGAACCCAGCTGGAGACAGGAAATGCCTCAGCCAGGCGTCCCGGCTTGTGCGGCTCCGGGTCTGAATGTCGGGGGGCCTGGAGGTGCCAGGACCCTGTTGGGATGCGGGACACCCCCTGGCTGCACTGAGCGGGGCTGCGAAAAGCATCAAGAACCACCCCCCCGACGAATGGGGGTGAGTAACATCCCCCGACCAGTGGTGACATTTCCACACATCTAGCTCCGGCCCGGGCGCTGGCTCAGGAAGCTGTGGCAGGATGTCACCGCTGCAGAGCAGCTCGCTCGCGCGGCAGCGGGCGACCTGACCCGGGGAACAGAGACGGGGGTGGGGAGAGGTTGGGGCCAGAGCCCTGAGAGCTGGGGGAGGAGGGTTGGAGCCCGACGGCTGGTGGGTGTGAAGGGGAGTCGCCCCATTGCCAGAACCAGGGCAAGAACCCAGGAGTCCTGGCTCCCAGCCCCCCCTGCTCTGAGCGCTGTGGGACCGGGGCGGGGGCTGATGCTGGCCTGCCTCGACTTCCCCAAACCGTCCGTCCGGGGGTGGCGAGAGGCCTGGTGCAGCCGGGCCCACGGACCCTGGGCTGGGACCTCGGCCGCAGGCCTGGGGGGAGGGCAGGGGAGTCACCCTGGCTCAGCCCCCAGATCCCTCCACACCCCAGACTCCCCGGCCCGGCTTCCCTCCTGTCCTGCCCCTCGGCTCGGAAACCTCCCACCCGGCCCCACACTCCTCCGCCAGGGGCTACTTCCTTCCACCTCTTCTACCGCCATTTCCCCCTCCCTGTGTCCCCTCCCCCATTTCCCCTCCTCTCCCCCTCCATTTCCACCCTCCCTGCATCCCCGCCCATCCCCCTCCCCCATTTCCACCCTCCTTCCCTCCACTCCACCCACCCGTCCATTGCCCTGACCCCACATCTCTCAGTGCCCCCCCCAGTCTGATACCAGTCAGGGCCCTGCACCCGCCATTTCCTGCGATGCCCCGGGACTCTCAGCCGGCCGCTAACACAGAAGCTTTATTAGCCGGCAGGGACACAGTCCCAAGCAGGGCTTGTAGGTACAACCAGGACCCCTCAGCCGGGTCCCTCTGCGGGGGGAGGGGGGGAAGGATCTTAGACCCCAGACTTGGGGTTCCCTGCGTCTTCCCAGCCAGCCCAAAACTGAAACCAAAAAACCGCCCCAGCCGGCTCTGTCCCTTTGTCCAGCTTCCCGGGCAAAGGTGTCGACTCCCCACCCCCTTCCTGGCTCAGCCCCCCCCCCCCCCAAAGTCACCCCCTGCTCTCTCATCCCCCATGCAGACAGCCCCAGTCAAACTAAACGACATTCCCAGGTCACTCCACCCCGCTCCCTCCTGCGTCACAGGAGCCAGGACTCCTGGGTTCTCTCTCAGCAGGGGGGGCGGCGGATCAGGCCTGAGGGGCACCAGCAGAGCAGGCCCGGGGGGGAGACACTGTTGCTCTGACCGTTCTCGCCTGCCCCTGGGTTGGATGGTGGCTGAAGGGGCCGATCCGGGGTCAAGCGGTGGCTCTGCTCCCCCCGACAACACGCGTCCTGCTGGAGCTGGGGTCACCTGCCCCCGCGGCTGGGCTGGGGCGGGGGGGGGGCACCGTGGGGGCGGGGGGCTGCTGGCAGCCAGAGGCCTTTTGGGAACAGAGGTAACTGGGCCAGGAAGAGCCCCTCCCCCTTCTCCTCTAACCACCCCCCCATTCATCACCCCCCTTTCCTCCCACCCCTGTTCCCCTCCCCCCTTTCCCTTCTATTCACCCCCTTCCCCCAGGCTGGGATCTCCGTCCCTCATCACCGCTGGGAGCCATGACTGCCCTGGGCTCCTGGGTCTCCTTCCGGCCGCTCCCCAAGCTGACCCTCGGCCTGCTGGCCATCATGATCGTCTCCTGCCTCATCCACCTAAGCACCCGGTTCCCCACCGCAAGGCAGAGGCTCCCCTATCCAAAGACAATTAAGGGGGCCCCACCCCACCTTACAGAGCGCGGCATGTGGACCGTGAACTCCGCCGGGCGCCTGGGGAACCAGATGGGGGAATATGCCACCCTCTACGCCCTGGCCAAGATGAACGGGCGCCAGGCCTACATCCTCCCAGAGATGCACCAGCAGCTGGCGCCGCTCTTTCGCATCACCCTGCCCGTGCTCTCCAGTGACGTGGTCCAGGACATCCCGTGGAAGGACTATGAGCTCCATGACTGGATGTCGGAGGAGTACAGGCACATCGAGGGGAAATACATCCGGCTGACGGGCTACCCCTGCTCCTGGACCTTCTACCACCACCTCCGGCAGGAGATCCTCCAGGAATTCTCCTTCCACGACCACGTCAAGGAGGAGGCCAACCGGTACCTTGCCGGGCTGCGTGGGCAGCGCCGGAACGTGACCTACGTGGGCGTCCACGTCCGGAGGGGGGACTACGTCCACGAGATGCCCACATTCTGGAAGGGGGTGGTGGCGGACAAGGCCTACCTGGAGAAGGCCATGGGCTACTTCCGGGCCAAGTACCAGGAGCCGGTCTTCGTGGTGACCAGCAACGGGATGGAGTGGTGCCGGGAGAACATCGACGCCTCGCGGGGGGACGTGTATTTCTCGGGGGATGGGATGGAGTTGTCGCCGGGGAGGGACTTTGCTCTCTTGGCCCATTGCAACCACACGATCATGACCATTGGGACCTTCGGCATCTGGGCCGGTTACCTGGCTGGGGGGGAGACCATCTACTTGGCCAACTACATGCTCCCCGACTCTCCCTTCCTCAAGATCTTCAAGCCTGCGGCCGCCTTCCTACCCGAGTGGATCGGGATCGACGCCGATCTCTCCCCGCTGCGCAGTGGGACGACTGGCTAAAGGAGCTCAGCCAGTGCCCACAGGCTGCCAACGGGATCCACCCACCAAGACTTGGCTGGTTGGCCAAGGACTGGGCACCTGGGACCCCTGGCCGATGCCGGCTGCGCTGGGGAGATCGGGGGAGATTGGAGCTGGGCTGGTGGGGTTCAGAGCCCCACACGGAGCAGCCAGTGACTTACATCAGACAACTTCTCATGGGAGTCTCGAGTGATGGGACCATCTCTGTCTGTTGAATGGTTAGAGCAGAGGGGAGCGGGGGCTGGGAGCCAGGACTCCTGGGTTCTAGTCCAGCTCCGGGAGGTGAGTGGGGTCTGTGACGAGTCGCCTCCCCCACTGCGAGGTGCCACCTGATGTACTGGGGCACCACTGAGCCCACCTGTTCCCCCAGCCTGGGCTCCCTTACGCCGTCCTGCTGAGCCAGGCCCTCGAGCCTCCTCCAGCAGACGCAGGTAGGGACACCCCCAGCCGCAGAACGACAGACACGGAGCTCAGCTCTGCGGGGGAAGGCTTCAGCCAGGGAAGAGCCCAGCACTCCAGGGCACCCCCCCTCTGGGGTGCAAACCCCCAGTTGTGGTGCCGGGCGCTGCACAGAGACCCGCCCGGCGCGAGCTCGGGACGTTCGCCCCCTCCCGCCGTGGGGCGGAAGAGCTGCGCAGCGTTTCTCCCCCAGTTACCAAGTCCACTAATTGGGTTTTAGAGCAAACAAAAAGAAGCCGATTAGCTGCAAAGGACAGACCAGAAGTGAGGTGACAAATTGCCGGCGCTGCTGTGATGGGTCCCGCGCTTGTGGGGGTGCTCAGGGCGCCGCTCCTCCCCCCTGGTCTGGGGTATTAACTGTCCCACGAGTAGCCCAGAGAAAGGGAGTGGAGAGGGAGGGTCCCGGGCCCGCTCCCTACTCAGGGGCCCGGCCCAGGGGCCCTAGGGATAGCGGCAAAGCACCAGAGCTAAGGATTCCTCCCCCCGGGCTACTTCCCTCTCCAGCCTTCAGCTTGTGGGGCTTCCTGACCCCTCTGTGCTTGGGCCAAGTTTCTCCCAACCCCTTGTGTCTGTGGAGTCCCTCCGCTCTGTACAAGCCGGGTGTCCCTTTACTTCGGGTCGTCACCGCTCCAGCACTTTGCCAAACTCTCCTCTGCTTCCCTCTAAACCGCTCCCTGCTCCAACGCCAACTGCTCTGCTCCAGCTCCTCCCACCCGCTCCCTGCTCCGACGCCTCCCACCCGCTCCCTGCTCCGACGCCAACTGCTCTGCTCCAGCTCCTCCCACCCGCTCCCTGCTCCGACGCCTCCCACCCGCTCCCTGCTCCGACGCCTCCCACCCGCTCCCTGCTCCGACGCCTCTCACCCGCTCCCTGCTCCGACGCCAACTGCTCTGCTCCAGCTCCTCCCACCCGCTCCCTGCTCCAACGCCTCCCACCCGCTCCCTGCTCCGACGCCAACTGCTCTGCTCCAGCTCCTCCCACCCGCTCCCTGCTCCGACGCCTCCCACCCGCTCCCTGCTCCGACGCCTCCCACCCGCTCCCTGCTCCGACGCCTCTCACCCGCTCCCTGCTCCGACGCCAACTGCTCTGCTCCAGCTCCTCCCACCCGCTCCCTGCTCCGACGCCTCCCACCCGCTCCCTGCTCCGACGCCAACTGCTCTGCTCCAGCTCCTCCCACCCGCTCCCTGCTCCGACGCCTCCCACCCGCTCCCTGCTCCAACGCCAACTGCTCTGCTCCAGCTCCTCCCACCCGCTCCCTGCTCCGACGCCTCCCACCCGCTCCCTGCTCCTACGCCTCCCACCCACTCCCTGCTCCGACGCCTCCCACCCGCTCCCTGCTCCGACGCCGACTGCTCTGCTCCGACGCCTCCCACCCGCTCCCTGCTCCGACGCCTCCCACCCACTCCCTGCTCCAACGCCAACTGCTCTGCTCCAGCTCCTCCCACCCGCTCCCTGCTCCAACGCCTCCCACCCGCACCCAGCTCCGAAGCCGACCACCCGCTCCCTGCTCCGACGCCAACTGCTCTGCTCCAGCTCCTCCCACCCGCTCCCTGCTCCGACGCCTCCCACCCGCTCCCTGCTCCGACGCCTCCCACCCGCTCCCTGCTCCGACGCCAACTGCTCTGCTCCAGCTCCTCCCACCCGCTCCCTGCTCCGACGCCTCCCACCCGCTCCCTGCTCCAACGCCAACTGCTCTGCTCCAGCTCCTCCCACCCGCTCCCTGCTCCGACGCCTCCCACCCGCTCCCTGCTCCGACGCCACCCACCCGCTCCCTGGTCCGACGCCTCCCACCCGCTCCCTGCTCCTACGCCAACTGCTCTGCTCCAGCTCCTCCCACCCGCTCCCTGCTCCGACGCCTCCCACCCGCTCCCTGCTCCGACACCAACTGCTCTGCTCCAGCTCCTCCCACCCGCTCCCTGCTCCGACGCCTCCCACCCGCTCCCTGCTCCGACGCCTCCCACCCGCTCCCTGCTCCAACGCCAACTGCTCTGCTCCAGCTCCTCCCACCCGCTCCCTGCTCCGACGCCTCCCACCCGCTCCCTGCTCCGACGCCTCCCACCCGCTCCCTGCTCCAACGCCAACTGCTCGGCTCCAACACCTCCCGCCCGCTCCCTGCTCCGACGCCTCCCACCCGCTCCCTGCTCCGACGCCTCCCACCCGCTCCCTGCTCCGACGCCAACTGCTCTGCTCCGATGCCTCCCACCCGCTCCCTGCTCCGATGCCTCCCACCCGCTCCCTGCTCCGATGCCTCCCACCCGCTCCCTGCTCCGACGCCTCCCACCCGCTCCCTGCTCCGACGCCTCCCACCCGCTCCCTGCTCCAACGCCTCCAACTGTCTGATTGAAGCAGGGTTTTTTTCAGGTGACTGGCTGCAGGTGCTGTAATTGGCTTCGGGTGCTGTAATTGGCTTCGGGTGCTGTAATTGGCTTCGGGTGCTCTAATTAATCTGTAGCAGCCTCTCTTCCCTCTACGGGGAATAAGGCTGTCATCATCCTGGGCTTACATATCTCCCCTCTATCCCCCCCTGCTGCCCTCTGGCCGTGCTGTATCACAGGGGTTATCGGGGATCGCCCACAGATCAAAGCAGATCACCCAGGGGATAAAACCACAACGCAATACAAGCTTAGATCCTAAAGAAGCTGGTTACAAGCAGGAATTTCTCCCCCTAGACGTCGTCTTGGACAGATCGCGGAGGTTCTTGAAGGCAAACGGCTCTTGCTTGTGGATTTAAACTCCAGCTATTCCTGTCCCAGGGCAGGGTCCTTTCCCAGCCTGGGCTCAGACCTTCGCCCCACCTGTGTCTTTGGTTCTTAGATGTTCTCAGCAGTCAGCCTGGGCGGGGATTCAGGGAAGAATGAACCAAGATTAACTCCCTCCCTTGCCTTACATAGGATTGACATATGGGGGGGGGGATCCTTTTTTCCAGTGTCGTTTCCCCCCCCGCCCCCAGTGGAAAAATCCTGGTATTCCATCATGGAGTCCAGAACCAGGGGCCGGGATCACGTGACGTCAGAGGCCCTTTGTCCCGTCCCAGGCAGGTGGCAGAGGAGCATCTTCAAAGACGTATTGTTCTTCCCAGCCGGACTGATGGCTGCTGTCTGCTGGGCGTTCCCCAGGGGGAAACCCACCGGTCGTTGTTACAGAGTCGATGTTCCTAACTTCAGATAGAGGCGTGAGACGTGCATACAAACAGGATAATCACATTCAGCCGATCGTCGCCTTTCTAATGATACCTCACATGCCTTGTCTTGCACGAAATAGGTCACAGTGATGCTATGACGATATTAGAACACTAGGTCTATGAAGAATATGGGGTGTAGTGTCAGAAGGTCTGGGAGGTTGCGGGGGGGCTAGGAGGCAGGACGCCTGGGTTCTATCCCCGGCTCTGGGATGGAAGTGAGGTCCAGTGGAGATGTTATAGGAGGCCCACGGGGTCTTTTTCAGAGGAAAAAGGCAACACGCCGCGTTTATTGAATATACACTTAGCCCCGGGGGTTCTCAAAGTGGGGGTCGGAAACCGTCAAGGGGGTCACGAGGTTATTACATGGGGGGGTCACGAGCTGTCAGCCTCCACCCCAAACCCCGCTTATCTCCAGTATTTATAATGGTGTTAGATGTATTTAAAAGTGTGTTTAATTTATTAGGGGGGGTTGCACTCAGGGGCTTGCTGTGTGAAAGGGATCACCAGTAAAAAACTTTGAGATGCATTGACTTCGCCTATGCATTCAATCTCTCTCTCTCTCTCTCTCTCTCTCTCTCTCTCACACACTCACACACACACACACACACACGTCTTATAGTTCCCAGCCTGTTGTAGCTCCAGTCAATCTAATGCCCAGTTAGACTGAGCACAAGTGAGGAGCTGGGCTCTGTTGGTCGCGACAGAGGGGAGAATGGGGGGACTACGTCCGGGTGATGCCCCAGGTCTGGAAGGGGGTGGTGGCGGACAAGGCCTACCTGGAGAAGGCCATGGGCTACTTCCGGGCCAAGTACCAGGAGCCGGTCTTCGTGGTGACCAGCAACGGGATGGAGTGGTGCCGGGAGAACATCGACGCCTCGCGGGGAGACGTGTATTTCTTGGGGGACGGGAAGGAGTCGTCGCCGGGGTGGGACTTTGCTCTCTTGGCTCATTGCAACCACACGATCATGACCATCGGGAGCTTCGGCATCTGGGCCGGTTACCTGGCTGGGGGGGAGACCATCTACTTGGCCAACTACACCCTCCCCGACTCTCCCTTCCTCCAGGTCTTCAAGCCTGAGGCCGCTTTCCTGCCCCAGTGGATCGGGATCGACGCCGATCTCTCCCCGCTGCGCAGTGGGACGACTGGCTAAAGGAGCTCAGCCAGTGGCTACAGGCTGCCAACAGGATCCACCCACCAGGACTTGGCTGGTTGGCCAAGGACTGGGCACCTGGGACCCCTGGCTGATGCCGGCTGCCCTGGGGAGATCGGCAGAGATTGGAGCTGGGCTGGTGGGGTTCAGAGCCCCACACGGATCAGCCAGTGACCTACATCGGACAACGTCTCATGGGAGTCTCGAGTGATGGGACCGTCTCGGTCTGTTGAATGGTTAGAGCGGAGGGGAGCGGGGGCTGGGCGCCAGGACTCCTGGGTTCTAGTCCAGCTCCGGGAGGTGAGTGGGGTCTGTGATGAGTCGCCTCCTGTGACGGTGCTGCCCGTGGGAGCCAGCTGAGGTCACTCAATCAGGGTGAACTGCAAACAGAACAGGGCAGACAAACCCCAAATGCTGGTGGTTATTCCAATACTTAGATTTACCAACCAGCACAAAACAGCTTCTACAGCACCTCACTGGTTACTTAGAAGTCCAAACCACGCAGTTCCCTTAAAGTGCCCAGCCTCAGGCCTCCGTCCAGACACACCTGTCAGATATGATGATGATTCCTAAGAATCTTACTTCATCATATAAAAGAAAAGGTTCTTCCAATCCGAAAGGATCAGCCACATACCCAGGTCCAATTATAACTTAAATCTTACCCAAAGTATACGCTATAGTCAATTCTTATTAACTAAGCTAAAATTTATTAAAAAAGAAAAGAGAGAGAGTGTTGGTTAAAGGATTAATCTACAGACAGTCTTGAATTCAATTCTTGAGGTTCAGATACACAGTAGAGATGAGCTTGTAGTTGCCAAAAGTTCTTTTAGAAATAGTCCATAGGTTATAGTCCAATTTCCATATTCAGGGTGGCTCCAGTCAATGACTGTGGATCTCAATCCTTATGGCTTAAGGTTTCCCCCTCTTGAAACCCAAAGCAGATCTGAGATGAAGAAGGATCGTGTCCCAGGCTTCTTATACATTTCCAGCAGCCTTTCGGCCTGAGAAAACAATAGGCTCAACTCCTTCTCCCAAACATCCTGGCAATTAGCACAGAGTAATTTACCCATTAAACAGTTCAGATACAGGTTAGCACAACCTTCAAAGAGACACAGAGACAATAATACTATTTTACTCAAGTATCATTATAAATGTTAATATTCCTTTTTTTTTGATCTTTGAATTAAAACTATAGCAATAGACAAGACTTGTTTGCTGTCATCACAAGACCTGAGCAAACATCTCCCCTACTACCTCTAACAATGCAGACTTGCATTTCAAAGCTCTAGTCATTTACATATCTTCCTAACCAGTCCTTAAGGTTCACCCATGGGTCAGGTCAGTCTGTGAGTTAATTAACTCTTTCTGGCCCTGTCATCTTTCAATGAGATATTATATCACAGTCATAACGTCACACCCCCAACGCAAAATTGATGCAGGAAGGGATGACACAAACATCACTGACTGCATCCCAAAAGCTCCCCATCCTGGGTTTTGTTTTATTACAGCTTGTATTGGGTTAGAAGCCATGTCACTGTATAACAGAAATGGTTTACCCAACTCATGTTTAATAACATGATTGAATCTTTTTATGAACTTAAGGTAAAACTTGGTTAGAACAATAGTGGATTGGATCTGCTCTTGCAGCAGGGTTCCTGTATGTTTCATGTGATCTTGCCAAGAGCTAAAGAAACTAGCTATTTTATTTATACAAGCTTTGGCAAATGCCTGGAACCCAATTAACATTAAACCAATGTAGATATTAATGTTGTTCATTGTACAGGAATCTTTGCATTTAGCCATGAAAGCAATATGGTAGTGTGCCTCAGTTTCCCCTTTCATACAGCACATCAGGTCTGGAATGTATTTTCCCCTGTGAAAAGTTCCAACACTGTTTATAGGCACTAACAGTGAAACATTAGTATAACAAGGCCTTTTAACATAAAGTGGGTTCTTATGCATTACTTTTAACATGTTTAAGGGATTTTCCAAAAGATTAGGCACATTGTACATTGTTACAGTTCTTGGCCATAGCAACACATTAGTTACAAAAATTAGCATTAGCAATAACAACAAATTCATTGCAAGTGTCCATTTACAATCATGTTTGTCATGCCACACCCTTGGCTCAATACCATTGGAGTTTGGGCATTTTAGGGTTAACCTGTGGCTTCCCTTTGCAAAATTCAGTCTTCTCTTTCCTTCTGGATTAAACCCTGATTTCTCTTGCTTAACAGAATTCACTGGCTGATGGGGCGGGCCCTCTGTGCTAACAGCTATTAGCAATTCTGTCTTCTCCCTGCCAGCCAAGTAATTCGCATCAACACAGACACTAGCTTTTAACTCTTCAGCTGCTATGGATTCCAAGGCTGGACTTTGTCTCACAGAGGTACCACACAAATCCAAAGAGTCTGAGGGTGAGAGCTGGCTTGCTCTCCCCTGCCTCCTCAAGCATTTAGCCATACAACTGTTCTGCTCTGAAACACCAGTAACTGAATCTGTCCTCAGATCCTGAAGCACAGACTGCTCACTTACAGATTCAGCATGGAGACATTCCTGTCCCAACAGCATTGTCTCCCCACCAACAAGCTGGCCACACACAGCCAGGTGGTTATAGGGCTGCTCAACTTCCTTAACAGCTTCTACTCCACCTGAGACCTTTTCAAAGCTGCCCACACTGGATCTCTCAAAAGGAAAGTCAGTGGATCCATTCACAACAGAAAATTTCTGGCTGTTAGGAACTGAAACTTTCTTGATTAAATCACTTTTACACCCTTCAGTTGCAGTAAACTGCTTGCACAGGCTACCATGAGGATTCCTTTCCCTAGGAGCTTCTCTAAGCAGCAATTCACCCCTCACAGAAATTCTGCCCTTCCCCTCTTCACCTAGGGCTTGCTCTACAGGAACACTTCCCTGAGCAACCACAGATGCTACAGACTTTCTAGATAACAGGTTAGAAACAATCTCCTTCCCTTGGCCATGAACAAGTTCAGGAATCTTTTCCTTCTTGCTACAAGTTGTCAAACTGTCAGTCGGTAACACAATTAAATCACCTTTATGCTCTCCTTGTGCCCTGGCTGGGGTATCACCCTGATCAGACAGAGTTGCTGCACCCTTTTCCAACCACACATTAGCAACTGGCAAACCACAAGCACCAGAATTGTCTGTTCTCTGGGATTTTGCTAAGACACTAACTGGATGCAACCTAGTCACAGTGCCATTCTCCCCAGCAGACCCAAACTCAGGACCATTCCCTTCCTGGGCTTTAGCTGTATTTACAACCAACTTCGAGACAACTGAATCACCCTCAACCATCACAGGCTGACAGGCACCTTCTGTCTGCTCCACAGACACAGAAGAGCCGGAGACACATTCTCCTTTACCAGACACACAGCTTGGGATTTTACTTCCCTTGTCCCAGCACACAGGGCTGTTCACAGACAACTGCTTGGAGACTGGGGTAGCTTCCTTTATAGGCAAGTCAATACTCCTGACAGACACAGGCACATTCCCTCCACTGTCACATTTCTCCACACAGGAAACAGGTAAGGGATATGGACACCCATCTTCCACTATCCCTCCCTTCCCAAACTGCTGATTAGACAAAGCCATCAGCTCACAAGGCTGCCTAGGCCCCTCCAAACTTTCCCTACCAGGCACATTGCCTCTCCCAACAGATAAACTGCTGCTTTTTTCACTACACTGAGCTACTTCCAGCAAATCACAGTTACCCATTTTAGGTTCACTTTTACAAGCTGTACTAGCCACCAATCCATCACCCATCACAGATCTACCCTTTCTTTCCTCAGTTAGGGCTTTCACCTGACCCTCTACTTTAATCTGCTTCTGAGAAATATTCTCCTCACCAATGAGATTTTTCTGCTCCTGATCTAATTCCAGATTCACTTCTGAGACATTAGACAGACATTTAGAAACTTCATTCACAGACAAACAGCTATTTCCCACCAGGTTAGAATCCCCCTCTGCATCGCCATAGCAAAACTGGTTAAACACAGAAAACTGCCCAGAGTAATACCACATATCAACATAGTTATAAACTGGACTTATAAGAGGATACAGTTTCTGCTGTTCTTCCATTGCTTTTTTGACTTGGAGCCGAAGTCTGGCAGTTTCTTGTTGCATCTTCTGGGTCTCCTGTTCCAGCTCCTGTTGCCTCTGTCGAGCTTTTTCCTCAGCAGCCAGCAGCTCCAGACGCCCCTTACGAGCTTTTTCTTCTCTCTCGGCCGCCTCTTTCTTTCTCTCGGCCGCCTCTTTCTTTCTCTCGGCCGCCTCTTTCTCCAGCCGGGCCAAGACTTGCTTCTCTTTCATTCGAATTTCTGCCAGTTTTAGCTCATATTCAAACCGCAGGCTGGCTCTCATGGTCACTGATCTTTAACCAGCCAAACTCTCAATCCCAAATTTCAAATTTGGATAGCGTGGGGTTCTGACCCAAAGCTTAATTGACCTGGTTCTGTGGATCCTAGCACGACTACGCCACTGTGACGGAGCTGCCCGTGGGAGCCAGCTGAGGTCACTCAATCAGGGTGAACTGCAAACAGAACAGGGCAGACAAACCCCAAATGCTGGTGGTTATTCCAATACTTAGATTTACCAACCAGCACAAAACAGCTTCTACAGCACCTCACTGGTTACTTAGAAGTCCAAACCACGCAGTTCCCTTAAAGTGCCCAGCCTCAGGCCTCCGTCCAGACACACCTGTCAGATATGATGATGATTCCTAAGAATCTTACTTCATCATATAAAAGAAAAGGTTCTTCCAATCCGAAAGGATCAGCCACATACCCAGGTCCAATTATAACTTAAATCTTACCCAAAGTATACGCTATAGTCAATTCTTATTAACTAAGCTAAAATTTATTAAAAAAGAAAAGAGAGAGAGTGTTGGTTAAAGGATTAATCTACAGACAGTCTTGAATTCAATTCTTGAGGTTCAGATACACAGTAGAGATGAGCTTGTAGTTGCCAAAAGTTCTTTTAGAAATAGTCCATAGGTTATAGTCCAATTTCCATATTCAGGGTGGCTCCAGTCAATGACTGTGGATCTCAATCCTTATGGCTTAAGGTTTCCCCCTCTTGAAACCCAAAGCAGATCTGAGATGAAGAAGGATCGTGTCCCAGGCTTCTTATACATTTCCAGCAGCCTTTCGGCCTGAGAAAACAATAGGCTCAACTCCTTCTCCCAAACATCCTGGCAATTAGCACAGAGTAATTTACCCATTAAACAGTTCAGATACAGGTTAGCACAACCTTCAAAGAGACACAGAGACAATAATACTATTTTACTCAAGTATCATTATAAATGTTAATATTCCTTTTTTTTTGATCTTTGAATTAAAACTATAGCAATAGACAAGACTTGTTTGCTGTCATCACAAGACCTGAGCAAACATCTCCCCTACTACCTCTAACAATGCAGACTTGCATTTCAAAGCTCTAGTCATTTACATATCTTCCTAACCAGTCCTTAAGGTTCACCCATGGGTCAGGTCAGTCTGTGAGTTAATTAACTCTTTCTGGCCCTGTCATCTTTCAATGAGATATTATATCACAGTCATAACGTCACACCTCCCCCACTGCGAGGTGCCACATGATGTATTGGGGCACCACTGAGCCCACCTGTTCCCCCAGCCTGGGCTCCCTTACGCCTGCTGAGCCAGGCCCTCGAGCCTCCTCCAGCACACGCAGGTAGGGACACCCCCAGCCGCAGAACAACAGACACGGAGCTCAGCTCTGCGGGGGAAGGCTTCAGCCAGGGAAGAGCCCAGCACTCCAGGGCACCCCCCCCTCCGGGGTGCAAACCCCCAGTTGTGGTGCCGGGCGCTGCACAGAGACCCGCCCGGCGCGAGCTCGGGACGTTCGCCCCCTCCCGCCATGGGGCGGAAGAGCTGCGCAGCGTTTCGCCCCCAGTTACCAAGTCCACAAGCTGCTTTTAGGGAAAACAAGAAAGAAGTTTATTAATGACACAGGATAGATTGTAAGTGATTATAAGGGTTGGCCAACAGCTGGAACCAGCAAATAAAACAAACACGGAAACTTAACTGAAGAAACTGGTTCCAAGCTGTGATTGCTCCTCCTAAATGTTGTTTGAAGCAGGTTGCCGAGTTTCTTGAAGGCAAACTGCTCTTGCAGCTTAAAACTCCAGGGATTCCTGTCCCAGGTTTTCCATCATGGAGTCCAGAACCAGGGGCCGGGATCACGTGAAGTCAGAGGCGCTTTGTCCCGTCCCAGGCAGGTGGCAGAGGAGCATCTTCAAAGACGTATTGTTCTTCCCAGCCGGACTGACGGCTGCTGTCTGCTGGGCGTTCCCCAGGGGGAAACCCACCGGTCGTTGTTACAGAGTCGATGTTCCTAACTTCGGATACGGGCCTGAGACGTGCGTACAAACAGGATAATCACATGCAGCCGATCGTCACCTTTCTAATGATACCTCACATGCCTCCTCCTGCACGAAATAGATCACGGTGATGCTCACAGGCGTGCGCAGCACATTTCAGTAGGGTGTGCACCCAGGGAGCCCCGCCCTAGCCCCGCCCCTGACCTGCCTTAGCCCCGCCCCACCTGCCCCCATCCACTACTTCCTGCCCCCTGACTGCCCCCCTCAGAACTCCCAACCCCCCCCCCCGCTCCTGGGACCCCTGCCTCTAACTGCCCCACAGGACCCCACCCCCATCCAAGCCTCCCTGCTCCCTGTCCCCTGACTGCCCTCCCAGGACCATACTTGCTCCCTGTCCCCTGACTACCCTGACCCCTATCCACCCCCTAACAGACCCCGGGACTCCCATGCCCCATCCAACCCCCCCCTGACTGCCGTCTCCAGAGACCCCCCCACCCCTAACCCCCCACCCCCAGGATCCCACCCACTATCCAACCCACCCTGCTCCCTATCCCCTGACTGCCCCAACCCATTATCCAACACCCCCCACCCCGGCCCTGGACCCCTTACCATGAGGCTCCTAGCGGCATGTTTTGCTCCACGCAGAGTCAGACACGCTGCCCCGGGCATGGGTGGCAGGTCTGTAGAAATTTTGGTGATGCCCAGAACCTGCCCCCACCAACTCCGTCCCCCACCTGCCTAAGGTTGTGGGAGGGAGTTTGGGTGGGGGGAGGAGGTCTGGGGTGCAGGTCCTGGGCTGAGGATTAGGGTGCAGGAGGGATGCAGGGTGCAGGCTCTAGGATGGAGTTTGGGTGCTGGATGCAGGCTCCGGGCTGGGGCAGGGGGTGGGTGTGCAGGAGGGGGTGAGGGGTGCAGGCTCTGGGACAGAGTTTGGGTGCAGGCTCTGGGGTGGGGGCATAGGAGGGGGTGAGGGGCGCAGCCTCTGGGAGGGAGTTTGGGGGTGGGAGAGGGTGCAGAGGAAGGGGGTGCAGGCTCTGGGAGGGAGTTTGGGGGCAGGTGGGGTGATTGGGAAGGGGGAGGGGGTGCACCCTCTGGGAGGGAGTTTGGGGATAGGAGGGGGTGCAGGGGTGAGGGTGTGGGGGTTGAGGATGAGGGGTTCAGGATGCAGGAGGCAGCTCAGGACTGGGGCAGAGGATTAGGGCACGGGGGGATGAGGGGTTCAGGATGCAGGAGGCGGCTCAGGGCTGGGGCAGAGGATTAGGGCACGGGGGGATGAGGGGTTCAGGATGCAGGAGGCGGCTCAGGGCTGGGGCAGAGGATTAGGGCACGGGGGGATGAGGGGTTCAGGATGCAGGAGGCGGCTCAGGGCTGGGGCAGAGGATTAGGGCACGGGGGGATGACGGGTTCAGGATGCAGGAGGCGGCTCAGGGCTGGGGCAGAGGATTAGGGCACAGGGGGATGAGGGGTTCAGGATGCAGGAGGCGGCTCAGGGCTGGGGCAGAGGATTAGGGTGCGGGGGGATGACGGTTCTGGCTGGGGCTGGGGCTGAGGGTTTGGGGCATTGGAGAGGCTCAGGGCTAGGGCGGAGGGCAGTGTACGGGCAGCCTGCCCTGCCGTTAGGAGGTGGGGGCCACTAGGACCCTGGGGCAGCGGACAGCAGTTGCTGCCGGGAGCCGCTGCTTTCTTCCAGGCAGGGACGCGGCGGGGGGGGGGGGCAGGGAGGGAGACCCGTGGGGTGGGGGGAGGTGCTCCAGGCAGGGCCGGGGGAGAGACCCGGCTGCAGAGATTGGTGGAGCCGAGCCCCCGGCCCTGAATATTCCTGGAGCCTGGCTCCAGGGGAGGGGGCGGCTTGCTGCGCCGGGAGAGTGGAGCCATTTCCCCACCCCTGCATTAGGGTGCCTGGGCACACCGGCACACCCCGCGCGCACGCCTGCGGTGATGCTACACGTGACGTTGCACTCCCGATGATTTTATGAAAATATGCTAATGAGTGTGACTATCTCGTAACTGGAATATGCTTCATTAAAGGATCGCTTGTAAGGTATCATGACAATCTACTGAGTACGGTCATCGTATTTGTATAAACGTGTCACTCTTGTATCTGAACTATCGCTCTGAGGGCCTATTGTAATTATGCAAAGTGGGGGCCATTAATGGTGGTTTGGGATCTTGACGGCTCCCAGCAACCAGGACAATTGAGTGGCTGGCTCCGTTTGCAGGCAGACCTTCCTGTGAGTCAGGCTGGGAGGAGTGAAGGCTTGGGGTGACCATGTCACCTGAACTGCAATCCATCTTTAACCTGGTGCTTTTCCAGTGAGAAGCAGGTGTGGGACCCCAGAGAGACGAAGGATTCCCGCCTTGTGCACAAGGTATCTAAGTGGGTGGAACAGAACAAAGGGAGCGGCCATCATGAGCAATCCCCTAGCTACCACCTGAGCTGGAACCAGGGCTGTACCGGGGGTGAGGATTGGGCCCAGACTAGTAAGGCATCCAGCCTGTGAAAGAAGCTTATTGAAACATCTCTGAGGGTGAGATTTGGTCTGTATTCAGTTTTCTTACTGTACTAGGCTTAGACTTGCGGGTTTTATTTTATTTTGCTGGGTAATTCACTTTGTTCTGGCTGCTATTACTTGGAACCACTTAAATACTCCTTTTTATACTTAATAAAATCACTTTTGACTATTAATTAACCCAGAGTATGTATTAATACCTGGGGGGGGGGAGGACAGCTGTGCATATCACCCCTGAAGGCGAGACAACAAATCAGGGAGAACAGTGGAAAACCCCAAGATTAACCCCACTTATGGACTAACGGCTCCAGAATGACCTTGCAAAATCCAGAGTAAAGTGGGAATTTACAAGTATAAAGCCGGGGTGTTTTGCCAGAGAACTCTGGGGTCAGGCCCAGGGCCGCCCAGACGATTCAGGGGGCCTGGGGTCTTCGGCGGTGGGGGGCTCCCGCTTCGGCGGTAATTCGGTGGCAGGGGTGTCCTTCCGTCCCGGGACTCACCGCTGAAGTGCCCCGAAGACCCGTGGCGGGGGGGGTCCTTCCGCTCCGGGACCCGCTGCCGAAGTACCCTGAAAACCCGGCACTTTGGCAGCGGGTCCCTGTAGCGTAGCTAGTGGGGTGCAGGGGAAGCAGGTGCTTCCCCTCAGCACATTTTGAAAAAAGCCGCCCCTTAGGCGGGGTTAACATGGTGCCAGAGGTGGGGCCCACGCTCCGCTCTGAAGCTGGGTCTGCCTGGCTTCCCTCAGCCTGCTGCATACCCCGATCAGCTGTGTCTCCCAGCAGGCGGGAGACAGCTGATCCCGCAGCAGGGAGGGGAAGAACTGAGCTCCGGCAAGCTGGGCTCCCGGGGAGGAGGAGAGGCTGGGGCCTTGGGGAAGAAGGGGGTCGGTCAGGGCATGCCCCTATAGGGGGCAGGGGCACCCACCCACCAGTTAACTGTTTATGGGGCCAGTGGGGGCCCACGAGCCATCAGCTGTTCGGCAGGGGCAGTAGGGTAGCTAGCTAGGGGAGTGCGAGTGCTTGCTGTGTCTGGTGGCCAAAAACCAGCTAATCAGCGAGGGGAACTGCCCCTGGAGCAAGGGGCTGAGCAGCTGAGAGACCCCACCTCGTTCTCCTACCTCTGCAGCAGCAGCTCCTAACCTCTCACCCAACTAAAGGCAACCAGTAGCAGCAGCTGGGAAGTGTATTTCAAAGAGGGTCTTTCTTGTGGTGAGGGTGGCTGGGGGGGACTGGAAACCCCCCAGGTGGCTGCGAGAGCCGGCACCTGGCTGCTGGCGGGATGGCCGTCTGCATGGTGGGGGGCAGGGGGCTCAGCCAGAGGCATCTCCAAAAACATCCCCTGCACCCGGGCAGCTGGATCAGGCAGGAGCAGCGCCAGGGTTTCTGGCGCCCTAGGCAGCATCCGGGGGGCGGCATTTTGTGCGCTCCCCACGGGGCGCGCGGGAGCTTCCGGTTCCGCTCCCATCGCGCCGCCGAAGCAGGACCCTCCGCCGAAATGCTGCCGGCGACAGCGGCAGTCCCTGAGCTGCTCCATTGCCTGCCGCTGTTTTCCGCGGCACGTCGGCAGAAGGTCCTTCTTCGGCGGCGCGACGGGAGCGGAACCGGAAGCTCCCGTGCGCCCCGTGCGGAGCGCACAAAATGCCGCCCCCCCCACCCAAATCCTGGTGCCCTAGGCGACTGCCGGCCAGGGGACCAGGACAGGCATTGATGGGGGGGGGGGGGAGGCGCATCTCCCAGTCTCCTGTGGGGTGGGGTGTCCCTGCTTGCCCCCCCTGCCCAGGCAGAGACAGTGGCCTTGTAGTGCGCTGATGTAAGCAGAGTCAGGATGAGCTCTACCCTGACATCTGGTGGCAAATTATGAGGAGTGGGCACAGGAATTTCAAGCATTTGCATTGGAGTGGGGAAAGGAATTTCAGGAATGTGCATTTGCAAACCCACTCCACTTAGCATAGCGCACAGCAGCCAGGTTATTTTCACAGCTGTGGGATCCCCAATTTCTTTGTTATTGGGGCAGGAGGAATAAAATGTTGTCACCCTGGTTAAGTAAATGAGGAACTACAAAACTGTCTTATGATAAAGGGTTTCATTATCAACTAAATAGTACTTGCTAGACAAGGGACATGGGATCCAAAAACCCAGTGCATTGAGAGAGGCTGGGGACAGGTATCTGTACCTAGTGGTGCAGGCTCCTTGTGTGAGCTGAAAGCACCAGCCCCACCTATGCCGCTCTCCATTGTGGAATATCAGAGTTGATTTTTGATTCCCTCAAGAATCTAGATACAGGTTACTGAGCTGAACTCACTTTGGGCTAATGGTGCACTAGCACTGGGGCTCCCCTACTGTGAGCTGAAATCACTAAAGAGCTGGAATTGCTGAGCTGAGAGCACTGAGTACTGTGCTAACTAGTGGGGGAGCCTGAAGCTATATGGTAGAGCGGCGTGGAGCAGTTCGTGGAGACACGGAGTGAGTGGAGCCGAGCAGTTTGTGGGGACGGCTGGCGCGGATCATGGGACGGCTGGCGGAGCAGAGCAGCTGGCGGAGCGGAGCAGTTTGCGGGGACGGCTGGAGGAGCAGTTCGTGGAGAAGGCGGGAGCAGAACCCCACGGACCACGTAAGGTGCCCCTTTCCACCCAGGCTGGGGGTGAGGACAGGGACCTCTGCAGATAGACTCTCGAACTCTGGGGCTGCACTGACCCGGGACAGAGACTTTTGGATTGTGGGATTGTTGGGACTGTGGGTGATCTTTGGGTTGCTGGACTCTAGGGACATTTGGGATATTGGACTTTGGAGTCTTGGGGTGATTTGGGGGTTGCTGGACTCGAGAGCCCGTGGAGAAGGACACGGCCCAATTTCCTGGGGTGGATCTTTGCTCACGGTTTAATCTATGAACACTAATTCAGGTGTTTTCCCAATTTAATGCTCGTGTTTATCTCATGTAATTAAACCTTTTCTGTTACACCGAGACTCTGTGCTTGCGAGAGGGGAAGTACTGCCTCTTTGAGGCGCCCAGGGGTGTGTGTAAGATTTTCCCAGGTCGCTGGGTGGGGGCTCGAGCTGGTTTCGCATTACGTGGTAGGGAAGGGCCCCCTATGTATTGAACCCGGCCCTTGCTGCTATCAATTCGGCCTGGCAGAAGGGTTACATTTTTGGGGGCTCGTCCGGGATGCTGGGTCAGTACCCCTCGCAAGCACATCTTGAGTGATCCATTGAATTGGGAAAACCCCAAATTGCCTTGTTGTTTTGATCTGTTGCATTTGAAAAAGATTAGAGTTTGTATAATGGCCCTACTCTTGTTAGAGGACTGGTGCAAGGGGATGAATATTGACCCCAGGAACTGTCTTCTGGTAACGGGGGTGCTGGAGGCAGTTGATGAGGGCTCAATAGAAACTATCTTAAGGTCATCCACTGAGGACCTGCGTAAGTGCAAAATGCATGGGTGTGTTTTTGTGAGGGAGGCGGGGGCTTTTGCTGTACTGTGTGAGCTGCCCTCGGCTGTGGACCCTCTATAGGTTCCAGGCACGATAGCAGTGGAAGATGGTGAGTGAAAGGTAATAACCACTGGGAGCCAGCCCTCACCAGCCCCTACCCCTGATGTAGAGTTTTTGAAGAAAATGTCGGCCTTTTTGGGGAAAGAGGGAAAAACTTTGGCTGATATGCCGGGTCTGTTGGGCCTTAAGCCGGGAGCCCCACACCGGGATCCTGCTCCTTCACCTGATGAGTGGGTGAAGGCTTTGGGGCAAGCCTTAGAGAAAATTATGCCACCCCACCCTGAGTCAAGCCCCTATCGTCAACTGAGGTTGTTTTCTGGGGATCCCACCCCAATACCTGTGGAGGAAGCATTTGAACCCTGGTTGGAGCACACCGCTGAGATGCTGCAGGAGTGGGCGGTGCCTGATGCTGAAAAGAGAAGGCGACTAGTAGAGTGTCTCAGGGGGCCAGCCCTAGATGTGATTCACACCCTGAAGCTTGGTAACCCAGGGGTCAAGGTGAAGGACTGCCTGGAGGCCCTGGATCACGCCTTTGGGAGAACTGAGGGTTCAGAGGATGTTTATTGCAAGTTCCTCAATGCGAGGCAACAAAAGGGAGAGAAGGTTTCTGCCTATATCCAGAGGTTGGAGAAGTTATTACAGAGAGCCATCATGAGGGGAGCAGTAGCAGTTGAGCAAATGGACCGGACTAGATTGGCTCAGGTTGTGAGAGGAATTCAGTATCAGAACCCAGTCCCTCTCCACCTTCGATTAAGGGAACGGCAAGATAATCCACCAAGTTACTCTTGCCTAATAAAAGAGGTCCGAGAGGAAGAAGAGAGGCAGGCAGCTGGCGAGGTTTGGGAGGTGCAGCAACCCCTGGCAACTGGCACAACATCCATGCGGATGCCCAAGGCACTAATGGTGAATCCTCAAGAGGAACTTACCCAGCGAGTGCAGGCCCTGACACAGAAAGTGACTGAACTAGAGAATACCTTTGATTCAGCCAAGACTTCGCGGTGCAAGGAACCCTCTGGTACCCAGGTCCAGAGGACCACGTTTAGAACCTCTGCACCACCCCGACAGCAGGGGAAAGGACAATCCTTCTTCTGCTACCGGTGTGGCCAGGGTGGGCACATTGCTGCGAGGTGTCAGAATGCAGAGAATCCCATCAAAAGCTGAGGACCACCTGGGGAAAGTCGGGAAACGGCCCCAGGGCCTGGGAAGGGAGCCGCCTCGGCCTGCAGGAGGTGGAGGCTCCCCTGGAAGGAACCACGCGGCCCGAATCCCCCCAGGATTGATAGGACCCGGAGCGGAGGTCACTGTAAAGGTTGAAGGGACAGAATGTAGAGCCGTGCTTGACATGGGATCCCAGGTGACCATCATATTCCAGTCGTTCTACCAGCAGATGCTTGGGCATCTGCCCATACGGCCCCTGACAGGGCTTGGCCTGTGTGGCCTCAGCATGGAGGAATACCCCTATCAGGGCTATGTCATAGTACACCTGGAATTCCCAGAAGAGATTGCTGGGGTCAGACAGGAGGTGGACACTGCTGCTTTAATATGCCCTGACCCCAAAGGAGCCTCTGATGTGTCTGTACTAATAGGGACCAACTCCAGCCTCTTTAGGATACTTGCCGATTACTGCAGACAGCAAGCAGGAGACCAATATCTGAACACCTTGGTGATACACACACACTGTGCCGCGGCCTACAGAAAAATTGAGGACACAAGAAAAGTGATGCCGGATTTGCCAGTGGGAGCACTGAGGTATGCGGGCCCGGTCCCTTTCGTGGTGCCTGCAGTGTCAGAAAAGGAGGTGATTGTCCGGAGTACCTGCCTAAAAGGCAGTAAGGGAACATTAGCTGTGGCAGAGCAGCCAGCTGAGGGAGGGCTCCCAGAAGGAGTGCTGGTTCTCAGTGGAGTCATAACCCTACCTGCTGAAGCCCAGGAGGAGGTGACTATCCTGGTTGCTCATGAAACATGCTGTGATGTGTTTGTAAAACCCGGGCAGAAGATTGCAGACATCTTTGAGCCTGAAAGCATGGTGAGACCGCAGCGTGAAGCTGAAGTTCCAATGATAGATCCTGCAAAGTTTGACTTCGGGGACTCACCACTGTCCGAGGAGTGGAAAGATCGCCCGAGGAAGAAGCTTTGTGAGAGATCCAAGGTGTTCTCACTACATGAGTGGGACGTGGGATGTGCCAAAGGAGTGGAACACCACATCAGGCTACAAGATCCCCGACCCTTCAGGGAGAGGTCTAGGAGGATTGCCCTCTCTGAGATGGAAGACGTACGCCATCATCTTCAAGAGCTGATCGCGGCGGGTATCATTACAGAGTCCCGAAGCCCCTATGCCTCACCCATTGTGGTCGTTGGTAAGAAGAGTGGAAAAATCCGGATGTGTATTGACTATCGCACCCTAAACAGGCGCACTACAGTTGATCAATACACCATGCTTAGAGTACAAGATGCCTTGGACTGTTTGCTGGGTAGCCAGTGGTTCTCTGTGTTGGATCTTTGGAGTGGATACTACCAGATCCCTCTGGGAGAAGAGGATAAGGAGAAGACAGCCTTCATCTGCCCGTTAGGGTTCTACCAGTTCGAACGCATGCCCCAAGGGATTTCTGGAGCACCTGCCACATTTCAACGACTTATGGAAAAAGTCGTGGGGGACATGAATTTATTGCAAGTGTTAGTTTACTTGGATGACCTGATTGTGTTTGGAAGAACCTTGGAGGAACATGAAGAAAGACTTCTTAACGTGCTCGATAGGTTGGAGGCATATGGTTTGAAGCTTTCAATTGGCAAATGCCAGTTCTGCCAAACCTCAGAGAGGTATGTGGGTCACATCGTGTCCCAAGAGGGTGTGAGTACTGATCCTGATAAAATAGAAGCACTCACTACCTGGCCACGTCCAAGCAACTACAGAGAACTCAAGACCTTTCTTGGATTTAATGGCTACTACCGCAGATTTGTGAAGAACTATGCCACGACTGTAAAACCTTTGAATGATCTTACCAGGGGATATCAGTCCAGCAAGAACAAATCTAAGACCAAGAATAAAGGGCCTTCCGTGCAGATACACTATGGCCCCTTCGAACCCTTTGGGCCACGGTGGGATGAGAGATGTGAGAGGGCTTTTTGGGAAATCATTACTCGCCTAACTCATGCTCCCATCCTAATCTTTGCTGATCCAAGCAAACCGTTTATCCTGCATGCTGATGCCAGTTTGGAGGGTCTGGGAGCAGTACTGTATCAGGAGGTGGAAGGCAACCACAAACCTGTAGCCTTCGCCAGCCGAGGGCTGTCTGACAGTGAAACTCGCTATCCCATCCACAAGCTGGAGTTCTTGGCCTTAAAATGGGCCATCACTGAGAAATTTCGAGACTACTTGTCTGGTGCTCAGTTCCAGGTGTGGACAGACAACAACCCACTGACTTATGTGTTAACAAGTGCTAGGTTGGATGCTACAGGGCAGAGATGGGTGGCCGCCTTGGCTAGCTATGAGTTCAGCATTCAATACTGATCTGGGAGAAGCAATGTAGATGCCGATGCATTGTCCAGACGTCCGCAGGCACCTGAAGTTGCTGTGATACCCACGGATGGAGTGAGAGCTATTTGCAGCGTGAGTCGCCGAGAGGCGGAGGCCCATGAGAGCCTTCATGGATGCGTTGCTGAAGCTTTGGGCCTGCCCCCTGAATGCTGCCTTCTGCTTCGGTGAACTATATTGCTTTGGACCAATCTCCCTTGCCCGTGCTCAGTGCGGCTGACTGGCAGGAAGCCCAGCTGCAAGATATTGACATTCGTGATACGCTACTTGCCAAAAGGGAGGGGCGAAGCCCGGCTGCGGTTGTCCCGCCCAACCCAGAGGGCAAACTACTATTGAGAGAATGGACCAAACTAAAACTGATTCAGGGAGTGCTACACCGCGTGACCACAGACCCTCTGCAAAAGCAACGGAACCAACTAGTGCTGCCGAAAGAGTACAGAGCCCTGGCCATGAGGGCCCTGCGTGATGACTTTGGACAGTTAGGAATGGAGAGGACCCTGGAACTTATCCGCAATAGGTTCTATTGGCCCCGGATGGCCGAAGATGTTCGCAGGAAATGCGAAACCTGCGCTCGATGTGTCCAAAGGAAAACTCTGCCCACGAGGGCTGCATATCTGAAGAACATCACCAGCAACAAACCTCTGGAGCTGGTTTGCATTGATTTCTTGTCCTTCGAAGTAGACAAGAGGAATATTGGGAACATTCTAGTCGTGACCGACCATTACACGCGATATGCGCAGGCATATCCCACACGTGATCAGAAGGCCACCACTGTCGCTCGAGTACTGTGGGAAAAATATTTCTCAGTTTATGGATTCCCAGCCCGGATACACTCGGATCAGGGGAGGGATTTTGAGAGTCGCCTTCTAAAGGAGGTGCTAAGAATAGCAGGGATTAAAAAGTCGAGGACAACGCCGTATCACCCGCAGGGTGACCCTCAGCCAGAGAGGTTCAACCGAACCCTGTTAGATATGTTGGGGACTTTGTGGCCAGAGCAAAAAGCAACCTGGAGCCAACATGTCGCATTTCTGGTGCACGCCTACAACGCCACAAAGAACGACGCTACGGGAGTCACCCCATATCTCTTGATGTTTGGGCGAGAACCAAGATTACCCATAGACCTGTGCTTTGGTGTATCCGAGGATGGAGATAGCTATGAAACTCATCAGCAATATGTATCCCGACGATGAGAAAAGCTGCGGGATGCTTATCACTTAGCTGCATCTGCAGCTCGGAAGAACGCAGACCGCAACAAACATCGATATGATGCCAGGGTACGTCTGCAAGAGCTCCAGGCAGGGGACAGAGTCCTGCTGCGAAATTTGGGTATTGCTGGCAAACACAAGATAGCTGACAGATGGAAGGCAATACCTTACTTGGTGATGGAAAAGCTAGGAGACCTGCCGGTCTACAAGATCGAACCTGAAGAGGGTCCAGGGCAGACAAAGACCGTGCATAGAAACCGTTTGCTCCCGGTGGGGGAATTGGTGGGCAGCCCTTATGACATGGGCCACAACAGGGCAACTGGGCAGAACGAAGGTGCTGGACCCAAGCCGCCTTCCAACGTGGACAGCCGGCCCCCTGCAGCTAACCTACCCCTACTCAGCACCTCTGAGAGTGAGTCTGAGGAGGAAGACACAACCAGGGCGTATCCTGGGATGAAGACAAGGCTTCAGTCTCAATCAGCTGAATCAAAAGAGAGCACCCCCTCTTCCGCCTTGGCAGAAGTATTTAGGCCCATTCCTGACACCCCTGCCCCTGAGCCACTGGTGGGACCCCCATGTGATGACACACACAGTTTATTGAACAGTGGAGACATACAGGTAGAGGATGTCCTGAGCACTTTCGACCCTCCACGGTTAGAATTAGAAATGCAGGGGCCTATGCCAGTATCCGAGGGGACCTCACAGGACACCTCCCCATCCGTCGCTCAAGCAGATGTCCCCCCTACCACAGCAACAGAAATTCTCAATAGGCGAGACAGGATAATAAGACCAGTGAGATGGTTAACTTACGATGCACCTGGGGTGACTAGTGAGGAGCCAATACATTTCTCTCTGAGGCCCTTTGGAAGGGACCAGTGAGTTGGTATAGCAGGGAATGTGATTTGTCGGGACGACAAATTCTCGGCTGGGGGGAGGATGTAAGCAGAGTCAGGATGAGCTCCACCCTGACATCTGGTGGTAAATTATGAGGCGTGGGCAAAGGGATTTCAAGCATTTGCATTGGTGTGGGGAAAGGAATTTCAGGAATGTGCATTTGCATTGGCAAACCCACTCCACTTAGCATAGCCCTCAGCAGCCTGGGATGGTTATTTTCACAGCTGTGGGATCCCTAATTTCTTTGTTATTGGGGCAGGAGGAATAAAATGTTGTCACATGTGGCTGTATTTATCTCATTGTGCTGATGGTGCTGCTTCCTTGGCGTGATGAGGACATTATGCTAAGATGAATCGTGACAATAGTGTCCTGGTGTGATGGTGGTCGCTCTGTGCTGGTCATGGGAATCTTGCATTTTTGTAGGGTGGGTTGGTGTAACCCTGTTGTTCCCAGGAAATTGGAGCCGCAAGGTGGGTGAGGTAATATCTTTTACTGAAGCAACTTTTGTTCAGGAGAGAGACAGACAGACAAGCTTTGGAGCTTTCACGGAGTCTTTTCTTCTTCCTTGTGACAAACTGGGAATGTTCTTAATGTTTTCTCTGAATACTGTGGGGGGGCCTCAGTTTCTGGCCGACCCTCTGTCGCCTGGCAACTAATGGCCAGGCCCTTCCCCCCTGCAAGGGGATGCTAAAGGTGTGGGAGGACAAAGAGATCAGGTGACCTCCTGGCCCGGGGAAGGAGCTGAGCAGAGGAGGGGCTGGAGGGGGTTGTGAGTCTGGAGCTGGCTGGGGACGAGGAGTGAAGTGCAGACGTGGGGGTCTGGCTCACTGCCCCCCGGAATGGACCCGGCCGAGGGGTCTGGTTCGCTGTACCTACAAGCTCTGTGTTAGACCCTGTTCCTGTCATCGAATAAACCTCTGTGTTACTGGCTGGCTGAGAGTCACGTCTGACTGCGGAGTGGGGGGGCAGGACCCTGTGGCTTCCCCAGGACCCCGCTGGGGCGGGCTCGCTGGGGGAAGCGCACGGAGGGGCAGAGGATGCTGAATGCTCCAAGGAGAGACCCAGGAGGTGAAGACCTGTGAGCTTCTTGCCCTGGGGACAGTCTGCTCCAAGGGAGAGGAGGCTCCCCAAAGTCCTGACTGGCTTGGTGGGGAGCAGTTCCAGAGCATCGCCCGGGGACTCCGTGACAACTGGTGGCAGCGGCGGGATGTACTGCACCCCGTGAATGGCGATTCTTGCAGTAAGTGACTGGGGAGCAGTAAAATGAAGGAGGGATGATGAGGACCAGGCGTGCTGAAGGCTCAGAGAGGGACGGTTTCAGGGGTACGGTTAACCTCTGGGAGTGTGTGACCAGCGAGAAGGACGGTTGGAGGAACGGGGTCCCCCTGAGGACGGCAGTGAGCAGTCTCAGGGATGGAGGCGCTGGCTGCTTGACCCTGGGAGAAAGAAGGATTTTTGCAGTACCAGGGTTCCCCTGGGGATTGCAGGAGCGGTCCCAGGGGCGGAGGAGGCTGCAGCTCAACCCTGGCAAAGAGGTGGTGACCATGAGAAGGGCTGGCGCACCAGGGGTTCTTCCTGGAAACCGTGGGGAGTGGCTTTGTGGGGAGCAGTTCCAGAGCGTCGCCCAGGGACTCCGGGACCTTCCTGAAGAAGCGTCCTGTGAAAGCGCCAAAGCTCGTCTCTCTCACCAACCGAAGCTGGTCCAATAAAATATATCACCTCACCCACCTTGATCTATATCACCCCCCCCATTACCTCACCCACCTTGATCTATATCCCCCCCGCCCATATTACCTCACCCAGCTTTCCAGGACTGAGGTTTCATGATGACATGGGAAGTGCTCTGACTGGTCCTGACTTCTCTGTATCAGCCCCTCTTGCGCTGCAGCCCAGTACCTGGGGGCTGGGGGCGAGATCAGGGACTCACGGACCCAGCTGGGAGGGGAAGGGCACCTCCTCCTCGGCCTCTCTCGCTCGCTGCCTCCTTTTCCCCGAGTGCCTCATGATGCACAGAGCCAGCGTGGCCGGGTGCTGCATTGGAGTCTCCCAGGGCAGCCCCCCACCCCCCTCTCCCCCATGCGAACCCCCAACAGACCCTGCCCACCTCTGTCTGATTGTCTCCCATATGCGGGGGACTGTGCCCCCCCCCCGCGCCTGTGTGCTGCCTGCTTCCAGGGCCCGCAGATCGCAGAGCAGCCCCCTCAGGAGAGATGAGGGGCTGTCCCCGCGGGTGCGTGCGCAGCCCCCCGGAGTGCCGCTTTGTCCCGTTATAGCTGACTTTGTGTTAGATCGGGTCGCGTTATAGCGAGGTAGAGGTGTAATCTGATATGTCGGGTGGTGCCTTTTGAATGTGTTCGCTCCCCCTGATGTTAGAACCTGGCTGCGCCAGTGGCAGGTCCCGGAGCGGAAGGACCCCCCTGCCGCGGGTCTTTGGAGCACTTCGGCGGCGGGTCCCGGAGCGGAAGGACCCTCCCCCCACCGTGGGTCTTCGGGCCACTTGGGCGGCGGGTCCCGGAGTGGAAGGACACCCCCCCCCGCCGCCGAATTGCCACCGAAGACCCGGAGCAGAAGAAGTTCCAGGAGCCCAGGCCCCGCGAGAGTTTTCCGGAGCCCCCGGAGCGAGTAAAGGGCTCCAGGGCCCCTGAAAAACTCTCGTGGGGGCCCCTGCGGGGCCCGGGGCAAATTGCCCCACTTGCTCCCCCCTCTGGGCGGCCCCGGTCAGGCCTGCAAAGCCTCAGAGCATCGGCTCGCGACCGACGGAGCCCAGCTCCTCCCTCGTGCTCAGTCTAACTGGCCATTAGATTGACTGGAGCTACGACAGGCTGGGAACTATAAGACTGTGTGTGTGTGTGTGTGTGTGTGTGTGTGTGTGTGTGTGTGTGTGTGTGTGTGTGTGTGTGTGTGAGATTGAAGGCACAGGCTGTATTTTCAATAAACGTGGCGTGTCGCCTTTCCCCCCGAAAAAGACCTTGTGTGCTTCTTATAAGCATAACCTCACCACTAGACCCCACTTCCGTCCCAGAGCCGGGGACAGAACCCAGGCGTCCTGGCTCCCAGCCCCCCTCGCTCTAACCTCCCAGACCCGGTGACACCATGTCACGGAGTGTAGGGGGATCAGGTCCTGCACCCCCGGCTCCCTGCCGATTCACCAGGACTCTCAGCCAGCCAGTAAAGCAGAAGGTTTATTTAGACGACAGGAACACAGTCCAACACCGGTTTTGCAGGCACAGATAACCGGATCCCCCCGGTTAGGTCCATTTTGGGGGCCTTACAGCCCCCCTCGGGGATCAGAGCCCTTTCTCCCTGCTCCCCTGTTTCCCCAGCCAACAACAGTCTGCACAGCCCTCTCTGGCCCCTCCTCTCTCCTCCGCTTCCTTCCCGGGGCAGGAGGTCACCTGACCCCTTTGTCTCCAACACCTTTAGATGCACCTTTGCAGGGAGGGGCCGGGCCATCATTTGCTAGGAGACGGAGCTTCAGGCATTTGGCTGCATGGCCTTTTGCTGCTAGAAACTTAGGATCTGTACCCAGCCCCCAGTGCGAACAGTCCCACTTCGTCACACCTCTCCCCCCTTCGAGACCGAACTGAGCGGGGTCACTCCAGCCCGTGACCTGGGGAAGTTCGAACCCACCTACATTCCCACAGAGGCCCCAGGGTCCCCCCCGTTCTGGGGGAAGAGTCACCCCAGGTCATTCCAGTTTCCTGCCCCCCTGTAGGTCGGGGGGGCTCGAGGGCACTTGCAGGTTGCAGGGGGGAAGCTTATGCCGCCCGCGCCCTTTCCCCACCCCAGTACCCCTGGGGTGCACGCGGGGCTGGGGCCTTCTCCCCACGTTCCAGTCTGGGGGGCTGTGATTCGGGCTCTCTCGGTTCAGAGCCCCCCTTCTGACCCTGGCCCCCCTCTGGACAGGCTCCTCGGGGCGGGGCCCGGGCCTTACAGCCATCTTCCCCCTGTCCCGGGCCTTCCTCCCCCTCTGGCAGAAGTCACAGCAGCGGCAGTGCTGCCGGACATGGGCAGAGACCCCAGGCCAGTAATAGTTCTGCAGCAGCCGCTGCTGGGTACGCCAGGCTCCCGGGTGCCCTGAGGGGGGAATGTCATGGGCCTGGCACAGCAGCTGGTGGTGATACTCCTGGGGTGCCACCAGCTGCCTCCTGATCCCCCCTGACTCCATCTTCCCTGGGGGAGCCCATTCTCGGTACAGGAACCCCTTCTCCCACAGGAACCTTTTCCGGCCACCTCGTCCCATGGTCTGTCCCCCCCCGAGGTTGGCCAGGTCCCCTATCCTCCGCAGGGAGGGGTCTTCCCGCACCGCGGCCTGGTACTCAGCTGCTGGGGCAGGGGGGGGGATCTGCTCTCTCTCACCGGCTGGGTCCGGGGCCACAGCCTCTCTGAGCCCTGTCCCTGGGCGTTCCCTCCCCACCAGGTCAGGGTCCGGTGCCCCGGGAAGAGTGCCTTCCCCGGTGTCAGGGTGCAGAGCCCTGCGCCGACTCTGACTACGGTTCACGGCCGGGGCACCCCGGGTGTTACTGGGCCAATCCTCAAGATCCCCCCCCATTAACACCTCCGTGGGCAAATGCGGGTGCACCCCCACGTCCTTCGGGCCCTCCTTGTCCCCCCACTTTAGGTGCAACCTCGCCACAGGCACCCTGAGTGGGGTCCCGATCACACCCCTTAGGGTCAGGTAGGTGTTGGGCACCATCCGATCTGGGTCCACCACCTCGGGCCGGGCCAGCATCACCTCTGTGCCTGTGTCCCAGTACCCAGTGGCCTCCCTCCCGTCTACCTCCAGGGGAACAAGGCACTCGCTCCGGAGGGGCAGCCCTGTGCCCACCCTGTAAACCCAAAACTCAGGGCGGGGAGCATCCAGCCCCTCGGAGGGGCCGACCCGGGGCCCCCCTCCCTCCTTCGCAGGGGGTACGCGGCCAGCCCCCCTTTCCTGCGAACGCTGCCCCTCATCCGGCTGGGTCTCTACCAGGTTGACCCGGTGTGGGGTTGGTCTGCTCAGTTTGTCCCGGAGCTTGGGGCACTGGGCCCGTATGTGGCCCGGTTGGCCACATTGATAGCAGCCCATGTCTCGTGGGTCCCCTCGAGTGGGACGGCTGGACCTGACGCCAGATGTTTCCCTTTGGTGGGGGCTCTCCCTCGGCCCCTTCTGGGAGGTCCCATGGGGACTCTCTCTCTGCGTTGAGACAGACCTGCTCCTTCAAGACGCCTCCCTGCTATCCTCTGCCCAACGGTCCACAAACTCGTCGGCCAGCTGGCCTGCATGCTGCGGATTCTCCGGCTTCTGGTCCCTCAACCACAGCCTCAGGTCCCATGGGCACTGCTCATACAGGTGCTCCAGTACGAATAGGTCAAGCAGGTCCTCTCTAGTTTGGGCCCCAGCTGTCCACTTGCGGGCATACCCCTGCGCCCGGTTGACCAGTTGTAGGTATGTGACCTCCCGGGTCTTATGTTGACTCCGGAACCTCTTCCGGTACATCTCCGGGGTCAGCCCAAACTCGCGGAGCAGGGCCTCTTTGAACAGGTTGTAGTCCCCCGCCTCCGCCCCTTTCATTCGGCTGTACACCTCCACGGCGGTGGAGTCCAGTAAGGGGGTGAGGAACGGGATCGTGTCTGCAGGGTCAACCTGGTGCAGCTCGCAGGCATTCTCAAAGGCCGTCAGGAAGGTGTCTATGTCCTCCCCCTCCTTACGCGGGGCCAGGAAGTTCTTATCGAAGCTCTTTGTAGGCTTGGGCCCCCCCTCACTCACCGCAGCCGGGGCCTTACTGTTGCTCAGTTGGGCCAGGGCCAGCTCATGTCTGCGTTGTTTCTCCTTCTCCCTCTCCTTGTATTCACGCTGCTTCTGCTTCTCCTCCAGCTCACGCTGGCTCTGTCTCTCTCCTCATGTTCCCTCTGTTCCTTACGCTCCTCCAGCTCTCTCAGTTTGATCTCTCTCTCCAAGTCCAGCCGCCTGCGCTCCACGGAGGCCGAGCGTCGCCGGGACGATCCCCTGCTGGCCGGGGGGGTCACGGTGCCCTCGGTAGCTGGGCTCCTCCTCCCCCTCCCCCTAGGCCTAGGGGTGGGAGGCCTCAGGGAGCCCTCAGCAGCCGGCTGACCACTCCCAGCGGGGACAGACACTGGTGCCTGCGCTGCATCTGCCCGGCTGCTTCCCTCAGAGACAGGGATCGGTTCCTTCCTGCGATCTCCCTCCTCCAGCCGGGCAATCAGCTGGGCCTTGGTGAGCTTCCCATGGCGCAGCCCCCCCTGCTTGCACAGCTCCACCAGCTCACACTTGCGCTTCTGGGAATACATCTTCCTGCTGGCCGCTCGCAGGCCGGGGTGCTCACCGCTCCCCACGGGTTCCAGGGGGACCCCTAGTGTGCCAGTCCTTCAGGTCACCGCCTCTCTGCCAGGGTCGAGCTGCAGCCCCCTCCGCCCCTGGGACTGCTCGCTGTGATCCCCCGGGGGACCCTGTTACTGCAAAGTCCTGCTCTCTGGTCACACTCTCCCAGGGGTTAATCGCCCCTTCATTTTACTGCTCCCCAGTCACTTACTGCAGGAAGCGCCGTCCGTGGGGTGCAGTCGATCCCACCGCTGCCACCAGTTGTCACGGAGTGTAGGGGGATCAGGTCCTGCACCCCCGGTCTCCCTGCCGATTCACCAGGACTCTCAGCCAGCCAGTAAAGCAGAAGGTTTATTTAGACGACAGGAACACAGTCCAACACCGGTTTTGCAGGCACAGATAACAGGATCCCCCCGGTTAGGTCCATTTTGGGGCCTCACAGCCCCCCTCGGGGATCAGAGCCCTTTCTCCCTGCTCCCCTGTTTCCCCAGCCAACAACAGTCTGCTCCACCCCCTCCGGCCCCTCCTCTCTCCTCCGCCTCTTTCCCGGGCCAGGAGGTCACCTGACCCCTTTGTCTCCAACACCTTTGTAGGGAGGGGCCGGGCCATCCGTTGCTAGGCGACAGAGTGTCAGGTATTTGGCAGCATGACCTTTTGCTGCTAGAAACTTAGGATCTGTACCCAGCCCCCAGTAAGACCAGTCCCACTTCGTCACACACCACACCCCATATTCTTCATAGAATTGCTCCAATATAATTACAGCTTCACCGTGATCTATTTTGTGCAAGAGCCGGCATGTGAGGTATCATTAGAAAGGTGACGATGGGCTGATTAGGATTATGTTATTTGTGTGAACATACCAGGCCTGTCTCTGAAGTCAGGAATATCGACTCTGTAACAGTGACCAACGGGTTTCCCCTTGGGGAACGCCCAGCAGACAGCAGGCCGGCTGGGCCGTTAAGCAGAACAATACGTCTTTGAAGAGGCTCCTCTCCCACCAGCTTGGGATGGGACAAAGCGTCTCTGACTCGTGGCTGCTTTCATCACGTGATCCCAGCTGAGCTCCTTTAGCCAGTCGTCCCACTGCGCAGCGGGGAGAGATCGGCGTCGATCCCGATCCACTCGGGCAGGAAGGCGGCCGCAGGCTTGAAGATCTTGAGGAAGGGAGAGTCGGGGAGGGTGTAGTTGGCCAAGTAGATGGTCTCCCCCCCAGCCAGGTAACCGGCCCAGATGCCGAAGCTCCCGATGGTCATGATCGTGTGGTTGCAATGAGCCAAGAGAGCAAAGTCCCTTCCCGGCGACGACTCCTTCCCGTCCCCCGAGAAATACACGTCCCCCCGCGAGGCGTCGATGTTCTCCCGACACCACTCCATCCCGTTGCTGGTCACCACGAAGACCGGCTCCTGGTACTTGGCCCGGAAGTAGCCCATGGCCTTCTCCAGGTAGGCCTTGTCCGCCACCACCCCGTTCCAGACCTGGGGCATCACCCGGACGTAGTCCCCCCTCCGGACGTGGACGCCCACGTAGGTCACGTTCCGGCGCTGCCCACGCAGCCCGGCAAGGTACCGGTTGGCCTCCTCCTTAACGTGGTCGTGGAAGGAGAATTCCTGGAGGATCTCCTGCCGGAGGTGGTGGTAGAAGGTCCAGGAGCAGGGGTAGCCCGTCAGCCGGACGTATTTCCCCTCGATGTGCCTGTACTCCTCCGACATCCAGTCGTGGAGCTCATAGTCCTTCCACGGGATGTCCTGGACCATGTCGCTGGAGAGCACGGGCAGGGTGATGCGGAAGAGCGGCGCCAGCTGCTGGTGCATCTCCGGGAGGATGTAGGCCTGGCGCCCGTTCATCTTGGCCATGGCGTAGAGGGTGGCATATTCCCCCATCTGGTTCCCCAAGCGCCCGATGGAGTTCACGGTCCACATGTCCCGCTCCGTGGTGGGGGGCGTGGCTGGAGACCCCTTCGTTGTGTTCAGGGAGGGGAGACTCTGTCTTGTGGTGAGGAACCGGCTGTGTAGGTGGATGAAGAAGGAGAAGATCATGATGGCCAGCAGGTAGAGGCTGAGCTGGCGGTGCTGCCGGAAGGAGACCCAGGAGCCCAGGGCAGTCATGGCTCCCAGCGGTGATGACGGATGGAGATCCCAGCCTGGGGGAAGGGGGTGAATAGAAGGGAAAGGGGGGAGGGGAACAGGAGTGGGAGGAAAGGGGGGAGGATGGATGGGGGGGTGGTTAGAGGAGAAGGGGGAGGGGCTCTTCCTGACCCAGTTCCCTCTGTTCCCAAAAGGCCTCTGGCTGCCAGCAGCCCCCCGCCCCCACGCTGCCCCCCCCCCGGCCCAGCCCAGCCGCGGGGGCAGGTGACCCCAGCTCCAGCAGGACGCGTGTTGTCGGGGGGAGCAGAGCCACCGCTTGACCCCGGATCGGCCCCTTCAGCCACCATCCAACCCAGGGGCAGGCGAGAACAGTCAGAGCAACAGTGTCTCCCCCCCCGGCCTGCTCTGCTGGTGCCCCTCAGACCTGATCCGCAGCCCCCCCCTGCTGAGAGAGAACCCAGGAGTCCTGGTGAGCAGTGGTGGGGAAGGGGGGTCACTGGGGCAGGAGGGGGCTGCCATGACTGCAGGGGGAGAGGATGGAGGGAGGGTGGAAATGGAGAGGGAGGGGAGGGGGAGATGGGAGGAAGGTGAAGATTGAGGGGAGGGGAGGGGAGGGAACAGAGGGAGGGTGGAGATGGAGGGGGAGGGGAGGGGAAATGGGGGAGGGGACGCAGGGAGGGGTAAATGGCGGCAGAAGAGGTGGAAGGAAGTAGCCCCTGGCGGAGGAGTGTGGGGCCGGGTGGGAGGTTTCCGAGCCGAGGGGCAGGACAGGAGATTCTGGGGTCCGGAGGGATCTGGGTGCTGAGCCAGGGTGACTCCCCTGCCCTCCCCCCGGGCCTGCGGCCGAGGTCCCAGCCCGGGGTCCATGGGCCCGGCTGCACCAGGCCTCTCACCACCCCCGGACGGACAGTTTGGGAAGTCGAGCCAGGCCAGCGTCAGGCCACGCCCCGATCCCACAGCACTCAGAGCAGGGGGGGGCTGGGAGCCAGGACTCCTGGGTTCTTGCCCCGGTTCTGACAATGGGGCGACTCCCCTTCACACCCGCCAGCTGCCGGGCTCCAACCCTCCTCCCCCAGCTCTTGGGTCCCGTCCCTGTCCTTCCCCCACCCCCGTCTCTGTTCCCCGGGTCAGGTCGCCGGCTGCCGCGCGAGCGAGCTGCTCTGCAGCGGTGACATCCTGCCACAGCTTCCTGAGCCAGCGCCCAGGCCGGAGCTAGATGTGAGGAAGTGTCACCACTGGTCGGGGGGGGGTGTTACTCACCCCCATTCGTCGGGGGGGTGGTTCTTGATGCTTTTCGCAGCCCCGCTCAGTGCAGACAGGGGGTGTCCCGCATCCCAACAGGGTCCTGGCACCTCCAGGCCCCCCGACATTCAGACCCGGAGCCGCACAAGCCGGGATGCCCGGCAGACGCATTTCCTGTCTGCAGCTGGGTTCCTGTGCCGGCTCCAGCGCGCCGGCTGCAGCCATTGGCCTCTCTCAGGCGAGTGGAGCTGGGACACGTCTGGCCGTAAAGGAAGGACCAAAAGTCGCCTCATTATCTCTGGGCTCGCGCCGCTTCACGGCCGGGGTTCGGGCCCCAGGTCCTGCCCCGGGCCCCGAGCGCCAGCCTCACTAGCACAGCTGGCAGGGCTGGCCCCAGGGGGCCGGGGCTTATTTCCTGTCTCGCCTTCGGGGGTGTTTGCCTCACCTCTGAGGCCGTCACTGCCGCTACCTCGTTTAGCATCGGACACAATGGATTTTTCCTGCCGTCTCTCCCAGTCGCTCACTTCTTCTTGGGCATCTGGGCATGTGCGATGGCTTTTCACACCCTTCCTCTAACCACGCCCACGTCCTTTGCTCCTCACCCCAAAGGAGTGTGCAGAGAATTTCAGCCAGGATTACGGTTTACAAAGGGTTACGTGGTTACTAAAGGGGTTACAAAAGAACCTTACCCAACTTCGCTGGCAATGCAGATAAGAGACAAGATCTTACAGCCAACACTGTCATGAAAAGTTCTCCTAAAACCAATGGGGGCTATAATCCGCCGTAAGGACCGTTCTGGTCTGTTCCTGCCTTAAGAGGGTTCAGACACAGGCAGCCTGGCTGATGCGGCTTTTCCAACGACCCAGGGTCGTTCCTTAGAATCATAGAAGATCAGGGTTGGAAGGGACCTCGGGAGGTTCTAGCCCAACCCCCTGCTCAAAGCAGGAGCAACCCCAACGAAATCATCCCAGCCAGGGCTTTGTCAAGCCGGGCCTTAAAAACCTCTAAGGAAGGAGATTCCACCACCTCCCTAGGGAACCCAGTCCAGTGCTTCACCTCCCTCCTAGTGAAATAGTGTTTCCTAATATCCAACCTGGACCTCCCCCACTGCAACTTGAGACCATTGCTCCTTGTTCTGTCGTCTACCACCACTGAGAACAGTCTAGATCCATCCGCTTTGGAACCCCCCTTCAGGTAGCTGAAGGCAGCTATCAAATCCCCCCTCACTCTTCTCTTCTGCAGACTAAACAAGCCCAGTTCCCTCAGCCTCCCCTCATAAGTCATGTGCTCCAGCCCCCTGGTCATTTTTGTTGCCCTTTGCTGGACTCTCTCCAATTTGTCCACATCCTTCTTGTCGTGTGGGGCCCAAAACTGGACACCGTATCCAAATGAGGCCTCACCAGTGTCGAATAGAGGGGAATGAGCACGTCCCTCGATCTGCTGGCAATGCCCCTACTTATACAGCCCAATGTGCTGTGAGCCTTCTTGGCAACAAGGGCTCACTGCTGACTCATATCCAGCTTCCCGTCCACTGTAACCCCAGGTCCTTTTCTGCAGAACTGCTGCCCAGCCATTCGGTCCCTAGTCTGTAGCAGTGCCTGGGATTCTTCCGTCCTAAGTGCAGGACTCTGCGCTTGTCCTTGTTGAACCTCATCAGGTTTCTTTTGGCCCAATCCTCTAATTTGTTCAGGTCCCTCTGTATCCTATCCCTACCCTCCAGCGTATCTACCACTCCTCCCAGTTCAGTGTCATCTGCAAACTTGCTGAGGGTGCAGCCCACGCCATCCTCCAGATCATTAATGAAGATGTTGAACAAAACCGGCCCCAGGACCGACTCTTGGGGCACTCCACTTGAAACCGGCTGCCAACTAGACATGGAGCCGTTGATCACGACCCGCTGAGCCCGACCATCTAGCCAGCTTTCTAGCCACTTTATAGTCCAGTCATCCAGCCCATACTTCTTTAACTTGCTGGCCAGAATACTGTGGGAGACCGTATCAAAAGCTTTGCTAAAGTCAAGGAATAACACGTCCACTGCTTTCCCCTCATCCACAGAGCCAGTTATCTCCTCATAGAAGGCCATTAGGTTAGTCAGGGATGACTTGCCCTTGGTGAATCCATGCTGGCTGTTCCTGATCATCTTCCTCTCCTCCCAGTGCTTCAGGATTGATTTCTTGAGGACCTGCTCCATGACTTTTCCAGGGTGGCCGCCAGAGTCCAATCCAATCCTACCATACATGGATACATTGAATACATACGACATTATTATCCTTTATCCTTCATTCTGAGTGATACAAAATACAAACATAAAATCCTACTACTACAGTTAGAGCAGGGGGGGCTGAGACCCAGGACTCCTGGGTTCTCTCCCAGCTCTGGGAGGGGAGAGGGGTCTAGTGATTAGAGTGGGGGGGGGAGGGTTGGGAGCCAGGACTCCTGGGTTCTCTCCCCAACTCTGGGAGAGGAGAGGGGGTCTAGTGGTTAGAGCAGGGGAGGCTGGGAGCCAGGACTCCTGGGTTCTCTCCCCAGCTTGGGGAGGGGAGTGGGGTTGAATTAATATGTTCCAAACCCAGAGCTGTTGAGCTCCGGTAGCTACAGGAACTGTAAACAGCGAGCGAGGCTCCAGATGGGGGGAAGCCCGGACCCGGCTCTGTCCCTGCCTCCCGCGGCCCGTCAGCACAAACACCGGCGCGGGGCATCTCGCCGCCCTTGGGATCAGCTATTCTGCGGCAACAGCCGGGCGCTGCAGGGAGGGGGCCGCTGCTCCGCTCCCCCTCCCAGGCCTTGGACACGGTGGTGGCTGCATTCAACAAACACGGTTCTAGGCCCCGGAACTGCCCCGTATGATTTCTTGCGCAAAACCAGCCCAGCCGGCGGAGAATCTGCCGCTAAACAGTTGCGACGGTGTAACAAAGCGGCTTCTGACAGGACACAACCGAGAGTCTCAATTAGTAAGCGGAGGGAGAGCTCAGCGGTTTGAGCATCGGCCTGCTAAACCGAGGGCTGTGAGTTCAATCCTTGAGGGGGGCCATTTAGGGAACTGGGGTAAAAATCTGTCTGGGGATTGGTCCTGCTTTGAGCAGGGGGTTGGACTAGATGACCTCCTGAGGTCCCTTCCAGCCCTGAGATTCTGGGAAATTCAAGTCAAATTGTTTCGAGTCACGGCCTGAAGCTCACGTTCCTTTCCTATTAAGGCAAAACAAACCAGCCAGCCAGAGAGGACTTCGGTCTCATCCCACTGGCTAACCAGAAGTCACGCAAGCAATTCCCTCAGACGCTCCAGTTCCCTTGTATCACCACCAAGCACCGCTCCTTACGGGGACGAATGGTTCTGAAAACCAACGCTCCAGTAAAAGAAAAACGTCTCTCCCGATCCCAAAGGACCAAGCCCCAGACCCAGGTCAGTGGACAAGTCAGATCTTACCCACAAATCATGCTGTTGCCAATCCTTTAGAATCGCAAATCTAAAGGTTTATTCAGAAAAAGAAAGATGTACTGCATAGATGAGAGCTCAGATTGGTTACATGATCAAAACCATCCAACAATTGCAAAATTCTTAGTTCAAGCTTGTTCCAGGCTTGATGGGATTACGGCTGATCCAAACCCCTCAAGTCTCTGGAGTACAAACATCCCAGGTTGGATGGGGCGTTCAGTCCTTTGTTCAGAGCTTCAGTTTGTAGCAAAGTTCCTCCGGAGATCAGAAGCAGGGGTGAAGACAAATGGAGGGGATTCCAGGGCCTTTTATATCCTCTGCCATGTGGAAGGATTCCCCCCCATTTTGTGCTTACTGTGGAAAATCACAGCCGCAAGATGGAGTTTGGAGTCACATGGGCAAGTCACATGACCGTGCATGACGCAGGTCTTTACAGGTAGAGCAGCCATTGCTCACATGCTGCCTTGAACGTTGTCGCCGACAGACAGGCATTTCCATCTAGTAATGGACCAACACCATTAGCAGGGTTCTTTTTGTTCCTAGGATACTTAAAACGCTCCTTATTGTCCTTAACTCTGGTGGCTATAGAGTTCTCCTTGTGTCCCATGGCTTCCCTTATCAATTTTCTACAATTCTTCGCTTCTGATATTCATTACTATTAGTTTCCCCTTACTTCCAATTTGCTCTTTTTTTTATAGCTGCCTCAGTGTCCCCTCTAAACCAGTTCAGTTTGTCACCAGTATGGCCTGGTTTTTGAGGATCTAGGAAAGTGTTCTTAGACAAATCTGATATGTCATTCCTGTTTTTTCTGATTTATTTCTCCCTCCCGGCTGATCTGGTTCATAATTATTTCACATTTTGAGAAATTGACCTTTTAAAGCACCAAGCAGGGGCAGAGAGAGGCCTGTGGTCGGGGAGGGCTGAGAACCAGGCAGCTCAGTTCATGGGGTCAGAGGGACAGAACCCCCTCCCCCCAGCCAGGTCCCTAAAGCCCAGCCCCGGTGGCAGAGGAGCGCGCCCCCTGCTGACCCCCTGCTTCCTGCAGGACAGCGCCCCCTGCTGAGCCCCCCACCCTGCTCCCCGCAGCCCAGCGCCCCCTGCCGAGCCCCCCACCCCGCTCCCCGCAAACCAGTGCCCCCTGCCGAGCCCCCCGTTCTGCTCCCCGCAGCCCAACGCCCCCTGCTGACCCCCCTGCCCTGCTCCCCACAGCCCTGTGCCCCCTGGGGCCAGCCCTGCCAGCTGTGCTATCAAGTCTGGCGCTCTGGGCCCGGGGCAGGACCTGGGGCCCAAACCCCGGCCGTGAAGCGGCGCGAGCCCAGAGATCCTGACACATCCCAGCTGCACTCGCTTGAGAGAGGCCAATGGCTGCAGCCGGCGCGCCGGAGCCAGTGGAGGAACCCAGCTGCAGACAGGAAATGCGTCAGCCGGGCGTCCCGGCTTGTGCGGCTCCGGGTCTGAATGTCGGGGGGCCTGGAGGTGCCAGGACCCTGTTGGGATGCGGGACACCCCCTGTCTGCACTGAGTGGGGCTGCGAAAAGCATCAAGAACCACCCCCGGCGAATGGGGGTGAGTAACACCCCCCCCCCCCGACCAGTGGTGACACTTCCTCACGTTAGAACCAGGGCGAGAACCCAGGAGACCTGGCTCCCAGCCCACCCTGCTCTGAGCGCTGTGGGACCGGGGCGGGGGCTGGCGCTGGCCTGGCTCGACTTCCCCAAACCGTCCGTCCGGGGGTGGCGAGAGGCCTGGTGCAGCCGGGCCCACGGACCCTGGGCTGGGACCTCGGCCGCAGGCCTGGGGGGAGGGCAGGGTCACCCTGGTTCAGCCCCCAGATCTCTCTGGACCCCAGACTCCCCGGCCCAGCCTGGCCCGGCTTCACTCCTGTCCTGCCCCTCGGCTCGGAAACCTCCCACCCTGCCCCACACTCCTCTGTCAGGGGCTACTTCCTTCCACCTCTTCTACCGCCATTTCCCCCTCCCTGTGTCCCCTCCCCCATTTCCCCTCCCCTCCCCCTCCATCTCCACCTTCCCTCCATCCCCTCCCCCACCCTTCCGTTCCTCTGACCCCACATCTCTCTGTGCCCCCCTGCCTGATGCCCCCTGGGTGCCGGCTGTGACCCCCCCAACTGCTCAGGTTCTGGGCAGGGGCCAATGGGTAGAACTCAGCAATTCTAGGTAACCAGAAGACACCCCCCCGCCCCCCCCGGCCCCAGGGGGCGCTGGGCTGCAGGAAGTGGGGCAGGGGGCTCAGTAGGGGGCACCCTCCCCTCTCAGTCAGTGCTCTCTGTTACCCATGGCAGCCTCCTCCTGCCCCATTGACCCCCCCCCCCCAACCCACCACGGCTCACCAGGACTCCTGGGTTCTCTCCCTGGCTCTGGGAGCAGAGTGGGGTCCAGTGGTTAGAGCGAGGGAGGGGGGGGGGCTGGGAACCAGGATTCCTGGGTTCTCTCTCAGCAGGTGGGGCAGCGGATCAGGTCTGAGGGGCACCAGCAGAGCTGACAGGGGGAGGCGGGGAAACACTGTTGCTCTGACTGTTCTCGCCTGCCCCTGGGTTGGATTGTGGCTGAAGGGGCCGATCCGGGGTCAAGCGGTGGCTCTGCTCCCCCCGACAACACGCGTCCTGCTGGAGCTGGGGTCACCTGCCCCCGCGGCTGGGCTGGGGCGGGGGGGGGCAGCGTGGGGGCAGGGGGCTACTGGCAGCCAGAGGCCTTTTGGGAACAGAGGGAACTGGGTCAAGAAGAGCCCCTCCCCCTTCTCCTCTAACCACCCCCCATTCATCACCCCCCTTTCCTCCCACCCCTGTTCCCCTCCCCCAGGCTGGGATCTCCTTCCCTCATCACTGCTGGGAGCCATGACTGCCCCGGACTCCTGGGTCTTCTTCCAGCCACTCCCCAAGCTGACCCTCGGCCTGCTGGCCATCATGACCTTCTCCTTCCTCATCCACCTAAGCACCCGGTTCCCCACTCCGAATGCCACGGAGCGCGGCATGTGGACCGTGAACTCCCGCGGGCGCCTGGGGAACCAGATGGGGGAATACGCCACCCTCTACGCCCTGGCCAAGATGAACGGGCGCCAGGCCTACATCCTCCCACAGATGCACCAGCAGCTGGCGCCGCTCTTCCGCATCACCCTGCCCGTGCTCTCCAGATTCGAGTCTTGGAGTATCCTATGGAGGAACTACGGGCTCCACGACTGGATGTCGGAGGAGTACAGGCACATCGAGGGGAAATACGTCCGGCTGACGGGCGCCCCCTACTCCTGGACCATCTACCACCACCTCCGGCAGGAGATCCTCCGGGAATTCTCCTTCCACGACCACGTCAAGGAGGAGGCCAACCGGTACCTGGCCGGGCTGCGTGGGCAGCGCCGGAACGTGACCTACGTGGGCGTCCACATCCGGAGGGGGGACTACGTCCGGGTGATGCCCCAGGTCTGGAAGGGGGTGGTGGCGGACAAGGCCTACCTGGAGAAGGCCATGGGCTACTTCCGGGCCAAGTACCAGGAGCCGGTCTTCGTGGTGACCAGCAACGGGATGGAGTGGTGCCGGGAGAACATCGACGCCTCGCGGGGGGACGTGTATTTCTCGGGGGACGGGAAGGAGTCGTCGCCGGGGAGGGACTTTGCTCTCTTGGCTCATTGCAACCACATGATCATGACCATCGGGACCTTCGGCATCTGGGCCGGTTACCTGGCTGCGGGGGAGACCATCTATTTGGCCAACTACACCCTCCCCGACTCTCCCGTCCTCAAGATCTTCAAGCCTGCGGCCGCTTTCCTGCCCCCCGTGGATCGGGATCGACGCCGATCTCTTCCCGCTGCGCAGTGGGACGACTGGCTAAAGGAGCTCAGCCAGCGGCCACAGGCTGCCAACAGGATCCACCCACCAGGACTTGGCTGGTTGGCGGAGGACTGGGCACCTGGGACCCCTGGCTGATGCCGGCTGCGCTGGGGAGATTGGGGGAGATTGGAGCTGGGCTGGTGGGGTTCAGAGCCCCACACGGAGCAGCCAGTGACCTACGTCAGACAACTTCTCATGGGAGTCTCGAGTGATGGGACCGTCTCGGTCTGTTGAATGGTTAGAGCAGAGGGGAGCGGGGGCTGGGAGCCAGGACTCCTGGGTTCTAGTCCAGCTCCGGGAGGTGAGTGGGGTCTGTGACGAGTCGCCTCCCCCACTGCGAGGTGCCACATGATGTATTGGGGCACCACTGAGCCCACCTGTTCCCCCAGCCTGGGCTCCCTTACACCTGCTGAGCCAGGCCCTCGAGCCTTCTCCAGCACACGCAGGTAGGGACACCCCCAGCCGCAGAACGACAGACACGGAGCTCAGCTCTGCGGGGGAAGGCTTCAGCCAGGGAAGAGCCCAGCACTCCAGGGCACCCCCCCCTCTGGGGTGCAAACCCCCAGTTGTGGTGCCGGGCGCTGCACAGAGACCCGCCCGGCGCGAGCTCGGGACGTTCGCCCCCTCCCGCCATGGGGCGGAAGAGCTGCGCAGCGTTTCTCCCCCCCCCACACACACACCCCAGTTATGAATTCCACAAGCTGCTTTTAGGGAAAAGGAAAAACGACCCAGGATAGATTTTAGGTGATGATAAGGGTTGGCCAACAGATGGAAGCAGATCACCCCGCAAATAAAACGAACACGGAAACTTAACTGAAGAAATTGTTACAAGCAGGAATTTCTCCCCCTAGACGTCGTCTTGGACAGATCGCGGAGGTTCTTGAAGGCAAACGGCTCTTGCTTGTGGATTAAAACTCCAGCTATTCCTGTCCCAGGGCAGGCTCCTTTCCCAGCCTGGGTTCAGACCTTCGCCCCACCTGTGTCTTTGGTTCTTAGATGTTCTCAGCAGTCAGCCTGGGCAGGGATTCAGGGAAGAATGAACCAAGATTAACTCCCTCCCCTGCCTTACATAGGATTGACATATGGGGGAGGGGGAATCCTTTTTTCCAGTGTTGTCCCCCACCCCACAGTGGAAAAATCCTGGAATTCCATCATGGAGTCCAGAACCAGGGGCCGGGATCACTGTCACAGAGCCCCCGGGTGATGCTCTGGAGCTGCTCCCCACCAAGCCAGGCAGGACTTTGGGGAGCCTCCTCTCCCTTGGAGCAGACTGTCTCCAGGGCAAGAAGCTCACACGGCTTCACCTCCTGGGTCTCTCCTTGGAGCATTCAGCATCCTCTGCCCCTCCGTGCGCTTCCCCCAGCGAGTCGCCCCGGCGGGGTCCTGGGGGGGCCACAGGGTCCTGTCCCCCCACTTTGCAGTCAGACGTGACTCTCAGCCAGCCAGTAACACAGAGGTTTATTCGATGACAGGAACAGGGTCTAACACAGAGCTCGTAGGTACCGCGAACGGGACCCCTCGGCCGGGTCCATTCTGGGGGGCAGTGAGCCAGACCCCCCCGTCTGCACTTCACTCCTCGTCCCCAGCCAGCTCCAGACTGAAACCCCCTCCAGCCCCTCCTCTCTGCTCAGCCCCTTTCCCGGGGCAGGAGGTCACCTGATCCCTTTGTCTCCCACACCTTCAGCTGGCACCTTTGCAGAGGGGGGGGGGGGATCAGTTGCTAGGAGACAGAGCGTCAGGCATTAAGTGCACTGGCCCCTTCCCCTGCAGCAACCACACACCCTGATCCACCACCTAGATATTAAGAACTGCAGAGGGGACACTGAGGCACCAACACCGTATTCAGAGCAAACATTAAGAACATTCCCAGTTCGTCACATCTCTCCCCCCTTCGAGACCGAACTGAGCGAGGTCACTCCAGCCAGTGACCTGGGGCAGTTCGAACTCACCAACGTTCCCAGGGATGCCCCAGCATCTCTCCCCTTCCTCGGTGGGAGTTACACCAGGACAGTCCTTTCTCAGACCCCCCCTTAGGTCGGGGGTGCTTGGTGGCGCTCACAAGCCGCATGTGGGAAGGTTTATGCGGCCCGAACCCTTTTGCCACCCCAATACCCCTGGGGTTCAAACTGAGACGGGGTCTTCTCCCAGCACCCTGGGCTGCGATTCGGGCTGTCTTGGTTAAGAGCCCCTATCTTGGCCTTGGCCAGCTCTGGCCTTGGGTGTCCTGTTCCTCCCAGGTCTGGCTAAAGATGCACATGTTATCAGTGTCTGCCAGGGCCAGGTTCTCCATCCCCCTCTGCTTCTCTAGACTCTCCCCAGGCCTAGGCATGGGGTCGGCATCGGACACCGTGATGGCTTTAAGCTTCCGATGGTCCCCACAGAACCAGATCATCCTGTCTCCTTTGGGGAGCAGCCCCACGGGTGAGGCCCGTGGGCTGTTGAACGGCTGGATCCCATCTAAAGCCAGCAGGTCCTTGACCTCTCTCCCCAGGGTCTGGGCTGCTTTCCCAGTGACTCTGAACGGGGAACCCCTGATGGGGAGATTGGCTCCCACTTCAGGGGAGAGATCCACCAGGGGGTCTCCCCCCTTCTCCTTCCAATCCTCCCCTTCCAGGTCCAGGGGTCCCCTCACTCTCCCCCCATCCAGCAGCTCGAACGGGAAGAACCCTGTGGATTCCTGGGGCACCACCAGCTGCCTCCCGATTCCCCCCAGTTCTACTTCCCCTTGGGAAGCCCATTCCCGGACAGGGATCCCTTCTCCCGCAGGACTCTGTCCCTGCAGCCGTCCCCAAGGGGGTTTGCAGCGCTGGGGCCAGCAAGTCCCCTCAGCTTCTCCAAGGAGGGATCCTTCCGCAGCTCGGTCTGGGATTCAGCGGCTGGGGCAGGGAGTGGGACCTGCTCCCTCTCGCTGGCTGGGCCTGGGGTCACAGCCCCCCTGAGCCCTGTCCCTGGTAGCTCCCTCCCGGCTGTGTAATCACTTCCCAGCAGCACGTCTGCACCAGGCAAACCTGGCTGGCAGCCGACCTGCCCTGCCGGGGTGTCCCCCCACTCAGCTGGGGTCTCAGCTCCCCCCGTGCTCAGCGCCGCCCTGGCTGTCCCAGTGGGGGCAGGCAGTGAGCTCTGCTCTGGTCACAGCATCAGAGCCAGCGTGAGCCCCCTCTCCGGTGTGCAGGGGGGCGGGGAGCATCTCTCCCTCCCCCTCAGCCCCAGGGGCTGGTTACAGGCAGGCAGGTAGCCCGAGCCAGCAGCCCCTCCCCCCTGCCAGCCAGGTCATTTGCATTTTCGCTGACCGTTTCCATCCCAGCCAATTGGTTCCCTGGATCTGAATTCAAACCCTCGCCTGTTACAGGAGCAAGGCCTGGATCCTGTCCCAGAGAGACACCGTCACCCCCCAACAGGGCCTCCCAGCCGATATCCTGGAGAACCCCAAGGACCAGCCAGCCCGACCCCTCCTGGGTCTGCACAGGGATCCGGGCCATAGGCAGGGCGAGGGGCTTCACCCCGGGGACCTTCACCCAGGTCCCACAGCCCCTCAGCATCTGGGGCTGCACCACCCCAGTTCTCTCTGTCCCAGGGTCTCGCCATCCCAGCCGTGTCTCCCCACTGACCCCTGGGCAGCCCCCTATGTCTCTCCGCTCCACCATCGCCAGTCCAGGCTGCTGCTGCTTCTCCTGCAGCTTTTCCTCGGGCTCTTGCTCTCTCTCACGGTCCTCTCGCTCTCTCAGGCTCTGCTCCCATCCCATCCGTCTCCGATCCCCTGATGGGGAACCCGAGCGTGAAGACCCTCGTCTGGTTGGGGACCAGACTCTCGGGGATGCCTGGCTGCTGCTCCAGCTGCTCCCAGATCCTCCTGTAGCCCCATCTGGGTCAGGAATCTGCTCCTCAGAGCGGTCCTCCTCCTCCAGCTGCATGACTAACTGGGCCTGGGTGAACTTCCCCATGCGTAACCCTCTCTGTGTGCACAGGATCACAATGTCCTTCTCAAGGAGCTGGTGATAGGCCACCACTGCACCGCTCCCAAGTGGCTCTGGACTCACAGGCCTGGGTGCTCTTGGCTCCCCCATGGTTTCCAGGAAGACCCCTGGTGCGCCAGCCCTTCTCGTGTCACCACCTCTCTGCCAGGGTCGAGCTGCAGCCTCCTCCGCCCCGGGACTGCTCCTGCAATCCCCAGGGGAACCCTGCTACTGCAAAATCCTTCTCTCTCCCAGCGCCTCCGCCCCTGAGACTGCTCCCTGCCGTCCTCAGGGGGATCCCATTACTCCAACCGTCCTTCTCGCTGGTCACACACTCCCAGAGGTTAACCGCCCCCTGAAACCGTCCCTCTCTGAGCTTCAGCACGCCTGGTCCTCATTATCCCCCCTTTGTTTTACTGCTCCCCAGTCACTTACTGCAAGAATCGCCATTCACGGGGTGCAGTACATCCCGCCGCTGCCACCAGTTGTCACGGAGTCCCCGGGCGATGCTCTGGAGCTGCTCCCCACCAAGCCAGGCAGGACTCTGGGGAGCCTCCTCTCCCTTGGAGCAGACTGTCCCCAGGGCAAGAAGCTCACACGGCTTCACCTCCTGGGTCTCTCCTTGGAGCATTCAGCATCCCCGTCCCTCTGTGCGCTTCCCACAGCGAGTCCCCCCCAGCGGGGTCCTGGGGGAGCCAGAGGGTCCTGCCCCCCCACTTCACAGTCAGACGTGACTCTCAGCCAGCCAGTAACACAGAGGTTTATTCGATGACAGGAACAGGGTCTAACACAGAGCTTGTAGGTACAGTGAACCAGACCCCTCGGCCGGGTCCATTCCGGGGGGCAGTGAGCCAGACCCCCACGTCTGCCCTTCACTCCTCGTCCCCAGCCAACTCCAGACTGAAACCCCCTCCAGCCCCTCCTCTCTGCTCAGCCCCTTTCCCAGGCCAGGAGGTCACCTGACCTCTTTGTCTCCAGCACCTTCAGTTGGCACCTTTGCAGAGGAGGGGCCCAGGCCATCAGTTGCCAGGAGACAGTGTCAGGCATTTAGGTGCACTGGCCCCTTCCTCTGCAGCAATCACACCCCCTTATCCCCCCACCTAGATATTAACAGCTGCAGAGGGGACACCGAGGCACCAACACAGTATTCAGAGCAAACATTAAGAACATTCCCAGTTCGTCACAATCACGTGCTCCAAGCAGCCAGGAGTCAGTGTGGGCTCAGTTCACAATGGCCGAAAAACGGCAGGGAATTGTTGCCTTCTGTAGCTTCCACGGGAGCCCAGGACCGACAACATGGAGAAATAAGCTAGCGACGCAAGAGGGGAGAGCAGAGTCTGCGGCGGAAGCTGTGCTGCTAGGTCCATGGTAGCCGAGAAAAGGCGGGAAATGGTTAGATAAAAGAGTAGACTGAATCCCCCTCGCACGTCCTCGCGGCTTTCTTAATACCAGAAGACAGGCGGTGAACCGTACTGCACCGTCCGCTGGCAGCATGGCGTCCGCCGTAGCTGTCCCGGAGGGAGGAGCGGGTGACGACACACACCCAGAAACACCCGCGAGAATGTTTTTGCCCCATCATGCACTGGGCGCTTCACCCACAATTCCGGTGGGCAGCGGGGACTGCGGGAACCGTGGGATGGCTTCCCACAATGCACCGCGCCGCCATTCGACGCTGGCCTCGGTAGTGTGGACGCACTCCGCCGAATTCACGCGCTTTAGTGGGGACACACAACACCCAACGTATAAAATCGCTTCCGAAAATTCGCACGGAATAAGTTTGGATTAATTTCGCTCTGTAGACGTACCCTTAGCTAATTCCAATGTGTCATTCCTGTTTTCTCTGACCCTTTTCAAGCACCAAGCAGGGGCAGAGAAGCCTGTGCTCAGGGAGGGCTGAGAACCAGGCAGTTCAGCTCATGGGGGTCAGAGGGACAGGACCCCCCCCAACCCCAGTCCCTAAAGCCCAGCCCTGGTGGGAAAGGAGGGTGCCCCCTGCTGACCCCACCATCCACTGCAGCAGTGCACCCTGCTGAGCCCCCGCCCCGCTTCCCACAGTCCAGCGCCCCCTGGGCCCAGCCCTGCCAGCGGTGCTAGTGAGTCTGGTGCTCTGGGCAGGACCTGGGGCCCTGTCACGGAGTGTGGGGGAGTCCGGCTCTGCACCCCTTTTCCTGGGACTCACAGTGACTCTCAGCCAGCCAGTAAAACAGAAGGTTTATTGGACAACAGGAGCACAGGATACAGCAGAGCTTGGAAATACGGCCAGGACCCCTCAATCTGGTCCTTCTGGGGGTGCAGGGAGCTTCGTTCCCAGCTTGGGATTCCCTGCACTGCACCCCCCAGCCCCCAACCGAAACTGACCCACCCTCTCCAGCCGGCTCCCTCCCTGCCTTTGTCCGGCTTCCCGGGCCAAGGTGCTGACCTCCCCTCCCCCCTGCCTAGCTCAGGTTACAGGCTCAGGTATTGTCCATCACCTAAAGTCCTCCCCGGCTCTCCCATCCCCCACACAGACTGTCCCTACTCCATCACACCTCTCCCCCCTCCGAGACTGAACTGAGCGGGGTCACTCTGCCCAGTGACCCGGGGAAGTTCGGGGCCCCCTCTCCGGGACAGCGCATCCGCTATCAGGTTGGCGCTTCCCTTCACATGGACCATGTCCATGTCATAGTCCTGCAGGAGCGGGCTCCACCTCAGGAGCTTGGCATTGGCTCCTTTCATCTGGTGCAGCCAGGTCAGGGGAGAGTGGTCGGTGTACACGGTGAAGTGGCGCCCAAAGAGATAGGGCTCCAGTTTTTTAAGGGCTCACACCATGGCCAGACATTCCTTCTCGATGGCCGCGTAGTTCTGCTCCCGGGGTAGCAACTTCTTGCTCAGGTACACGATGGGGTGTCTCTCCCCCTTTTCATCCTCCTGCATCAACACCGCCCCCAGGCCCGTGTCTGAGGCGTCGGTGAACAGCAGAAAGGGCTTGTCAAAGTCTGGGTTTGCCAGAACTGGGCCTCTGAGCAGAGCCTCCTTTAGCGCCTGGAGAGCCTGCTGGCACTGCTCGGTCCAGACCAGCTTATCCGGCTTCCCCTTCTTGCACAGCTCAGTGATGGGGGCGGCTATGGCGCTAAAGTGGGGCATGAACCTTCGATAGTACCCCGCCATCCCGATAAAGGCCTGGACCTGCTTTTTGGTTTGGGCAGCGGGCCAGTCTCTGATCACCTCCACCTTGGCTGGTTCCGGCTTTAGGCAGCCGCTCCCCACCTGATGGCCCAGGTAAGATACTTCCGCCATCCCCACCTTGCACTTCTCAGCCTTTACGGTTAACCCCGCCTCCCGGAGTCGGTCCAGCACTTGTCTAACCTGGGACACGTGGTCCTCCCAGGTCTGGCTGAAGACGCAGATGTCATCAATATACGCCACAGCAAAACTCTCCATCCCCCTCAGTAGCTGATCCACCAGGCGCTGGAAGGTGGCCGGCGCTCCCTTGAGGCCGAAGGGCAGGGTCAGAAACTCATAGAGCCCCAGAGGGGTGATGAAGGCCGATTTCAGCCTGGCATCTGCATCCAGCGGCACTTGCCAGTAGCCCTTGGTAAGATCCATGGTGGTGAGGTACCGAGCGCCTCCCAGTTTGTCCAGGAGCTCGTCAGGCCTGGGCATGGGGTAGGCATCAGATACAGTGATGGCATTGAGCTTTCGATAGTCCACACAGAACCGGATCGACCCGTCCTTCTTGGGGACCAGCACCACTGGGGAGGCCCAGGGGCTGGTGGACGGCTGGATCACCCCCAAGGCCAGCATGTCCCTGACCTCTCTTTCTAGGTCCTGGGCAGTTTTCCCGGTGACCCGAAAAGGGGAGCATCTTATAGGGGTGTGTGACCCGGTCTCCACCCCGTGGTCAGTCAAATTAGTGCACCCAGGCTGGTTGGAAAACAGCTGTCGGTACAGATGCAGCACCCCTCTGATCTCAGCCTGCTGGGCCAGGGTCAGCTGATCAGAGAGGGGAATCGCCTCCAGGGGGGAACCAGCCTTTGTCCCTGGGAATAGATCCATTAAAGGGTCATCTCCCGGCTCCTCCCAGTGTCCACACACGGCCAACACCACATTCCCCCTGTCATAGTATGGCTTCATCATATTCACATGGTACACCCGGCAGTGGTGCGCCCGGTTCGACAGCTCCACCACATAGTTTACCTCATTTAGTTGCTTGATAACCTTGAAGGGCCCTTCCCAGGCAGCCTGGAGTTTGTTCTTTCTCACGGGGATGAGAACCATCACTTGATCCCCGGTGGCAAAGGCGCGGGCCCGCGCCGTGCGGTCGTACCAGACCTTCTGCTTCCTCTGGGCTCGGGCCAGATTCTCCCTGGCCAGGCCCATGAGCTCGGCAAGTCTTTCCCGGAAGGTCAGGACATACTCCACCACCGACTCTCCATCGGTAGCGGCCTTCCCCTCCCATTCGTCTCTCATCAGGTCTAGGGGCCCCCTTACCCGCCTCCCATATAACAGTTCAAAAGGCGAGAACCCAGTAGATTCCTGGGGTACCTCCCTGTACACGAACAGCAGGTGAGGTAAGTACTTGTCCCAGTCCTGTGGGTGCTGGTGCATAAATGTTTTTAGCATCATCTTTAGCGTCCCGTTGAATCTCTCCACCAGCCTGTTGGTCTGGGGGTGATACGCTGAGGCCCAGCTGGGTCGGACCCCACATTTCTCCCACAAGCACCGGAGCAGGGCCGACATGAAGTTGGACCCCTGGCCGGTAAGACTTCCTTGGGGAACCCCACCCGGCTGAAAATGGTCAGCAACGCATCCGCCACGGTGTCTGCTTCGATAGAGGACAAGGCCACCGCCTCGGGGTATCGAGTGGCGAAATCTACCACCACCAGGGTGTGTTTCTTCCCTGACCGGGTCGCCTTGCTGAGAGGTCCCATTATGTCCATGGCCACCTTCTGGAAAGGTTCTTCTATGATGGGCAAAGGCCTCAGAGCTGCTTTCCCCTTGTCCCGGGCCTTCCCCACCCGCTGGCAGGGGTCACAGGATTGGCAGTACTGTCGGACATGGGTAAAGACCCCAGGCCAGTAAAAGTTCTGTAGCAGCCTCTGCCTGGTGCGCCGGATTCCCTGGTGCCCTGCGAGGGGGATGTCATGGGCCAGGTACAGGAGCTTGTGGCTAAACTTCTGGGGAACCACCAGCTGCCTCCTGATCCCCCATGACTCCACTTCCCCGGGGGGAGCCCATTCTCGGTACAGGAACCCCTTCTCCCACAGGAACCTCTCCTTGCAACCTCTCCTCATGGTCTGTACCGCACTGAGGTCGGCCCGGTCCCTGGGCTTCTGCAAGGAGGGATCCTTCTGCACCTCGGCCTGGAACTCAGCAGCTGGGACAGGGATGGGGCCCTGCTCTCTCTCACCGGCTGGGTCTGAGGCCGCAGCCTCTCTGGGCCGTGTCTCTGAGCGCTCCCTCCCCACCAGGTTAGGGTCCTGTGCCTCGGGCCGAGTACCTTCCCCGTTGTCAGGGTGCAGTGCCCTGCGCCGACTCTGACTACGGGTCACGACCAGGGCACCCCGGGCGTTGCTTGGCCAGCCCTCGCAGTCCCCCCATTAACACCTCCATGGTGCACCCCCACATCCTTGGGGCCCTCCTTGGCCCCCCACTTCAGGTGCACCCTCCCCACGGGCACCTTGAATGGGGTCCCGCTCACGCCCATCAGGGTCGGGTAGGTGTTGGGCACCATCCGATCTGGGGCCACCACCTTGGGCTGGGCCAGCATCACCTCTGCGCCCGTGTCCCAGGACCCAGTGACCTTCCTCCCATCCACCTCCAGGGGAACCAGGCACTGTTTCCGGAGGGGCAGCCCCATGGCCACCCTGTAGACCAAAAACTCAGAGCCTGGAGCATCCAGCCCCTCAGAGGAGCTGACCTGGGGCCCCCCTCCCTCCTTCGCAGGTGGCACGCGGCCAGCCCCCCTTTCCTGCGAACGCTGCCCCTCATCCGGCTGGGTCTCTACCAAGTTAACCCGGTGCGGGGTCGGTCTGCTCAGTCTGTCTTTGAGCCTGGGGCACTGGGACCGTATGTGGCCCCTCTGGCCACAGTGATAGCAGCGCATGTCCCGTTGGTCCCCTCGAACTGGTCGGTTGTCCCTGGCGCTGGCCGTTCCCCTTGGGAGGGGGTTCTCCCGATTCCCCTTTTGGGTGGTCTCAGGATGACTCTCTCTCGGCGTCGCGACGGGCCTGTTCCTTTGGGGCTCCTCCCTGTCACCCCGACCGGCTCTTCACATAGTCATCGGCCAGCCGCCCTGCATGTCGCGGGTTCTCCAGCTTTTGGTCCCTTAACCACCGCCTCAGGTGGGATGGGCACCGCTCATACAGCTGCTCCAGTACCAGCCGTTTAATCACGTCCCCCTTCGTTTGGGCCTCAGTTGCCCACTTGCTGGCGTATCCCTCCATGCGGACGGCCAGCTGCAGATAGGAGACCTCAGGGGTTTTATCCTGACTCCGGAACCTCTCCCGGTACATCTCAGGGGTCAGCCCAAACTCGCGCAGCAGGGCCTGCTGGAATGGTTCGTAGTTCCCTTTCTCCTCCTCCCCCAGCTGGCCGTACAATGCCACGGCTTTGGGGTCCAGTAAGGGGGTGAGAACCCGGAGCCTATCCGCAGGATCCACCTGGTGCAGCTCGCAGGCCGTCTCAAAGGCATCTAGGAAGTCACCCATGTCCTCCCCCTCCTTGCGCGGGGCCAGGATGGACTTATCAAAGCTCCGCGCAGTCTTGGCCCCCCCCCCCACTCAACGCAGCTGGGGGCTCACTGCCCCCCTGCCTCGCCAGGTCCAGCTCATGGTGATGCTGTCGATCTTCATGTTCCCTCTGTCTCACTTCATGTTCTTTCTGTTTCTCACGATCCTCCAGCTCTCTCAGTTTTATCTCTCTCTCCCATTCCAGCCGCTGTCGCTCCACGGATGCCGAGCGTCGCCGGGACGATCCCCGGCTGGGGGGTGAGCTTCGCCGGGAGGATTCCCTGCTGGCCGGGGGGGTCACGGTGCCCTCGGTAGTCTCTGGGCTCGTCCTCCCCCTCCCCCTAGGCCTAGGGGTGGGAGGTCTCGGGAAGCCCTCAGCCGCCGGCTGACCACCCCCAGCAGGGACAGACACTGGTGCCTGCGCTGCATCTGCCAGGCTGCTTCCCTCAGAGACCGGGACCGGTTCATTCACACGATCTGCCTCCTCCAGCCGGGCAATCAGCTGGGCCTTGGTGAGCTTCCCACTGCGCAGCCCCCTCTGCTTGCACAGCTCCACCAGGTCGCACTTACGCCGCTTGGCATACATCTTCCTGCTGGCCGCTCGCAGGCCGGGGTGCTCACCGCTCCCCACAGTTTCCAGGGGGACCCCTAGTGTGCCAGTCCTTGAGGTCACCCCCTCTCTGCCAGGGTCGAGCAGCAGCCTCCTCCGCCCCTGGAATCGCTCGCTGTGATCCCCCGGGGGACCCTGTTACTGCAAAGTCCTTCTCACTGGTCACTGGTGATTAATCTCCCAGGGATTAATCACCCCCTACAATCACCCCTTCGTTTTACTGCTCCCCAGTCACTTACTGCAGGAAGCGCCATCCATGGAGTACAGTAGATCCCACCTCTGCCACCAGTTGTCACGGAGTGTGGGGGAGTCCGGCCCTGCACCCCTCTTCCTGGGACTCACAGTGACTCTCAGCCAGCCAGTAAAACCGAAGGTTTATTGGACAACAGAAACGCAGGCTACAGCAGAGCTTGGAAATACGGCCAGGACCCCTCAATCTGGTCCTTCTGGGGGTGCAGGGAGCTTCGTTCCCAGCTTGGGATTCCCTGCACTGCACCCCCCAGCCCCAAACCGAAACTGACCCACCCTCTCCAGCCGGCTCCCTGCCTTTGTCCGGCTTCCCGGGCAAAGGTGCTGACCTCCCCTCCCCCCTGCCTAGCTCAGGTTACAGGCTCAGGTATTGTCCATCACCTAAAGTCCTCCCCGGCTCTCCCATCCCCCACACAGACAGTCCCTACTCCATCACAGGCCTGAACCCCGGCCGTGAAGCTGCACGAGCCCAGAGATCCTGACGCATCTTTTGGTTCCTCCTTTGCGGCCCGACACGTCCCAGCTGCACTCACTTGAGAGAGGCCAATGGCTGCAGCCGGCGCGCCAGAGCCGGCACAGGAACCCAGCTGCAGACAGGAAAGGCATCAGCCAGGCGTCCCCACGTGTGCGGCTCCGGGTCTGAATGTCGGGGGGTCTGGAGGTGCCAGGACCCTGTTGGGACGCGGGACACCCCCTGTCTGCACTCAGCGGGGCTGCGAAAAGCATCAAGAAACCCCCCCGGCGAATGGGGGTGAGTAACACCCCCCCCCGACCAGTGGTGACACTTCTTCACATCTAGCTCCGGCCTGGGTGCTGGCTCAGGAAGCTGTGGCAGGATGTCACCCCTGCAGAGCAGCTCGCTCGCGCGGCACCGGGCAACCTGACCTGGGGAACAGAGATGGTGGTGGGGGGAGGACGGGGCCGGGGCCCTGAGAGCTGGGGGAGGAGGGTTGGAGCCCGACGGCTGGCGGGTGTGAAGGAGAGTCGCGCCATTGCCAGAACCAGGGCGAGAACCCAGGAGTCCTGGCTCCCAGCCCCCCCTGCTCTGAGCGCTGTGGGACCGGGGCGTGGGCTGACGCTAGCCTGGCTTGACTTCCCCAAACCGTCCGTCCGGAGGTGGCGAGAGGCCTGGTGCAGCCGGGCCCACGAACCCCGGGCTGGGACCTCGGCCGCAGGCCCAGGGGGAGGGCAGGGGGCCTCACCCTGGCTCAGCCCCCAGATCCCTCCGGACCCCAGACTCCCCGGCCCGGCCTGGCCCAGCTTCACTCCTGTCCTGCCCCTCAGCTCGGAAACCTCCCACCCGGCCCCACACTCCTCCGCCAGGGGCTACTTCCTTCCACCTCTTCTGCCTCCATTTCCCCCTCCCTGTGTCCCCTCCCCCATTTCCCCTCCCCTCCCTGCGTCCCCCTCCATCTCCACCCTTCCTCTGTTCCCTCCCCTCCCCAATCTCCACCCTCCCTGCATCCCCTCCCCCACCCTTCCATTCCTCCAACCCCACATCTCTCTGTGCCCCCTGTCACGGAGTGTGGGGGAGTCAGGGCCCTGCACCCCCAGCTTCCTGCGATTCACCAGGACTCTCAGCCAGCCAGTAAAGCAGAAGGTTTATTAGACGACAGGAACACAGTCCAGGACAGGGTCTTGCAGGCACAGATAACAGGATCCCCCCGGTTAGGTCCATCTTGGGGCCCCGGGAGCCCCACAGCCCCCAGTGGGGATCAGAGCCCTGTCCCTGCTCCCTTCCTTCCCCAGCCCGCTCCAGTCTGCCCAGCCCCCTCCAGCCCCTCCTCTCTGCTCCGCTTCTGTCCCGGGCCAGGATGTCACCTGACCTCTTTGTCTCCAACACCTTCTCCTGGCACCTTTGCAGGGAGGGGCCCAGGCCATCAGTTGCCAGGAGACAGAGTGTCAGGCATTCGGGTGCACTGGCCTTTTGCTTTGCTAGATACTTAAGATCTGCACCCAGCACTCCCAGCCCCCAGTACGAACAGTCCCACTTCGTCACACCCCCCCGCCTGATGCCCCCTGGGTGCCGGCTGTGCCCCCCGCAACTGCTCAGGTTCCGGGAGGGGGCCAATGGGTAACCAGAGGGCATTGCCCCAGCACCAGGGGGCGCTGGGCTGCAGGAAGTGGGGCGGGGGCTCGGTAGGGGGCACCCTCCCCTCTCAGTCAGTGCTCTCTGTTACCTATGGCAGCCCCCTCCTGCCCCAGTGACACCCCCCTTCCCCACCACTGCTCACCAGGACTCCTGGGTTCTCACCCCGGCTCTGGGAGGGGAGTGGGAACTAGAGGTTAGAGAATGGGGCAGGCTGGGAGCCAGGACTCCTGGGTTCTCTCTCAGCAGGGGGGGCGGCGGATCAGGCCTGAGGGGCACCAGCAGAGCTGACAGGGGGAGGGGGAGACACTGTTGCTCTGACTGTTCTCGCCTGCCCCTGGGTTGGATGGTGGCTGAAGGGGCCGATCCGGGGTCAAGCGGTGGCTCTGCTCCCCCCGACAACACGCGTCCTGCTGGAGCTGGGGTCACCTGCCCCTGCGGCTGGGCTGGGGCGGGGGGGGCACCGTGGGGGCGGGGGGCTGCTGACAGCCAGAGGCCTTTTGGGAACAGAGGGAACTGGGCCAGGAAGAGCCCCTCCCCCTTCTCCTCTAACCACCCCCCCATCCATCCTCCCCCCTTTCCTCCCACTCCTGTTCCCCTCCCCCAGGCTGGGATCTCCTTCCGTCATCACCGCTGGGAGCCATGACTGCCCTGGGCTCCTGGGTCTCCTTCCGGACGCTCCTCAAGCTGACCCTCGGCCTGCTGGCCATCATGACCTTCTCCTTCCTCATCCACCTACGCAGCCGGTTCCCCACTCCGAATGCCACGGAGCGCGGCATGTGGACCATGAACTCCCGCGGGCGCCTGGGGAACCAGATGGGGGAATATGCCACCCTCTACGCCCTGGCCAAGATGAACGGGCACCAGGCCTACATCCTGCCGGAGATGCACCAGCAGCTGGCGCCGCTCTTCCGCATCACCCTGCCCGTGCTCTCCAGATTCAGGGCTTGGAGTATCCTATGGAGGAACTACGGGCTCCACGACTGGATGTCGGAGGAGTACAGGCACATCGAGGGGAAATACGTCCGGCTGACGGGCGCCCCCTGCTCCTGGACCTTCTACCACCACCTCCGGCAGGAGATCCTCCGGGAATTCTCCTTCCACAACCACATCAAGGAGGAGGCCAACCGGTACCTGGCCGGGTTGCGTGGGCAGCGGCGGAACGTGACCTACGTGGGCGTCCACGTCCGGAGGGGGGACTACGTCCGGGTGATGCCCCAGGTCTGGAAGGGGGTGGTGGCAGACAAGGCCTACCTGGAGAAGGCCATGGGCTACTTCCGGGCCAAGTACCAGGAGCCGGTCTTCGTGGTGACCAGCAACGGGATGGAGTGGTGCCGGGAGAACATCGACACCTCGCGGGGGGACGTGTATTTCTCGGGGGACGGGAAGGAGTCGTCGCCGGGGAGGGATTTCGCTCTCTTGGCTCATTGCAACCACACGATCATGACCATCGGGACCTTTGGCATCTGGGCTGGTTACCTGGCTGGGGGGGAGACCATCTACTTGGCTAACTACACCCTCCCCGACTCTCCCTTCCTCAAGATCTTCAAGCCTGAGGCCGCTTTCCTGCCCCAGTGGATCGGGATCGATGCCGATCTCTCCCCGCTGCGCAGTGGGACGACTGGCTAAAGGAGCTCAACCGGTGGCCACAGGCTGCCAACAGGATCCACCCACCAGGACTTGGCTGGTCGGCCGAGGAGTGGGCACCTGGGACCCCTGGCCGATGCCGGCTGCGCTGGGGAGATCGGGGGAGATTGGGGCTGGGCTGGTGGGGTTCAGAGCCCCACACGGAGCAGCCAGTGACCTACGTCAGACAACTTCTCATGGGAGTCTCGAGTGATGGGACCATCTCTGTCCTGAATGGTTAGAGCAGAGGAGAGCGGGGGCTGGGAGCCAGGACTCCTGGGTTCTAGTCCAGCTCCGGGAGGTGAGTGGGGTCTGTGACGGGTTGTCATCCCCCCCACAGGTGCCACCTGATGTACTGGGGCACCACTGAGCCCACCTGTTCCCCCAGCCTGGGGTCCCTTACACCGTCCTGCTGAGCCAGGGCCAGCTCTAGGATTTTTGCCGCCCCAAGCAAAATAAAATTTGGCTGCCTCCCACCCCAGCCCTGGCCTCCCCCTTCCCGCAGCCCCCTGCTGCCCCAGCCCTGGGCTCTCTCCTCCCCAACCTGCATCCTCTGGCACCCCAGCCCTGGGTTCACACACTCCCCGTGCTGCACCACCTCGGCAAGTGGCGTAGTGCTTAAATCGAGATCGCAATCCTGGGTTAAAGGCATTGTGGATGCAATTCGACATTATTGGCCTGCGGGAGCTATCCCAGAATGCTCCCTTGTGACCGCTCTGGACCACACTCTCAACTCCGATGCACTAGCCAGGTGGGTGGGAAAAGCCCCGGGAACTTTAGAATTTCATTTCCTGTTTGGTCACCATCAGCACAGTCCACCATCCCAGGTGACCATGCAGAGTCCACCATCCCAGGAGATCACGCAGTCCCGGATTCGCAGACGAGCTCCAGCATGGTCCGAAGGGGAGGTCCTGGATCTCATCGCATGCTGGGGAGCCGAGTCTGTTATGGCAGAGCTACGTTCCAAAAAAAGGAACGCAAATACCTGCGCTAAAGTCTCCAGGGCCATGTCGGAAAGAGGCTACTCCAGGGACACAGAGCCGCGTCGTACAAAAATCAAGGAGGTCGGGCAAGCGTAGCAAAAAGCCAGGGAGGCGAACGGAGTCCCGCAAAGCATGACAGGAACACGAGGAGAGGAGGGACGCGCGCGACGAGAGCAGGCAGGACGCTATGCTCAAGCTCATGGGGGAGCAAACTGACCTGCTCCACTCTCTGGTGGATCTAATGCGGGAAAGGCAGCAAGACCCCAGACTGGCGCTGCAGCCCCTGTATAATCGCCCCCCCTCCTCCCCAAGTTCCACACCTCCTCACCCAGACGCCCAAGAACACGAAGCGGGAGGTTACGGGGACCCACACACTCAACCCCAGAGGATCGCCCAAGCAGCAGAAAGTTGGCAGATGCAAACTTTTGATTTGGTTTCTGGACTTGTCCTTCCCTCCTCCACCCCCCTAACACAATACCCCCCACCCTCCCCCGGTCTACCTTCTGATTTCTCTCAGTGTGCTGTGCAACAAATAATAAAGAACGGTTTTTAAACAATTTTGACTTTATTTCTTTTCCTTTCCCTGTATATAGGGGGCGGGTAACTTCAAGAGAAACAAACACAACTGTCACACCGTACCCTGGCCAGTCATGAAACCGGCTTTCAAAGCTTCTCTGATGTGCAGCGTGTGCTGCTGCGCTTTTCTAATCGCCCCGTTGTCTGGCTGTGCGAAATTTCCCACGAGGTGAGTTGCCTCAACCTCCCACCCCGCCATAAACGTCTCCCCCTTACTCTCACAGAGATTGTGAAGCACACAACAAGCAGCAACGACAATTGAAATATTGGTTGTGCTGAGATCTAACCGAGTCAGTGAACTGCGCCAGCGCGCGTTCAATCGTCCAAAAGCACATTCTACACTTAGACTATCAGGGTTGGAAGGGACCTCAGGAGGTTATCTAGTCTAATCCCCTGCTCAAAGTAGGACCAATCCCCAGACAGATTTACAATGGTGAAAACTGCAGCGGAGATCTGAGCGGGCTCCATGCTTGCCGTGCAATGGTGCCTGCACGGGTAATCCTGGAAAAAGGGCGCGAAACGTAGGAGAGCTGTTCGGTTCAAGATGGCCGATAAGAGGCGGGTAATGGTTGCCTTCTGCAGCTTCCACGGGAGCCCAGGACCGACAACATAAGAACAGCAGAACGGCCGTACTGGGTCAGACCAAGGGTCCATCCAGCCCAGTGTCCTGTCTGCCGACAGTGGCCAATGCCAGGTGCCCCAGAGGGAGTGAACCTAACAGGCAATGATCAAGTGATCTCTCTCCTGCCATCCATCTCCACTGTCTGACAGAGGCCAGGGACACCATTCCTTACCCGTCCTGGCTAATAGCCATTGATGGACTTAACCCCCGTGAATTTATCCAGTTCCCTTTTAAACCCTGTTACAGTCCCAGCCTTCACAACCTCCTCCGGCAAGGAGCTCCACAGGCTGCCTGTGCGCTGCGTGAAGAAGAACTTCCTTTGATTTCTTTTAAACCTGCTGCCCATTCATTTCATTTGGTGACCCCTAGTTCTTGTATTATGGGAACCAGTAAATAACTTTTCCTTCTTCACTTTCTCCACATCATCACCCCGTCATATCCCCCCTTCGTCTCCTCTTTTTCCAACATGGAGACGTTAGCTAGCGAGAGTTAGAGAGAGCAGAGTTTGCGGCAGAAGCTGTGGGCTCAGTTCACGATGGCCGAAAAACGGCAGGGAATTGTTGCCTTCTGTGGCTTCCACGGGAGCCCAGGACCGACAACATGGAGAAATTAGCTAGCGATGCAAGAGCGGGAGAGCAGAGTCTGCGGCGGAAGCTGTGTTGCTCGGTTCACGGTAGCCGAGAAAAGGCAGGAAATGGTTAGATAAAAGAGTAGACTGAATCCCCCTCGCGGCTTTCTTAGTACCAGGAGACAGGCGGTGAACCGTACTGCACCGTCCGCTGGCAGCATGGCGTCCGCCGTAGCTGTCCCGGAGGGAGGAGCGGGTGACGACACACACCCAGAAACACCCGCGAGAATATTTTTGCCCCATCATGCACTGGGAGCTTCACCCACAATTCCGGTGGGCGGCGGGGACTGCGGGAACCGTGGGATGGCTTCCCACAATGCACCGCGCCGCCATTCGACGCTGGCCTCGGTAGTGTGGACGCACTCCGCCGAATTCACGCGCTTTAGTGGGGACACACAACACCCAATGTATAAAATCGCTTCCGAAAATTCGCACGGAATAAGTTCGGATTAATTTCGTTCTGTAGACGTACCCTTAGCTAATTCCAATGTGTCATTCCTGTTTTCTCTGACCCTTTTCAAGCACCAAGCAGGGGCAGAGAAGCCTGTGCTCAGGGAGGGCTGAGAACCAGGCAGTTCAGCTCATGGGGCTCAGAGGGACAGGACCCCCCTACCCTGGTCCCTAAAGCCCAGCCCTGGTGGGAAAGGAGGGTGCCCCCTGCTGACCCTCCCCCACCCACTGCAGCAGTGCACCCTGCTGGCCCCCCGCCCCGCTCCCCACAGCCCAGCGCCCCCTGGGGCCAGCTCTGCCAGCGGTGCTAGCCAGTCTGGTGCTCTGGGCAGCACCTAGGGCCCGAACCCCGGCCGGACAGACACATCCCAGCTCCACTCGCCCGAGAGAGGCCAATGGCTGCAGCCGGCGCGCCGGAGCCGGCGCAGAAACCCAGCTGCAGACAGGAAATGCGTCAGCCGGGCGTCCCCACGTGTGCGGCTCCGGGTCTGAATGTCGGGGTACCTGGAGGTGCCAGGACCCTGTTGGGACGCGGGACACCCCCTGTCTGCACTGAGCGGGGCTGCGAAAAGCATCAAGAAACCCCCCCGGTGAATGGGGGTGAGTAACACCCCCCCCCCCCGACCAGTGGAGACATTTCCACACATCTAGCTCCGGCCCGGGCGCTGGCTCAGGAAGCTGTGGCAGGATGTCACCGCTGCAGAGCAGCTCGCTCGCGTGGCAGCTGGCGACCTGACCCGGGGAACAGAGACGGGGGTGGGGGAGGACGGGGACGGGGCCCTGAGAGCTGGGGGAGGAGGGTTGGAGCCCGGCAGCTGGCGGGTGTGAAGGGGAGTCACCCCATTGCCAGAACCGGGGCGGGAACCCAGGAGTCCTGGCTCCCAGCCCCCCCTGCTCTGAGCGCTGTGGGACCGGGGCGGGGGCTGGCGCTGGCCTGGCTCCACTTCCCCAAACCGTCCGTCCGGGGATGGCGAGAGGCCTGGTGCAGGCGGGCCCACGGACCCCGGGTTGGGACCTCGGCCGCAGGCCCGGGGGGAGGGCAGGGGGCATCACCCTGGCTCAGCCCCCAGATCCCATCCGGCCCCACACTCCTCCGCCAGGAGCTACTTCCTTCCGCCTCTTCTGCCTCCATTTCCCCCTCCCTGTGTCCCCTCCCCTCCCCCTCCATCTCCACCCTTCCTCTGTTCCCTCCCCCTCCATCTCCACCCTTCCTACATCCCCTCCCCCTACCCTTCCATTCCTATGAGCCTCACATCTCTCTGTGCCCCCCCTGCCTGATGCCCCCTGGGTGCCGGCTGTGGCCCCCCCGACTGCTCTGGTTCTGGAAGGGGGCCAATGGGTAACCAGAGGGCATTGCCCCAGCACCAGGGGGAGCTGGCCTGCAGGAAGTGGGACAGGGGGCTCGGTGGGGGGCACCCTCCCCTCTCAGTCAGTGCTCTCTGTTACCTATGGCAGCCCCCTCCTGCCCCAGTGACCCCCCGTTCCCCACCACTGCTCACCAGGACTCCTGGGTTCTCTCCCGGGCTCTGGGAGCAGAGTAGGGTCCAGTGGTTAGAGCAGGGGGGGGCTGGGAGCCAGGACACCTGGGTTCTCTCTCAGCAGGGGGGGCAGCGGATCAGGCCTGAGGGGCACCAGCAGAGCTGACAGGGGGAGGGGGGGAGACACTGTTGCTCTGACTGTTCTCGCCTGCCCCTGGGTTGGATGGTGGCTGAAGGGGCCGATCCGGGGTCAAGCGGTGGCTCTGCTCCCCCTGACAACACGCGTCCTGCTGGAGCTGGGGTCACCTGCCCCCGCGGCTGGGCTGGGCCGGGGGGGGCACCGTGGGGGCGGGGGGCTGCTGGCAGCCAGAGGCCTTTTGGGAACAGAGGAAACTGGGCCAGGAAGAGCCCCTCCCCCTTCTCCTCTAACCACCCACCATTCATCACCCCCCTTTCCTCCCACCCCTGTTCCCCTCCCCCAGGCTGGGATCTCCGTCCCTCATCACCGCTGGGAGCTATTACTGCCCCGGACTCCTGGGTCTCCTTCCGGCCGCTCCCCAATCTGACCCTCGGCCTGCTGGCCATCATGATCTTCTCCTTCCTCATCTACCTAAGCACCCGGTTCCCCACTCCGAACGCCACAGAGCGCGGCATGTGGACCGTGAACTCCGTCGGGCGCCTGGGGAACCAGATGGGGGAATATGCCACCCTCTACGCCCTGGCCAAGATGAACGGGCGCCAGGCCTACATCCTCCCGGAGATGCACCAGCAGCTGGCGCCGCTCTTCCGCATCACCCTGCCCGTGCTCTCCAGCGACATGGTCCAGGACATCCCGTGGAAGGACTATGAGCTCCACGACTGGATGTCGGAGGAGTACAGGCACATCGAGGGGAAATACGTCCGGCTGACGAGCACCCCCTGCTCCTGGACCTTCTACCACCACCTTCGGCAGGAGATCCTCCAGGAATTCTCCTTCCACGACCACGTCAAGGAGGAGGCCAACCGGTACCTGGCCGGGCTGCGTGGGCAGCGCCGGAACGTGACCTACGTGGGCTTCCACGTCCGGAGGGGGGACTACATCCAGGTGATGACCCAGAAATGGAAGGGGGTGGTGGCGGACAAGGCCTACCTGGAGAAGGCCATGGGCTACTTCCGGGCCAAGTACCAGGAGCCGGTCTTCGTGGTGACCAGCAACGGGATGGAGTGGTGCCGGGAGAACATCGACGCCTCGCGGGGGGACGTGTATTTCTCGGGGGATGGGATAGAGTCATCACCGGGAAGGGACTTTGCTCTCTTGGCCCATTGCAACCACATGATCATGACCATCGGGACCTTCGGCTTCTGGGCCAGTTACCTGGCTGGCGGGGAGACCATCTACTTGGCCAACTACACCCTCCCCGACTCTCCCTTCCTCCGGGTCTTCAAGCCTGAGGCCGCCTTCCTGCCCGAGTGGATCGGGATCGACGCCGATCTCTCCCCGCTGCGCAGTGGGACGACTGGCTAAAGGAGCTCAGCCGGTGGCCACAGGCTGCCAACAGGATCCAACCAACAGGACTTGGCTGGTTGGCGGAGGAGTGGGCACCTGGGACCCCTGGCTGGTTTGGGCTGCACTGGGGAGATCGGGGGAGATTGGAGCTGGGCTGGTGGGGTTCAGAGCCCCACACGGAGCAGCCAGTGACCTACATCAGACAACTTCTCATGGGAGTCTCGAGTGATGGGACCATCTCTGTCCTGAATGGTTAGAGCAGAGGAGAGCGGGGGCTGGGAGCCAGGACTCCTGGGTTCTAGTCCAGCTCCGGGAGGTGAGTGGGGTCTGTGACGGGTTGTCATCCCCCCCCACAGGTACCACCTGATGTACTGGGGCACCACTGAGCCCACCTGTTCCCCCCAGCCTGGGGTCCCTTACGCCGTCCTGCTGAGCCAGGGCCAGCTCTAGGTGTTTTGCTGCCCCAAGCAAAATAAAATTTGTCTGCCTCCCACCCCAGCCCTGGCCTCCCCCTTCCCGCAGCCCCCTGCTGCCCCAGCCCTGGGCTCTCTCCTCCCCAACCTGCACCCTCTGGCACCCCAGCCCTGGGTTCCCACACTCCCCGTGCTGCCCCACCTCGGCAAGTGGCGTAGTGCTTAAATCGAGATCGCAATCCTGGGTTAAAGGCATTGTGGATGCAATTCGACATTATTGGCCTGCGGGAGCTATCCCAGAATGCTCCCTTGTGACCGCTCTGGACCACACTCTCAACTGCGATGCACTAGCCAGGTGGGCGGGAAAAGCCCCGGGAACTTTAGAATTTCATTTCCTGTTTGGTCACCATCAGCACAGTCCACCATCCCAGGTGACCATGCAGAGTCCACCATCCCAGGAGATCACGCAGTCCCGGATTCGCAGACGAGCTCCAGCATGGTCCGAACGGGAGGTCCTGGATCTCATCGCATGCTGGGGAGCCGAGTCTGTTATGGCAGAGCTACGTTCCAAAAAAAGGAACGCAAATACCTGCGCTAAAGTCTCCAGGGCCATGGCGGAAAGAGGCTACTCCAGGGACACAGAGCCGCGTCGTACAAAAATCAAGGAGGTCGGGCAAGCGTAGCAAAAAGCCAGGGAGGCGAACGGAGTCCCGCAAAGCATGACAGGAACACGAGGAGAGGAGGGACGCGCGCGACGAGAGCAGGCAGGACGCTATGCTCAAGCTCATGGGGGAGCAAACTGACCTGCTGCACTCTCTGGTGGGTCTAATGCGGGAAAGGCAGCAAGACCCCAGACTGGTGCTGCAGCCCCTGTATAACCGCCCTCCCTCCTCCCCAAGTTCCACACCTCCTCACCCAGACGCCCAAGAACACGAAGCGGGAGGTTACGGGGACCCACACACTCAACCCCAGAGGATCGCCCAAGCAGCAGAAAGTTGGCAGATGCAAACTTTTGATTTGGTTTCTGGACTTGTCCTTCCCTCCTCCACCCCTCTAACACAATACCCCCCACCCTCCCCCGGTCTACCTTCTGATTTCTCTCAATGTGCTGTGCAACAAAAAATAAAGAACGGTTTTTAAACAATTTTGACTTTATTTCTTTTCCTTTCCCTGTATATAGGGGGCGGGTAACTTCAAGAGAAACAAACACAACTGTCACACCGTACCCTGGCCAGTCATGAAACCGGCTTTCAAAGCTTCTCTGATGTGCAGCGTGTGCTGCTGCGCTCGTCTAATCGCCCCGTTGTCTGGCTGTGCGAAATTTCCCACGAGGTGAGTTGCCTCAACCTCCCATCCCGCCATAAACGTCTCCCCCTTACTCTCACAGAGATTGTGAAGCACACAACGAGCAGCAACGACAATTGAAATATTGGTTGTGCTGAGATCTAACCGAGTCAGTGAACTGCGCCAGCGCGCGTTCAATCGTCCAAAAGCACATTCTACACTTAGAACATCAGGGTTGGAAGGGACCTCAGGAGGTCATCTAGTCTAATCCCCTGCTCAAAGTAGGACCAATCCCCAGACACATTTACAATGGTGAAAACTGCAGCGGAGATCTGAGCGGGCTCCATGCTTGCCGCGCAATGGCGCCTGCACGGGTAATCCTGGAAAAAGGGCGCGAAACGTAGGAGAGCTGTTCGGTTCAAGATGGCCGATAAGAGGTGGGTAATGGTTGCCTTCTGCAGCTTCCACGGGAGCCCAGGACCGACAACATAAGAACAGCAGAACGGCCGTACTGGGTCAGACCAAGGGTCCATCCAGCCCAGTGTCCTGTCTGCCGACAGTGGCCAATGCCAGGTGCCCCAGAGGGAGTGAACCTAACAGGCAATGATCAAGTGATCTCTCTCCTGCCATCCATCTCCACTGTCTGACAGAGGCCAGGGACACCATTCCTTACCCGTCCTGGCTAATAGCCATTGATGGACTTAACCCCCGTGAATTTATCCAGTTCCCTTTTAAACCCTGTTACAGTCCCAGCCTTCACAACCTCCTCCGGCAAGGCGCTCCACAGGCTGCCTGTGCGCTGCGTGAAGAAGAACTTCCTTTCGTTTGTTTTAAACCTGCTGCCCATTCATTTCATTTGGTGACCCCTAGTTCTTGTATTATGGGAACCAGTAAATAACTTTTCCTTCTTCACTTTCTCCACATCATCACCCCGTCATATCCCCCCTTCGTCTCCTCTTTTCCAACATGGAGACGTTAGCTAGCGAGAGTTAGAGAGAGCAGAGTTTGCGGCGGAAGCTGTGGGCTCAGTTCACGATGGCCGAAAAACGGCAGGGAATTGTTGCCTTCTGTGGCTTCCACGGGAGCCCAGGACCGACAACATGGAGAAATTAGCTAGCGATGCAAGAGCGGGAGAGCAGAGTCTGCGGCGGAAGCTGTGTTGCTCGGTTCACGGTAGCCGAGAAAAGGCAGGAAATGGTTAGATAAAAGAGTAGACTGAATCCCCCTCGCGGCTTTCTTAGTACCAGGAGACAGGCGGTGAACCGTACTGCACCGTCCGCTGGCAGCATGGCGTCCGCCGTAGCTGTCCCGGAGGGAGGAGCGGGTGACGACACACACCCAGAAAAAACCCGCGAGAATGTTTTTGCCCCATCATGCACTGGGAGCTTCACCCACAATTCCGGTGGGCGGCGGGGACTGCGGGAACCGTGGGATGGCTTCCCACAATGCACCGCGCCGCCATTCGACGCTGGCCTCGGTAGTGTGGACGCACTCCGCCGAATTCACGCGCTTTAGTGGGGACACACAACACCCAATGTATAAAATCGCTTCCGAAAATTCGCACGGAATAAGTTCGGATTAATTTCGTTCTGTAGAGGTACCCGTAGCCAATTCCAATGTGTCATTCCTGCTTTCTCTGACCCTTTTCAAGCACCAAGCAGGGGCAGAGAGACGCCTGTGCTCAGGGAGGGCTGAGAACCAGGCAGTTCAGCTCATGGGGGTCAGAGGGACAGGACCCCCCTACCCTGGTCTCTAAAGCCCAGCCTGGTGGGAAAGGAGGGTGCCCCCTGCTGACCCCCCCGCCCACTGCAGCAGTGCACCCTGCTGAGCCCCTGCCCTGCTCCCCACAGCCCAGCGCCCCCCGGGGCCAGCCCTGCCAGCGGTGCTAGCCAGTCTGGTGCTCTGGGCAAGACCTGGGGCCCGAACCCCGGCCGTGAAGCGGCGCGAGCCCAGAGATCCTGAGGCATCTTTTGGTCCCTCCTTTGCGGACAGACACATCCGAGCTCCACTTGCCCGAGAGAGGCCAATGGCTGCAGCCGGCGCGCCGGAGCCGGCGCAGGAACCCAGCTGGAGACAGGAAATGCGTCAGCCGGGCGTCCCCACGTGTGCGGCTCCGGGTCCGAATGTCGGGGGGCCTGGAGGTGCCAGGACGCTGTTGGGACACGGGACACCCCCTGGCTGCACTGAGCGGGGCTGCGAAAAGCATCAAGAAACCCCCCCGGCGAATGGGGGTGAGTAACATCCCCCAACCAGTGGTGACATTTCCACACATCTAGCTCCGGCCCGGGCGCTGGCTCAGGAAGCTGTGGCAGGATGTCACCGCTGCAGAGCAGCTCGCTCGCGCGGCACCGGGCAACCTGACCCAGGGAACAGAGACGAGGGTGGGGGGAGGACGGGGACAGGGCCCTGAGAACTGGAGGAGGAGGGTTGGAGCCCGGCAGCTGGCGGGTGTGAAGGGGAGTCGCCCCATTGCCAGAACCGGGGCGAGAACCCAGGCGTCCTGGCTCCCAGCCCCCCCTGCTCTGAGTGATGTGGGACCGGGGCGTGGGCTGGCGCTGGCCTGGCTCGACTTCCCCAAACCGTCCGTCCGGGGGTGGCGAGAGGCCTGGTGCAGCCGGGCCCACGGACCCTGGGCTGGGACCTCGGCCGCAGGCCCGGGGGGAGGGCAGGGGGCGTCACCCTGGCTCAGCTCCCAGATCTCTCTGGACCCCAGACTCCCCGGCCCAGCCCGGCTTCACTCCTGTCCTGCCCCTTGGCTCGGAAACCTCCCACCCGGCCCCACACTCCTCCGCCAAGGGCTACTTCCTTCCACCTCTTCTACCGCCATTTCCCCCTCCCTGCGTCCCCTCCCCCATTTCCCCTCCCCTCCCTGCGTCCCCCTCCATCTCCACCCTTCCTCTGTTCCCTCCCCCTCCATCTCCACCTTCCCTACATCCCCTCCCCCACCCTTCCGTTCCTCTGACCCCACATCTCTCTGTGCCCCCCTGCCTGATGCCCCCTGGGTGCCGGCTGTGGTCCCCCCCGACCGCTCGGGTTCTGGGCAGGGGCCAATGGGCAGAACTCAGCAATTCTAGGTAACCAGAAGACACCCCCCCGCTCCCCCCGGCCCCAGGGGGCGCTGGGCTGCAGGGAGTGGGGCAGGGGGCTCGGTAGGGGGCATCCTCCCCTCACAGTCAGTGCTCTCTGTTACCCATGGCAGCCCCCTCCTGCCCCATTGACCCCCCCCCTTAACCCACCACGGCTCACCAGGACTCCTGGGTTCTCTCCCGGGCTCTGGGAGGGGAATGGGGTCCAGTGGTTAGAGCGGGGGGGGGGCTGGGAGCCAGGACTCCTGGGTTCTCTCTCAGCAGGGGGGGGCAGCGGATCAGGTCTGAGGGGCACCAGCAGAGCTGACAGGGGGAGGGGGGGAGACACTGTTGCTCTGACTGTTCTCGGCTGCCCCTGGGTTGGATGGTGGCTGAAGGGGCCGATCCGGGGTCAAGCGGTGGCTCTGCTCCCCCCGACAACACGCATCCTGCCGGAGCTGGGGTCACCTGCCCCCGCGGCTGGGCTGGGCCGGGGGGGGGCAGGATGGGGGCGGGGGGCTGCTGGCTTCCGGAGGCCTTTTGGGAACAGAGGTAACTGGGCCAGGAAGAGCCCCTCCCCCTTCTCCTCTAACCACCCCCCCATCCATCACCCCCCTTTCCTCCCACCCCTGTTCCCCTCCCCCAGGCTGGGATCTCCTTCCCTCATCACCGCTGGGAGCCATGACTGCCCCGGGCTCCTGGGTCTCCTTCCGGCAGCACCGCCAGCTCAGCCTCTACCTGCTGGCCATCATGACCTTCTCCTTCCTCATCCACCTACGCAGCCGGTTCCCCACTCTGAATGCCACGGAGCGCGGCATGTGGACCGTGAACTCCGCTGGGCGCCTGGGGAACCAGATGGGGGAATACGCCACCCTCTACGCCCTGGCCAAAATGAACGGGCGCCAGGCCTACATCCTCCCGGAGATGCACCAGCAGCTGGCGCCGCTCTTCCGCATCACCCTGCCCGTGCTCTCCAGATTCGGGGCTTGGAGTATCCTATGGAGGAACTATGAGCTCCACGACTGGATGTCGGAGGAGTACAGGCACATCGAGGGGAAATACGTCCAGCTGACGGGCTACCCCTGCTCCTGGACCTTCTACCACCACCTCCGGCAGGAGATCCTCCAGGAATTCTCCTTCCACGACCACGTCAAGGAGGAGGCCAACCGGTATCTGGCTGGGCTGCGCAGGCAGCGCCGGAACGTGACCTACGTGGGCGTCCACGTCCGGAGGGGGGACTACGTCCGGGTGATGCCCCGGGTCTGGAAGGGGGTGGTGGCGGACAAGGCCTACCTGGAGAGGGCCATGGGCTACTTCCGGGCCAAGTACCAGGAGCCGGTCTTCGTGGTGACCAGCAACGGGATGGAGTGGTGCCGGGAGAACATCAACGCCTCGCGGGGGGACGTGTATTTCTCGGGGGACGGGAAGGAGTCGTCGCCGGGGAGGGACTTTGCTCTCTTGGCTCATTGCAACCACACGATCATGACCATCGGGAGCTTCGGCATCTGGGCCGGTTACCTGGCTGGGGGGGAGACCATCTACTTGGCCAACTACACCCTCCCCGACTCTCCCTTCCTCGAGATCTTCAAGCCTGAGGCCGCTTTCCTGCCCGAGTGGATCGGGATCGACGCCGATCTCTCCCCGCTGCGGGGTGGGACATCTGGCTAAAGGAGCTCAGCCGGTGGCCACAGGCTCCCAACGGGATCAACCTTCCAGGACTTAGCTGGTCGGCCAAGGAGCTGGGGGGGGGGGCAGCTGATGGGGGCTGCTGATTAATTACTGCTGATGTGGCAATGTACAGTGGTCAGTTCTGGCTCCTTCTCAGGCTCAGGTTGGCCACCCCTGGTCTGGCCTGTAGCCCACTTTGCTCCAGTGGGTTAGAACAGGGGGGCTGGGAGCCAGGACTCCTGGGTTCTCTCCCTGGCTCTGGGAGAGGAGTGGGGTCTTGTGGTTAGAGCAGGGGGGGCTAGGAGCCAGGACTCCTGGGTTCTCTCCCTGCTCTGGGAGGGGAGTGGAGTCTAGTGGTTAGAGCAGGGGGCTGGGAGCCAGGACTCCTGGGTTCTCTCCCCACTCTGGGAGGGGAGTGGGGAAGAGGATTGGGGCAGACGCGCGAGGACTGGGTGTGTGCCAAGCCTGTAACACGGAGGTGGGTTGGCAAACCACGATCATTAACAAGAGGCAATAAAATTTGAGGTTTCTAACTACCCTATCCCAGCCCTGGGGGCCGATCTTCCGCCCAAGGTTTCTGCCCCCTGCCCAGGGCACTCAGCACTGTGGCATCAGGCCCAGCCCTTCCTGGCGGGGGGGGAAGTGATTTACACTCTCACCCACTCCTTTCCCAGAGCTGGGGAGAGAACCCAGGCGTCCTGAGTTCCAGCACCTTAAGCTCTGGGAGGGGAGTGGGGTGTAGGACTTAGACCAGGGGGGCTGGGAGCCAAGACTCCAGGATTCAGTCTCTCCCCCCGCCCCGTGCCTCAGTTTCCCCTCTCAGGCAGCGACGCTCGTGCCACAACAGGAGACGGACCAGGGTTAAACAGTACCAAAGCCTTTTTATTCTAGCCCTCGGGCTGCGTGGGGTGGGGACCCCCGGCTTCAGTTGGCAAAGATCTCCCCCATGGGGATCCAGACGGTCTTACACTGGGTGGCCTGGTACAGAAACTCCTCACCTGCCCCCTGGGCCGGGTCCTCCCACCTCCGGGGGACCCCGTGGCTCACCCAGGTCCGCTTCAGGTTACCGGCCGAGGCCCATTCCACAAATTGGGAGCCCTGTGGGAGAGAAAGGGTTAAAAGAGGAAGCAGGAGGTGAGGCCTTTCCCCTCTGGGGGGCGCTGGCCCCGATCTGGCCCCAGGGCGGGGACTGGCTGGCTCGGGGGGGCAGGGAATGGGGCAGGGGCCTGTCCCCTCTAGGGGGCGCCGGCTCCCATCCGGCCCCAGGGCAGGGACTGGCTGGCTCAGGGGGGCAGGGAATGGGGCAGGGGCCTGTCCCCTCTAGGGGGCGCCGGCTCCCATCCGGCCCCAGGGCGGGGACTGGCTGGCTCAGGGGGGCACGTGGTGGGGGCAGAACCGCTCTCACCTCCAGAGACCCAAAGTACCACATGGCCTGAACATCCTGGTGCTGGGCCAGCGTCCGGCTCAGATGGTCCCGATTCCCCGTCACAATATTCACCACCCCGCCGGGGACGTCCGAGGTGTCGAAGATCTGAGTGGGGGAGGAAGCAGATGGGCCCTATTAGCAGCCGGAACCAGTGGGGGCGGGGAGCCAGGACTCCTGGGTTCTCTCCTGGGGAGGGGAGTGGGGTCTAGTGCTTAGAGCAAGGGGGGGAGTTGGGAGCCAGGACTCCTGGGTTCTCTCCTGTCACAGAGAGCTGGTTGCGTAGGTCAGGGACAGAGAACCAGAGGTGGGACCCACTGACGGGGGTGGTTGGAGACAAAGCCCTGGCGGACGTCATGGGCCGAGGCGAGAAATGTTTGCGCGGTCGGATGCAGCCACCGAAGGGAACGAGTGGCCCGGGGCCGGGCCAGCGGGGTCCCCACGGGCCGGCGTTAATTGTTCCCAGCTCTTAGCAGCAGAAACAAGCGACTCGGGCAGGTAATTAACGGGCTCCTTAACGACGAAGCGAACAGAAACGCTCCACTTCCGCTGCCCCCTGAGGTCACGCCGGCCCGGAGCTGGGCTTTGTGCGCAGGACGCTGCTGCCGTGTTCGGAGGCCCCCCCCCGTGCGTGCCTCAGTTTCCCTGTCACTTTGCAGCGCTGCCCAGTGGGCATGGAAGCGTTAAAGCTGCTCCGTGCAGGGTGACTAACAACCGGCTCTACCAAAATCACAGCCGTGAAAAACACATCCTGGATTGTGAAATCTCACCCCTCCCACGGGGCATCTGGCTGGCGTAGGGGAGACCAGATTTCACGAGCGGCGGCTGCTGGCTGGGGGGCTCTTAATGGGCTCTGGGCTCCCGCGGCTAGTCCCAGCCGGGCTGCGGAGGGGCAGGATTTACTTTCCCCTGCACGGACGGCTCCCAGAGCCGGGTCAGACCCACCCGCGGGAACCTCTCGCGGCGGCCGGCCAGACACCCAGCTCTGAAGGCAGCAGGGCAGAAGTAAGGGGAGCAATACGGTGACCCCCCCCCAAAATAGCCTTGCGGACACCCCACCTTTTTTTGGGTCTCTGCCCCGCCCGCGACCGGTGCCACCACCGTGAGATTTCAGAGGGAAAGATCTGAAACCGTCAAACAGACGCTGCGAAAAATCCGACGACCGTGAAACGGACCAAAACCCGCCGGGACGTTGGCAGGGCCCTAACTCTGCGGTGCGGCCGGCGAACGATTGCGAACCGGTCTCCCCGTATTGCGAAGAATCGACGCGCCGACGCCGAGCGCGTCTGGGGTTACCGAGATCCCGGGAGACGTTTACCAAGTCAGCCGGTGGGTGCGAAGTCCCTTTCATGGCTTAATGGCCTGCAGATTGCGCGTGGGACTGTCCTCAGCCATAAGATCAAAGATGTGAGACTGCTCTGACCGACCCTGTCGTCGCTTAACGAGCCCGGTTCTAACGAACGACCGGCTCAGCCCGGCCCCCAGACTTTAGAGCAGGGGTCGGCAGCCTTTCAGCAGTGCTGCGCCAAGGCTTCGTTTATTCTGATTTAAGGGTTCGCGCGCCGGGCATACATGTGAACGTTTTTCGAAGGTCTCTTTCTGTAAGTCTATGATATAGAGCTAAACTATTGTTGGATGGAAAGTAAATCAGGTTTTTTAAAATGTTTAAGAAGCTTCGTTTAAAATTAAATTAAAATGCAGAGCCCCCCGGGCCAGGACCCGGGCAGCGTGAGTGCCACTGAAATCAGCTCGGGTGCCGCCTTCGGCACACCTGCCACAGGTTGCCTGCCCCTGCTTAAGAGGGTGCCCCCCCCTTACCCATGTCCGCGCCCCCCCCCAGAGCTGGGGCCGTGACTCGGGGGAGGGGGGGGAGCAGGGGTAAGGGGGCCGAGGCTGGGGGTGGGTCTGGGGCCGGGGGGCGGAGCTGCAGCTGGGCTCGGGCCAGGTGTGGGGGCGGGAGCCGGGGCCGCGGATGGGGGCAGGGAGGGGCTGGGAGGAACTTCCTCCCCGCCCCCATGCGGGCTAACCCGGGCCCCGCCGTTCTCCCCCGCCGGGTGTTCCTTCACGCCCCACACTCTGGGGACCTCGGCCTCACGCCGCCGAGCGTAACGAGGCAATCGAATGGCTAGACACAGAACGGGGCTGTGCCGCCCGGGGCAGCGAGAAAAGAGAAACCGCCGGCCCGATCCGGCCACCTCTGACTGGTGCCCGGGGAGGCGCCAAAGGCAGGGGCCTGGGGTCTCCAAGGGGTCGCTTGGCAGCCCCCCCTACGCTGCCCCCTTGGCTTCTAGCCGGGTGGGAGCGTCCCAGAGAGACGCTTGTGCCCGCCCGGAGACTGTGACGACTCGGCGTTAAGGACGCGAAACCGCTCGTAAGCTGCGTGGTTCTTTTCCCTCGTTAGTAACGCTCCACTTTTCTGTTTTCTTCCGAATAAACCCTTCGCTAGCTGGGCCGGCGGCCGGCGGGATGTTTGGGTGAGAGCTGGAGTGATGTGGACCGGGCGGGCGGCCGATCCTCGGGGATCGGTAAAACCTCGCGCAAGGGGAATTGGGTTTTTAGTAACTTCGCACTCTAAAAACCCGCAGTGCGGACGGCGAATCGGGCTGGAGATGCCTAACGGGGGATTGTGTTTTGGCTTCTTGTGAACCAGCCGAGGCCTCCAGAGACGCGTGTTCCTGGTTGTAAACCACCAGGTTTGGGGGGGGCAGCGCCCCTGTTTCTTGCAGTCTGCCCTGAGCGTGGCCTTCTCAGTGTCGATCCGTTCTAGGTACCGAGACACGGGTGGAGCCTGGCAAATCGGTGGACGGCCACGGGCCGTGTTTGCGGATCGGACGCGGGTCCCAACGTAGCCGCGCAGGGCTCTGCACAGGCATGGGGGTAACGCCTTGAGATCTGGTGAAGGGAGGGGTCTGTGCAGCGCCCGGCCCAATGGGGACCCCAATCTCAGGTGGGGGGATGGGTCCGTTTCACGCAGCGTAAGCCCGAATTGGCATGTGGGGTCGCTCCCAGCGGGGGCAGCACAGAGGGGGTGGGACAGGAGCCGGCGCCAACGGAGATATGGTTACTGCTCTTGGCACTGGGAGGAGAGTGGGGGCTAGTGGTTAGAGCAGGGGGCTTGGAGCCAGGACTCCTGGGTTCCCTCCCTGGCTCTGGGAGGGGAGTGGGGACTGGTGGTTAGAGCAGGGGGGGCTGGGAGCCAGGACTCCTGGGTTCGCTCCCCAGGCAGAGGGTCTCAGAGTCCAGTGGCCCATACGCTCCCACTAGCTACTTTTCCATCTCTCAACAGTCATGTCCTCCCTAGGGTGGCATGGGGAAACTGAGGCACGCGGGGGGAGGGGCGGGCAGACTCCGAGGGGGGTACCTGGCAGAGGTCCAGGGCGGGCAGCGGGTAGCGTGGGCTCGGGACCATCACCACGGCATTACCCCGGGCCACGGCAGGGGCCAGCAGGCTGAGGAAGCTGAGCAGGGGCCGCTCGTCCGGGCAGGTGACCCCCACGACACCCAGGGGCTGGCGGAGCTGCAGGGTGGTGCCGTGCAGGGGGGTTTCCTGGGGGAGGGGCAGAGCCAGAGGGATGATTCCGGGGGCCCCACCCCACCCCACTTCCAGCCCTGGCAACAAAGTAAACCCCACCCCCAGGCACCTGCTGCTCTGTTCAGCCTGCGGGCAGAGCTCCTCCCCCAGAGTCCCTCACCTGCCCCCACCCCCATTCCCACCCCACATGTCCCCCCCCTCCTGGGTCCACTCCCAACCTCAGACCCCCCCCAACCCCTTCCCGTTCCCGCCCCTCCGTCCTTCACCTCTCCGAGCCCCGCCCCTCCCCCCACTTCCGAACCCACCCCCGCCCCCTGGCGTTCCCCGCCCGCATCTCGGGCTGCCCCGTGTCCGCAGGGGGCGCTCTGGGCCCCACCTGCACGGCGCCCCCGGATTTATCGCACAAGGCCGCCCAGTGGAAGAGGCGCTCCAGGCCCAGGTCCACCTCCCGCTGTGCCTCCTCGGGGGGGGCCCCCGTCAGCGCCCCCAGCCGGGACGCCACCTCCTCCCGCCGCAGCTCCAGGTTCTCCGCCACGTAGTACAGCACCTGCGCCCGGGCGTGGGCCGCCCGCTTCCCCCACCTGCCGGGAGAGAGACGGAGCCGGGATAGAACCCAGGAGTCCTGGCTCCCAGCGCCCCCCCCGCTCTAACCACTAGACCCCACTCCCCTCCCAGTGCTGGGGAGAGAACCCAGGAGTCCTGGCTCCCAACCCCCCTGCTCTAACCACTAGACCTCACTCCCCTCCCAGAGCCAGTGAGAGAACCCAGGAGTCCTGGCTCCCAGCCCCCCCCCGCTCTAACCACTAGACCCCACTCCCCTCCCAGTGCTGGGGAGAGAACCCAGGAGTCCTGGCTCCCAGCTCCCCTGCTCTAACCACTAGACCTCACTCCCCTCCCAGAGCCAGTGAGAGAACCCAGGAGTCCTGGCTCCCAGCCCCCCCCCCCCGCTCTAACCACTAGACCTCACTCCCCTCCCAGAGCCAGGGAGAGAACCCTGGAGTCCTGGCTCCCAGCCCCACCCCCACTCTAACCCAGTAGCCTGCAGAGTTGATTCCCATCCTAGCAGTGCTTTGCCCCTCCCCCAAGGGATCAGCCCCCACCCCAGGGCCCCTCTGGATCTGATTGGTGGACGAGGCCCAGCCCGGGAGCTGCCCCCCCAGCCCCGATCAGATTACGCCAATCAACCCCCAGGCAATAAAGCCATAAAATGTAAGTGCCTCTGGGCTCCCCTCTGGACCCGGCTGCCGCACCCGGCCCTGCACCCTCCTCCTGGCCCCGCTTCCCCCCCCCCCCGACCCGAGGGCGGATCCCGAACGCCCCCGTCCGAGGCCCCCCCCGAATTTCAGGGGCTGTCACTCAGCATTGCTGGGCACGGCCCTGGGCAGGGGGGGGCTAGGAAGGGAACTCCCCGCAGGTCAGAGCGGGTGGGGGTCTTCGGGGGCGCGGCTCCCTGCTGGGGGGGGGGGGGGGTGTAGTCCAGGAAGGGAGCCTGCCCGCCCTGGAGAACAGACTGGAGCAGGAGGTGCCTGAACTACAACTCCCATGATGCACCATGGCTGTCTGGCCGAGAAGGGTCCCTGGCGGCTCCCGGTCAGCGGCGCCGCAGGGCTAAGGCAGGCGAGTCCCTACCTGCCCTGGCACCGCGCTGCGCCCCGCAAGCGGCCAGCAGGTCCGGCTCCTGGGCGGGGGGGCCACGGGGCTCCGTGCGCTGCCTGCGCCCTGAGCACCGGCCAAGGGGAGCTGGGTGGGGTGGTGGGAGCCACTGACCGGGAGCCGCCCGAGGGAAGCCTGTGCCCCAACCACGAACTCCAACCCCCAGCTCTGAGCCCCTCCAAACCCAGAGCCTCCTCCTGCACCCCAAACCCCCCATCGCTGGCCCCAGCCCAGAGCCCGCACCCCCTTCTGCAGCCCGACCCCCAACCCTGAGCCCCCGCCTGCACCCACAGCCTGGAGCCCTCAACCCCTTATCCCAGCCCAGGGCCCCCTCCTGCACCCCTCACCCCCAGGTCCACCCCAGAGCCCTCACCCCCTCCTGCACCCCAAACCCCCCATCGCTGGCCCCAGCCCAGAGCCCGCACCCCGTTCTGCAGCCCCACCCTCAGCTCTGAGCCCCTCCAAACCCAGAGCCTCCTCCTGCACCCCAAACCCCTCAGCCCTGGCCCCAGCCCAGAGCCCGCACCCCCTCCCGCATCCCAACCCCTGCCCCAGCCCAGAGCCCCCTCCCACAGCCTGAACCCCTCTGCCCCACCCCCAAGCCTGGCGCCCACTCCTGCACCCCTGCCCCAGCGCGGATCCCTCTCCTGCACCCTGAACCGCTCATTGCTGAGGAAAAGGACCTAGGGGTTACAGTGGACGAGAAGCTGGATATGAGTCAGCAGTGAGCCCTTGTTGCCTAGAAGGCTAACGGCCTGTATAAGTAGCGGGCGGGGCATTGCCAGCAGATCGAGGGACGTGCTCATTCCCCTCTATTTGACATTGGTGAGGCCTCATTTGGATACGGTGTCCAGTTTTGGGCCCCACACGACAAGAAGGATGTGGACAAAGAGGAGAGAGTCCAGCGGAGGGCAACAAAAATGGTTAGGGGGCTGGAGCACATGACTTATGAGGAGAGGCTGAGGGAACTGGGCTTGTTTAGTCTGCAGAAGAGAAGAGTGAGGGGGGATTTGATAGCTGCTTTCAACTCCCTGAAGGGGGGTTCCAACGCGGACGGATCTAGACTGTTCTCAGTGGGGGCAGATGACAGAACAAGGAGCAATGGGCTCAAGTTGCAGTGGGGGAGGTCTAGGTTGGATATTAGGAAAAACTTTTTCCCTAGGAGGGTGGTGAAGCACTGGACTGGGTACCTAGGGCGGTGGTGGAATCTCCTTCCTTAGAGGTTTTTAAGGTCAGGTTGACAAAGCCCTGGCTGGGGTGATTTAGTTGGGGTTGGTCCTGCTTTGAGCAGGGGGTTGGACTAGAACCTCCCGAGGTCCCTTCCAACCCTGATCTTCTATGAGTCTATGATTCCTGGCCCCACCCCGGAGCCCGCACCCCAATTACAGCCCTCACCCCCTCCCGCACCCCAACCCAGTGAAAGTGAGTGACGGTGCGGGAGAGCGAGCCACTAAGGGAGGGGGAATGGAGTGAGCGGGGGCGGGGCCTCTGGGAAGGGGCAGGGCCTCTGGGAAGGGGCCTCTGAGTGTTCGGTTTTGTGCCAATAGAAAGTTGGCGACCCTAACCACAGCCAGGGGTTCCCATTACGCAACCCGCTCCCAGACCAGGGCGAGCTGTGGTGCATCATGGGAGACGATGTGCGGCCAATGGAGGAGAATGACTGAACTACAACTCCCATGAAGCACTGCAGCATCTCAGACAGGGAGGAAAACTGAGGCACGTGATGGGGAGATGCAGTCCAGCCGAGGAACCCCTAGAGGAACATGGGGTATATGAACTACAACTCCCATGATGCACTGCAGCCAGGGAACGCCTATGAGTCTCCTCCGTTCACCAAGAAGGGAGCCTATGGTGCATCATGGGAGATGTAGTTTAGCCACAAAGCCCAGGCTAGAAAGAAAAATGGGACCATGATGCACCATGGGTTTGGGCTCCCATGATGCAACTGCCTCCTCTGTCCAAGGGGGGAGATTGTGGTGCATCATGGGAAACGTATTCCAGCCTATAGAGAAAATTGGGAACAGGAGCTCTCTGAACTACCACTCCCATGATGCCCCACAGCCAGGGGCTCCCACAAGGCCGAGCAGCAGCAGTTCTGGCTCTAAATTGTCCCTTTCTGGGAGGGGGCCAAGACCGTCCAGTTTTGGGGCCAAAACCGCCCCAAATTCTTCAACTTTCGCCCCAAACAAGAAAATTGTCATTTTCCCTGGAAAATTTAGGCAAAAAATGTTCTTCCCCCAGTTTGATCAGATCTCAGCTCTATGGGACACCCCCCCCCGCCCTCCCCTGGCTCCCTGCCACCTGGCAGGGCTCCCCGAGGAGCCGTGAGATGCCAGGCGGGTCCAGCCGCGATAAGCCAGGGGCTCCCTGGGACTCTGGCCGCCTGCGCTGCTGAGGGAGAGATAAGAGAGGCGAGGCCAAGGAGCGGGGGGGGCAGGGGGGGTTGGTTATCTGCACCTGGCAGCGGGCCAGAAAGGGGGTGACACTTTTGCTCCAGGCTGGCACCACCCGGCCTGGGAACTCAGGGCCCCAAACTGCAGCCAGGCCTCACACGGCGAGCAGCGACCTCGCTCGGTGCACGGGGAAACTGAGGCACGAAGGGTCAACCGTGAGTTCAGAGGCAAAGCCGGGGCTAGAACCCAGGAGTCCCAGATCCCACCACTAGTCCCCACTCCCCTCCCAGAGCCGGGGAGAGAACCCAGGAGTCCTGGCTCCCAGCCCCCCGGCTCTAACCACTAGACCCCACTCCCCTCCCAGAGCCGGGGAGAGAACCCAGCCGTCCTGAGCTGCTCCCCATCTCACCCCGGCGCGGCCTTGTGAGCAGCCTCCACAGCGTTGCGGATATCCTTGGCGCTGCCGTCCGCCACGTACGCCAGCACGTTGCCGGCGGGGTCGAGGACGGGGAGCGAGGCCATTCCCTCGGGTCGCTTCTGAGCTCCTCCGTAGTACAGCTTGTAGGTCCTGTCCACCCTGCAGAGACACAAGGGGGGGCGAGGCGAGCCCTGAACCCACACGCTCACTGGAAAGCCCCCACGCCCCACCCCAGAGGGGCTGCATTTCGGCACCGCACGAGGGGTCCGTGTCCGTGTTTCCTCTAAGGTGCAGGCCCGCACACGGGTGAGTGCGGGGGGATGGTGATGGGGCTTCTGGCGAACCTGGGCTATGGGGGGGAGAGATGCCTCTCCCCCAGCCCCAGCCCTGGGGCTGCAGCAGGGACGGGAGTTCTCTCTCTCCCTGCCACAGCCCCAGAGCTGGGGGAGCCTGGGGAATGAAGAGACTGTGGGTCTTTCCCCAGCTCTGCCACTGAGTTCCTGCGTGGCCTGGGGAAGTCACCTCACCCCACACCGTGCCTCAGTTTCCCCATTTCCCAGCCGGGAATAATGCTGTAAAACCCTTTGAGATTTCCCAAGGCAAAGCGCTAACGTTGGCTTTTCGATTTGTGTTTTAAATGGAAATGACCAAAACGGAAACGCCTGTGTCTGATTTCCAACGACAACCATCCCCCGCGGTGGATTTAAACTCCCCCTCGCCGTGTTTGCAAAGTTTTTCCACGGGCAGCGTCACCAAGGATGGGGGCGGGGAGTCAGGGCCCCCCCCCCCCACACACACACTTCCTGCGATTCACCGTGACTCTCTGCCAGCCAGTGACACAGGTTTATTAGCCGACAGGAACAGCCCCAAACAGAGCTTGTGGGTACAGAGAACAGGACCCCTCAGTCAGGTGCCTCTTGGGGGGGTGGGGAGCCCAGATCCTGGTTCTGGGCCTCCCCCCATCTCCTCAGCCAGCTCCAAACTGAAACCCCCAGCCCCTCCTCTGGCCTTTGTCTCTCTCCCCGGCCAGGCCACCTGATCTCTTTGTTCTCCAGCTCCTTCAGTTGGCACCGTGCAGGGCAGGGGCCCAGGAGACAGGGTGTCGGCCATTCTCTGTGCAGACACCATCACACCTGCCTAGGGCTCTGCACCAACCACACCCCCTTATCCCCCCGCCTGGATCCTAAGAACTGCACAGGGGAAACTGAGGCACCCGCCCAGCATTCCGAGAACACATTAAGAACGTTCCCACGTCGTCCCAGGCAGCAGGACACGGGGTTTATCTAGGGACCTCGCCCTGCAGAGAATTTCTCACGGAAAGGAGCGTGAGAAAAACGCCGCGGCCGGTGAAAGTTTGCCCGAGCCCACGTGTTCGGAGAGTGTGGTGTAAACGCACCGACTTCTGAGTTTCACTGTAATAACCGAGACACTGGAACATTGTGTGCAGGCAGCGGACTCCAAAGGTGAACCTGACTCATCGCCCAAGCTAAGCCAGCGGAAAACACGAATAATCGACGGGGCCTTTAAAGTGCTTCGTCTTGTTAATAGAAGGGGAGGGAAGCTGAGTTTTTTTACAATTATTTTGACCCTTAGTATCTTGATTTAGAAAGAAACGTTCCCTTGGGTTTCTAATGGGGCTGTATTATATATTTTACCTTCACAGACTTTGAAAGACCCGGTTGAATATTAAATAGCGCCAGGATTTGGCATAAGAGGAAAAGATTCTTCCTATCCAAAATTCCCTGTCGCTTTCCAAACGACTGCACCGGGGCTCTCTGTGCTAGCCGGCTGCTGCTTTCCCTCCCCAGAGGTGGCTGCATGTCATCCTCGTGGAAAGAGGATGGAGGAATGAACTGATAGGGGCCGCAGACGTCACCCGAAGACAGAGCTTCCCTGAGACCCAGCTAGGGGTGAGTTGTAGGACGCTGGGAGCTCTCGGAGGGATAAGGGGTGGCCCGAAAGTATGGAGGTGACGGCGCACAGCCGCATATCACCTCCCTATTGGTGCTTCACAGAAATTCATTCTGCACGTGGATGGAAAAATGTAGGCTCCTGGATACCCAGCCCCCGCGCCCTGCCCCAGAGGGTCCGTGTCCCAGCGCCAGACGAGGGGTCCCCATATAACGAGCCCCCCGCGCTCCACCCCAGAGCCAGCCGCATCCCAGCGCCAGGCAAGGGGTCCCCGTATACCCAGCCCCCGCGCTCCACCCCAGAGCCAGCCGCATCCCAGCGCCAGGCAAGGGGTCCCCGTGTACCCAGCCCCCGCGCCCCACCCCAGAGGGGTGCCAGCTCTGGGGGACCAGGAGTCGTTAGTACCTTGGCATGTTTTCCTCCAGTTCGGGGCGGGCGACCCCGCTGTGCCCGGGAACGGGGGGCGGGTCGGCCCCAGAGGACGCAGCAAAACTTTTGTAGTCCAGTTCCGCGGGGCCGGGCCGGGGCCGGCTCTGCCAGCTCGGTCTGACGTACTCGTACAGACCCTGGGAGGGGGAAGGGAGGGACAAATCAGCCCCACAGGCCCCCCAGCCGGATACGCCCCCCTTCCCGGCCCGGCCCCACGCACCTCCTTGCCTCCATCCCGGCCGTTCCCGCTCTCCTTGGTTCCCCCGACGCCCGCGGCCGCGTCACTCAGGTTCTGCCCGTTGATCCAGACGGTGCCGACCTGCAGGCTGTGACAGAGAGCGAGATCGGTGGGGGGGTGTGACGAAGTGGGGGGGGTTCCTTGGTTTTTCTGTGTTTCCCAGGGGGTTCCATGCGGAGGGGGTGGGACTCAGTGTCCCCGGGTGTTACGGGGTAACGAGGGGAGGGGGGAGGGAGTTTGTGGGCACAGAGGACCAGAGAGGGAACTCGGGACCCCGGCCGCTGGCCTGGAGGATGGAGACCCCAGCGACTGGTGCCCTGGTGCCCCGGAGACCCGGCTCAGGAGTCGCAGCCGGTTCTGGCCGGGGGGGAGGACAATGGGCTGCGGGGACGGGACCCCGGTGACCTGACCAGCCGGGGCCAGCCAGAGGGGCCAGAGGACGGGAGGGGAGGAGCCCAGGTGACCCTGTTTCCCTGGAGAGAAGACAATGGACAGAGGGGGGCTTGGGGCCGGGGGTCTCGGAGGCCCAGCTGGGAGCAGGGGGGCTCGGGGCTGGAGGGGGGGCAGGCAGAGCCCCCCTGGCTGCAGGGGGACTGGGACGTGCTGGGCTGAGGGGGGCCAGGCCTGAGGCCGGAGAGTTTCCTGCGCTGGGTTCAATGCTCAATAACCCTCCTGTGTTACGCTGGCTGAGTCGCTGCGGGCTAGAGAGCAGGGGGCATTATTCCCTCTGGGGGTGGAGGCCCGGGGGGTCCGAGCGAGGGGACTCCCCGAGGGGCCCACGGCAGAGACAGACGCGCTGAGGCTCAGGGAGGGGCGGCTCCAGGAGGTGGAGGGGCCTGACCCCAAGAGAGAGAGCGGCCCCCCGAGAAGGGCTGTCGCCCTGAAGGGGGCACCCCCCCGCCACGGACCGCACGGGGCCACGAGTGGCCACGACCCGTGAGTCCGTGACAGGGTGTCAGAGCCCAGGGCCCCCAGCCTGGCCACAGTGAGAAATGGGCGCGTTTCCCCGGCGAGATCCGCCCCCCACCCCCCGCCGCAGGGGGCCTGGCAGAAGGCGCCGAACTCGCCGCGGGAGACCGAGAAAACGCCGGGGCCCGAGCGGGGCGAACGGAAGCTCAGAAACCGAACCAACGGGCTTGTCAGCCGAGCAGAACCGGGGCCAGCAGCTGGGAGTCGGGGAGCGACACATTCAGACCGTGATTAACCCCAGGCACAATTTCCCCAGGCTCGCGGGGGATTCTCCGTCCGGGGCAATTCTGAAATCCCGACTGGCGCTTTCTCGCACGGATCTGCCCCAGGGAACACTCCTCTGGCCGGCCGGCCAAGGATCTCTTTCCTCCCGGCTGCCCAGGCGCCACCCAGACCGACCCTTGGGGGGCGAAATCGCTCCTGAGCCAGGAGGAAAGCGCGGGCGGGCGGGGGAGGAGGGATTTTTCATAACGCCGACCGCACGCCCCAAGCCACGGAAAATACATTTCCACCGAGAGCAGTCGAAGCGCAAGGCCAGGCCACGTGTGAAAACCCCTGCGGGGGGAGCCTGCTTCCGCTGCAGACTGTCACCCGCGCTGCCTCCTGTGCTCAGACTCAAACTCTTTGGATCTCAGCGGCGGCGGGGGGGTTAATTACCGATCGGCCGGCGACCGCCCCCCCCCACCGCGACTGGGAACGTGTCAATCCGGCCAAAGAGAAACCCCCCCACACCCGCTTAAACCCCATAAGTCTGCCCGTGAGAGTGAATTCAAAATCAACCCACCACGGACGGCGTGCGTCTAAACGATACCCAAATACAAAGCGGATTCTGATGGCGTCTCCTGTCCCTTCCCCAGCCGCGCGCCGGCTTCTCCGTGAATCTTCGTCTTCTGCTGCGGCCAATAAACTTCGCTTCGGTTTCACTACGGGGACGAGCGCCCGGGCGGGGGTCGAACGGAAGGGCCGCTAGTGAAACTGGGGGCGCTGCGGCCCCGGAGATTCGAGCGTAACGAAGTGGGGTGGACGGACAGGCCCGGGGGGGACCCGTGGCTCTGGGACGGGAGTTTCCTTGGCAGGTGGGTGGAAACCTGAACCGGATCCCTGCGGCTCTGGGAGCGGATTCATGGGGTGGGGCAGGGGGAGCCGGATCCTGGAGCTGGACTGTGGGCTCAGAACTAACCTTTGCGCCACCTCCATGGCCAGGGGCAGGTTCTCGGTCCATACGCTGGCTGCCAGCCCGGAGGGGCGGTTGTTCCCCAGTGCCACGGCCTCCTTGGCGGTCCGGAAGGGCAGCACCACCAGCACCGGCCCAAGGATCTGCAGCACAGGGCAAGAGAAGGCTTGGGAGGAAGGGGGCGTGGGGCTGCAGGGGGACAGCTGGGGGCGCTGGGCTGCGGGGAGGGGGGTGGGGGGGCTCAGCAGGGGGCGCTGGGGGGAAATCAGTGAACTGCAATTCTGACCACGACCACCAGAGGTCACCACTTCCCCACGCATGGCCCAGCCGGCAGGCGGAGGGAGCCGGGTTGGCCCCCCGGCGGGGGGAGGGCGCCCCCTACCTGCTCCCGGACGCAGCGCGAGGTGCTGGCCACTCCGGTGATCAGGGTCGGGGGGTAGAAGGGCCCTCGGGCCGGGAGCGCTGCCCACGCCTGGAAGATCTGCGAGTGGGGAGACGGCAGCCCATGAGCCCCAGAGACAGACACTCCCCTCCCGGAGCCGGGGAGAGAACCCAGGAGTCCGGGCTCCCCCCCTCCCACCCCCCGCTCTAATCACTAGACCCCACTCCCCTCCCGGAGCCGGGGAGAGAACCCAGGAGTCCGGGCTCCCCCGCTCCAACCCCCCCGCTCTAACGACTAGACCCCACTCCCCTCCCGGAGCCAGGGAAAGAACCCAGGAGTCCGGGCTCCCACCCCGCCCTGCTCTAACCACTAGCCCCCACTCTCCTGCTGGAGCCGGGGAGAGAACCCAGGAGTCCTGGCTCCCAGCAGCCTCCCCCCACTCTAACCACTAGACCCCCCCCTCCCGGAGCCAGGGAGAGAACCCAGGAGTCCGGGCTCCCAGCCTCCACCTCACCCCCCCCCCTCTACCCACTAGACCCAGCCCCTCACCTCAGCCCCCTCTGCCCGGGCCTCCTCCACGCAGGTCTCTATGGTGCCCCGCTGGGTGTCGTCCGCCAGGGCCCCCCCGTCCATGGCCTTGTCCAGCGGGTCCCCCACACGCAGCTTCCCCAGCCGCGTCCTCAGCCGCTGCAGCAGCGCCCGAGCCACAGGCTCCTGCACCAGCACCAGCGCCCCGGCGCCGGGAGCCTGGGGGGAAAGGGGTTAACGACTCGCCGGCGCCCCCTGCAGGGCACAGGCCCTCACGGCAACGCAGGGTCACAAGCCAGAGGGGGCCTGTTCCCTGCCCCCCTGAGCCCCAGTCCCCACCCTGGAGCCGGCGCCCCCTAGAGGGGACAGGCCCCTGCCCCATTCCCTGCCCCCCTGAGCCAGCCAGTCCCTGCCCTGGGGCCGGGTGGGAGCCGGCGCCCCCTAGAGGGGACAGGACCCTGCCCCATTCCCTGCCCCCCTGAGCCAGCCAGTCCCTGCCCCGGGGCCGGGTGGGAGCCGGCGCCCCCTAGAGGGGACAGGCCCCTGCCCCATTCCCTGCCCCCCTGAGCCAGCCAGTCCCTGCCCCGGGGCCGGGTGGGAGCCGGCGCCCCCTAGAGGGGACAGGCCCCTGCCCCATTCCCTGCCCCCCTGAGCCAGCCAGTCCCTGCCCTGGGGCCGGGTGGGAGCTGGCGCCCCCTAGAGGGGACAGGCCCCTGCCCCGTTCCCCGCCCCCGCGCCAGCTGGCGCCCCCTCGGGGGAGGCCGCGCTCCCTGCTCACCAGGCCCCGCTGGCAGCTCACGGCGTCGCTCAGCCCCACGGCGGCTCCATCCAGGTCGGCCGAGTCGAAGACGAGGACCAGGCTGTCGCCCCCCAGCTGCAGCGAGAGCCGGGGGCCCCTGCCAGCCGTGGCGCGGCGCAGCGAGCGCCCCACCTGCGGGGAGGGGAGGGGGGGGCTGGGAATGGGGCCAGGGCAGCCCCCAACTCCACCAGCCCAACCCCCCCCCATGGCCTAGGTCCCCAGCCCCCGCCCCAGTCCAGCTACCCCCGGGATCCAGCCCCCTCCATGTCACAGCAGCCCCCTCCCTTCAGGGCCCCCCCACCCTCAGCTCAGCTCTCCAGAGCCCCCTCCCATCCCCCCAGCCGAGACCATGGCAGCTCCCCCCCAAGAAACCAGCCCCCTAACTCCTGCCCTCTGGCACATGGGGGGCAGGGGGAGAGCCCCCCGCCCCCCGGAAGCACGTACCTCCACGGAGCCAGCCACGGCCACAGCGTCCACCCCGGGGTGGGCAGCCAGCCCCCCGGCCAGCGCCCCCTCCCCCGTCAGCACATTCAGCACCCCCGGGGGCAGCCCGGCCTGGGCCCCCAGCTCGGCCAGCAGCAGGGCAGAGAGCCGGGCGCGGGGGGGCGGGAGGAGAACCACGGTGTTCCCTGGGGGGGGTAGATGGGGGTCAGGGAGGCGCAGGGAGCTCAGGGCAGGGGGACCCCCACAGAGGGGAACCAGACATGGGGGGCACAGGGGGATCAAGGCAGGGGGGCCCCCCAAAAAGGAAAGAGGGAGCCTCAGAGGGGACCACGCGGAGCAGGTGCAGGGGGCTCCAGCAGGGGGACCCCCGGGCAGGGACAATCACGGGGGGGGGGATCCCAGCTGGGTGACCCCTTCCCCTTAGAACGGGGCTGTGGGGAAGCTCAGGGGGGGCGACACACAGGGGCTGGGGGGACTCAGAACCACGTGACACCCCCCCAAGAGGACCCGGGAGGATAGAAATGTGGAGGTGGGGGGGTGAACCCCGAGCGGGAGGGTTGGGCTCACCCCCAAGAGGGGCGAGGGGATCCCAAGGGAGCACACATGGGGGGCACAGAGTGGGGCGACCCCCCCCACACGCACACACCTACCCATGGCTAGAGCTGGGCAGATTTTCCAGGCCAGCGGCAGCAATGGGGAATTCCAGGTAACCACAGCAGCAACCACTCCTGGGCGGGGAGATAGAGAGAGAGAGAGAGGTCAGAGCGGGGAGCCAGGACTCCTGGGTTCTCTCCCCAGCCCTGGGTGGGGAGGGGGGGCTAGTGGTTAGGGAAAGGTGCTGGGAGCCAGGACTCCTGGGTTCTCTCCCTGGCTCTGAGAGGGGAGTGGGGTCTAGTGGTTAGGGCAGGGGGGTGCTGGGAGCCAGGACTCCTGGGTTCTCTCCCTGGCTCTGAGAGGGGAGTAGGGTCTAGTGGTTAGAGCAGGGGGCTAGGAGCCAGGACTCCTGGGTTCTCTCCCCGGCTCTGGGAGGGGACTGGGGTCTAGTGGTTAGACCGGGGGGGGCTGGGAGGCAGGACTCCTGGGTTCTCTCCCCGGCTCTGGGAGCAGAGGGGAGGTCAAGCAGTTACAGGAGGGAGCCCGGACCCCTGGGTTCTGTGCTGAGCTCTGCTGCACACGCCTAAATCCCCATTCCCACGTCGTGCCTCAGTTTCCCCCACGTCAACAGGCGCACGGCTCCAGCAGGGGGCGCGGGAACCCCCCCGCGGTCCCTGACTCACCCAGGGGCTTCCAGCCCCGCATCTCGGTGCCCATGAGCTGGGCCCAGCCGGCGTGGTGGTAGAAATGCCGCACGACCAGCGGCAGGTCCCGGTCCCGGGCCTCCCCGACGGGCTTGCCGGTCTCCAGGCTCTCCAGGAGCGCCAGGAGGCGCTGGTGCTTTTGGATGGTCCGGGCCAGGCTGGAGAAGGGAGGGGGCCGGGGTCAGGCCGGCCCCGCAACGCAGGCTGCGGCCAGCGGAGGGCGACATCGCGAGCCGAGCGCGCCAGGCCGCAGGGGGGCGCCGCGACGGCTTCGCCGGCGCAATGGCAGGCTGCCGTCACTAGGTGGCGACAGAACCACACGTGCAAACCGGGGGCATTTCTCCCCCCGCCCCCCCCCACGCCCCCCCCCCCCCCCCGGCACCCTCGCGGCCGGCGCTCACTTGTGCAGGTGCCGGGCTCGGGCGTGGCACGGCAGGCGACTCCAGCCTTCGAAGGCTTTCGTGGCAGCTTGGACGGCAGCTTCCACGTCCTCCGGCTCCCCCTGGAGGGTGGTGGCCAGCAGCTCCCCTAGGGCCAGGGAGAAAGATCCCACTGACTCACAGCCCCCCAACTTCCCGCTCCCCACGGAGAGATCACCCCCCCCCCCCATCGCCACCCCCTGGAGAGATCTCCCTGCTTCCTCCCCAGTGAGCTGCTGCGGCCTGGGCTCGTACCGGTGACTGGATTGGTGCCGCTGGCGGTTTCTCTGCCTTCCGGCTTCAACCATTTGCCGTCCACGAAGTGCCCGAAGCTTCGACCGTGAGTCTCCAGCCAGGCCTGGGGTGGGGGAAGCAGGAGAAATACACCCCCTGGAATGGACAGTCAGACCCTCGGCAATACACCGCACACCCACCAGGGGGCGACCGGCCCCACGCTGCCCTCTAGTGGCTGGAAGCAGAACGTGGTCACCCACGGGTCCTAAGCCCTATAGTGCAAAAAGGGGATTCTCTGCAGAATGCCCATTCACGCGCGGGCGGGAAGGGATCCCGCTGTGGCAGGGACAGGGGGTGTTCCCAGCAAGATCCCTTGCGTTCTGATTCTTAGTCCAGCATAACAGATGCACCCGTGCGAGCTGAAATGCAACGTTACCCACTGTTTGAGTAAACAGATGGGGAAACTGAGATACGAAGAGGAGGAATGGACTTGCCACAGAGGGTCAGAGCTAGGGAGAAGTCCTGTCCTCCCTGTTCTAACCACTAGACCCCCCCTCCCCTCCCAGAGCCCGGGTGAGAACCCAGGAGTCCTGGCTGTCAATCATTCAATCCCAGCTCTTAGCAAACCCACTGTGATGTGTTTTAACATGGAGGGGCGTGTTTTGAGGATGGGAAATTAGGCAGCCAGGACTCCTGGGTTCTCTCCCTGGCTCTAAGAGGGGAGTGGGGTCTAGTGGTTAGAGCAGGGGGCTGGGAGCCAGGACTCCTGGGTTCTCTCCCCGGCTCTGGGAGGGGAGTGGGGTCTAGTGGTTAGAGCAGAGGAGCAGGGAGCCAGGACTCCTGGGTTCTATTACTAATCCTGGGAGGGGAGTGGGATCTAGGAGGAGGTGACCGGATACCAGGACACCTGGGTTCTATTCTTGTACTGTCGACACCCCCCCCCCAAGCCCTGCCCCACAAGGGAAGAGCTCCTGAGTCTGGGGGCAGCGTCAGCGCAGCCGGACAAGAGCTGGGGCTGCAGTGGAAAAACCCAGGTGGGACGGGACAGGCCCGGGCTCTCGGCACAGTGCAGGCATCACTCCCCCGCCCGCCCCGCCCCGCCCCGGGTGCTGCCTCAGCTGCACCGAGGTCAGGGCCGCGGGTGGGGGTAGGGAAGGGGAAGTGGAATCTCGCTGTCTTGGCAATTCTGCGTTGGCCGAGGGCCAGCCAGGCCCTCACGGCTGAATCCCCACAGCCTCCTAGGATCCACCAGGGCTGTCGCCGCCTGTGGGGAAACTGAGGCACACAGAGCTAGTGGGACTCAACCACTTTAACGCAGCCTGGGGCAGAGCTGGAGAGAGAACCCAGGAGTCCTGGATCCCAGACAGACAGATAGACACACACACACCCCAGCCACCCCTCCCGTCCCAGAGCCAGGGAGAGAACCCAGGAGTCCTGCCTCCCAGCCCCCCTGGCTCTAACCACTAGCCTGCTCTCCCCTTACAGAACTGGGGAGAGAACCCAGGAGTCCTGCCTCCCAGCTCCCCTCCAGAGAACCCAGGAGTCCTGCCTCCCAGCCCCCGTCCCGTACCGTCCCCTTCCAGAACTGGGGAGAGAACCCAGGAGTCCAGGCTCTCAATATGGGGGTGGGGGGGCTTACCTGGGCAGGCCCCGCCCCCTCTGGGGCAGGCCCATACTCCATGGAGCCGAAGATGCCCCACACGGACGGGCGCCCCCCGGCAGCTCCAGCCATTGACTCCCCGCAGGACTCTGCCCCCAGGCAGCCCGCCCCTGGCCGCTGGAGGGACCCAGCTCCACTTCCGGCCTCCGGAGCACCATAGAGACTAGGGTTTCGGGGACGGGCCATGACCTAACTCTGTCACTTCCGCCGGAAGAAGGTAAAACCGCGCTGCGGAGAAACCGGAAGTGTGGCGGACCACAGCCGGAAGTGTGGCGTCCAAAAGCCGGAAAAGGCCTCTCTGAAATTGACAATGAACCAGCAAGTGAATCGCCTCAAGTCCCGCCTCCTCCGCCCCGTGATAGGAAATGTGGCAGAAGACGGGAAGTGCGGCAAAAACCCTACCCCGGAAGCGATACTGTCATTACCGGAAGTGTGGCAACCGACAGCGGAAGTTGGTGTAACGCTCCCGGAAGTGGGCGTCGCAGGCTTGGGCCAGTGTTGCCAATAGCAGCGGGGAGGCAAAGGGCAGGGGTCAGTGCTCGGGGGAGCTGGGGTGACCCCCCCGCCCTGCCTGACCTCGGACGCCTGGGTTCTTTCCCCAGCTCTGAGAGGGAGGTCGAGTGGGGGCTGGGAGCCCGGACTCCTGGGTTCTCGCTCTGGGAGGGAGGGTCTAGTGGGAGCCCGGACTCCTGGGTTCTCGCTCTGGGAGGGAGGGTCTAGTGGGAGCCCGGACTCCTGGGTTCTCGCTCTGGGAGGGAGGGTCTAGTGGTGGGGCTGGGAGCCCGGACTCCTGGGTTCTCGCTCTGGGAGGGAGGGTCTAGTGGTGGGGCTGGGAGCCCGGACTCCTGGGTTCTCGCTCTGGGAGGGAGGGTCTAGTTGGGGGTGGGGCTGGGAGCCCGGACTCCTGGGTTCTCTGCCTGGCTCAGCGGGGGATGGGACATGGGGGCTGGTATCACAGCCTCCTCCAGGCCCCCTGGGCTGGCAGCGCCGGCAGCCTGGCATGGTGCCGTGGGGGTGACACCTTGTGGGGGGCTGCAGGGAGCACCCCAGGAGCCAATGCCCCCCCGTGCCCCGATCCGCTCCGTGCAGCCGGTGGCCGGGCCTGGTGCCCCGGGCTCCAGAGTCTGTGCTGCCAGGGACCAGGCCTGGCTTGGGAGGCTGCGGGCCCCTCTGTCCATGGCGGTAGGGGGCAGGTTTGGGGCTGGCAGGGCAGCGTGGTCCCTCACTCCCACGTCACGTGAGCTGGCACATCTGTCTGAAGGTCTGTCTGCTTTGCAGCCCCGTCCCCGGAGCAGAGCCCATGGCCTCCCAGACGGACAAGTCCCTGCTGTCGGCAGAGCTGGAGGAGGAAGACGATGAGGAGTTCAGACAGCTGCTGCTCCAGGTCTGTGAGCGGCCCAGCTCCTGCCCGCCCCCCCCCCCGGGTGCTGGGGAGCATTGTGGGGGCAGCAGGTTGGCTCTGCTTGTGGGGCCCTGTCGGGGAGTACCAAGCCCTCGGAGCCGGCAGGGCTGGGTCTCAGGAAGGATCTCTCGGTGCGGGGTCGACATAGTGGGCTCTGCTCCCTCCCCACCTGCAGGGTTTGTGGCACTCTGGTAGCTGTGGGTAGGTGGGATCTGGCCAAGGGAGCTGGCAGAGGAATCAGCCCCTTCGAGGAGGAAGTGGGGGGGACTGATGGGATCTGGTGGCGCAGGATCAGCCCTGTGAGGACTGGTGGGATCCTCCCTTGGTCCCACTCTCATTCGTTCCAGGTGATGCAGCGACTGATTTGAGGCGAGCAGGGGGGGTGGCTCACAGCTGGGATCCCGGGGGGGGGCGGTTGGGGGAGTATTGTCGATTCATTCACAAGGACCTGGCTGTGCTGGGGCCTCATTGCAGGCGTGTGGGGACCGCGGGGTGGGTGCGGTGGGGTCTGGTGCCGTCTCATCCCCCTTTCCCTGCAGGCCACCCAGAAGATCCAGAGCGCGATGCCTTCGGTGCGGGACTCGAAGCCGATCCAGCCTCAGCCTGGTATGGAGTTTGGGCGGGGAAGCCTGGGGCTGGGATGCTGGGGGGGTGGGTCGGGAGTGAGGGGCACCAACCCCTTCCTTTCCCTCTCCCTCCAGGCTTCTGCATTAAGACCCACGCGGGCTCCCAGGAGAAGGTGTTTGTGAACATCTGCCGGTCGCTGCACATCCCGGCGCCCCCCGACCTCAGCCGCCAGGAGCTGGAGTGTCTCATCGAGTCGGACAGCGCCTCGTCCTTCCGCATCCCCATGAGCCTGGGGGAGCCCCACGCCGAGCTGGACAACAGTGAGCCCCCCCCGCGCTGTGACCCCCCCAGCCCTATGGATGGCCCCCCCCCCCGCATTCAAACACTCACTGTTGGGCTCTCTTGTGACTCCCGCCCCTCAGCAAGGACTCCTGTCCCTTATCCCTGTAGGGGGTGCCAGCGCCAGGGCAGGGACTGGCTGGCTCAGGGGGGGCAGGGAATGGGTTACTGGCCTTTCCCCTCCAGGGGGCACTGGCTCCCACCTGGCCCCTGAGATCAGGCCGCGCTGGGTCTGAGCCCCGGCCGCGGGGCAGGGGAGCTCAGAGCGCTCACGGTCGTTCTCTGTCGCAGGCGGGAACGGCTGCACCGCGTACGACGTGGTCGTCAACTCCGGCTTCTTCAGCAAAGTGGAGGTGAGGGCCCCCTGCTGGGCCGGGCCCCGCGCTGCGGGTGGGGCGGGGGAGGTAATGTGGGGCGGGGGGGGGGTTCAGCTGTCCCCTTGGACCCACTGACCCTGCCCGTTCTCGGTGCCAGGCTGACCCCTTCTTCAAAGAGTTCTTCATCACCGTCGCCCTGGAGGGGCTGGCAGACAAGTACAAGATGGACGTCAATCACCCGGGTACTGTCCAGGGTCGGGAGTGAGGGGCACCGGCAGGGCTGGGGGGGGCAGGGCTGGGCTAGCGGGGGCTGCGGGTCGGGAGTGAGGGGCACCGGCAGGGCTGGGCGGGGGCAGGGCTGGGCTAGCAGGGGGCTGCGGGTCAGGAGTGAGGGGCACCTGCAGGGCTGGGGGGAGCCCAGGGCTGGGCTAGCAGGGGGCTGCGGGTCGGGAGTGAGGGGCACCGGCAGGGCTGAGGGGAGCCCAGGGCTGGGCTAGCAGGGGGCTGCGGGTCGGGAGTGAGGGGCACCGGCAGGGCTGAGGGGAGCCCAGGGCCGGGCTAGCAGGGGGCTGCGGGTCGGGAGTGAGGGGCACCGGCAGGGCTGAGGGGAGCCCAGGGCCGGGCTAGCAGGGGGCTGCGGGTCGGGAGTGAGGGGCACCAGCAGGGCTGGGGGGAACCCAGGGCTGGGCTGGCAGGGGCTGCGGGTCAGGAGTGAGGGGCACCGGCAGGGCTGGGCTAGCAGGGGCTGCGGGTCAGGAGTGAGGGGCACTGTCAGGGCTGGGCGGGGCAGGGCTGGGCGAGCAGAGGCTGCGGGTCGGGAGTGAGGGGCACCGGCAGGGCTGGGGGGGGGCAGGGCTGGGCGAGCAGGGGCTGCGGGTCGGGAGTGAGGGGCACTGGCAGGGCTGGGGGGGGTAAGGGGGCTCTTGCTCCACTGCCCCCGATCTGCCCCTCCCCATTAACCCCTCCCCGCCCCTCTGCAGCGTGGCGAATCCTGAAGAACCGGAAGTTCATGGGCTCCATCTCGGGACAGACCATCCGCACCAAGTCCAGCCCCGTCATACAGGAGATGGACTTCAGGTGAGGGGGGGGGGTGTCTGATTACCCTCCCCCCAGACTCTGCCCCCTGTGGGTCGAGCTCCTTGGGATGCTGTGGATTTTAGCAACCCCCCTCCCCAATCCCATCCCCCCCCCATGGCCACTGTTCTCTGCTTGCTGGCTGCTGCTCTGGAAATCCAGTGGCAGAGAGTTCCGCTGGCTCCATGCGTAGTGAGGAAATAAGCGGGTGTGTCTGAACCCCCCCGTTCCCCCAGGAGTGCAATGGGCTCTCCCCCATCAGGCACGCACCCCGGGATGGAAAATACAGCTTCTCCGAGCCGACCGTGCCCAGCTCCATCGGGGTGGGGGTAGCCTAGAACCGTGGGTCTCTTGTGAGCCTGATTTCAGCCCCCCCAAAAAGCCCAGCCCCCCAGCTTTGCGACGGCGTCCGGCGCAAGGGGCTCCAGGCAGCGGGATGGACACGGCGGGGCAATGGGACGTGATTGGAAGGGTCCGGCTGGCCTGGTTGAAACGGTTCCCTGGCTCATTGATTGGTGGAGGGGGCTGTGTATGCGGGGGGGGGGGTGCCCCTGCCGGAGAGGCTGCTAAAGGCCCCCCCCTCCCATCGCTGCAATTGACCAGAAGGCTCAGGCCTGGGCGTGTCCCCTGGGGGGGTCTCTTGCAGCGAAAGCCGGGGGACAAGCCAGAGACCCATGGAGCTGGGCCGTCCGCAGGCAGAGTCGGGGGGCTGGGTCCATGGCCGGGCCTTGGGGCAAAGCGGGGGGCAGACAGGGATTTTTACTGGGTGCTGGGGTCCCCCCTCCCCAGTGGGGCGCTGGCTGTTGTGCCGTGTCGGGCAGGGAGCTCAGCCCTGTCCCCCTCTGAGCGCCTGCCCTCCCCACCCCCGTTCCTTTCTGCAGCTCCCCTGTGCTCCCCAAATTCACCATCCTGGCAGAGCCGGCGGGAGGGGCCCCCGAGTTCCTGCTGGCTGAGATCCACCTGCCCAGAGTGGTGAGTTCTGCTGAGGGGAGCTCCTGGCTGCTCCAGCCTCCGGTCTGTCCCAGCGGGGGGGGGGGGGGAGGCAGGGTGCTGTCCGGGGGGGGGGGGGTCTGTCCCGGCCGGGGGGTGGTGGGAGGCAGGGCGCGGGGCGGGGGGGTGGGTCTGGCCCGGCCGGGGGGGGTGGGAGGCGGGGCGCTGGCCGGGGCGGGGGGGGTGGGTCTGTCCCGGCCGGGGGGGGGTGGGAGGCGGGGCGCTGGCCGGGGGCGGGGGGAGGTCAGTCCCAGCAGGGGGTGGTGGGAGGCGGGGCGCTGGCCCGAGGGGGGTGGGTCTGTCCCGGCCGGGAGGGGGTGGGAGGCGGGGCGCGGGCCGGGCGGGGTCCTGTCCCAGCAGGGGGTGGTGGGAGGCGGGGCGCTGGCCCGGGGGTGGGGGCGGGTCTGTCCCGGCCGGGGGGGGGGAGGCGGGGCGCTGGCCGGGGGGCGAGGGGGGCGGGTCTGTCCCGGCCGGGGGGGGGGAGGCGGGGCGCTGGCCCGGGGGCGAGGGGGGCGGGTCTGTCCCGGCCAGGGGGGGGAGGCGGGGCGCTGGCCGGGGGGCGAGGGGGGCGGGTCTGTCCCGGCCGGGGGGGGGGGAGGCGGGGCGCTGGCCGGGGGGCGAGGGGGGCGGGTCTGTCCCGGCCGGGGGGGGGAGGCGGGGCGCTGGCCGGGGGGCGAGGGGGGCGGGTCTGTCCCGGCCGGGGGGGGGAGGCGGGGCGCTGGCCGGGGGGCGAGGGGGGCGGGTCTGTCCCGGCCGGGGGGGGGGAGGCGGGGCGCTGGTCGGGGGGGCGGGTCTGTCCCGGCCGGGGGGGCGTGGGAGGCGGGGCGCTGGCCGGGGGGGGCCGGTCTGTCCCGGCCGGGGGGGCGTGGGAGGCGGGGCGCTGGCCGGGGGGGGCGGGTCTGTCCCGGCCGGGGGGTGGTGGGAGGCGGGGCGCTGGCCGGGGGGGGCGGGTCTGTCCCGGCCGGGGGGTGGTGGGAGGTGGGGCGCTGGCCGGGGGGAGCGGGTCTCTCCGTAGGGGGCGCTCTAGGGCAGGGGTGTCGGCCATGGAGCACATCTCTCCCTTTGAGGGGGTGCTATGGGGCGGGTCTCTCCCCTCAGGGGGCGCCATGGGGCAGAGGTGCCGGCTGGGGCTGGGTCTCTCCCCTCGGGGGGCGCCGTGGGGCAGAGGTGCCGGCTGGGGCTGGGTCTCTCCCCTCGGGGGGCGCCGTGGGGCAGAGGTGCCGGCTGGGGCTGGGCCTCTCCCCTCGGGGGGCGCCGTGGGGCAGAGGTGCCGGCTGGGGCTGGGTCTCTCCCCTCGGGGGGCGCCGTGGGGCAGGTCGCTCCCCGCAGGCTCTCATGACCCCTCCCGCAGGGCTCGGCGCGGGAGCTCTCCCTGGAGCTGGGGCAGGACCGGGTCGTGCTGCGGGGGGGCCCAGACCCCTACGTCCTCGACATCTACATCCCCCACGACATCGTCCCGGAGCGCAGCCGCGCCCGCTTCCACCGGCGCCCCGCGGTGAGCCCCCCGGGGACCCCCCAGTGCCCCCCAGCCCCCCGGGGACCCCCCAGTGCCCCCTGTCCCTGCCCCCCGGGAAACCCCCCATCCCTGCCCCCCCACCAGGGAACCCCCCCATTTCCCCCTCCACCCCCCAGCCCCCTGGGGAACCCCGGTCCCTGCCCCCACAGGGAATCCCGCCCCTCTGCAGCAGGGTGGGCCGAGCTCTCATCCCCTAGGGCAAAAACTCCCCTCCCACAAGACACTGACCCCACCTCCAATGTGTGACTCCGCCCCCTTGTGTGACTCCTCCCCCTCTGCAGTGATCCCCCCCCCCACTGCTCAGCTGTAGCTCCCCCCCCCCGCCCCCTCCCCTCTCATCGCCCCCTCGTCTCCCCGCAGGTGCTGACTGTGAAGATGCCCATCCAGCCCCAGCTGGGGCCCCCCTGAGCAGACCCCCCCTCTGCCCTTAGGAGAGACTCCAGGATCCAGAGTGGGGGGGGGGCACCAGACCAAGGGGGAGCTGGCATGTGGGGGGTTGGGGCTCTGATGCCCAGCAGCAATGGGTGGACGGAGAAAACCAGGACTCCTGGGTTCTTTCTAATACCTCTGGGAGGGCAGTGGGGCCAAGTGGTTGGGCCGGGGGTGGGGGGGGGCTAGGAGCCAGGACTCCTGGGTTCTCTCCCCAGCTCTGGGAGGGCAGTGGGGCCAAGCGGTTGGAGGGGGGGGGGCGGCTGGGAGCCAGGACTCCTGGGTTTTTCTTTCCAGCTCTTGCTCCTGGCCTGCCCAGAGACCAGCTGTCGGTGTGGGGGGGCCAGGCCCCTGCTGCCCTGGCGTGGGGTTGGGGGGGGGGCAGCTGGTTTGTCGGGGGGGGGGGGCAGGCTCATGCCATGTCAGATCTGCACCCGAAGGAGCGGAATAAACAGTGCGACGGAACCGCGGCGGCGTCTGTCTGTGCCTGGCAGCCCTGGCCGCACCCGGCGGGGGGGCAGGAGCGCCGGCTGTGGGGGGCAGTGCCCGGCCTTGCCCGGCTGGGGGGGGAGGGGGCAGGAGCGCCGGCTGGGGGGGGAGGTGCCCGGCCTTGCCCGGCTGGGGGGGAGGGGGCAGGAGTGCCGGCTGGGGGGGGCAGTGCCCAGCCTCGCCCGGCTGGGGGGGAGGGGGCCGGAGCGCCGGCTGGGGGGGGCAGTGCCCGGCCGCGCCCGGCTGGGGGGGCGGGGGCCGGCGCGCCGGCTGGGGGGGGCTGGTTGGGCTCCGTGTGCGGGTCCGGCTCTGATTTCTGCCCCAGTCGGGTTTTCTCGTTCTCTGTCCCTCCCTCCCGTGTGCTGCCAGCTCTGCCCCCCCCCCCGCGCCGCGTTCTCACCTTCCCTGGCACAGCCTGTGCCCCCCCTCGGCCGCCCCCCCTCGGCCGCCCCCCCGCCATCTGCCAGCCGCGCATTCTCTGCCGCCCCATGTGGGGCCTTTTCCCTCTGCAGGGACTGGCTGGCTGGGGGGGCGGGGGATGGGGCAGGGGCCTGTCCCCTCTAGGGGGCGCCGGCTCCCACCAGGCCCCAGGGCAGGGACTGGCTGGCTGGGGGGGGGCGGTGGATGGGGCCTTTCCCCTTGGGGGAGGGGGGCACCTGCAGCCTTTCTCTCACTGCTGTGCTGGGGGGGGGTCTGGTGCTGTCCCTGACTCCTGCCCCCCCCAGAAACTCAGACATGGGGGGGCCCCAAGCCCGTTCTGTCTCTTTACCCCCCCAGACCCTGTCTACACTCGCTCCTCTGAGCATATATTTGCATCTCATTATCGCACCCACCCACCCATTCAATCTGGTGCTGGATAGTTTCCATTGCTCCTGGGATGTAATTCTCACTGGCGGTGGGGGAGGGGTGGTGCAGCACTCCCGGGTTCTCTCCCCGGCTCTGGGAGGGGAGTGGGGTCTAGTGGTTAGAGCAGGGGCTGCTGGGGGCCAGGACTCCTGGGTTCTCTCCCCGGCTCTGAGAGGAGACTGGGGTCTAGTGGTTAGAGCAGGGGCTGCTGGGGGCCAGGACTCCTGGGTTCTCTCCCCGGCTCTGGGAGGGGAGTGGGGTCTAGTGGTTAGAGCGGGGGCTGCTGGGGGCCAGGACTCCTGGGTTCTTTCCCTGGCTCTGGGAGGGGAGTGGGGTCCAGGGGTTAGAGCGGGGGGAGGTTGAGAGCCAGGACTCCTGGGTTCTCTCCCCAGCTCTGGGAGGGGAGTGGTTAGAGTGGGGGGGGGGTCGCTGGGAGCCAGGACTCCAGGGTTCTGGCTCTGGGAGGGGAGTGGGGTCTGGTGGGTTGTGGGGTCACAGATCTGCTCAAAGCTGCCGGCTGCTCCCCCGTCACCCGCCAAGGGGGGGGAGCTGTGCCCTGAGTAGCTCGCACCATCTGTCTCCCACCGGGGCACGTTCCCCCCCCCACCCCACACACACACCTCGGTCTGGGCAGCTGCCTCCCGGCCGGCTGGGGCTACTGACAGCTGGCAGCTCCGGGGCCCAGGGGAGGGCGAGCTCGGAGCTGGCCAGGACCACTGCCTTGGGAGGGGGGCAGGGTCCAGTGGTGAGAGCAGGGGGGGCTGGCAGCCAGGACTCCTGGGTTCTCTCCCTGGCTCTGGGAGGGGAGTGGGTTCTAGTGGTTAGAGCAGGGGGAGCTGGGAGCCAGGACTCCTGGGTTCTCTCCCTGGCTCTGGGAGGGGAGTGGGGTCTAGTGGTTAGAGCAGGGGGGCTGGCAGCCAGGACTCCTGGGTTCTCTCCCTGGCTCTGGGAGGGGAGTGGGTTCTAGTGGTTAGAATAGGGGGAGCTGGGAGCCAGGACTCCTGGGTTCTCTCCCTGGCTCTGGGAAGGGGATGGGCTGCAGAGGTTTAGAGTCCTGGAAAGAACCCAGGAGTCCTGGCTCCCAGCCCCCACGGGCTCCTCTCCGGAGGAACCCGCTCCACCTCGGAGCTGTCCCTGGTGCTGCTCCCGGCCCCTCCCCGTGGCCTCGGGGCTGGCTCACCGGAGCCGGGGCGGGGCGGGGGGGGAGTTTGGGGCATAGCCGGCGGCAGCGTCCCACGCAGGATCGGCTGGATTGAGAGCCAGTGACGCGGGAGGCTCGGCGTGGGGCGGGCGGGGGGGGGGGAGCAGCTGGGGCTGGGACAGATCGGTCCTGGGCAGCCGGCGGCTGAGAGCTCCTGCCGCCCTCGGGAGCCAGGGAAGAGCGAGCGAGAGAAGGGAGGAGAGAGAAGCAGAGAGAAGGAAGGAGGTGAAGAGACGGAGAGAGACGGGAAAAGGAGGAAGGAACCAGAGGGAGGAAGGCGAGAGGGACAGATCCGGACCATGGTGCTGTGACCCGGCCGGGCCCGCTCGCCGCCATGCAGTTCAACAAGGAGCAGTTCCAGAAGTTGGCCGGGAAGACGCTGGGCCAGGTGCACAGGTGAGGAGTGGGGAAGGGGGGGTGGGGGGCAGGATCGGGGCCCCGGCCCCTGCTTTGCCGGGATCGGGCCCTGGCGGGTGGCCGGTGGCCGGCGGGTGGCGGGTCACTGCTTGACCCGGGCTGGGTTACGAGCGCCGACCCCCTGAGTCTTCGCCTGCCTGCCCCCCAGATCCACCCCCCCTCAGCCCCCTGCCCCCCAGATCTGCCCCCTCCCTCAGGCCCCTGACCCCCAAATCCACCCTCTCTCCCTCATCCCCCTGCCCCCCACATTCACCCCCTGCCCCCCAGATCTGCCCCTTCCCTCATCCCCCTGCTCCCCACATTCACCCCCTGCCCCCCAGATCTGCCCCCGTCCCTCATCCCCCTGCTCCCCACATTCACCTCCTGCCCCCCAGATCTGCCCCCTCTCCCTCAGCCCCCTGCCCCCCACATTCACCCCCTGCCCCCCAGATCCACCCCCTCCCTCAGGCCCCTGACCCCCAAATCCACCCTCTCTCCCTAATCCCCCTGCCCCCCACATTCACCCCTGCCCCCCAGATCTGCCCCCTTCCCTCATCCCCCTGCTCCCCACATTCACCACCTGCCCCCCAGATCTGCCCCCTCTCCCTCAGCCCCTGACCCCAAGATTCACCCCTCTCCCTCAGTCCCCCGCTCCCCACATTCACCCCCCGCCCACCAGATCTGCCCCGTCTCCCTCCTCCACCGTTGTGTTATATTCACCCCTCTCCCTCAGCCCCCCGCTCCCCACATTCACCTCCTGCCCCCCAGATCCACCCTCTCCCTCAGCCCCCTGCCCCCCACATTCACCCCCTTCTATCTCAGCCCTTTGCCCCCCAGATCTACCTCCTCTCCCTCACCCCCACACACACCATGTCCTCCCCTCGAACCCTGGATTCAGCCCCACCCCACTGCCCCCTAGATTCACCCCATTGCTCAGCCCCCCACACTTAACCTACACTTCCCCTCTGCCCCCTTCCACACACACACTCCCACCCCCCATCTGCTTTCCCCACACACACTCCCCTCCCTTCCCAACCCCCGCCTTGATGCCCAGGGCCAGATGCCAGGGACTCCCCCACCCCCAATACACAACTCTTCGGGGTGGGGTGCAGGGGTTGGCAATTCGCTCGCCTTGGGAAGCGTCTCCCTCCCCGTCAGCCCTTCCTGGGGCGGATGAGATGGAGGGATATTTGCTTTCTATTTATAACCTTCATCCATTCATCCCTCCTGCCCCCCCCCCCCGGCCCTCTCTAATCCCCCCGCTGTGGCCTTCTGCAGCTCGGTGCAGTTTTCCCCACCCCACTCCCTTGAGTCAGTTTGAACCCTTCTGTGGGTCTGGCCGGGGGTGGGGAGGGGAATGGGGGGCGGAGGCCCATTGGGCTGGGAGATCTGGGGGGGGCTGCGATGAGCGTGGCGGGGATCACAAAATGTTGGGGTCGCCCTGCATGTGGGGGCCGGGAGGTAGAAATACAGAAAAATAGGAGAAGAATATTGCAGGTCATGGAGTGGCCGGAGTGGGGCTGGGGTGGGGCCTGGTGTGGGTCCCTGCTGCCCCCTGCTGGAGGGGACGGGCCCTGCGCTGTGCGCGTGTTGGCGCACACGCGTGTGCACGTGGGTATCTCTTGGGCGGGGGGGGGCCTGTGCCGTGCGGGGGGGTGCTGGGGGGGTTGAACGTTCGCCGTGAATTCCCGCCCCAGCCCTCATGTCTGGTCCGGAGCCGGCCGGCGCTGCCGCACCCGGGGGAGGGGAGGCGGAGGCCGATCGATGCCGAGCCGGGACATTGTGGTGTTCGCAAACCGCCGAGCGAGCAAAACAAACCCCGGCCCTGGCGTGGAGCGGGACCCCGGTGCCCTTACGTAACTGGCCCGGATTCCGGCGAAGAGTGGGTCCCGCCAGAGCCAAACCTCATGAAATATGCACCAGGTTTCTAAATGGAGCCGGCGCGATGTATTTAGACAGCGAGCGAGAAACCCCGCGCGAGAGGCTCCGGCCAGGAGCTGCGCAAAGCGGGCGGGGATTAGATCGGAGGCCTCCGTGTGTGTCAGAAACGTTTCTGTGCGTCTAATGTAGACGGGCACTTCGATATCGAATCAAACGGGGGTCGATTATATAATCACCCCATCTGTGAGCTTGTGTGTGTGTGTGTTACATATGATAAAATACACACCCACCGATGGGATGATCGATCATACGTATCTAGCTACACAAACTTTTGCACAAATGCACAGCTGTCTGCTTGTATGGGTATACAACACCCTAAGTGCATGGGTGGGTATGTAACATATATGTGCGCGCACACAGAATGTACGTACACACGTAATAAAAATGATGCAATAGACACGCATAAATATATACGCACCCATGTATCTATGGAGACGTTCCCAGGTGTGTGTCTGTGTATTGTATCTAGAATGGGAGGACTGGCAGGGACCGCGAGGGGTCGTCGAGCCCGGTCCCCTGCGCTCACAGCAGCACTAAGTATTATCGAGCCCAGTGGGACGCGGCGGCTCTGGGTAACGTCGCTGGCCGGGCCGTTAAAAGTCCCGTCGTCGGCGCTGCCCGGCTCAGGCAGGCTGGTCCCGACCTGTTCTGGCACCGCGCTGCGCCCCCGAAGTGGCCAGCAGCAGGTCCGGCTCCTAGGCAGGGGGGCCACAGGGCTCCACGTGCTGCCCCCGCCCCGAGCGCCGGCTTCGCACTCTCATTGGCCGGTTTCCGGCCAATGGGAGGTGGTGTGTGCTGGCGAGACCCATGCGGAGCCGCTTGCGCGCCTCCGCCTAGGAGCCGGACCTGCTGCTGGGCATTTCCGGGGCGCAGCGCGGTCCCCGGTGCCAGGACAGGCGGGAAGCCTCCCTTAGCACCCCTGCTGCGCCGCTGACCGGGAGCCACCCGAGGTAACCCTGCCCCCGATCCCCTGCCCCAGCCCTGAGCCCCCCCACCCGGATCCTCCTCCTGCACCCCAAACCCCTCATTTCCGGCCCCACCCCATAGCCTGCACCCCCAGCCCAGAGCCCTGACCCCCCTCCCACACCCCAAACCCCTCATCCCCAGCTCCGTCGGGTCGCAGGCATCAACAATTTTCTTCAGCTGGGTCGCCAGAAACAAAGTTTGAAAACCGCTGCTCTAGCCTGTTCCTCGGTTGTAGGTATAAAATCATGAATACGGGCAAAAGAAAATCTATTTGCAGAGCTGCATCTCCGGCTCTTCAACACTCATTTCTAGATGGCCACTTCCACCCACGTGCGCGTGTCCGCGTCTCTCTCCGATCGGCCTGCCTGGGTAACAGAGATCCCCCCCACCGTTTACCCTATAGACACGCACACAATAAACGCCGGCGGGCGACCGCTCAAGCCAAATCTTGGTGTAGCGACGACGGCCCGGGGGGGGGGCAGATCTGGGCGCGTAGCGGTTCCCTCGGCTAAAGCGCCGGGTGCGCGCGGGTGAAACGGACGTTAAAAGCCCAGGCCCAAGGGCGGCAAGTCTAGTGCTCCGGAAATGCCCCTTTGAAGGTGCTTCGGCGTCCTTAATTCGGGTCCCCTTGGGCGCCGGCCTTTCCAGACCGTCCTTAACGCCGGCCGCACCTGCTTCTTTCAACACCGGGCAGGGCCGGGGCGCGGGCCGGGGCGGCTCTTCCGTGCCGAGTTCTGGGCTCGTTGCTCGACATTCGCTTTCCTCTTCGGCCCTCGCGCCTCGTTCCCGGCACGCGGTTCAAGCTGCCCCCCTGCTGACTTCCCGGGTTTCCTCCCACGTGGGGATTCCTTCCCCCCCGCCGCCGGGCGAGGGGCCGAGCCCCGTGAGCCACGCCGGGCAGGAGGCGCCGCTTGGCGGGACGTAGGGCGTCCGCGTGCCGAGCGCTCCCGGCACGGCCGGCACCTGGAAACCCTCGCGCGAGAGGCTCTGCCTGGCCTCCCCCAGGAGCTCCGGGGCAGAGGCTCCCCACGGCTCCTGTCCCTTCCTCCAACGCCCCACTGCACGGCCCGCCCACCTCCTGGCCTCGGCAGCAAAGCCGGCAGCCGAGTCGCCCCCGGAGCCGGGCTGGCTCGGGAGCACGTGCACCGGGGGGTGCAGATACGGTCGCACGGCCCTGCTGAGTTATGGCACCATTGACTTCGCACCCTGAACGAGGGGCCTTTCCTCTCCCTGCGTTAGACTGAAATGAAATCTCCTGGGCACAGGCGTGCGCCCGGTGACGGGGTACAAAACAGCCACCCGCTGTCTGGCCATTTACCCCATCCACCCCTCCGTCCACCCCTCCCTCTATCTATCCATCCATCCCCACAGCCCCCATCCACCCCTCCCTCTATCTATCTATCCATCCCCACACCCCTCTCTATCTATCTATCTATCCCCATCCACCCCTCCATCCACCCCTCCCTCTATCTATCCATCTATCCCCACAACCCCCTCTATCTATCTATCTATCTATCTCTATCCCCATCCACCCCTCCGTCCACCCCTCCCTCTATCTATCCATCCATCCCCACACCCCCCATCCATCTATCTATCCATCCCCACACCCCTCTCTATCTATCTATCTATCTATCCATCCATCCCCACACCCCCCTCTATCTATCTATCCCCATCCACCCCTCCGTCCATCCCTCCCTCTATCTATCCATCCATCCCCACAGCCCCCATCCACCCCTCCCTCTATCTATCTATCCATCCCCACACCCCTCTCTATCTATCTATCTATCCCCATCCACCCCTCCATCCACCCCTCCCTCTATCTATCCATCTATCCCCACAACCCCCTCTATCTATCTATCTATCTATCTATCTATCTATCCCCATCCACCCCTCCGTCCACCCCTCCCTCTATCTATCCATCCATCCCCACACCCCCCATCCATCTATCTATCTATCTATCCATCCCCACACCCCTCTCTATCTATCTATCTATCCCCATCCACCCCTCCAGCCACCCCTCCCTCTATCCATTCCCACCCCCCTCTATCTATCTATCCATCCATCCCCACACCCCTCTATCTATCTATCCCCACACCCCCTCTATCTATCTATCCATCCCCACACACCCCCATCCATCCATCTATCTATCTATCTATCCCCATCCACCCCTCCAGCCACCCCTCCCTCTATCTAACCATCCCCACACCCCCCTCTATCTATCTATCTATCTATCTATCTATCTATCCATCTATCCCCACACCCCCCTCTATCTATCTATCCATCCCCACACACCCCTCTATCTATCTATCCCCACACCCCCCTCTATCTATCCATCCCCACACCCCCCATCCATCTATCTATCCATCCATCCCCACACCCCCCTCTATCTATCCATCCATCCCCACACCCCCCATCTATCTATCCATCCATCCCCACACCCCCCTCTATCTATCTATCTATCCCCATCCACCCCTCCAGCCACCCCTCCCTCTATCTATCCATCCCCACACCCCCCTCTATCTATCTATCCATCCATCCCCACACACCCCTCTATCTATCTATCCATCTATCCCCACACCCCCCTCTATCTATCTATCTATCCCCACACCCCTCCAGCCACCCCTCCCTCTATCTATCCATCCCCACACCCCCCTCTATCTATCTATCCATCCATCCCCACACCCCCCTCTATCTATCTATCCATCCATCCCCACACACCCCTCTATCTATCTATCCATCCATCCCCACACCCCCCTCTATCTATCTATCCATCCATCCCCACACCCCCCTCTATCTATCTATCCATCCATCCCCACACCCCCCTCTATCTATCTATCCATCTATCCCCACACCCCCCTCTATCTATCTATCTATCCCCACACCCCCCTCTATCTATCTATCTATCTATCCATCCCCACCCCCCTCTATCTATCTATCTATCCATCCCCACACCCCCCATCCATCTATCTATCTATCCCCATCCACCCCTCCAGCCACCCCTCCCTCTATCTATCCATCCCCACACCCCCCTCTATCTATCTATCCATCCATCCCCACACCCCCCTCTATCTATCTATCCATCCATCCCCACACCCCCCTCTATCTATCTATCCATCCATCCCCACACACCCCTCTATCTATCTATCCATCCATCCCCACACCCCCCTCTATCTATCTATCCATCCATCCCCACACCCCCCTCTATCTATCTATCCATCCATCCCCACACCCCCCTCTATCTATCTATCCATCTATCCCCACACCCCCCTCTATCTATCTATCTATCCCCACACCCCCCTCTATCTATCTATCTATCTATCCATCCCCACCCCCCTCTATCTATCTATCTATCCATCCCCACACCCCCCATCCATCTATCTATCTATCCCCATCCACCCCTCCAGCCACCCCTCCCTCTATCTATCCCTCCAGCCACCCCTCCCTCTATCTAACCATCCCCACACCCCCCTCTATCTATCTCTCTATCCATCCATCCCCACACCCCCCTCTATCTATCTATCTATCTATCTATCTATCTATCTATCTATCTATCTATCTATCTATCTATCCATCCATCTATCCCCACACCCCCCTCTATCCATCTATCCATCCATCCCCACACACCCCTCTATCTATCCATCCCCACCCCCCCATCCATCTATCTATCTATCCCCATCCACCCCTCCAGCCACCCCTCCCTCTATCTATCCATCCCCACACCCCCCTCTATCTATCCATCCATCCCCACACCCCCCTCTATCTATCTATCCATCCATCCCCACACCCCTCTCTATCTATCTATCTATCCCCACTCCCCTCTCTATCTATCCATCCATCCCCACATCCCTCTCTATCTATCTATCTATCCCCACACCCCTCTCTATCTATCTATCTATCCCCACACCCCTCTCTATCTATCTATCTATCCCCACACAGCCCCCTCTCTATCTATCTATCTATCCATCCATCCCCACACACCCCCCTCTATCTATCCCCACACACCCCCTCTATCTATCCCCACACCCCCCCTCTATCTATCTATCTATCTATCCCCCCACACCCCCTCTATCTATCCCCACACACCCCCTCTATCTATCTATCTATCTATCCCCCCCACACCCCTCTCTATCTATCCCCCCACACCCCTCTCTATCTATCTATCTATCCCCCCACACCCCTCTCTATCTATCTATCTCCACACCCCCCTCTATCTATCCATCCATCCCCACCCCCCCACCCTCTATCTATCCCCACACCCCCCCTCTATCTATCTATCCATCTATCTATCCCCCCACACCCCCCTCTATCTATCCATCTATCTATCCCCCCACACCCCCCTCTATCTATCCATCTATCTATCCCCACACCCCCCTCTATCTATCCATCTATCTATCCCCACACCCCTCTCTATCTATCCATCTATCTATCAATCCCCAGCCACCCCTTGTCTATTTATCCATCCCCGTGCACCCCCTCTATCAATCTATCGATGTATTGATCCACCCCACCCCCTCTGTTTCATACCCACACAAGATTTGTGCGTAAGGCGTTGGGTCGTTTGCCAGCAGCCGACACTTTTCAGGGTCACGGGAGGCCAGTGCAAAGTCGAAAGGCCGTTCGATATTTTTCCCTTCGCTGCTGTGAAGTAGACAGCTGGGCCGGGGCTAATCCTCCCGCCCGGCTCCCAACGTGAAATTGCTTCTTGTCGTGTGCCAAGGCCAGATCCTGTGTGTGCGCCTGTGTCCCGGCCTCCCCCTGCTTGAGCGGATGAGTCCTGCTTGCGCTGTGTGTGTGTGTGTGTGTGTGTGTGTGTGTGTGTGTGTGTGTGAGAGAGAGAGAGAGAGAGAAAGATTGGGCCCAAATTTCCCAAGAGATTTAGGCACCCAAAGATGCAGCGAGAGGCACCCCAGTGGCTTTGAGAGAGCCTCGGTGTCTAGCAACAGTCTCTGTTTCTCTCCAAATCCCCAGCTCCCGGAGTCCTGGGATTTTGTGAAAATGTCAGCTTCCATTTTTTTTTAAATGGTAATTGTTTTAGACCTCCCGGTTGGGGAGAAAACTTAAAAACACGATCCCTAAAGGCATTCGGGGTGGGGGGGCACACACAGCTACCCTGGCACAGGGGAGCACACTGGGAGACCCGGGTAGGGGAGGTGGTGGGAATGGGAGGGCGCATACAGCCCCTGGCATGGGGGACAGTTGGGGGGGTTGTAGGGAATATCTGAGAGGGAAGCGGGGTACCCAGGGAGCTGGGGGGGGGGAATGGAGGTTTTCAAGGAATTCCTGGTTTGTTCCACCTGACCCCCGAGTATGCGTGGGGGAGACAATGTTGCTCCCCTAGATCTGCTATTTTCCTTGACCCAGGGCAGGACGGCCCAGTGGTTAGGACCCGGCCTAGGAGATGACAAACCTGTTTCGCGCCTGTACCCTGCCACAGACTCCCTGGGTGACCCTGGTTCGGTCACTTCGCCTCTCTCTCCCCCTCTGCACCATGGGATAATAACCTGCCCCCTGTTGGGGGTAAATAGACGGTGTGAGGTGCCCAGACACCAGGGCGGGAGTCGGGTGACTGGCCCAGGTCAATTTGAACGAATCGTCTCCGGGGGAACTTGAAAACCTGCCTTATGGGTTAAAATATTAACACCCCAGGCCGTGAAAACTACCCACAACCTCCAGCCATGTCTGGGGTGGCTCCTCCTGGGAAAGGGGCTGGGAGCCAGGACTCCTGGGTTCTCTCCCCAGCTCTGGGAGGGGAGTGGGGTCTAGTGGTTAGAGCTGGGGCGGTGTTTGGAGCCAGGATTCCTGGATCCGATCCCTAGCTTTGGAAGGGGAGTGGGATCTAGTGGTTTAGAGCAGGGGGGCTGGGAGCCAGGACTCCTGGGTTCTCTCCCCAGCTCTGGGAGGGGCGTGGGGTCTAGTGGTTAGAGCGGGGGGGGGGCTGGGAGCCAGGACTCCTGGGTTCTCTCCCCAGCTCTGGGTGGGGAGTGGGGTCTAGTGGTTACAGCTGGGGGGGTGTTTGGAGCCAGGACTCCTGGATCCGATCCCTGGCTTCGGAAGGGGAGTGGGATCTAGTGGTTTAGAGCAGGGGGGCTGGGAGCCAGGACTCCTGGGTTCTCTCCCCAGCTCTGGGAGGGGAGTGGGGTCTAGTGGTTAGAGCGGGGGGGGGGGGCTGGGAGCCGGGACTCCTGGGTTCTCTCCCCAGCTCTGGGTGGGGAGTGGGGTCTAGTGGTTAGAGCAGGGAGGGGCTGGGAACCGGGATGTGTGCAACCTTTCCACTCACTCCAAGGACTTTCGCCAAGGCGGGGAGAGGCCCGGCTTCCTTCCGACCGGCCCATCCAGGGCGTGCTGAATAATTCAGGTCTTTTCTAGCAATAGCTGCATCCTGCCTCATCTATATTTCATGGCACTGAAGTTGGCTCCGTAGAATTTTTTTTTCCTTCCAACACTGTGTTTAAATCTCACGACTCTGGGAATCCCTCGACCCGCCCAAAGCCCTGAGCACGGAACTGGCCCTGATTTCAGCTGCAATTTCCTTCCAGCCTGGAGAATTCTTGTAATTGGACTGAAGAGTTTAAAGTGTCTTCAGAGCATGGGAGGGGCGGTGAGCCAGGGCTCCTGGGTTCTCTCCCTGGCTCTGGGAAGGGAGTGGGGGCTAGTGGTTAGAGCGGGGGGGTTGGGAGCCAGGACTCCTGGGTTCGATCCCTGGCTTTGGGAGAGGAGTGGGGTCTAGTGGTTAGAGCCGGGGGGGCGGGGAGCCAGGACTCCTGGGTTCTGGTCCTGGCTGTGGGGCAGAGGAGTTTTGTGCTATTTTATTTGAATTTGAGTGTCTGTTTTGTGTGCATTGAATTTTCTCTGTATGTTTTTAATATATCTATATCATCTATATCAATATCTATCCATGTATGTATCTATTGCAGGGTTTTTTTTTTTTCAGTTGAGCACAACTCCCTTCTGGTTTTAGGATTTTTACAGCATTCGGTTGTTTTTATTGGATTCTGGTTGCTTAGGGTTGCATTTGGCTTTGAGTTTACAGCCAATTTCGGGGTTTTATTCCCTTCTTCGTTCGCAGCATGAGGATCATTTAATTAATTAGCATCATTGGCTCCAATTAAGCACCTCATTTAGACGATTTTATTTAGTTAGGTGGCTTAATTTCAATTGTTCCCCGCCCTGTTGATTTTGATTCATTACAGTTGTGCCGGTTTCTTATCTGCATGTTGCTTAATTGCAGTGAATTCATTTCTGATGCCACGTGGGCACTTTCGCACGATTTAATCTGACTTCGCCACCATGTTCCTTCGCCGCCGTCGGATTATTTGCTTGAATTTGGCGGCTCGCCGGTCCTGAAATCCATTTTGGGGGGCTTTGATTGCTTTGCAGTCGGGGCAGGGTGGGGAGTGACGGACACTGGCAGCTTGTGTCTGACACACTAGCGATGGGCAGCCAGGCCTGACGTGGGCACAGCACCGGGCATGGAGAACAGGCTCTGCAGTGGCGCATAAGCAGGGCACGTCTGTGTTTCCCAGGAGCAGAGAACCGGGGTGTATTTACACGGTAAGAGGGCCCCTGGGTCTTCCCGAGCGGGCGGTCAGGCCGCCTGCCAAGTGCACCCCAGAGCACAGCGGTCTGAGCTGCGTCTGGCTGCGGCGGGAGCAGCCTGTTTTCTCTCTCTCTGGTTTTGGGCCCTGAGTCTTCAAAGAACCAAACAACCTCCCGAGCTTGGCTTTGAAACGCCCGAGATTTTCCACCCAACGCCCAGGCGCTGCTTTGACTTGGCCGGTTTTCAAGCTTTTCTCTGCAACTTTGAAAGTACAAACCTGAAATTATTACAATGGTCGTCGACCTCTGACCCCCCCCCCGGCTTTAGCCAAGATTTGCAGCCAGGGGAGGCTCTTTTCTAGGGGGCCACATTATTCATAGACTAGCCTCTGCTAACCTGACCGGCTGGAGGCCGGCCTGGCATTAATTCCTGCTTCAGCCGGAGCAGATCGGTTCGGAAACCGGCCGGATTTACCGAGTGCCGGCGGAGGATCCACCCCAGCCAGTGGTTAATTCTCCTGGTGGTTAAACATTTGCACCTTGGCTGCAGGCTGAATCGGTCCAGCTTCCGCGTTAGACCTTTGCCAGATTAAAGACGCCTTCGTTAGCAAATTCCCCAAGTTGGTCGTCTCCAACCTTCTCCTTCTTAAGCTGCATCCATAAATCTCCCCCCCTCCCACATTCCTGCCCCAGTTGTGCCCCACGGGGGGCGGCCAGGCCCGTTTGGGGGGGCGGCTGCTGCCCACCCTCCCTGGTCACCTTACATGGCTGGATTTAGCCAGGTGCCCGGTGGCTAATTCCCCTGCAGCGAGAGTCACCCCCGGCCCCATACAGTAAGGGAGGGGGAGAGTAGATGGATACGCCTGTCGCCAGGTGGGGTGAGGGGCTGGGGGGGGGTCAGCCCCATAGGAGGGACTCACACAGATCTGGCCCCACACACTAACCCGGGACCCCCTGCCACCCACAGCTGGATCTCGAGACCTGGGCCAGGGGTCCCCGCTCCCCAATATCGCCTCCCACCTCCCCCAGAGCAGAACTCGTTCCCCCCAACAGGGGGCGCCAGGGACACACACAGAGCAGGGCCCGGCCCCTCCAGCAGGGGGCGCCAGGGACACACACACACACAGCGCAGGGCCTGGCCCCTCCAGCAGGGGGCGCCAGGGACACACACACACAGCGCAGGGCCTGGCCCCTCCAGCAGGGGGCACCAGGGACAAACACACACAGAGCAGGGCCCGGCCCCTCCAGCAGGGGGCGCCAGGGACACACACACACAGCGCAGGGCCCGGCCCCTCCAGCAGGGGGCGCCAGGGGGACACACACACAGCGCAGGGCCCGACCCCTCCAGCAGGGGGCGCCAGGGGGACACACACACCGCAGGGCCCGGCCCCTCCAGCAGGGGGCGCCAGGGACACACACACAGCGCAGGGCCCGGCCCCTCCAGCAGGGGGCGCCAGGGACACACACCCAGCGCAGGGCCCGGCCCCTCCAGCAGGGGGCGCCAGGGACACACACGCAGCGCAGGGCCCGGCCCCTCCAGCAGGGGGCGCCAGGGACACACACACACAGAGCGCAGGGCCCGACCCCTCCAGCAGGGGGCGCCAGGGACACACACCCAGCGCAGGGCCCGGCCCCTCCAGCAGGGGGCGCCAGGGGGACACACACCCAGCGCAGGGCCCGGCCCCTCCAGCAGGGGGCGCCAGGGGGACACACACAGAGCGCAGGGCCCGGCCCCTCCAGCAGGGGGCGCCAGGGACACACACCCAGCGCAGGGCCCGGCCCCTCCAGCAGGGGGCGCCAGGGACACCCCGCGCCCCCCCCCCCACGCACTCGGGGCCGGTTCTGCTCTCACAAGCCGGGCCGCGGGGGGGCTGGAGCAGCTTGTGCGGGGGGGGGGGGGCGGCTCCAGGCCGGTGTATTAAGAAGCGGATGCGGCAGCTTGGCCGGGAGCCCAGCGCGGGGGTTTAGCGCCGCTTCCATATGGTCCCGCAGCGCCCAGCGCTGCCACGTGGAATCGGCACCGGCGCCAACTCCCCCCCCCCCCGGCCGCCCCCCAACACGCCGGGCTGGGATGGAAGCGGGGGGGGGGTGTCTCCCCCGGCAGCCGTGGCTGCCCCCATGAGGCGCTAGGGGGCGCTGCGCTGAGGGGGGGGCGGCAGGGGGCGCTGCGCTGCGGGGGGGGGGGGCAGCAGGTGGGGGCGGGAGGCTCCGTTTCTCTCACCGGCTCTTGCGGAGCTGCTGGTGCTAAGAAGATGCGGCGTGAAGCGGTGCAAGAATTAGCAGCTGCCACTTAACACCAGGCGGGGAGGGAGGGGGGGTGAGAAGGGGATGCGAGGGAGGGGGGGATTGGGGTGGGGTAGCGAGGAGGGGGTGGGGGTTGGGGTGGAGGTAGAGGGGAAGGAGTGAGGGTGGGGCTAGGAGGCAGCAACGGGGATAGAGAGGAGGGGGTGGAGGGGGGGGAGGATGACCCCGGGACCAGAAATTAGAGGCTGGTCCTGCTCTCAGATCACCCAGGGTCAATCCGGAGTCACTCCTGTTTGCAAGGGGGGCAGGGCCAGGTTGTGCTCTCCGTTCTCCCCTTCCTTGGGATCAATCCAGAGTCACTCAGTCTGCAGTGGGGATAGATTCTGATCTCAGCTCCCCAGACCCCTGGGGTCAATCCGGAGTCACTCTTGTTTGCAATGGGGGCAGGGCACGGTGCTGCTCTCAGCTCCTCCAGTGCCTGCGCCCCGGGTCTATACAGAGTCACTCCTGTTTGCAGTGGGGACAAAGGCAGGTTCTGATCTCAGCTCCCCTGGGGTCAATCCGGCGTCACTCCTGTTTGCAATGGGGGCAGGGCCGGGTGCTGATCTTAACTCCCCCGGGGTCAATCTGGAGTCACTCCTGTTTGCAATGGGGCCAGGGCTGGGCATTTTACCAACTGAAGAGAAACAAAAACCTGAAGGCGTCAACATCTGTTAACGAGGAGCAAATCCTGGAAATAGGCTGATGGGAGGGGTTGGGGGAGATGGATGGATTGTGGCAATTGCACCCCAGTGCCGGGCGAGGGGTCCCCATATACCCAGTCCCTGCCCCAGGGGGGTCCCTGTATACCTGGGCCCCGTGCCCCACCCCAGAGGGGCTGCACCCTGGGGCCAGGTGAGGGGTCCCCATATACCCAGCCCCCTGCCCCAGGGGGGTCCCCGTATACCTGGGCCCCGTGCCCCACCCCAGAGGGGCTGCACCCTGGGGCCAGGTGAGGGGTCCCCGTATACCCAGCCCCCTACCCCAGGGTGGTCCCTGTATACCTGGGCCCCGTGCTCCACTCCAGAGGGGCTGCACCCTGGGGCCGGGCGAGGGGTCCCCGTATACCCAGCCCCCTACCCCAGGGTGGTCCCTGTATACCTGGGCCCCGTGCTCCACTCCAGAGGGGCTGCACCCTGGGGCCGGGCGAGGGGTCCCCGTATACCCAGCCCCCTACCCCAGGGTGGTCCCTGTATACCTGGGCCCCATGCTCCACCCCAGAGGGGCTGCACCCTGGGGCCGGGCAAGGGGTCCCCGTATACCCAGCCCCCGCGCCCTGCCCCAGGGGGCCCAGCGGGAAGCGGTGGGGAAAGCCGGCACCAGAGGAGCTGAGGGCGCTGGGGAAGGTCAGTTCAGCTCGGGCCGGGCGCCGGGCGGGGGAGCTCAGCCAGGGATATTTAAAACCGTCCTTGTGATCTGCTAACGCAGCCACCTGCACTGTGACCCGGCAGCTCCGTGTGCTGAGCAAGGCCGGCGGGGGGGGGGGGGGGCGGCCCCGAGTCCCCAGGGCAGCGCTAGGGGGGCCTGTCCTGTAGGGGGGGGGGATCAACCTATCCACCCACCCCGTCCATCCCATCCACCCTATCGATCAATGTATCCCCAGCCACCCCCATCCATCCATCCATCCATCTATCTATCTGTCTATCCCCCCACACCCCCTCTATCTATCCCCACACCCCCCCTCTATCTATCTATCCCCATCACCCCCTATCTTTCTATCTATCCCCACACCCCCCCTCTATCTATCTATCCCCACACCCCCTATCTATCTATCTATCTATCTATCTATCTATCTATCTATCTATCTATCTATCTATCTATCTGTCTATCCCCCCACACCCCCTCTATCTATCCCCAGCACCCCATCTATCTATCTATCCCCACACCCCCTATCTATCTATCTATCGATCGATCGATCTATCTATCTATCTATCTATCTATCCCCATCACCCCCCATCTATCTATCTATCTATCTATCTATCTATCCCCACACCCCCCCTCTATCTATCTCTGTCTCTGTCTCCGTCTCTCCCTGTCCCTGGGCCAGGCTGCTGGAGCGGCGCCAGCCGGGCGGGGAGACGATCGAGCTGACGCAGGAGGGGCGCGCGGTGGAGGTGTCGGAGAAGCACCAGCCGGTCGTGGACTGCACCTGCTTCGGCCTCCCGCGCCGGTACATCATCGCCATGCTCTGCGGCTTCGGCTTCTGCATCAGCTTCGGGATCCGCTGCAACCTGGGCGTGGCCATCGTCAGCATGGTCAACAACAACACGGTGTACCGGGGCGACAAGGTGGTGGTGGAGGTGAGCGGCCTCTCCCCTCTAGGGGGCGCCAGCTCCCATCCGGCCCAGGGCGGGGACTGGCTGGTTCAGGGGGGCAGGGAATGGGGCAGGGGCCTCTCCCCTCTAGGAGGTGCCGGCTCCCATCCGGCCTGGGGCAGGGACTGGCTGGCTCAGTGGGGCAGGGAATGGGGCAGGGGCCTGTCCCCTCTAGGAGGCGCCGGCTCCCACCCGGCCCAGGGCAGGGAGTGGCTGGCTCAGGGGGGCAGGGAATGGGGTACGGGGCCTGTCCCCACTAGGGGGCGCTGGCTCCCATCCGGCCCCAGGGCAGGGAGTGGCTGGCTCAGGGGGGCAGGGAATGGGGCAGGGGCCTGTCCCCTCTAGGGGGCGCCGGCTCCCATCCGGCCCAGGGCAGGGAGTGGCTGGCTCAGGGGGGCAGGGAATGGGGTACGGGGCCTGTCCCCACTAGGGGGCGCTAGCTCCCATCCGGCCCCAGGGCAGGGAGTGGCTGGCTCAGGGGGGCAGGGAATGGGGCAGGGGCCTGTCCCCTCTAGGGGGCGCCAGCTCCCACCCGGCCCAGGGCGGGGAGTGGCTGGCTCAGGGGGGCAGGGAATGGGGTGCGGGGCCTGTCCCCTCTAGGAGGCGCTGGCTCCCATCCGGCCCCGGGGCAGGGACTGGCTGGTTCAGGGGGGCAGGGAATGGGGCAGGGGCCTGTCCCCTCTAGGAGGCGCCAGCTCCCATCCAGCCCAGGGCGGGGACTGGCTGGCTCAGGGGGGCAGGGAATGGGGTGCAGGGCCTGTCCCCTCTAGGGGGCGCCGGCTCCCACCTGGCCCCAGGGCAGGGACTGGCTGGCTCAGTGGGGCGGGGAATGGGGCCCGGGGCCTGTCCCCTCTAGGGGGCGCCGGCTCCCACCCGGCCCCAGGGCGGGGACTGGCTGGCTCTGTGGGGCAGGGAATGGGGCAGGGGCCTGTCCCCTCTAGGGGGCGCCGGCTCCCATCCGGCCCCAGGGCAGGGAGTGGCTGGTTCAGGGGGGCGGGGAATGGGGTGCGGGGCCTGTCCCCACTAGGGGGCGCCGGCTCCCATCCGGCCCAGGGCAGGGACTGGCTGGCTCAGGGGGGCAGGGAATGGGGCAGGGGCCTTTCCTCTGTTTCTTTTCCTCCACAGAAAGCCCAGTTCACCTGGGACCCCGAAACGGTCGGGATGATTCACGGCTCCTTCTTCTGGGGCTACATCGTCACGCAAATCCCTGGTGGCTTCATCGCCCAGAAATTCGCTGCCAATAGGTTCGAAGAGAGACACAGCCGGCCCCATAGCCCCAGGGTGCTGCCCATGGCTGGGCAGGGGGGCGGGGGGCTCCACAGGGGGCGCTGGGCTGCAGGCAGTGGGGCGGGGGTGCAGCAAGGGGGGCTGGGCTGCAGGGGTGGGCGGCAGGGAGATGTTTCAGATCAGCTACAAAATCTCAATCTCATTAAATCTCCCCTGGCTCCTTCCCGCCCCGTCAGGGCCTGGCCCCTTTCCAAATGGGCTAATCCTCGGCTGGTTCCCGAAATCTCCCGGGAGAGACGCCACTTCCTGTCCCGCTGTGCTGCAGCCTGCCGTTACCCAGCCCCCATCCTAGTGCCGGGCGAGGGGTCCCCGTGCACCCAGCCCCCGTGCCCCACCCACAGGGACCAGGTCCCACCGCTGGTTGGGGGGTCCCCGGATACCCAGCCCCTGCGCCCTACCCCAGAGAGGTCCCCGGATACCCAGCCCCTGCGCCCCACCTCAGAAGCATCAATGGTGCGAGGGTGTGAGGTAGGCAAAATGCACTAGTGAACAGCTGTTATGATCAGGGACAATGCGGCTCCAGCCATGACCAGCAGTGGCATAAATAGAAAGCAGTGATTGTGCCAACACAATAGTGTTTCACTAGTGTTAGCGCAATGCACTAGTGAGCAGCGAGCATGCAAACACTAGTGATCAGTGAGCGTGCGATGCACCGCATGCAAACCCAATAGGAGCAGTGAGCATTCAATGCACGAGTGGCAACCATCCAGTGCACTAGTGAACAATGTGTGTGGAAACACAATAGTGAGCTGCCAGCATGTGATGCCCTTTTGAGCAGTGAACCTAAGATCAAGTTGAACATAAGATCAAGTTGCACGTATACAAACACAATAGTGTGCAACAAGCGTTTAGTGTACTAGTGAGCACTGAGCATGCAAACACAATGGAGACCCTTGAGAGTGCAAATACTATAGTGAGCAGTGAGTGTGCAATGCACTAATGTGCAGTATTTGAATGCACCAGCAAGCACACAAATACACTAGCACTCCGGGAGCATGCAAACACTGTAGTGACCTGCAAATGTGCAAACACAGTGAGCAGCGAGCGTGCAAACACAGTCACAAGCAGCAAGCGTGCAAGACTCTACTGAGGAGCAACCATGCAAACACAACAGTGCACCTTGCACCAGTGAGCATGCAAACGCAATTGGAAGCAGCGAGCATGCAATGCGCTAGTGAGAAGCAAAGACAACGGTGAGCAGTGAATGTACAATGCACTAGTGAGTGGGCAAACACAAGAGGGACCAACAAGCGTGCGACACACTAGCGCGCAGCGAGCGTGCCACACCCCGGCAAGCGTGCGGTCCCGGTGTCTGTCGCTGACGAGCAGCCGCCCCGCTGCCCAACAGTGAGCTGCGTGGGTGCGATTGCACGAGCGCCCGCCCTGACCCTCCCCCTCCCATGCAGGGTCTTTGGCTTTGCCATTGTGGCCACCTCGACGCTGAACATGCTGATCCCGTCGGCCGCCCGGGTTCACTACGGCTGCGTCATCTTCGTCCGCATCCTGCAGGGGCTGGTGGAGGTGAGGGTCCCCTGGGGGCGGGGGCTGAGGGGAGGGGGCGGGGCTTGCCTTCATGGCCACGCCCCCATCCCCAGGGGGGAGGCTTGGGAGGGAAGGGTTAGGGGGCGGGGCTTGATATGTTAGCCCCACCCTCCCCCCACATGGAGGTGGGGTAAGAGGGTGGGGCTTGCTTTTCTGGCCACGCCCCTTCCTAGGGGAGAGGACAACTTGTTGAGAGGGTGGAGCTGCTGATAGGGGGCGGGGCTCCCTCTAGCCACGCCTTCTTTGCCTATTGGGAGGTGGGCAACACGGTATGGGGCTAGCCACATCCCCTTCCTAACGGAGGGGGCTTGTCAGTGCGGGGGGAGGGCAGGGTGCCAGTGAAGGGGCGGAGCCTGGTAGCTGGCCACGCCCCCCGAGCCCTAACATCTGTCTGTCCGTCTGTCCCAGGGGGTGACGTACCCGGCCTGCCACGGGATCTGGAGCAAGTGGGCCCCCCCTCTGGAGCGCAGCCGCCTGGCCACCACGGCCTTCTGCGGTAAGGGACCCTCCCCCGCCGAGCCCGGACGCCTGGGTTCTTGCCCTGGCGCCGGGAGGGCAGTGGTGCCTAGTGGTTAGAGCAGGGGGGGCGGGGAGCGCGGACACCTGGGTTCTCCCCCTGGTTCGGGGGGGGAGTGGGGTCTAGTGGTTAGAGTGGGGGGGGAGCCCGGACGCCTGGGTTCTCTCCCTGGTTTGGGGGGGGCGTGGGGTTTGTTCGGTTCACACCACGGGGCTTTGGCTAACGTGGGCCATAACCTCCCGCAGGCTCCTACGCGGGCGCAGTGGTGGCCATGCCGCTGGCCGGGGTCCTGGTCCAGTACTCGGGGTGGAGTTCGGTCTTCTACGTGTATGGTAAGGTCAGACCCACGGGCCCATCTGCCTTGGCATCCAGCCTCCCGCCACCCGCCCACGGGCCCATCTGCCCCGGCGTCCAGCCTCCCCCCACCCACCCACGGGCCCATCTGCCCTGACGTCCAGCCTCCCGCCACCCATCCACGGGCCCATCTGCCCTGGCGTCCAGCCTCCCGCCACCCACCCACGGGCCCATCTGCCCTGGCATCCAGCCTCCCCCCACCCGCCACGGGCCCATCTACCCCGGCATCCATCCCCGCACCCAACACACGGACCCATCGACCCCGGCGTCCAGCCTCCTCCAACCCAACACACGGACCCATCGACCCCGGCGTCGAGCCTCCCCCCTCACACCCATTGGCCCCTCCTGCCCAGTATCCCCACACAGAGGCTGGGGGGGGGGCTCTCCCAGCTGGCTGTACCCCCCGTCCCCGCCGTGACTCCTCCCCCTTCCATCGACAGGCAGCTTTGGGATCTTCTGGTACATGTTCTGGTTGCTGGTTTCCTATGAGAGCCCAGCTCAGCACCCCACCATCACAGAGGAGGAGCGCCGGTACATCGAGGAGAGCATCGGGGAGAGCGCCAGCCTCATGAACCCCCTGGTGGTGAGACCCCACGGCAGGCGGGCTGGGGGCACTGGTGTGGGGAAGCTCGCAGCGCCGGGATGCTCTGGCCTGGGGGCACTGCTGTGGGGAAGCTCGCAGCACCGGGATGCACTGGGCTGTGGACATTGCTGTGGGGAAGCTGGCAGTGCCGGGATGCACTGGGCTGGGGGCACTGCTGTGGGGAAGCTCGCAGCGCCGGGATGCTCTGGCCTGGGGGCACTGCTGTGGGGAAGCTCGCAGCGCCGGGACGCTCTGGCCTGGGGGCACTGCTGTAGGGAAGCTCGCAGCACCGGGACGCTCTGGCCTGGGGGCACTGCTGTGGGGAAGCTCGCAGCACCGGGATGCACTGGGCTGTGGACATTGCTGTGGGGAAGCTGGCAGTGCCGGGATGCACTGGGCTGGGGGCACTGCTGTGGGGAAGCTGGCAGTGCCGGGATGCCCTGGGGGCACTGCTGTGGGGAAGCTCGCAGCACCGGGATGCCCTGGCCTGGGGGCACTGCTGTGGGGAAGCTCGCAGCGCTGGGACGCCCTGGGCTGGGGGCACTGCTGTGGGGAAGCTCGCAGCGCCGGGACGCCCCGGGCTGGGGGCACTGCTCTGGGGAAGTTTGCAGCGCTGGGATGCCCTGGGCTGGGGGCACTGCTGTGGGGAAGCTCACAGCGCGGGGACGCCCTGGCCTGGGGGCACTGCTGTGGGGAAGCTCGCAGCGCTGGGACGCCCCGGGCTGGGGGCACTGCTGTGGGGAAGCTTGCAGCGCTGGGATGCCCTGGTCTGGGGGCACTGCTGTGGGGAAGCTCGCAGCGCCGGGACGCCCCGGGCTGGGGGCACTGCTCTGGGGAAGTTTGCAGCGCTGGGATGCCCTGGGCTGGGGGCACTGCTGTGGGGAAGCTCACAGCGCGGGGACGCCCTGGCCTGGGGGCACTGCTGTGGGGAAGCTCGCAGCGCTGGGACGCCCCGGGCTGGGGGCACTGCTGTGGGGAAGCTCGCAGCGCTGGGATGCCTTGGGCTGGGGGCACTGCTGTGGGGAAGCTCGCAGCACTGGGACGCCCCGGGCTGGGGGCACTGCTGTGGGGAAGCTCGCAGCGCTGGGACGCCCCGGGCTGGGGGCACTGCTGTGGGGAAGCTCGCAGCCTGGCTATCTCACCCTTCCCCTGGCAGAAATTCAAGGCCCCCTGGCGCAAGTTCTTCACCTCCATGCCCGTCTACGCCATCATCGTCGCCAACTTCTGCCGCAGCTGGACCTTCTACCTGCTGCTCATCAGCCAGCCGGCCTACTTCGAGGAGGTCTTCGGCTTCCAGATCAGCAAGGTACCGGCCCGGGAGCCCGGCCCACAGGCCCCAGCCCCCCGCTGCCCTCCCCGAGTCCGGGCCCCCTGCCCCCCGCTGCCCTCCCCGAGTCCGGGCCCCCAGCCCCCCCCGCGGCCCTCCCGGTGTCCGGGCGCCCGGCCCCCCCGCTGCCCTCCCCGAGGCCGGGCCCCCAGCCCCCCCCGCTGCCCTCCCCGAGTCCGGGCGCCCGGCCCCCCCCGCTGCCCTCCCCGAGTCCGGGCCCCCAGCCCCCCCCGCTGCCCTCCCCGAGTCCGGGCGCCCGGCCCCCGCGCTGCCCTGCCCGGGCCCCCGCACCCAGCCCCCGCGCTGCCCTCCCCGAGTCCGGGCACCCAGCCCCCCGCTGCCCTCCCCGAGTCCGGGCGCCCGGCCCCCGCGCTGCCCTGCCCGGGCCCCAGCACCCAGCCCCCCCGCTGCCCTCCCCGAGTCCGGGCACCCAGCCCCCCCGCTGCCCTCCCCGCGTCCGGGCGCCCAGCCCCGTCGCTGCACTCCCCGCGTCCGGGGTCCCTGCCCCCGCGCTGCCCGGCCCGCGCCCCTGCCCCCAGCCCCCGCGCTGCCCTCCCCGCGTCCGGGCGCCCATCCCCCGCGCTGCCCTCCCCGAGTCCGGGCCCCCAGCCCCCCCGCTGCCCTCCCCGAGTCCGGGCGCCCAGCCCCCCCGCTGCCCTCCCCGAGTCCGGGCGCCCAGCCCCCGCGCTGCCCTCCCTGAGCCAGGACAGAACCCCGGAGTCCGGGCCCCCAGCCCCCAGCCCCCAGCCCCCCCGCTGCCCTCCCCGAGTCCGGGCCCCCAGCCCCCCCGCTGCCCTCCCCGAGTCCGGGCCCCCAGCCCCCGCGCTGCCCTCCCCGAGTCCGGGCACCCAGCCCCCCCGCTGCCCTCCCCGAGTCCGGGCACCCAGCCCCCCCGCTGCCCTCCCCGAGTCCGGGCACCCAGCCCCCGCGCTGCCCTCCCCGAGTCCGGGCACCCAGCCCCCGCGCTGCCCTCCCCGAGCCAGGACAGAACCCCGGAGTCCGGGCCCCCAGCCCCCACCCCACCCCCCCCGCTGCCCTCCCCGAGTCCGGGCACCCAGCCCCCGCGCTGCCCTCCCCGAGTCCGGGCACCCAGCCCCCGCGCTGCCCTCCCCGAGTCCGGGCACCCAGCCCCCGCGCTGCCCTCCCCGAGTCCAGGCACCCAGCCCCCGTGCTGCCCTCCCCGAGCCAGGAGAGAACCCAGGAGTCCGGGCGCCCAGCCCCCGCGCTGCCCTCCCCGGGCCGGGACAGAACCCAGGCATCCAGGTTTCCAACCCCCTCCCCCGCTCTAACCACTAGACCCCAGAGCCAGGACAGAACCCAGCCCCCCCGCGCGCCCTGAGCAGGGAATCCGGGGGTTGAATCCTGCCTCCTCCCATCAGTGTAACGAGACTCAGCTGGGTGGGACCCAGGAAAGAGGGGGGTGGGGGGGGTGGGGGAGGCTCCCCGCGGGTGCCAGGGCAGGTGACTCCCCCTCTCCCTGCCCCCCCCAGGTGGGCCTGCTCTCCGCTCTGCCCCACCTGGTCATGACCATCATCGTCCCCATCGGGGGGCAGATTGCGGATTTCCTGCGCAGCCGCAGGATCATGTCCACCACCAACGTCCGCAAGATGATGAACTGCGGAGGTGAGACGGGGCTGCGGGTCGGGAGTGAGGGGCACCGGCAGGGCTGGGAGGGGCCAGGGCTGGGCTGGCAGGGGGCTGCGGGTCGGGAGTGAGGGGCACCGGCAGGGCTGTGGGGGGCAGGGCTGGGCTGGCAGGGGGCTGCGGGTCGGGAGTGAGGGGCACCGGCAGGGCTGGGAGGGGCCAGGGCTGGGCTGGCAGGGGGCTGCGGGTCGGGAGTGAGGGGCACTGGCAGGGCTGAGGGGGGCAGGGCTGGGCTGGCAGGGGGCTGCGGGTTGGGAGTGAGGGGCACCGGCATGGCCGGGGGTGTGTGCGTGACTCAGTTTCTCTCTCTGCCCACCCCCCCCCAGGCTTTGGCATGGAGGCGACTCTGCTGCTGGTGGTGGGTTATTCCCACAGTAAAGGCGTCGCCATCTCGTTCTTGGTCCTTGCTGTGGGCTTCAGTGGCTTCGCTATTTCAGGTCAGCCGGGGGCGGCGTGGGGCAGGGAAGAGAGTGGGGGCCCGGCAGGGAGCAGGACGGGGGCCCAGCAGGGGTGATGTGGGGCAGGGAGCGGTGTGGGGGCTCAGCGGGGGATGCCGCGGGGTAGGTATTCATCAGGGGCGCCGTGGGGCAGAGAAGGGGTGGGGGCGTGGCAGGGGGCGGTGTGGGCCTTGGGGTTGGGTGGTGGTAGGGGGTGCCGTGGCTTAGGGAACGGGGAAGGGGCATGGCAGGGGTTGCCGTGGGGCAGGGCAGGGGGTTGTAGCATGGGGTGTCGTGGGGCAGGGCAGAGCAGGGGGCACCATGGGGCAGGGCAGGGGGTGCCGTGGGGCAGGGCAGGGGGCTCTGACCTACTGTCTTTGCTCCCCCGTCCCTACAGGGTTCAACGTGAATCACCTGGACATCGCCCCGCGTTACGCCAGCATCCTCATGGGCATCTCCAACGGGGTGGGCACCCTCTCGGGCATGGTCTGCCCCATCATCGTCGGGGCCATGACCAAGCACAAGGTGCGGCGGGGCTGGGCGAGCAGGGGCTGCGGGTCGGGAGTGAGGGGCACCGGCAGGGCTGGGCGAGCAGGGGCTGCGGGTCGGGAGTGAGGGGCACCGGCAGGGTGGGGGGGGCAGGGCTGGGTGACTGGGGGGCTGCGTGTCGGGAGTGAGGGGCACCGGCTGGGCGGGGGGGGGCTGGGCTGGGTGACTGGGGGGCTGCGTGTCGGGAGTGAGGGGCACCGGCAGGGCTGCGGGGGGGCAGGTCTGGGTGACTGGGGGGCTGCGTGTCGGGAGTGAGGGGCACCGGCAGGGCTGGGGGGGGCAGGCCTGGGTGACTGGGGGGCTGCGTGTCGGGAGTGAGGGGCACCGGCAGGGCGGGGGGGTCAGGGGTGGGTGACTGGTGGGCTGCGTGTCGGGTGTGTGGGGCACGGGCAGGGGGGGGGGGGCAGGGCTGGGTGACTGGGGGGCTGCGGGTCGGGAGTGAGGGGCACCGGCAGGGCGGGGGGGGCAGGGCTGGGTGACAGGGGGGCTGCGGGTCGGGAGTGAGGGGCACCGGCAGGGCTGGGGTGGGGCTGTTGAAGCTGGTGCTCATGGGGGGGGGTCACTCAGGAGCCCAATGTCAGGGGGTTGCTGATCTCGCCCCCTCCCCCCCAGGTCAAAAGGTTTAAAAGGAAGGAAATAAAATATTATTTTGTCTCTTCCTTCGCCCCCTCCCCCACTCCCTGCCCTGCCCCCTCCCCCCTTCCTTCCTCTCCCCCACTCCCTGCTCTGCCCCAGCCCCTCTTCCTCCCCCTCCCCATTCTCCCTACTCCTCCCCCTCCCATCCCCTCCACTCCCCCTCCGCCAACTCCCTGCCCTGCTCCCCGCTGCTCCCAACCCCCCCAATTCCTCCTCAATCCCCCCTGCCCTGCCCCCGCCCCCGCCCCCTGCCCTGCTCACCCCTCCGGCTCCCATCCCCCCACTTCCCCGGGGTGGGGCGCAGACGCGGGAGGAGTGGCAGTACGTGTTCCTCATCGCCTCGCTGGTGCACTACGGGGGGGTCGTGTTCTACGGGATCTTCGCCTCGGGCGAGAAGCAGCCCTGGGCCGAGCCGGAGGAGACCAGCCCCGAGAAATGCGGCTTCATCCACGAGGACGAGCTGGCCGACGAGGAGGACGAGGCTGCCCGGGGGGCGGGCGACGGGGGCGGGGGCGGCTACGGGGCCACCAAGAGCACCAGCTTCGCCAACGGGGGCTGGGTGGCCGACTGGGACAAGAAGGAGGAGTTCGTGCAGGAGCCCGGCAAAGACGCCTACATGTACGGGGCACCGCGGGAGAGGGACCTGTCCTAGGAACCCCCCGAATCTCCGCCTCCCCCCAGGCACCTCTGCGGTGGTACAGTCCAGGAGGTTGGGGCCGCACTTGGCCACACCCCCATTCTTCAGGCCACACCCCAGTTCCCCCCCACTACATTGGTACAGTCCAGGGGGTGGGACCACAGTTGGCCACACCCCTATTCTGCAGGCCACGCCCCAATCCCCACGCTGTGTTGGTACGGTCCAGGGGGATGGGACTGAGCTTGGCACACACACCCCCCATTCCTCCACTGCATTGGTACAATCCAGCAAGGTGAGGTGGAGCTAAGTTAGGCCACACCCAAATCTGCCCCAAGTGCCACTGAGCCAGGGGGTGGGATTTATTTTGGCCACTCCCAAATCCCCCACTGCATTGGTATAAACCAAGGGGGGGCGGGGCTGAGTTAGGCCACACCCCCACTCTATGGGACACAGCCCCCTTCATTGGTGCCATCCAGGAGGGCGAGGGAGTGGAGCTGAGTCAGGCCACACCCCCAAGCCCTTCAGCCCCACCCAACCCCCTCCCCACTCACTGGGGTCCACCCTATTGGTACAATCCTCTCCCCACCCTCCCCCACAAGCCACGCCCAAATCCTGTCCCCTCTGGGCAGCACCATTTGGTCTGGCCCATCAGGGCGAGGGGGTGGCACTTAGGGTTAAGTTGCCCTGCCCCCCGGGCCAGCGGCAATGGTACGACCCATTTGCGGGGTGGTGGGGAAGCCCCCTGACCCCATTGACAGGGGTCTGGGGGGAGGGCAGGGCAGAGGTTAGACCTTTGACCCTGAGGTCAGAAGGTCTTGACCTTTGACCCTTGGCCTCTGCGGGGGCACCACTTGACCTTGAGATCAAAAAGCCTTTGACCTCAAGGCTCGGCCTTGAGCCCAAGTTGACCGTGAGGTTCATGATGTTTGACCTTTGACCTTGAGGCTCCCACCTGCCCCATAATAAATCCCCCCCCAGCAGGCCTGGGGGGCAGCACTAGGGTTCCATGGGGGGGGGGAGAGCAGTGGAGAGGGATGGGGGGATGCCCCAGACTGTGACCCCAGGGTTCAGTCTGACACCGTCTTTACAAAGTGACATGACAAATGGCGGTTTTTAGCCACCCCTCATGAGCCAGTCGGCGGTTTTGAGATGCCCCCCACCCGCTGCTCCTTCTCTGAGCTGCCCGTCCTGGCGGCTCCCAGCCACGGCCGAGATGACGGTTTCAAGTTGCTCCCTGCATTCTCGGTTGGCAGGTTCGACACCCCACAAGCTGCAGGTGGTGGGTTCGAGACACTTCACACGCTCTAGCTGGGGGGTTTGAGACACCCCGCGTGCTCCAGCTGGCAGTTTCAAGTTACCCTGCATATTTTATGTGATGGTTTCATGTTACCCTGTACAGCTCTAACCAGCAATTTCAAGCTGCCCCGTGTGTCCTAGCGGGCATCCAGTCAGGCTGCCTGATCCAGTTCTAGATGGTAGTTTTGGGACACCCCACACAATCCAGCCACTGGTGCCAAGCTGCCCTGCATGTCCTAGCTTGCTGGGTCACGGTTGCTGCATCGCAATTCTCCTGGGTATTTTCCAACTGCCTTGCGTCCTCCAGCCGGCGGCTTCAAGTCACCCCACAGCATCCAGCTAGCAGTTTCAGGCCACCCCAACCCATCCACCTGGCGGTTTCAAGCCACCCAACCCCATCCAGCTGGCAGTTTCAGGCCACCCCAACTCATCCAGCTGGCGGTTTCAAGCCACCCAACCCCATCCAGTTGGTGGCTTCAAGCCACCCAGCACGTTCTTAGTCCAGGGCTTCAAACAAGTCAGTGCCCTCTAGTTGGCAGTTTCATGCCCCCCTCTTACATATGACAGTTTCAAGTCCCCCCCCCTTGCATTCTCTCGAGCCTCATAGACACCTATGGAGTGAGGCCTGGCCCTACCCGACATCCCAACCCCCCCACTCCCCTGGTTCGGCCCTGGCACCGCCCAGTTCCTCCCAATTAGAGGCAGGTGGCGATGCTGTGGGCTGGGGGATACCCCCAAAAGTGTGTGTGTGGGGGAGAGACCTGAGCCCCCTGTTCCCTTCCCCGCCCCACAGCTCCGGCATTGCAGGGTCCGCCTGGCGTTGAATGTACGTGTCTCCCCAACCCCCATTGGAATAAACCAATTCTTGTGTAAATATATAAATATAAATTATATACGGGACCGAGAGCGGGGCCGGGCCTGTGAGAGCTTCCTTCCTGCGCCGGGGGGGCAGTGGGGGGGCGGATCACTGACCCTCTGTCCAGCCCCTCGGCCCCCCCATCTGTCCATGCATCCCCAGCCGCCCCCTCTGCCTGTCTATCCCCATATACCTCTCCGTCCAGCCCCATGGCCCCCCGTCTGTGCATCCGTCCCTATCTGCCCCCTCTGTCCCTCCCCATGGCCCCCCGTCTGTCCATCCGTCCCCATACGACCTTCAGCCTGCCTAGCCCCATATACACTCATAGACTTTAAGGTCAGAAGGGACCATTATGATCATCTAGTCTGACCTCCTGCCCAACGCAGGCCGCAGAATCTCACCCAACCCGCTCCTGTATCAAACCCCTAACCTGTGTCTGAGTTACTGAAGTCCTCAAATTGTGGTTTAAAGACCTCAAGCTGCAGAGAATCCTCCAGCAAGTGACCCGTGCCCCACGCTGCAGAGGAAGGCAAAAAACCTCCAGGGCCTCTGCCAATCTGCCCTGGAGGAAAATTCCTTCCCGACCCCAAATATGATGATCAGCTAAACCCTGAGCATGTGGGCAAGATGCACCAGCCAGGCACCCAGGAAAGAATTCTCTGTAGTAACTCAGATCCCCCCCATCTAACATCCCATCCCAGACCACTGGGCATATTTACCTGCTGATAATCAAAGATCAATTGCCAAATGAATTGCCAAAATCAGGCTGTCCCATCATACCATCCCCTTCATAAACTTATCAAGCTTAGTCTTAAAGCCAGATACGTCTTTTGCCCCCACTGCTCCCCTTGGAAGACTGTTCCAGAACTTCACTCCTCTAATGGTTAGAAACCTTCGTCTAATTTCAACTCTAAACTTCCTAGTGTCCAGTTTATACCCATTTGTTCTTGTGTCCACACTGGTACTGAGCTTAAATAATTCCTCTCCCTCCCCAATATTTATCCCTCTGATATATTTATAAAGAGCCATCATATCCCCACTCAACCTTCTTTTGGTTAGGCTAAACAAGCCAAGGTCTTTGAGTCTCCTTTCATAGGACAGGTTTTCCATTCCTCGGATCATCCTCGTAGCCCGTCTCTGAACCTGTTCCAGTTTGAATTCATCCTTCTTAAACATGGGAGACCAGCACTGCACACACGATTCCAGATGAGGTCTCACCAGTGCCTTATCACACGGTACTAACACCTCCTTCTCTTTGCTGGAAATACCTCGCCTGATGCATCCCAAAACCGCATTAGCTTTTTCAACGGTCATATCACATTGGTGGCTCATAGTCATCCTGTGATCAACCAATACCTCTCTGTCCAGCCCCAGAGCCCCCCATCTGTCCATCTGCCCCATCCGCCCCCTCTGTCCCGCCCCATTGCCCCCCGTCTGTCCATCTGCCCCATCCGCCCCCTCTGTCCCGCCCCATTGCCCCCCGTCTGTCCATCTGCCCCATCCGCCCCCTCTGTCCCGCCCCATTGCCCCTGTCTGTCCATCCGTCCCCATACGGCCTTCAGCCTGCCTAGCCCCATATGCCTCTCTGTCCAGCCCCACACCTCGCATCTGTCCATCTGCCCCATCTATCTAATCTATCTATCCCCAGCCACCCCCTCTATCATTGGTGCTGTAGTTCAAAGGCACGTCACCAGGGAGCGCTGGGCTGCAGGGAGCAAGGGTGGGGGGCTCCGGAGGGGGTGCTCCCCCCTTACTGGGATGGGACTCATGGATGTGGGGGGCAGGGAAGAGCTGGTTCATCCTGTGGCTAACGGGGGGTGCGATGGTCCCTGTTTCTGGGCTCATCTGTCCAGGAGGTGGCGGTCGGGGGGCTGCTAAACCACCATGGCTCATCTGTGATGCTCCTCACTCCCGACCCGCAGCCCCCTGCTCTGCCAGTGCCCCTCACTCCTGACCCGCAGCCCCCTGCTCTGCTGGTGCCCCTCACTCCCGACCCGCAGCCCCCTGCTCTGCCAGTGCCCCTCACTCCCAACCCGCAGCCCCCTGCTCTGCCGGTGCCCCTCACTCCTGACCCGCAGCCCCCTGCCCTGCTGGTGCCCCTCACTCCTGACCCGCAGCCCCCTGCTCTGCCGGTGCCCCTCATTCCTGACCCGCAACCCCCTGCTCTGCCGGTGCCCCTCACTCCCGACCCGCAGCCCCCGCTAGCCTATGAACAGGGGGTCCCAAAGCAGCTGCTGGCTGCTGAGCGTTCAGGTGGGGCCTGCGCTGCACGGAGGCAGGTGGCCGGGGAGGGGCCGGGCGCTCAGCACGTGGCCTGGGCAGATGCGGCAGGATTAGGCTGGGGCCAGAAATAGACGTTTGGCTCTGGGATTAGGGGGGGAGGGGAGGGAGATGGAGCCAGAGATATAGCGCGGGGGAGGGGCTGGGGATGAATTCCCAGCATCAGCCCCTCCCCCAGTGCCCCTCACTCCTGACCCACAGCCCCCTGCCCCCCCAGCCCTGCCGGTGCCCCTCACTCCCGACCCGCAGCCCCTGCCAGCCCAGCCCTGCCCCCGCCAGCCCTGCCGGTGCCCCTCACTCCCGACCCGCAGCCCCTGCCAGCCCAGCCTTTGTATGGAAGTTTCCCCATCAAACTGATGACAAAGGACATCACCAGCAGGGGGCAGCAGAGACTGGCCATAGACTGAGACACGGGGGCTTCTCCCTCCAGGGGGCGCCAGCGCTGGCTCTGGGAGGGGAGTGAGGACTAGTGGTTGGAGCCAGGGGGGGGCTGGGATCCAGGACTCCTGGGTTCTCTCCCTGGCTCTCGGGGGGGCGGGGGGGGAGGGGCTGGGAGCCAGGACTCCTGGGTTCTCATACCGTTTGCCAGCTGACTCTCTCCCCCGACTCTGGGGATAACGGTGGGAAGCCACAGCCAGCGCGGGAGGACGCTGCCAATGGGGGGGGGGGGAGGAGTCTCCGGGGTGCCCCAGGCTTAGCCAAATGATCCCAACGGGGAGAGAAGGGACACTGCGGGGGGGGGGGGCAGAGTCTGTGGGAACAGCCCGGCCCCTGCTTGCGATAGAAACAGATATTTGCTGCTCCCCCCAGCTCAGCTCTCCTGGCTGCTGTAAAGGGTCCCCAAATTAGCGGGGGGGGGGGCGCACAGAACTCGGGGTTGGGTTTCATTCGTCCCCCGGGTCAGAACCACTACTAGAGAGAGAACCCAGGAGTCCTGGCTCCCAGCCCCCACCCCCCCCCACACCTGCTCTAATGATTAGACCCCGTTCCCCTCCCAGAAGAGAACCCAGGAGTCCTGGCTCCCAGCCCCCCCCCACACCTGCTCTAATGACTAGACCCCGTTCCCCTCCCAGAAGAGAACCCAGGAGTCCTGGCTCCCAGCCCCCACGGCACTAAGCACCAGCCCCCCCTCCCCTCCCAGAGCTCGGTGGGGGGGGGGAGAACCCAGGCGTCCGGGAGTGGTGCGGAGCTAGCTGCAGGCTGGGCGGGGCTCCCAGTGACTTTCCCTCCCTGCCCAGCGGGTTCTGGGTCCGGCCCCAGAGACCCCCCCGCCCCCGCCCCACACCAGCGCCATGGCCACCCGCTGGGGCATCTGCTCCGCCGGCAAAATCAGCCACGATTTTCTGGTGGCCCTGAAGACCCTCCCGGCCACGGAGCATCAGGTGGGCGGGGCCGGGCTAGCAGGGGCTGCAGGTCGGGAGTGAGGGGCACTGGCAGGGCTGGGGGGGGGAAGGGCCGGGCTAGCAGGGGCTGCAGGTCGGGAGTGAGGGGCACTGGCAGGGCTGGGGGGGGAAGGGCTGGGCTAGCAGGGGCTGCAGGTCGGGAGTGAGGGGCACCGGCAGGGCCGGGGGGGCAGGGGCTGCAGGTCGGGAGTGAGGGGCACTGGCAGGGCTGGGGGGGGCAGGGGCTGCGGGTCGGGAGTGAGGGGCACCGGCAGGGCTGGGGGGGGCAGGGGCTGCGGGTCGGGAGTGAGGGGCACCGGCAGGGCTGGGGGGGGCAGGGGCTGCGGGTCGGGAGTGAGGGGCACCGGCAGGGCTGGGGGGGGCAGGGGCTGCGGGTCGGGAGTGAGGGGCACCGGCAGGGCTGGGGGGGGCAGGGGCTGCGGGTCGGGAGTGAGGGGCACCGGCAGGGCTGGGGGGGGCAGGGGCTGCGGGTCGGGAGTGAGGGGCACCGGCAGGGCTGGGGGGGGGCAGGGGCTGCGGGTCGGGAGTGAGGGGCACCGGCAGGGCTGGGGGGGGCAGGGGCTGCAGGTCGGGAGTGAGGGGCACCGGCAGGGCTGGGGGGGGCGTCTAGTGGCTCCCAACCCCCTCTACCCACTAGACACCGCTCCGCTCTCAGAAGGGCCGCGGAACCCAGGCGTCCGGGAGCTGCGCAGATCCAGCCCTGCGGTCCAGAGTTCACAGGCTGGACTTTCCCCACCAGCCCCCGCCTCCCCCCCCCGCGGGATCTGGATCTGTTCCAGTTCTGGCACCGAGCCCCTCCCCCCCCGCCCCCTCCCCCGCCAGCCCCAGGCCGTGGCCACCCACTGGGGCACCTGCCAGGCTGGGAAAAGCAGCCAGGGTGGCCTGGTGGCCTTGGGACCCCCCCAGGCGAGGAGGATCGGGGGGGGACGACAGGGGAAATCTGGGGGGGTCCCAGCAGGGGGAGTTCTGGGGGGCCCAGCCCATGGCTCAGAGGGATCCTGGGGGCTGTAGTGGGAGGGGTCTGGGGGAAGACTGAGAATAGACTAATGGGGATCCTGGGGGGGCATTCAAGGGACCCTCCAGAAACAGGGACTCAGGACTCCTGGGTTCCATCCCTGGCTCTGGGAGGGCAGGGGAGGGGGGTCTAGTGGTTAGAGCGGGGGGCTGGGAGCCAGGACGCCTGGGTTCCATCACTGGCTCTGGGAGGGGGGGGTCTAGTGGTTAGAGCAGTGGGGTCTGGGAGTCTGGATGCCTGAGTTCCATCCCTGGCTCTGGGAGGGGAGTGGTGTCTGGTGGTTAGAGCGGGGGGCTGGGAGCCAGGATGCCTGGGTTCTTGGCTCAGTGCTCGCTGACTGGGAGGGGGGTTAGTTCTGGGGGCACCTGGCTGCCTCACCCCCACTTTAACCCTCCCCCCCCCTCCAGGCTGTGGCCATCGCGGCGCGTGACCTCGCCCGGGCTCAGGATTACGCCCAGAAACACGGGATCCCTCGAGCGTACGGGAGCTACGAGGAGCTGGCGCGGGACCCCAACGTGGGTGAGTCCCCCCGGGGACCCCCATGGGACCTGACCCAGAGAGAAACCCCTGGGGGGCAGGACATGGAGCCTTTCCCCTCTATGGGGCACCGGCTCCCACCCGGCCCCAGGGCAGGGACTGGCTGCTCGGGGGGGCGGGCAATGGGGCCCGGGGCCTGTCCCCTCTGGGGACAGTGTGTGTGTCCGGGGATACCCTTGGGGCAGGCTGAGACCCCCGAATGTGGGGACTGATCTGGGAGGGGTGAATGGCAGCACGAGGGATGGCCAGGAGCCAGGACGCCTGGGTTCTCTCCCTGGCTCTGGGAGGGGAGTAGGGACTAGTGGTTGGAGGGGGGGGCGGGGTTGGGAGCCAGGACTCCTGGGTTCCACCCCCATTTCCCACCTCCCGTGGCAGACGTGGTCTACGTGGGGGTCATACACCCCGAGCACCTGCCCGTGGGGCGGCTCTTCCTGGGGGCCGGGAAGTCGGTGCTGCTGGAGAAGCCCCTGGGGATGAACGCGGCGGAGGTGAGGGAGCTGGCGCAGCTGGCCCGGAGCCGCGGGGTCTTCCTGATGGAGGTGAGTGAACCCCCCCCCGAGCCCCCCTGCAGCCCAGCGCCCCCCAGCACCGCCCTGGGGCATCGGGGCCAGGCCTGACCACCAGGGAGAGCGCCCCCTGCCGAGCCCCCCACGTCCCCCCGCAGCCCCCTGCTGAGCCCCCCGCCGAGCCCCCCACCCCCTGCAGCCCAGCGCCCCCCGCCGAGCCCCCCACCCCCCCGCAGCCCAGCGCCCCCCGCTGAGCCCCCTGCAGCCCAGCGCCCCCTGCCGAGCCCCCCACCCCCGCAGCCCAGCGCCCCCTGCTGAGCCCCCCACGTCCCCCCGCAGCCCAGCGCCCCCCCGCTGAGCCCCCCCGTCCCCCCGCAGCCCAGCGCCCCCGCCGAGCCCCCCACCCCCCGCAGCCCAGCGCCCCCGCCGAGCCCCCCACCCCCTGCAGCCCAGCGCCCCCTGCCGAGCCCCCCACGTCCCCCCGCAGCCCTGCGCCCCCCGCTGAGCCCCCTGCAGCCCAGCGCCCCCCGCTGAGCCCCCCACGTCCCCCCGCAGCCCAGCGCCCCCTGCTGAGCCCCCCACCCCCCCGCAGCCCAGCGCCCCCCGCTGAGCCGCCAGCAGCCCATGGGCCCCTGCCGAGCCCCCCACCCCCCGCAGCCCAGCGCCCCCTGCTGAGCCCCCCACGGCCCCCCGCAGGCCTGCGCCGCCCGCCAAGCCCCCCACCCCCTGCAGCCCAGCGCCCCCTGCTGAGCCCCCCACCCCCTGCAGCCCAGCGCCCCCTGCTGAGCCCCCCACCCCTGCACCCCAGCGCCCCCTGCTGAGCCCCCCCCGTCCCCCCGCAGCCCAGCTCCCCCTGCTGAGCCCCCCAGCCCCCTGCAGCCCAGCACCCCCTGCTGAGACCCCCATCCCCCGGCAGCCCAGCGCCCCCCGCTGAGCCCCCCACGTCCCCCCGCAGCCCAGCGCCCCCTGCCGAGCCCCCCACGTCCCCCTGCAGCCCAGCGCCCCCTGCCGAGCCCCCCAGCCCCCTGCAGCCCAGCGCCCCCTGCGGAGCCCCCCAGCCCCCTGCAGCCCAGCGCCCCCTGCCGAGCCCCCCAGCCCCCTGCAGCCCAGTGCCCCCCGCCGAGCCCCCCACATCCCCCCGCAGCCCAGGGCCCCCTGCCGAGCCCCCAGCGTCCCCCTGCAGCCCAGCGCCCCCTGCCGAGCCCCCCACATCCCCCTGCAGCCCAGTGCCCCCTGATGAGCCCCCCGCAGCCCAGCGCCTCCTGCCCACCCTGCACTTACGAGTACGTTTGAAAAGGCCCCGGGTTCACAGTGCCTGGGAAAGCCGCCAGCTCCCTAGTTCAAGCGGGCGTCTGGGGCTGGGGGAATTCGCTCTGCCGTGCAAACCAGGGCAGCTTCGCGAGAGCCGTGCTTGGCCGGCGGGAGAGCTGCGAGGACCCACGTTAGCAGCCCCGGGGGGAGGCAGACGGTCAGTGGACAGGGCAGGAGAAATCTTCCGAAAGAAACGGCTTGTCTAGAAACCGACCCAGAAAGAAACGGTTTTGTCGAAACGACCGTACGCGTCGTTCGCACCTCGCCTTGTCCCGGTGATCGCCCGTTTGGAAAACGGCCAGACCGGCTCAGACCAAAGGTCCATCCAGCCCAGTGTCCTGTCTGCCAGCAGGGGCCAGTGCCAGGTGCCCCAGGGGGAGTGAACAGGACCGGGGATCGTCAAGGGATCCATCCACTTTGCCCATTCCCAGCCTCTGGCAAACAGAGGTAGGGACCCCATCCCTGCCCAGCCTGGCTAATAGCCACTGATGGACCTGTCCTCCATGAACGTATCTAGTTCTCCTTTGAATCCTGTTCTAGTCTTGGCCTTCACAACATCCTGCGGCAGGGAGTTCCGCAGGTTGACTGTGCGCCGTGTGAAGAAATATTTCCTTTCGTTTGTGTTAAACCCGCTGCCTGTTCATTTCATTGGGTGACTCCCTGGTTCTTGTGTTATGAGGAGGAAATAACCCTGAGATGAGGATACGATGACCAGACAGCAAGTGTGAAAAATCGGGACGGGAGTGGAGGGTAATAGGCATCTGTATAAGAAAAAAAACCCAAATATCAGGACTGTCCCTATAAAATCGGGACATCTGCTCACCCTAGACGGGCGACCCAATCTGGGTTTGGTTTGCATATAATATATTGCTCGTGTCACCCTCACAGCAAACGGAAACAAAAGCCACCGGATTCCCGGAGGAAGAAATGCAAAATTCATTCCTGCCATTCAAATAAAACGCAGCCCGACAATCCAGGGCAGGAATGTCAGAAAGGAACCCGGCCGTTAAACTGCCTTTAATTCATTTGCCGCAAACAAAGCGGAGAGAAAAGATTCCGATTCCCCAGGTTGTCCGGTCTGGTTTCCCGGTTTCTTCCCGGGCGTTGCCAGGCGGCGCCCGTGGTTCTTTTGATAACTTCTTTCACTGGCTCAGACTTGAAACAAGGATCGCTTGGCTACTAGCCGAACCAGATCGAAGGCGGCACGCGAGCTGATTTTCAGTGGCACTCACACTGCCCAGGTCCTGGCCACCGGGCCGGGGGGCTCTGCATGTTAATTTAATTTGAAATGAAGCTTCTTAAACATTTTAAAAACCTGATTTACTTTCCATACAACAATAGTTTAGTTCTATATCATAGACTTCTAGAAAGAGACCTTCGAAAAACGTTCACATGTATGACCGGCGCGCGAACCCTTAAATCAGAGCGAATAACTGAAGACTCGGCCCAGCACTTCTGAAAGGCTGCCGACCCCCGATCTAGTCTGACCTCCTGCACAACGCAGGCCACAGAATCTCACCCACCCACTCCTGGAACAAACCCCTGACCTAGGTCTGAGTTATTGAAGTCCTCAAATCGTGGTTTGAAGACCTCAAGCTGCAGAGAATCCTCCAGCCAGTGACTCGTGCCCCACGCTGCAGAGGAAGGCGAAGAACCTCCAGGGCCTCTGCCAATCTGCCCTGGAGGAAAATTCCTTCCCGACCCCAAATATGGTGATCAGCTAAACCCTGAGCATGTGGGCAAGACTCACCAGCCAGCACCCGGGAAAGAATTCTCTGTAGTAACTCAGATCCCACCCATCTACCATCCCATCACAGATCTCTTCTCCTTATGGGGGTAAAACAGTTATGGGGACCAGGGCTTTGGACGGGGCTAAGATCTACCCGCGCGGTGCCCCTCCGGTACTGCCTTGCGGTGTTACCGGGGCCCGTCTGCAGGGCGGCGGTGTGGCCCCCTCTGTAACGTGTCGCCCTTCGACACCTTGAGCTCACACCTAAGGCTCCGGCCGCCCAAAGGAGGTTCCGGTTCGCAAGAGGAGCCGGCTTCTGGCCGCGCCCGAGTACAGATCCCGTTAGTGGTTTACGCGGCACGAGGGAGCTGAGCGGGGGGTGGGGGGGAGTGCGAATGGGGGAGTCTCTGGACCTGGCCCGGCGCCCCCAGGACCCACTCCCCTGTGTGTGTGTGTGTGTCCCCCCCGCCAGGCGTACTGGACCCGATTTTTCCCAGCCTCGGAGCGGCTCCACTCCCTGCTCTCCCAGGGAGCGCTGGGGGAGGTGAAGGTGGTGAGGGCCGAGTTCGGGGCGCCCCTCTCGGGCTGCCCCCGGATGGTGCAGAAGGAGCTGGGGGGCGGCGCCCTGCTGGACATCGGCTGCTACTGCGTCCAGTTCGCCACCATGATCTTCGGGGAGAGACCGGAGTCCGTCCTCGCCTCGGGCTTCCTGCACCCCACTGGTAACAGGGGCTGCGGGTCGGGAGTGAGGGGCACCGGCAGGGCTGGGGGGGGGCAGGGCTGGGCTAGCAGGGGCTGCGGGTCGGGAGTGAGGGGCACCGGCAGGCCCGGGGCGCGCCAGGGCTGGGCTAGCAGGGGCTGCGGGTCGGGAGTGAGTGGCACCGGTGGGGCTGGGGGGGCAGGGCTGGGCTAGCAGGGGCTGCGGGTAGCGCGTGAGGGGCACCGGCAGGGCGGGGGGGGCAGGGCTGGGCTAGCAGGGGCTGCGGGTCGGGAGTGAGGGGCACCGGCAGGGCGGGGGGGGCAGGGCTGGGCTAGCAGGGGCTGCGGGTCGGGAGTGAGGGGCACCGGCAGGGCGGGGGGGCAGGGCTGGGCTAGCAGGGGCTGCGGGTCGGGAGTGAGGGGCACCGGCGGGGCTGGGGGGCGCAGGGCTGGGCTAGCAGGGGCTGCGGGTCGGGAGTGAGGGGCACCGGCAGGGCGGGGGGGGGGCAGGGCTGGGCTAGCAGGGGCTGCGGGTCGGGAGTGAGGGGCACCGGCAGGGCGGGGGGGGCAGGGCTGGGCTAGCAGGGGCTGCGGGTCGGGAGTGAGGGGCACCGGCAGGGCGGGGGGGGGCAGGGCTGGGCTAGCAGGGGCTGCGGGTCGGGAGTGAGGGGCACCGGCAGGGCGGGGGGGGGGCAGGGCTGGGCTAGCAGGGGCTGCGGGTCGGGAGTGAGGGGCACCGGCGGGGCTGGTTCTACGCTCCCATCCTGTTCTCTCCTTCCCAGGCGTTGATGAAACGTCGTCCATCATCCTGAACTACCGGGGAAGGCGCCAGGCCGTGATCACCTGCTCCATGCTGACCTGGCTGCCCAACCAGGCCGCCATCAGCGGCACCAAGGGCATCATCCAGGTGCCTGAGGGGGGAAACTGAGGCACGCAGAGGGCTGGGGACTCCGCAGCGTGGGACAGAACCCAGGAGTCCTGGCTCCCAGCCCCACCCCCCCGCTCTAACCACTGGATTCGTTGTTCCCCTGGCAGCTCCCGTCCGAGTTGTGGAGCCCGACTGAGCTGGTGGTGAACGGGCAGCACGAGGAGTTCTCCCTGCCCCCCCCGTCCCAGCCCCATAACTTTCCCAAAAGCACCGGGCTTCGTTACGAGGCCCAGCACGTGCGCCAGTGTCTGCTGAAAGGTAACCAGGGTGCTCCCCCCACTGCTGGGGGGAAGGTCGCAGCGCCCGGCGTGTCCAGTGGGGGGCACTGCTGGGGGGAAGGTCCCAGCGCCCGGCGTATCCAGCGGGGGGGCACTGCTGGGGGGAAGGTCGCAGCGCCCGGCGTGTCCAGCGGGGGGGCACTGCTGGGGGGAAGGTCGCAGCGCCCGGCGTGTCCAGCGGGGGGGCCCTGCTGGGGGGAAGGTCGCAGCGCCCGGCGGAGCCAGCGGGGGGGCACTGCTGGGGGGAAGGTCGCAGCGCCCGGCGTGTCCAGCGGGGGGCACTGCTGGGGGGAAGGTCGCAGTGCCCGGCGTGTCCAGTGGGGGGGCACTGCTGGGGGGAAGGTCGCAGCGCCTGGCGTGTCCGGCGGGGGGCACTGCTGGGGGGAAGGTCCCCAGCGCAGCTGGGGAAGTGCTGGAGTCCTCAACTGGGGGCACTGCTCCGGGGAGGCTCGCAGCACCTCCCGTACTGACACCCCTCCCCCCACCCCCCAGGCCTGAAGGAAAGCCCCATGGTGAGCTTGGCTCACTCCGAGCTGGTGGCCTCCATCCTGGACGAGGTGCGGCGGCAGGTGGGGGTGACGTACAGCCAGGATCGGGCCTGACCCCCGCTGCCCGGGCATGGGCGACGGGGCCGGGAAGCCCGGTGTTTTGGATGCGATTGGAGGGTGCAAGGAGCAGCCGCGGGGAGGTAACAGGTCTCGGCTGCTGTGTGGCCTTTGACGTGGTGCCGGGCGACGCGGTGGTTAAAAAAAACCCTGAGGACACTGGAAAATGAGCCCATGAAATGGATTAAAACCCGGCTAACGGAGCGTCCCGACTGCGTCCCTGTGCCTGGGGCAGCGCCATGGAGCGGGGGCGTTTCCTGCGGGGTCCTGGGCCCGGTGTAAGAAGCGGGAAGGATCCCGCTATTGTGGGGAACTTTCCTGGCTCCTACCCGCCCCGGTGGGATTGGCTGGTGAAAGGATCTGAGTCCTCGCTCCCACTCCCTTTACCCAGAGGCCTGCCTGACCCCGAGGGCTCCCCTTCCTCCTTCCCGTGCGGCAGAGTCCTCGTAACCCCGGCAAGGCTGGGCCCCGGATCCCTGGGGGCTCGACCCCCAGTCTTGTCGTGGTCACTTAGGACAGGGGCGAGGGTGTCCCCACTCCGGGGCTCTCTCTTTGCACCGGATGCTTCCCGGACCCACTGATCATTACGTAGAGTTCAGAGCACCTACAGTTTATGAAACAGCAGCTCATACAAAATAAAGCAAAGATGGGGAAGGTTAAAGGAAACCCCGTCACCCCGCTCTGGGGCAGGGGGACGTCACAACCAGCGTCTCTGGGATGTCAGGGCCGTTCAGTCTGTTCCTCACACGGCCCAGGCCCTGGCGGGGCTGCAGGGACGCTGCGGCTCGGACCCTCGCTCTGGCGGTGGCCACACACCCTCAGGCTCGGGGTGGCAGGACCCTTCTTCCCAGCGTCGCCCCCGCCCCGTCGGGGTTACGATCCCCCTCCAAGTCTGGCCTGCAGGGCCCCAAGGGTGGGGGCGTCTCCCTGCGCTGGGCCCACTGCCCAGGGTCTCCCTCGCTCTCCCCAGCCGCTCACTGCACCCGGCTCCGGACAGCTCCAGCTCCAGCTCCAGCTCCACCCTGCCTCGGCTCCAGCTCCTTGGGCTGCTCCTCTGGCCCCGCTGGCTCTGGTTGCTGCAGCTCTGCTCCCAGCACAGGGCTGCTCCCTGGGCTGCGTCTGGGACTCTGCTCCCAGCACTGACCTGCTCCCTGGGCTGCTTTTCTGGCCCCGCTGGATCCGGCCCAGCTCCACTCCCCGGCCCAGCTCGGCCCCCCTCTGTCTGACCCAGGCAATCCCAGCTCACACGGAGGAGGGGACCCCCCCCGGCCTCCTGACTCCCCGATTAGCCCGTCCTGTTCCTGGGGACTGTGAGTCTCAGGGTCCTGATTTCCCATCCACCCGTCCCCTTCCTGGTGCCACTGAGTGTTAGGAAGGGGGCGAGAGTCCCCTGCCACCTGCGCTAGTTCCCAGCTTTTATCGACACCAGAACATCGTCCCCGGTCACGTTTCCCGCGGCCACACGATGGGGGAGTGGGGGGGGGGGGAGTGACGCCGGGGCAGGGACACGGAGCCAGGGGGTCGCTGGGGGCGTTTTCCTAGGGCGACGTGTCCGTGCGGGAGCAGGGGACGCCGGCCGGCCGCAGGCCCGGGCTGGGGGTCGCCCCCCTGGGCAGCCGGGACAGATTTGGGGTGGGGGGGAGGGGAGGACCCAGCCGCACCCGGGGCTGACGGGGGATCCCCGCCTGGGAGCAGGGAGGGGGTTTGGCCTCTGGATCCGGCCCGGGGGCGACGCTGCGCCCAGCTCTGGGGGCTGCAGGGCCGGGGGAGGGGCGGGGGGCAGTCTGGACTGAGGAGCCCCTCGGGTGGGGGAGGGGCGTTTTGGGGTCCCACTTCCTGTGACCCCTTCGCTGTGGGATTATTTGGTGTGGGGGGGGGGGTCTCCCCTCATTTACATAAGAGAATATCAGGAGGTGGGCGGGGCTTGATTGGGCCCCGCCCCTTTCGGCGGGTTTGTCACCACTTCCGGTTTGGGTGCCCAACATGGCGGCGTTCTGGACGGCTACCGAGGTCACTTCCGGTCTGGGTCTGCCTCTGGTTCCCCTGGTTGCGGTCTCCTTCTACGTCACTTCCGCCCTTCCTCAGCCTACGTCACTTCCGTCGACGCGGAGCCCTTAATGGCGGCCCCGGAGCCGCCTTCACTTCCCGCCCGTCCCGCGCTCACTTCCGCCCCTGCGCGCCGGAAGGGGAGACCCCGCGGCCTGTGCGAGGCGGAGCCTCTTTCCCGTGCGGCCGGCGAGCATGGCGGAGTTCAAGGTGCGCGCGGGGCCCGAACCCCCCCCCCCCGGGGCCTGTGGGGGCCCCCCCCGGGGCGGGGCACGTGGGGGGCGGACATGGGGGCAGCCTCGGGGCGGGCGGGGGGCAAAGGGGGGGATGGAGCTGGGGGGTGTGGGGTGGGAGGAGGAGCTGGGGGGCCCTGGGGCGGGGGGGTGGATGGGGTGGAGGGGCAGGGGAGCTGGGGGGGGCCCTGGGGCAGGGTGGAGGGGCAGGGGAGCTGGGGGGGGCCCTGGGGCAGGGTGGAGGGGGAGGGGAGCTGGGGGGGGCCCTGGGGCAGGGTGGAGGGGCAGGGGAGCTGGGGGGGGGCCCTGGGGCAGGGGGGAGGGGGAGGGGAGCTGGGGGGGGCCCTGGGGCAGGGTGGAGGGGCAGGGGAGCTGGGGGCTGAAACGGTGCTGAGGGGTTGGGGGGGGCCCTGGGGTGTGGGGGAGACGATCGGGTTGGGCAGAAAGAAGCGGGGGGGGGGGTTAAGTGGAACTTCCACTTTGTGAGAAGCGAGACTCCTGTAGTGGTACGTCGAGCCCCCCAGTGGGATCCTAGTGCTGGGGGGGGGGGGAGAAGGGTGCCAGCCCCCCCCCCAGTGGCGGGACCCCAGAGCTGGCTGGCGCCTCCCCAGCACGAGCACCCCCTGGTCACCCAATGAGGTGGGACCTTGGACCCCCCAAACCAATGACCTTCCTCCCCGTTCACCCCTCTCCCCCCAGGTTCTGGTCATCGATGGACGCGGCCACCTTTTGGGGCGCCTGGCGGCCATGGTGGCCAAGCAGGTCCTGCTGGGTGAGTGTTGCTGGGGGGGGGCGCCCCCCAAGCCTGGGAACCCCTCCCCCCGCCTGGGTCCTGCTCCGGTGGAGGGGGTCTGTGATGATGCTCTCGGTGTTCGAGTCTCACGACCGTGAGAACACCCCGTCCATGCACTACCATCTGAGACTGCTCCCCGAGGGGCCAGGACGCCTGGGTTCTCTCCCCGGCTTTGGGAGGGGAGCGGGGTCTAGCGGGGGGAGGCAGGATTCCTGGGTTCTCTCCCTGGCTCTGGTAGAGGAGCAGGGTCTAGTGGGTAGAGTGTGGGGGGGAGGCAGGACTCCTGGGTTCACTCCCTGGCTCTGGAAGGGGAGTGGGGTCTAGCAGGGGGTTGGGAGCCAGGACTCCTGGGTTCCCTAGATCCATGCCCCCTTGCTAAGGGTGGGTCTCCGGACCCTGCTATTAAATGCTCCAGTCTCCTCTGCCTCTCCTACCGCCCCCGGCCTGAGTCCACGGCGACGGGCTCCATTCCCCATCGTTTGCGTGGCAAGACCCCAGCTCAGCCGCTGACCCCCGGCAGCGCTGGGCCTGCGTGGCCTGGACCCCCCCCCCCGAGTCGCTGGGCCCGGGCTCCCCACTGGCCGCGTGGCCCCGTTAACGTCCCGCTCTGCCTTCCTCCCAGGGCGCAAGGTGGTGGTGGTGAGATGTGAGGGCATCAACATCTCCGGGAACTTCTACCGCAACAAACGTGAGTGCCGGGAGCCAGGACACCTGGGTTCTCTCCCAGTGCTGGGGTGGTGGAGGGGGGGTGGTTAAAGCAGGGGGAGCTGGGAGCCAGGACTCCTGGGTCCTTTTCTGATCCACCTTTTCCCTTGCAGTTTGGGTACTGGGCTGCCTGCCACCAGTTCCTCCTCCACGTTGTCTGTTGCAGGCAGAGAGCTCTCCCCGGGAAGGGGGCAGTGCCCCACAGTATTATGGTGGTGTCAGGGGCTGTACAGATTTCCCCCCCCAGCACCTGGGGTGCGGGACCCCTCTATGGAACTGAGCGCTACACAGACCCAGGCAGAGACAGACCCTGTCCTGATTGGCTTACGAGCTCTGTACCCTGAGGGTGGGAGGGGAAACCGAGGCCCAGGGAGGGGGGCCTGGGACCCAGGCGTCCGGGAGAATCGCTGACCCCGCCCCGCTCTCGTTCCAGTGAAGTACCTGGCCTTCCTCCGCAAGCGCATGAACACCAACCCGTCCCGCGGGCCCTACCACTTCCGCGCCCCCAGCCGCATCTTCTGGCGCACGGTCCGAGGTAACGACCCCCAGCGCTTGGGGACAGTACAGGGGGGACTGATGTTCTCTGGGGGGCTGAGACCCACAGCACAGGGCACCTGGGCCACACCATGATCCATCCATCTGCTATGGGCCCTGGGGGGGCAGAGACCCCCCAGTGCAGTGTGTCCCGCCACGCCCCTGTGGAGCCTGGGGGGGGCAGAGACCCCCAGTGCAGTGTGTCCTGGGGGGGGGCAGAGACCCCCCCAGTGCAGTGTGTCCCCGCCACGCCCCTGTGGAGCCTGGGGGGGGGCAGAGACCCCCAGTGCGGTGTGTCCCCGCCACGCCCCTGTGGAGCCTGGGGGGCAGAGGCCCCCAGTGCGGTGTGTCCCCGCCACGCCCCTGTGGAGCCTGGGGGGCAGAGGCCCCCAGTGCGGTGTGTCCCGGCCACGCCCCTGTGGAGCCTGGGGGGCAGAGGCCCCCAGTGTGGTGTGTCCCGGCCACGCCCCTGTGGAGCCTGGGGGGGGCAGAGACCCCCCAGTGCAGGGTGTCCCGGCCACGCCCCTATGGAGCCTGGGGGGGGGCAGAGACCCCCAGTGCAGGGTGTCCCCGCCACGCCCCTGTGGAGCCTGGGGGGCAGAGGCCCCCAGTGCGGTGTGTCCCCGCCACGCCCCTGTGGAGCCTGGGGGGCAGAGGCCCCCAGTGCGGTGTGTCCCGGCCACGCCCCTATAGAGCCTGGGGGGGCAGAGGCCCACAGCGCAGTGCGTCATGGCCGCAGCCATGGTCTCCTCTCCCTGCAGGGATGCTGCCCCACAAGACCAAGCGAGGCCAGGCCGCCCTGGAGAGACTGAAGGTCTTTGATGGGATTCCGCCCCCCTACGACAAGGTAACGGTGCCCCCTGGGGGCCGGGGGGGGGGCTGGTGGGGCCCCGTGTCCATGATGTTCCATCTACCTACATTGTTTGATGCTGGATGAGAAAAATCTTGACCCTGAGACACGCCAGACACACTCCTCTGCCCTGCACCCCGGCTCCTTCGTACCCGTAACCCTCTCCTCTCCCCCCACGCAGAGGAAACGGATGGTGGTACCCGCTGCTCTGAAAGTCGTACGCCTGAAGCCGACGCGCAAGGTACGTCCCTCCCAGAGCCCCCTTTCCGCGCGGGAGCAGGGGCGGGAGGTTGAAAGCAGATCGAAGGCGGCACCGTCATGAGGCAGGAAGTTCCACTGCCCGTCAGAACCAAGGCAAAACTCGGGGGGAGTCATTAACCCATGGGACTACTTGCCACGTGATACCAGGGCAAACTCCCAGGCAATAAATTCATTTGCCAGTGAGGGGAACTGGTGGCCACATGATATTGGAGACCCCATTACCTCTGATGAATGGCTGTTTATTAGGCCGTGTGGTGTTAACCTGTGGGACTACTTGCCACATGATTCCTTGGTCTTTGATATCATGGGGCAGCTAGCGACCAGTCGTGGAACGGCCTTGTTGAGTGCCGGTGCCATCTGTCTAATGATGCCCTGGCCACACCCAGCCGGCAGCTGTGCCCTACCCTGCGCCGGGAGCTGGCACCTCGGGCGGTCGGTGATGCTAACTCACTTCTCTTTGAGTCTCACGACCATGAGACAACCTCCTACATGCACTACCATCTGAGACCACCTGGGGGCACTGCACAGCCTGGCTTAGTTGGGATCCTGCAGGAAGGGGGCTGCTGGGTTAGAGCGGGGGGGGGGGGCGGGAGCCAGGACTCCTGGGTTCTCTCCTGACCCGTCTCTCCCCTGCAGTTCGCCTTCCTGGGGCGCCTGGCCCATGAGGTTGGCTGGAAGTACCAAGCCATCACCTCAACCCTGGAGGAGAAACGCAAGGAGAAGGCCAAGCTGCATTACAACAAGAAGAAGAAGCTGACGGTGAGTGTCCCTGGGGGGGGTCATGGGGCCTCAAACAGCCCCCCTTTGAGAGGAGCCGCGTCTCAGCACTGGCCGGGGGGGGGTCCCCACATAGCCAGCTCCATGCACTGCCCCCGAGGTGGCTGCATCTCAGCACCGGGCGAGGGCTCCCCATATGACCAGCCCCAGTGCCCCACCCCAGAGGCGCCGCATTCCAGCGCCGGGTCCCCGTATACCCCCCCCTCCCCACACACACACACGCAGGGGGCTGGGCTCATTTCATGGGGGTCTGATTCCTCTTCCCGGGGCGTCTCTTCCAGAAACTGCGGAAGCAGGCGGAGAAGAACGTGGAAGGCAAGATCGCCAGGTACACGGACGTGCTGAAGCAGTTCGGGATCTTGGTCTGAGCCGGGAACCTCAATAAAACCAGCCCCTCCACTTCCCCCCCGGCCCCAGCGTGTGTCTTTCCCGGGGCCCAGCTCCGGCCGCCTGGCTTGGGCAGCCGGGACGCTCCGGGGCTCGGCCGGGCCGATGAAATCCCCGTCCCGCGGCGCACGGGGCAGAGAACGAACCCGCGGCTGAGCGGCCCTGGGCTGGAAATCCACCGCGTGGGCGGCAGAGCCGACGGCGGCTCCCCGGCGCTGTTCGCCTTCCAGCTGCCGGCTTTCTCGCCCGTCCGGTGCCGGTGGCTTCTCCCCTCCCGTCGTTACCCGGCTCCCCCCTCCGCTTTGCCGGCAGTGGGGGCCGCGTCTCGGGGGCGTTTCGCCGAGGGCTGCCCCAGTTCCCATCGCGCAGCCCGGGTCGCCGCGGGGTTTCGAGCGCTTCGCGGGCGCCTCCCCCGTGGGGCCTTCGCTCCGCAGCCCTGGCGGCTGCCCCCGGGGAGAAATGCCTTGAGCTCTTTGCGGGGCTCCCCGGCACCCCCAAACCCTGGCCAAACCCCTCCCCACCTCTTGCCAGCAGCCTGCCGAGGACACGGCGATTAATCCAGTGGCTCTGGGCCGCTTCTCTTCGTAAATCCTTAGGAGGGAAGGGGCGTCTCTGCCCCCTGTCTGACCTCCTGGGGCTGCCCTGGCTTCAGTCCTGTTTGCCGTGGGGGGGGGGCTCCAAGGGTTAACCCCCCCCTCCCCCCCCCCCGCGGGAGTTTCTCTTGCCTTGCTTGGTGGCTCTGGCAGGCCAGGGGGTTTTGCCCTTTTTTCATGGGTGGATCCCTAACAGATTTCGAATGCAGGGGTAGCCCCCCCCCCCATGGAAATCTCAGGCCTAGGCTGTGCCCCCCCCGGGGGGGAAGCACCGTGGGAGCCCTGTTCTCAAAGTGCCTAGAGCCAGGGTTCAAGTCCCCCATCCCTGGGCTCAGCTCAGCTCCCCAGCTGGTGCCTCTCGCGCTCGGGCGGCTTTTCTGATCCTCGACTCGTCCCCTCCGCGATTTATCCGCCCCCTTGAGTGGCGAACGCCGGCTGGGGGGGGGGGATCCCGCAGCGTCACCCCAGGGCCAGGCCCAGAGCTCCCACAATCTGCTCCGACTCGCCGATTCTGTTAGCCCAGCGGCCGGCTGGGGGGGAAGCGCGGGGGCGGCTGATTCTCAATCCCCCCCCCGCCCCCCTTCAGTCGCTGCTTCCCCCGGGCGTCCCGCATGCGGTGACCCCAGAGCTGGGCTGCGGGCTTGAGGCAGGTTTTTTCCTCTCCTTGAGGTGATGCCTCTGCCCTGCTCTGCCCCCAGCCTGGGGGCCTTGGGATTTAGGGGGGGCATCGCCCCCTGCTGGTGGGGTGCGGAGATGGCAACATTGTGAAGTTAGAGGGTGTGTTTCCCCTCCCCTTTCCTCTGGGAGTAGCTACACCCACGAGGGGTGGGAGGGGGTGTTTGCCTAAAATAGGTGCCTTGATCTCAGCTGGGAGGGGGCCTTAAGATCAATGTGTGTTCTCGGGCAAAGAACCCAGGTGTCCTGTGCTTCCCCCCTCCCCCCAGCTCTGTTTCAAGGAGTCACAGCACAGCTGGGCAGGGTCTCGTTTATTGCAGCCTCTGCATTGACTCCCGGGTGGGTCCCCCTGGCCCCCGGCCCGCTCAGCCCTGCTGGTCCTCGCTGTAGGTCACCCCCAGCTGCCGTCGCACCTCGTCCACGATGGAGGCCACCAGCTCGCTCTCGGCCAAGCTCATGATGGGGCTCTCCTTCAGGCCTGCGGGGAGAGAGACCTGAGCTGGGGCTGTGAGCTTCCCCGGGCAGTGCCCCAGCCAGGGGCTGAGCAAGCTGCCGGCTGCTACTGCTAGATCCGGAGAGACCCTGGAGCTTTGGGCTCCTCCTCTGACCACTAGACCCCACTCCCCTCCCAGAGCCAGGGAGAGAACCCAGGAGTCCTGGCTCCCAGCTCCTCCGCTCCAACCACTAGACCCCACTCCCCTCCCAGAGCCGCGGAGAGAACCCCGGAGTCCTGGCTCTCCCTCCCCCCCCCCCCCCCAAGCAGAGGCTGGAACCCTGGCGTCCGGCCCTTACCTTGCAGCAGACACTGGCGCACGTGCTGGGCCTCGTAGCGCATGCCGGTGCCGTTGGAGAAGTTGAGGGGCTGGGCGGGGGGCGGCAGGGGGCACTCGTGGCGCTGGTTGTTCACGATCAGGGTGGTGGGGGCGTACCAGGGGGCAGGGAGCTAGGAGGGTACAGGCAAGAAAGGGTTAATAGTGGGCTCCCCCATAGGATCTGACCCAGCTTCCCCCCACATACACACATTGTTCCCAGAAGCAGGGGAGGACCCAGGAGTCCTGGCTGCCAGTCACCCCTGCTCTAAACACTAGACCCCGCTCCCCTCCCAGAGCCAGGGAGAGAACCCAGGAGTCCTGCTTCCAAGCCCCCTCCCCCCCCCCTCTAACCACTAGAACCCACTCCCCTCCCAGAAGCGAGGAGAGAACCCAGGAGTCCTGGTTCCTGGACAGTTTTTCGGGTCTTTTTTCTTCCCCTTGGGCAGGAGGCCGGGCGCTGCCCCCTCTGTACCCCCCCCCCCGCACCTCCATGGAGCCCTTGGTGCCGCAGATCCAGGCCTGGTTGGGGAGCTCGATGCGCATGGTGCAGGACAGCACGGCCTGGCGCCGGCCCGCGTAGTTCAGGATCACCGAGGTGGTTTCGTCCACACCTGGGAAACGGAAACACCAGCACCTCAGGCCTGCCCCACCCGTGCCCCTGAGTCCTGCCCCCCTGCCAGTGCCCCTGAGTCCTGCCCCCCTGCCCCGCCAGTGCCCCTAAGTCCTGTCCCCGTGCCCCTGCGTCCTGCCCCCCTGCCCTGCCAGTGCCCCTGAGTCCTGCCCCCCTGCCAGTGCCCCTGAGTCCTGCCCCGCCAGTGCCCATCATGCCTGACCTGCAGCCCCCCTGCCCCACCCGTGCCCCTGAGTCCTGCCGTCCGGCCCCCCTGCCCCTGAGTCCTGCTCCACCAGTGCCCCTGAGTCCTGCCCCCTGACCTGCAGCCCCCCTGCCCTGCCACTGCCCCTGAGTCCTGCCCCCCTGCCCCGCCAGTGCCCCTGAGTCCTGTCCCCCTGCCCTGCCAGTGCCCCTGAGTCCTGCCCCCTGCCCTGCCAGTGCCCCTGAGTCCTGCCCATGCCCCTGAGTCCTGCCCCCCTGCCCCGCCAGTGCCCCTGAGTCCTGCCCATGCCCCTGAGTCCTGCCCCCCTGCCCTGCCCGGGCCCCTGAGTCCTGCCGTCCTGCCCCCCTGCCCCCGTGTCCTGCCCCCCTGCCACTGCCCCTGAGTCCTGCCCCCTGCCCCGCCAGTGCCCCTGAGTCCTGTCCCCCTGCCCCGCCAGTGCCCCTGAGTCCTGCCCATGCCCCTGAGTCCTGCTCCCCTGCCCCGCCAGTGCCCCTGAGTCCTGTCCCCCTGCCCCGCCAGTGCCCCTGCGTCCTGCCCATGCCCCTGAGTCCTGCCCCCCTGCCCTGCCAGTGCCCCTGAGTCCTGACCCCCTGCCCCGCCAGTGCCCCTGAGTCCTGCCCCCCTGCCAGTGCCCCTGAGTCCTGCCGTCCTGCCCCCCTGCCCCTGAGTCCTGCTCCCCTGCTCCGCCAGTGCCCCTGAGTCATGCCCTGCCAGTGCCCCTGAGTCCTGCCCCCCTGCCCTGCCAGTGCCCCTCAGTCCTGCCCCCTGCCCCACCAGTGCCCCTCATGCCCAACCTGCAGCCCCCCCTTCCTGCTCCACTGGTACCCCTGAGTCCGGCCCCCCTGCCAATGCCCCTCACACCTGACCTGCAGCTCCGCCCCTCCCCCCCAGCCCTGGTGGCGCCCCCCCCCCCCCCCCGGTACCGGAGGGGTGCAGGAAGCCCGAGGCCAGGACGGACTCCGGCCGCTGCCCCCCGAAGACCATGCTGGCGAGCTGGACGCAGTAGCAGCCGATGTCCAGAATGGCGCCGCCCCCCAGCTTCTTCTGCACCAGCCGGGGGATGTTCTCCATGGGGTGCCCCACGGTCGCCGAGATCAGCTGCACCTCGCCCAGCGCCCCCTGGGCCAGCAGCCGCCGGATCTGCTCCGAGATGGGGAAGAAGCGGGTCCAGAAGGCCTGGGGGGGGCGGGGGCAGAATCAGTGCGGGGCGCTGGGGAGCGGGGGGCGGGGTTTCAAGCGGGGGGGGGCGCTGGGGGGCTAAGTAGGTGGCGTTGGGCTGCAGGGTGGGGGGGGCCATGCGGGGGGCGCTGGGGAGCGGGGCGGGGGCAGAGGTCCCAGCAGAGGGCGCTGGGCTGCGGGGGGGCGGGGGTCCCAGCAGGGGGTGGGGGGGCGCTGGGCTGCGGGGCCCGGCGGCGGGGGGGGCAGGGGTCCCAGCAGGGGGGCGCTGGGCTGCGGGGGCTGGGGAGCCCGGCGGGGAGGTGCTGGGCTGCGGGGGGCGGGGAGCCCGGCGGGGGGGTGCTGGGCTGCGGGGGGCGGGGAGCCCGGCGGGGGGGCGCTGGCCCCTGCCCGTCAGTGCTGCCCCACGGCGATGCTGGGGGGCGCTGTCCCAGAACCGGATCGGGGGTGGCTCCACCCCTCCCTCGGCACCCGTGACCCGGGTTGGGTCCCCTCGGGGCCGGCTCACGGGCGGGGCCGGCTGCAGCCTGTCGGGGCCCGTCCCCCGGCAGCTCCCCCGGGACCGTCACCCTCATCCCACGCCGGGCGCGGCTCAGCAGGGGGCGCTGGGCTGCGGGGGTGGGGGGCTCAGCAGGGGGCGCTGGGCTGCGGGGGGACGTGGGGGGCTCAGCAGGGGGCGCTGGGCTGCGGGGGGACGTAGGGGGCTCAGCGGGGGGCGCTGGGCTGCGGGGGGGTGGGGGGCTCAGCAGGGGGCGCTGGGCTGCGGGGGGACGTAGGGGGCTCAGCGGGGGGCGCTGGGCTGCGGGGGGGTGGGGGGCTCAGCAGGGGGCGCTGGGCTGCGGGGGGACGTGGGGGGCTCAGCAGGGGGCGCTGGGCTGCGGGGGGACGTGGGGGGCTCGGCGGTGGGCGCTGGGCTGCGGGGGGACGTGGGGGGCTCAGCAGGGGGCGCTGGGCTGCGGGGGGACGTGGGGGGCTCGGCGGTGGGCGCTGGGCTGCGGGGGGACGTGGGGGGCTCAGCAGGGGGCGCTGGGCTGCGGGGGGACGTGGGGGGCTCAGCAGGGGGCTGCGGGGGGACGTGGGGGGCTCAGCAGGGGGCGCTCTCCCTGGTGGTCAGGCCTGGTCCCGATGCCCCAGGGCGGTGCTGGGGGGCGCCGGGCTGCAGGGGGGCTCGGGGGGGGGGTCTCTCACCTCCATCAGGAAGACCCCGCGGCTCCGGGCCAGCTGCGCCAGCTCCCTCACCTCCGCCGCGTTCATCCCCAGGGGCTTCTCCAGCAGCACCGGCTTCCCGGCCCCCAGGAAGAGCCGCCCCACGGGCAGGTGCTCGGGGTGTATGACCCCCACGTAGACCACGTCTGCCACGGGAGGTGGGAAATGGGGGTGGAACCCAGGAGTCCTGGCTCCCAACCCCGCCCCCCCCCGCTCCAACCACTAGTCCCTACTCCCCTCCCAGAGCCAGGGAGAGAACCCAGGCGTCCTGGCTCCTGGCCATCCCTCGTGCTGCCATTCACCCCTCCCAGATCAGTCCCCACATTCGGGGGTCTCAGCCTGCCCCAAGGATATCCCCGGACACACACACTGTCCCCAGAGGGGACAGGCCCCGGGCCCCATTGCCCGCCCCCCCGAGCAACCAGTCCCTGCCCTGGGGCCGGGTGGGAGCCGGTGCCCCATAGAGGGGAAAGGCTCCATGTCCTGCCCCCCAGGGGTTTCTCTCTGGGTCAGGTCCCATGGGGGTCCCCGGGGGGACTCACCCACGTTGGGGTCCCGCGCCAGCTCCTCGTAGCTCCCGTACGCTCGAGGGATCCCGTGTTTCTGGGCGTAATCCTGAGCCCGGGCGAGGTCACGCGCCGCGATGGCCACAGCCTGGAGGGGGGGGGGAGGGTTAAAGTGGGGGTGAGGCAGCCAGGTGCCCCCAGAACTAACCCCCCTCCCAGTCAGCGAGCACTGAGCCAAGAACCCAGGCGTCCTGGCTCCCAGCCCCCCGCTCTAACCACCAGACACCACTCCCCTCCCAGAGCCAGGGATGGAACTCAGGCATCCAGACTCCCAGACCCCACTGCTCTAACCACTAGACCCCCCCTCCCAGAGCCAGCGATGGAACCCAGGCGTCCTGTCTCCCAGCCCCCCGCTCTAACCACTAGACCCCCCTCCCCTCCCCTCCCAGAGCCAGGGATGGAACCCCGGCGTCCTGCAGCCTCTCCCACACCTGATGCTCCGTGGCCGGGAGGGTCTTCAGGGCCACCAGGAAGTCATGGCTGATCCTGCCGGCAGAGCAGATGCCCCAGCGGGTGGCCATGGCCCTGGGGGGTGGCCTGGGCTGCGGGCGGGTCTCGGCTCCTGGGGGTTGCGGGGGACAGCGACGTCTCTCCTGCTCCAGGCTGGGCTGCTGCATGGTGGATCCGGCTGAGCAGCTGCTCAGGCGTGGGGGCGGGATGGGGTGGGGCGGCCCGGGGCGGAGTGGCGCACCCTAGGTCACTGCGCATGGGGCAGGTTCGACGGGAGGGGGGGGGTGGCTGGGGAGAATCAGCCCCCCCCCTTCCAGGGCACAGATGAGGGGATGGGAGACGGGGGGAGATTTCTGCCCATCTCTTTCTCCTTCACTGCCCCCCCCACCCCCACCCCGCTATGGCCTCAATTTGTGGCACCGGGTTGGGGGTGTGGGTGAAGGAATAGGGGGTCACTGGGGTGGGTGAGCAAAGGGGACAGGGATCACCAGAGCCGGGGAGGTGGGGTGGGGAGGTCTCGGGGTCGGGGGGGGGGAGGGCTAAGGGGATGGGGGGGGTCTCACCGGGGGGGGAGGGCTAAGGGGATGGGGTGTCTCACCAGGGTGGGGGGTTATGGGTGTCACAGACCCACAGGGGCTGCTCTGTGCCCCAGCCTGGAACCAGTCTCCTGGGTGTGACCCCTTCGTGGACCTGGTCCCATGGCCTCCGAGACCAAGTCGTGATCCCCCCAGGTTCCCCCTCCCCCTCTCCGTGGCCCCCGGCCACGAGTCCGCCCCCCCCCCCCGCGCCCCTTGCCAACTGCAGACCCCCTCCGCGGGCTGGCACTGGGGTGAAGAGTCCGGCAGGGTCCACCCAGCCAAGCTGCTGAGAGCCCCACGGCCCGGCCCAACTTGTTCCACGCCAGCCCCCCGCTCGGAGAGCCTGGAGAGGGGGGGGCATAGCCAGGTGGGGGCCTTGGGGTTGCCCTTGTTGGCTCAGATCCTTGGTGCTCCCCCGATCTCCCCACCCCCAGAGAGCAAACAGACCCGCCCAACACACCCGGGCAGGCAGGCGAAACAGAAGGGAAACTGAGGCAGGCACCGGTCTCATAACAATAGTCCAGACAATGCCCATTTTGTCACCGCCGGTCACCCCCAGCAGTGGGCTTCTGGGGTGTCTGAGGTACGGGACATCGGGTGGGGTCAGCGCTGGAGGTGAGGGGGTTGCAGGGCTCAGGGCATGGGGGCTGGAGAGGAGCAGTGCCCTGAGGGGACCCCAAGATGAAGGAAACGCCCATTGGATCCAGTAACCTGAGGGTGAGGGTGGGGCACCCCACAATGGACTCAACAACCAGCCCCCCTCGGGGGGGTTCTCGCTTCTGGGTAGATTTTATTTGGATCAAGAATCTGTTACACTCTTGGGGGTGAGGGGAAATTTACAGTCCGTGGATTGGGGGGGTCCCCCAGAACAGCCCTGACCCCCCCTTCTTTGGGGGCAGGGGACTCTGAATCAATCAAGATGGCGGCTGCAGGTGCTGTCACGGCAACGTCTTTTAAAGAGGAGAAATGGTTCAGGGCCAGCGGGGAAAGGTCAGGAGGAAGGGTCAGAGGTCAAGGACGAAAAGGAAGGATCATAGGTCAAGGGTCAAATGGACCACAGGCCAAGGATGACATCAAAGGACCACATGGCCACAAGGAAAGTCAGGGGTCATAGGTCAAGGATGAGCTAGGCCCAAAGAGGCGAGAGGCCACGATGGGGAGGTCAAAGGTCAAGAATGACATTAAAAATGCCAGAGGTCAGCGTAGTGAGAGGTCAAAGGGTAAAGTCAAGGAATCAGAGGTCAAGGGTGACAAGGACCCGTCAACAGGGGAATGGGTGGGTCAGAGAGGAACCAGCCACTCAGAGTAGGTCAGCATAGGTCAGAGGTCGCAGGGTCGGAGATCCTGTGATCACGGCAGAGGGTTGGAGGTCGCAGGGTCATTCCAAGGTTGTGGGGTCAGAGGTTGTGGGGTCATTTCAAGGGCATAGGGATTGGAGGTCACAGGGTCATGTCCAGGATCATAGGAGTCATGCCCGAAGTTGTGGGGGTCAGAGGTCGTGGTGTAATTCCAAGGTCATGGGGTAAGAGGACATGGGGTCATGCCTGAAGTCACAGGGGTCGGGGGTCACGGGGTCATGACTGAGGTGGCGGGGGCTACTCGCAGGCGAGTTTCCCGTCGAAGCTGGACAGGCAGATGGCGAAGGCCTGCAGGGCGCAGAGGGGGGCGCGATAGTCCATGGTGAAGACGTCGGGCGCCACCCGGCCAAACTGCAGCACGATGTACTCGGCTGGGGGGAGAGGGGGATGGGAGGTTAGTGTGTGGGGCACAGACCCCCAAATCTTCCCAGTACCCCCAGAATCCTCCCAATCCTCAACCCAGACACCCCCTGTTCGCCCTGATCCCCCCAATCAGCACCCCACTGGTCACCTCAAATCCCTCCAATTCTCCCTGATGCCCCCCAAATCCCCCCGATCCTCACCCCAGATATCCCCCAACCTGCCCCACTGGTCTCAAATACCCATAGTTCCCCCGATCCCCCCCCAAATCCCCCCGATCCTCACCCCAGATTATCCCCCAACCTGCCCCACTGGTCTTCTCAAATTCCCCCCAGTTCCCCCTGATCCCCCCCAAATCCCCCCCTTTGGCCTCCCCAAATCCCCTCAATTCCCTCCAATCCCCCCAATCCTCAGCCCAGATACCCCCCGCCCCACCCCACCAGCCTCCCCAAATCCCTATGATCCCCCCCAATTGCCCACAATCCATCCCAATGGCGTCCCCAAATCCCCCCAGTCCTCACCCCCAAATACCACTCAACCAGCCCCACCGGTCTCCCCAAATCCCCCCAATCTGCCCCTCCAGCCCTGATCTGTCTCCAACGCCCCCCAATCCACCCTCCCACCCCACAAACTGCAGCACGGTGTGCTCCGCTAGGGGGTGAGTGTGTGGGGCACAGACCCCCAAATCCAGCCCAACCCCCGCAAGCCCTGGCCTGCCCCCCCAACACACCTAACAGCCAATGAGGGGGTGAGACGGGGACAGCCCTGATCCTTCCCTCGTCGCCTCCCCTCTTCTCCCCCCAGCCTCCGGCCTGGCTCCCCCCATCTCTGCCCCCCACTCACAGTCATGGTCAGGGACGATCTGGAAGTTCTTGACGGAGGCCTGGGTGACGCGCCCGTGGAAGTTGAGCACGTACGACTGGGTCTCCTCGTTCCAGGCCGGCACCTTGTTCTGCAGAACCAGCAGGTTCTGGAGGTTCCGGTTCTGGAACCGGGTCAGCAGAGTCTCGTGTTCCTGAAGGGAGACAGCGAGCCACGGGGGTGGGGTGGGGTGTGCCAGAGCCCGGCGCAGCAAGCTTCCCTCCAGCAGTGCCCTGGCTGGGGTTCCCTGGCGCTGCGAGCTTCCCCAGCAGTGCCCTGGCTGGGGCTCCCAGGCTCTGCGAGCTTCCCCACAGCAGTGCCTCGGCTGGGATCCCCTGGTGCTGCGAGCTTCCACACAGCAGTGTCCCCACAGCAGTGCCACACCTGAGGTCTCCTGGCTCTGCGAGCTTCCTCGCAGCAGTGCCTCAGCTGGGGCTCTCAGGCTCTGCGAGCTTCCCTGCAGCAGTGCCCTGGCTGGGGTTCCCCAGTGCTGCGAGCTTCCCCACAGCAGTGCCCCAGCCGGGGTTCCCTGGCGCTGTGAGCTTCCCCACAGCAGTGCCCTGGCTGGGGTTCCCTGGCGCTGCGAGCTTCCCTCCAGCAGTGCCCTGGCTGGGGTTCCCTGGCGCTGCGAGCTTCCCCACAGCAGTGCCCTGGCTGGGGTCCCCTGGTGCTGTGAGCTTCCTCCAGCAGTGCCCCAGCCAGCGTTCCCCAGCAGCCTCACGTTTTTCGGGCGGATGCTGATTCTCTCGTTGTCCGTGTTCATGCCGGGGATAATCACAGTCATTTTTCGGGGTCCCCTGAACCCCAGCACATTGGTCTCCTGTTGTGAGGAGCAGCAGAGAATCTATGACACCATCGTCCCCCAATATTCCCCCGCCCCAAAAACCCTCCAGACCCTCTTCCTATCCGTGACAGCAGCCAGCTGGGGTTCCCAGCGCTGCGAGCTTCCCTGCAGCAGTGCCCCCAGCTAGGGACGCCGGCGCTGTGAGCTTCCCCACAGCAGTGCCCCAGGTCCAAGGATTTCTCACGTACGTAGCAAATGGCCGCCAGCTCCTGCCGGATCGGAGCCGTTTCGGGGACGAAGGGTTTTTTATCCGGATTCGTCCCGTTATCGAACACCGTGAACCTGGTGCCCAGCACATTGGACCTGCCAGGAGATCAGAAAGGCCTGGTCACCTGGAGACCCCTCGCCCTGTGCTGAGATGCGACCGCCTCTGGGGTGGGGCCCGGGGGCTGGGTATACGGGGACCCCTCGCCCGGGTGGAGACGCGACCGCCTTTGGGGTGGGGCCCGGGGGCTGGGTATACGGGGACCCCTCGCCCGGGTGGAGACGCGACCGCCTCTGGGGTGGGGCCCGGGGGCTGGGTATACGGGGACCCCTCGCCTGGGTGGAGACGCGACCGCCTCTGGGGTGGGGCCCGGGGGCTGGGTATATGGGGACCCCTCGCCCGGGCGGAGATGCGGCCCCTCTGGGGTGGGGCCCGGGGGCTGGGTATACGGGGACCCCTCACCCGGGCGGAGATGCGGCCCCTCTGGGGTGGGTGCAGGACCCACCTGACCTTCCCGATGAAGCCGTCCCCGTCCCGGGACAGGTCGATGGGGTCGAGGGAAATGAGGTAGTTGGAGGTTTTGCTTTTCTTTCTCTTCCGGCCAGACATGAGAAACAGCTGAGAGAGACAGAAATGAACAACCTGCCTTGGCCTCTGCCCCACGGTGCCCCTCTCTTTCACTGCCTCCCCCTGGCCTCTGCCCCACGGTGCCCTTCTCTTTCACTGCCTCCCCCTGGCCTCTGCCCCACGGTGCCCCTCTCTTTCACTGCCTCCCCCCGGCCTCTGCCCCACGGTGCCCCTCTCTTTCACTGCCTCCCCCTGGCCTCTGCCCCACGGTGCCCCTCTCTTTCACTGCCTCCCCCGGGCCTCTGCCCCACGGTGCCCCTCTCTTTCACTGCCTCCCCCTGGCCTCTGCCCCACGGTGCCCCTCTCTTTCACTGCCTCCCCCTGGCCTCTGCCCCACGGTGCCCCCCTCTTTCTCTGCCTCCCCCCGGCCTCTGCCCCACGGTGCCCCTCTCTTTCACTGCCTCCCCCTGGCCTCTGCCCCACGGTGCCCCTCTCTTTCACTGCCTCCCCCTGGCCTCTGCCCCACGGTGCCCCTCTCTTTCACTGCCTCCCCCTGGCCTCTGCCCCTCGGTGCCCCTCTCTTTCACTGCCTTCCCCTGGCCTCTGCCCCACGTTGCCCCCTTCTTCTGCTGCCTCCCCCCAGCCTCTGCCCCACGGCGCCCCCCTCTTCTGCTGCTTCCCCCCAGCCCCTGCCCCACGCCGGTGCCCCTCTCTTCCGCTGCCTCCCCCCAGCCTCTGCCCCACAGCGCCCCCCTCTTCTGCTGCCTCCCTCCATCCTGTGACCCACAGTGCCCCCTTCTTCCGCTGCCCCCCCGGCCTCTGCCCCACGGCACCCCCCTTCTCTGCCTTCCCCTGGCCTGTCCCCCACAGTGGCCCCCTCTTCCGCTGCCTTCCCTCAGCCTGCGCCCCACGGCTCCCCCCTTCTCTTCCTCCCCCCAGCCTGTGCCCCACAGTGCTCACTCCTCCCCCCACTGCTATTCCCCCCGCCCCCGGTACCTTCCTCCCGTCGTCTCTCTCCAGGTGGAGGTAGTAGAAGGGGAAGACGCCCTTGTCCACCCCCTTGCGGTCCCGGCTGATGCGGCACCGGACGGTCACTCCGGGGGCGCCGGGCGCAGCACGAACCCCTGCAGCTCCTCCGGCCTCGGGGGCTGCGGGGTCCCTGGCACCTCCTCCGGCAGCTGTGGGGGAGGGAGAGGGGTGAGGCCTGCGGGGGGGAGGGGGTGACGAGAGGCCAGGCCTTGTGTGCCCGGGGGTGGGATCCGGGGGAGGGGGGTGTCACGGGGCTGGGGGCAAACGCCCAGGGCAGATACTAGTGCAGGAGGCGTGTGTGGCGCACGGGGGCCTCGTGCAAAGGGGTGCGAGGGGCCATCCCGGTGGGTGGGAGCCAGGCGTGGGGGCCCTTACGCTGGGGGTGTCGGCCTCCGGCGCGGGCTCCAGGGATCTGCAGAGGATGTTGAGGTCTCCTTCCTCCTCCTCGTCGCTCCCAGGGGGGCTGCCAAGAGATCCTAGGGGGGAGATGGGGGGGAAGGTCAGAGAAAGCCCCGGCCCCCTCCCCCCCAAAGCCACCCTGAGTGCCTTCCCAAGAGCCCTTATTCCCACCCCCCAGCCTTTCCTACCCACAATGCCCCTCTCCCTTGATGCCCCCCCCCAACTCACCTCTGCTGGGGAGCTTCCTGTCCTGTCTTCTCCTGATGGGGGAGGGGGGCGCGGGGGGGTCCTGGGACTCCCCCTCCGAGTCTCCCTCCTGGGCTGACTCCCAGCCTGCAGCGCCGGCCTCCGGGGGGGCGTCCCCATCGCTGCTTTCCTGAGGGTCTGCGGGGGTGTGGGGGGGTTAGTGCCGGAGGAGACGTCCCCCGCACTGGAGCCAGTCTCACCCCAGCCTTGCACGGGCTTTGGCAGTGAAACCCCCTCGTGCCCACTCACGCACGAGGGCTGCACCTCCACCCACCTTGCACGCCCAGCTGCATGCCCCTCTCCCCCACCCAGGCCCGTTGCCACCCCCTCGCACATCCAGTCCCGCCCCGCCCAGATCCCCGCAGCGCCCCACCTCTGAACTCCACGATGACAGAGGGGACTCGCTCCCCTTGTGCGGGCGACAGGGCCTTTGGCTTCGAGCTCCGGGGGCGTCGGATGTCGGCCTGGCCAGCTGTGGGGCAGAGAGGGGGCCAGGGGTAGAGGTGGGGAGGTCAAAGGGTGCGCTGTCCCCTTTAAAAGGCCAAGCTAGGCATGTCATAGCAACCGTTGCTAAGGGGTTAGGGGTGTCAGAACACAGCAACGAGGTGGGGCACCCACTGCAACGGTTGCATGGCAACGGAACAGTGCATGAAGCATGGCAACGGTTGCATAGCAACGGAATGTGCACAGATTACGGTGTACATGCATGGCAACGGTTGCACGGCAACGGGTGCCCCCCTTTCCCGCCACGGCCAGACCGGTGGCCCGCGCTCACCCCCGCTCCGCCGGGCCGGCCAGCCCTTGCGCGTGGAGCTGGGCGCCGCCGTGGCCTTGTTGACGGGCCGCGTGTCCTCCAGGACGGCCTCTTCCAGCTCCGCGTCGGAGGCACCTGGATGGGGAAGGCAGAGAGTGACTGGGCGGGCGGAGCCGGGGGGGGTCCCCACCGGGGACTGGCCCCGCACCAAGGATCTGCCCCCCCCCCGTTACCTGCGGCCTCCCCCCCGGCTCGGGGGCCCCTGTCCAGGTGCACGGAGCTGCCCCAGGCGTCAGTGGGGCGATGGGCCTCTGGGACCGACTCCACCAGGAAGGGGTTGCTGGTTCCTATGGGCAGAGAGAGTCCGTCACCTTCTGTGGCGCCAGCCCCGCCCCCAGCAGACAAGCCCCGCCCCCGGCAGACAAGCCCCGCCCCATTGGGTGAGACAAGGGACACTGCCATGCTACAGTTTAGAGTGGGTGGGGCCTAATGGCCATCGGCCACACCCCCAAATGCCACACCCTCTTGCCTGGGCCTAATTACTGGAAGCCCCGCCCACAACAGACAAGCCCCACCCCTTCCCTGCCCTATTTTGGTTAAGAGGGGGAGCAGTTCTGCCCTCTGTATTAGGCCACCTGCTAGTGGGCGGAGCCTAATTGCTATCAGCCCCCGCCCATAAATAACATGCCACGCCCACATATGCCACACCCCTTCTCTCTTTTTCCTATGGGATGGCTGCCTGCACTACTGCTGGTGGAGGCGGGGCCTAATCCTTGGAAGCCCCGCCCACTCTTAGCAAGCCACACCCCCAGGAAGACCCACCCCTTCCATCTCTCTCTTGACTGACCGAGAGATACCAGGACAGCCACCCCCTCTGCTGTGGGGGAGACTGTTGTTTAGGAAGCCCCACCCCAGTTGACAAGCCACGCCCCATGGACAAATCTGTGTGGGATTTCACCAGCTGGCCAATCATCCCAGTAGGGGAGGGGCTAGCCCCTAAGCCCCGCCCACCCAGTGAAGAACCAGAGCTGAGACCGGGGGGGAACTCGTTACATGGGTGGGGACGGACGGACACCTCTCACCGTTGCAGAGGCTGTGCTCACTGCAGGACTCCATCAGGGGGGTGCGCTCCTCGGGCCGGCGGCCCCGGCGGCCCGTCACCTTGGCGTCGGGGTTGGCCTGGACCATGAGCGGCTCCTGGCGCTTCCGACGCTGCTTCTTCTCAAAGAGGCGGCGCTGGGGGCGGGGGGAAGGGGGCAGGAAAGGAGAACAGGCCCTGGGGGCACTACCCTGGGGGGACACCCCCCACGCGCCAGCCTCAGCCCCGATCCCCTCGATCCCAGATCTCTCGGGGGCTCTGCTCCCAGCCCCGATCCCCTCGATCCCAGAACCCGGCAGGGGGCAGGGGGCACCACTCTCAGCCCCGATCCCCTCGATCCCAGAACCCCCTGGGGGTGAGGGGGCACCACTCCCAGCCCCGATCCCCTCGATCCCAGAACCCCCTGGGGGTGAGGGGGCACCACTCCCAGCCCCGATCCCCTCGATCCCAGAACCCCCTGGGGGTGAGGGGGCACCACTCCCAGCCCCGATCCCCTCGATCCCAGAACCCCCCGGGGGGTGAGGGGGCACCACTCTCAGCCCCGATCCCCTCGATCCCAGAACCCCCCGGGGGGCAGGGGGCACCACTCCCAGCCCCGATCCCCTCGATCCCAGAACCCCCTGGGGGTGAGGGGGCACCACTCCCAGCCCCGATCCCCTCGATCCCAGAACTCCCTGGGGGTGAGGGGGCACCACTCCCAGCCCCGATCCCCTCGATCCCAGAACCCGGCAGGGGGCACCACTCCCAGCCCCGATCCCCTCGATCCCAGAACTCCCTGGGGGTGAGGGGGCACCACTCCCAGCTCCGATCCCCTCGATCCCAGAACCCGGCAGGGGGCACCACTCTCAGCCCCGATCCCCTCGATCCCAGAACCCCCTGGGGGTGAGGGGGCACCACTCCCAGCCCCGATCCCCTCGATCCCAGAACCCCCTGGGGGTGAGGGGGCACCACTCCCAGCCCCGATCCCCTCGATCCCAGAACCCCCTAGGAGGTGCGAGGGCACCGCCTCGGCACCTACCTGCAGCTCCAGCTTCTGCTGCCGCAGGGACGCGGGCTCCTCGCCCAGGCCGCTGGAAGAGAAGGAGCCGGGGGCGTCGGGCGGCGAGGCGGGGCGGGAGGGCAGGCGCCGGTAGGAGCTCCGCGCCATCCCACCGCCGGCCACGCACCCAGGGGCCACCCCAGCAGACCCTGCCGTCGCCAGGTGTGTGTGTGGGGGGGTTCCGATCGCCACGGCGCCAGGGTTTGTGATGTCATAGGTGCCCCCAGACGTACCCCGGCCATGCAGCGCTGGGGTGGGGCAGGGGGCTGGGTACATGGGGACCCCTCGCCCGGCTCTGGGATGCGGTCCCTCTGGGGTGGGGCACGGGGGCTGGGTCTATGGGGACCCCTCGACCGGGGCTGGGTTGCAGCCCCTCTGGGGTGGGGCGTGGGGGCTGGGTCTATGGGGGACCCCTCGACCGGGGCTGGGTTGCAGCCCCTCTGGGGTGGGGCGTGGGGGCTGGGTCTATGGGGTCCCCTCGACCGGGGCTGGGATGCGGCCCCTCTGGGGTGGGGCACGGGGGCTGGGTCTATGGGGGACCCCTCATCCGGGGCTGGGATGCAGCCCCTCTGGGGTGGGGTCACAATGCAGGGGGTATCTAAGGAGGGGAATTTGGTGGCCTTGGCCTGGGGAGGCCCCTGGAAGGGTCTAAGAGACCCTGGGGGGGGGGCAGAGTAGAGACCCCCTGCAAGGAAGGACCCAGCAAGCAGGGAAGGGGGAATGAGGGAAGCAACAACTGCTAATTAAGCCCCCTCCCCCGCCCTGATAAAGCAGGATTAGCTCATTAGGGATTAACGAGGACTGGATGGGCTGAGTGCACAGACACCCCCCCCGCACACAATACACCCCTCCCGCCCCCCGCCCCCCTGCCCCTTACTGCACCCCCCCCCATCCCCTTCCAATCCCCAAGCTTACGTGTCTCCCCGCCCTGCCGCGTTCATGGTGCGGGGGGGTGGCCGGACTCCAGCTGGGCCTGGAGAAGAGAAAAATTCACTGAGCGCCACACGCCCCCTGTGTCCTCCCTCGTCACAGAGAGGGAAACTGAGGCATGGGGAGGTGACGGACTTGTTCATGGTTTCCCTTTGGACACACGGAAACCAGGAGTCGCTTCCAGCCCCTCCCTCCCCCAGCTCTAACCATTAGACTCCCCTCCCCTCCCCGAGACGGGGGAGAGAACCCAGGAGTCCTGGCTCCCAGTGCCCCTGACTCTAACCACTAGACCCCACTCTCCTCCCAGAGCAGGGGAGAGAACCCAGGAGTCCTGGCTCCCAGCCCTCTTCATTCTGGCTGTCAGTCTTCAGGGATAGGAGAGGGGCGTCCACCCGCCCCCCCCCCACCCCAATCTCAGACCTGCGAGTGTTGAGGGGAACGGGGACACCGGCTCCGGCTCTGGCTCCAGCTCCGGCTCTGGCAGGTCTGACCTGGGGTGGGGGGTGGGAGGGATGAGATCTGACCCCCCCCCCGGCGCCAGCCCCCAGCGCGGGGAGGCCATCGGATTGTCTCCTCCATAATCGGCTTTGGTTCCTTATCCCGCCAGGCCCTGTGGCTGGCTTTAAGGGTTCCCAGGTGCACAGAGCCAAGACAGGCCCTGCCCCAGCTGAGATCAGGGCCCCGTAGACCCACGGCGGGAGAGAGCCCCTGCCCTGGTGGGCTGGCAGCAAAGGGCAGGGGAGGCCCATGATTTGGGGGGGTCACCTCAGAGGGGATCGGCTAACAGGCAGGGAAAGGGGATAGGAGGGTGTCTGTGTGTGGTGGGGGGGTTGTGTGAACCCACTTCCTGCCCCTCATGTCCCTTTACACACCCACCCCCTCCGCCCCCCAACCCGAGCTGGTCCCACGCCCCTTCCCTGCCGGGGAGGGGGCAGGGGGAATCACCCCATGCTTCTTGGGGTCAGATCATCCCCCTCCCGCCCCTCGCTCCAACGGGGACCCCCCCCTCGCACTGCACAGACACCCTCCATCGCCTCTCGGGGGGGGGGGGCAAACACTTCGCTGCCTTCTGATTGGATGGTGGTCACCGTGGCAGCGCTGGGCAACAAGGGATGAAGGAGAATTTCCTCCTGGACTCTTTCATTTCCTCTGCAGGGACTGGCTGGCTCCGGGGGGCGGGGGATGGGGCAGGGGCCTGTCCCCTCTAGGGGCGCCGGCTCCCACCTGGCCCCAGGGCAGGGACTGGCTGGCTCAGGGGGCAGGGAATGGGGGCAGCTTCCTGTCCCCAGTTGCCACTTTACTCTCTCTTTCCCCTGTCCCGGGGCGGAGGATTCCGCCTTCCCGAGCGGTGAATTTGGACGGGACGGGGGCGACGGCGCTTCACTGTGGCCCCGCGCTCGCCCTGCGTTGCCTGGGGAAGCGCGTGGGCTGCCGCTGGGAGCGGCGCGGGGAGCTGGGCGCGCCGGTGCTGCAGATCAGGTCCAACGCCAACACCGTCGTCACCCCGAGCGCCGGGGGCTTGCTGGAGAGGACCCTGATGGCCGCCGTCCGCTCACCGTGGACGAGGGTAAAGCCTTCAAGCTGACCAGCACGCGGGACGCCAGCAACCACTTCCTCGCCGGGGGCGGCTTCGCCCGTTTCGCCGACGGGCGGTTCGTCCGCCGGGCCCGGGTCAATGGCGTCCCGCTCAACGGAGCCGTCCGCCGCGCCAGCGAGACCCTGCCCCACGTCCCGTGCAGCTGCAAGCCCCACTCCGGAGCCTGGCCGCCGTGCCACACGGCCGTCCAGAACCGCCCGGGGAAAGCCATCGCCCCGTGCCTGAAGCACGCCCGGCCCGGGACCGACAGCCAGCTGCCGCCCGACGTCGGCGTCACTGACGAGGCCCAGGGAAAGATCATCCTCGTCGACGTCGCGGTCTCCTTTGAGAGCAGGACCCCGGCCTTTCGCCAAGCCCGGGCTCGGGAGCTGGAAAAGTACATGCCCCCCCGGCCGACGCCCTGCGAGCGAGGTGCAGATGGACGCCCTGATCGTCAGAGCCCCGGACGCCTGGGACCCCTGCCCCGAGCGCGTGCTGTGGACCTGTAGGATCGGTCGACGCGACGCACGGCTCGTGTGACACCCTCCGCTGGTCCAGGGACATCTATTCCGGCCACGTCGCCGGCCGCTGACAGTCCCAGGAGGCCTGAGCCGGAGCCGCATTGAGCATCGACTATGAGAAAGGGACCGAGAGACTTTGTCTGTTGGACCAGAGGAACTGGACCCATCAACTCAGTGGACGTTAAATCTCAGCAAATGAGGGTCCATGCGTCCTCGTCATCGTATCCGCTCGTTACCCTCCACGCCGGAGCGTGGCCGTTGTCTGGGCAACAGCCCCTCCGATCTCCACGGCTGTACCCTGGCCCCCACTCGGGGACATTGCAGATGACGGGTTCCTGACGCCTCCCGATCTTCCCCCGAACGCCGCACCCCTTGAGCAGCCGGGCGCTAGTCCCTGATCACCAGAAACGTCGACACGGACACTCGGCGCCGCTCACGGCTCCTAAACAGCCTCCTCGGGTGGGGGCGGGGAGCGCGGCCCTGCGTGCAGATATAGACCAGTGGGCGTGGCCGGGCGTGCAAATATCGCCCAGGAGGCGTGGCCTGCCCGGGAGAAAACAACGTGGAGCAATAGGGGGAAGGGGGCGTGGTCCAGCGGAGGGGGGCGTGGCTTTTCCGCGCAGGGGGTGGTATATAAACGGGAGGGCGGGGCGCGGTATGCAAAGTAGGGGGCGGGGCATCCGGGCGGCAGGAAGCGTCGTTTCCGCTGCTGTCTGTGAGTCGAGCGGAGCCGGAGTCGGGAGCGGGGCCGCCGCGTGAGTCCGGGAGAGACCGAGACCCCCCCCCCCCCCCGCGGCGTCCCCCTCCCCCACCGCCGGGCTCTGCCCCCCGCCCCCCCCCCGGGGTCCCCTCCCCGGGATCTGCCCCCCCCCCGGGATCCCCTCCCCCCACCGCCGGGCTCTGCCCCCCCGGGGATCCCCCTCCCCCCACTGCCGGGACCTGCCCCCCGCCCCCCTCCGGGGTCCCCTCCCCGGGATCTGCCCCCCCGGGGATCCCCCTCCCCCACCGCCGGGCTCTGCCCCCCGCCCCCCCCGGGATCCCCTCCCCCCACCGCCGGGCTCTGCCCCCCCGGGAACCCCCCTCCCCGGGCTCTGCGCCCCCCCCGGGGATCCCCCTCCCCCCACTGCCGGGAACTGCCCCCCTGGGGATCCCCCTCCCCCATCGCCGGGCTCTGCCCCCCCGCCCCCCCCCGGGGATCCCCCTCCCCTCACTGCCGGGACCTGCCTCCCCCCGGATCCCCTCCCCCCACTGCCGGGACCTGCCTCCCCCCGGGGATCCCCCTCCCCCCACTGCCGGGAACTGCCCCCCCGGGGATCCCCCTCCCCCCACCGCCGGGCTCTGCGCCCCCCTCCCCGGGTCCACCTTCCCGGGATCTGCCGGGAACTGTCCCCCCCACGGGGTTCCGCTTCTCCACCACTGGGAACTGCCCCCCCGGGGTCCCCCTCCCCCACCGCTCCCGCAACCGCCGGGACGTGCGCCCCTTCCCGGCTGGCCCTTACCCCCACTGCCGGGATCCCCCCACCCCGAAGCTCCAGCCTTCCCCCACCCCGGAATATGTCCCCCCAGGGAACCCCTCCCCCCACCGCCAGCACCTGCCCCCCTTCCCGGGTGGCCCCTCCCCCCACCGCTGGGATCTGCCCCATTCCTGGGAGCCCCCATTGCCTCCTCTCTTGGGATCCCCTGCAAATCCCCCTGGAATCTGCCCCTCCCCCTCCACTCCCCTCCTGCCCCCCGGAATCCTCCATGGGAATCCCCCGGCCCACCCCCAAGACCTGCCCCTCCCCCCTGAGATCTTTCCCCTCCCTCACTCTATGGGGATTTCCCCCCCCCCCCCAGCACCTCCTCCCCCCATCTCCTCCACTTGCCCCTCTCCAGGGGGATTCCCTCCAGCCACTCCCTGGATCTGTCCCCCAGCCTCCCCCTCTCAGTTCCCCCCTGGGGCCTTCCATGGGGATCGCCCCCCACCTCACCCCTGAGATCTGCCCCCCCGCTCACCCCCCCTTCAGCCTTCCTTCCCCTGTTCCCCAGTGCCCACCGGGGATGCACCCCTCAATCTCTCCCAGCCCAGGGGATCCCCAGGCTCCTGTCTTCCAGCCTGTCCCCCGCCCCCTTCTCCCCTGCCTGGCCTTGGGGGTCTTTTCCTCCCCTCAGACCCCAGCACGGCCCCTGGGTTCCCCTTTTAGCATTTCCCCTCATGAGACTGAGTTGGGGGTGAGCCCCACAGAGGGACCCCACTTCCCAGGCAGCCCCTCCCTTTTGGAGAAGGATCCTCTGACGACCTCCCCCCCAGGCATCACCCCCTGTAACATCCCCGCCCAGCGCAGGGACCCCCAGTATCACAGCGGATGGGGGTGAGCCCTGCATATTCCAGGAGCCCCCCGCTCATGGAGAGACCCCCCCAGCCTCCCTCTGGGCTCCACCCCCCCAGTAACACCCTGTTCTGCCCCCCACCCAGCACGGGGACCCCCTGCCCCCCAACATCACAGCAGATGGGAATGAACCCCATATAAGGACCCCCCCAAGAATGAGACCCCCCCTTTCCAAGCACAAGGACCCCCTGTACCCTCTGCCCCCAACATCTCAGAATGAGGTGAACCCCACAGAGGCCCCCTGCTTTAGGGAGCTCCCCCACTCAGAGACCCGCCCCCCGACTCATTCCCTGGGCTCCTCCCCCTACCATCCCCTGCTCAGCCCAGGGAGCCCCCTTCACTCCCCCCCACATTTCTCCCAGCACCCCAGCTGCCCCCTCCCCCGCTAACCAGCCGCCTTTCCCCTCCCCCGTTCGCTGCAGGCGAACTCCCGAAACCATGCCGCTCTCCTGGCTTTTGGCCGCCGTCCTGTTTGCTGCTGCGGCGCCGGTGCCCATCGACCGGCCCAAGGCGGAGAAGAAGGCGGAAGAGACGCCCCCGGAACCGCCGGTAAGAAGCCGGGTCTCTGCCCCTTTTCGGACTGGATGTCGCCCCATCACCTTGTAGCGGGGAGTTCCGCCGGCTGCCGGCAAGCCCGAGTCAGAGCCAAGCCCCGTGTTTAGTCTCTGGCCACTTCTTTGGCCCTGTGATGCCCGGTTTGGTCAAGGCACAGTGAGACTGGAAACGCTTCCTTGGTCTCAGACACACCCCCCCCCTTCATTTTTTTTGTTTGGACCCAACAATGCACAGTTGTCTTGTAGCAGGGAGTTCCGCTGGCTTATTGCCAAGGCTGAGTTGCTTCTGTGTGTCTGGGGTACCTGTCTGGCCTCTGTGACCCTCGTGTCTGAGCCCCGCAAGATCTTTAATCCCCACCCCCCTCCTGGGAGCTAGGGCGGTGCTATTCCTCCATGTTATAGAAGGGGGAAACTGAGGCACGGGTCACTGTCCGAGCCTCCCCTGAGCCCGGCCTCCTTTTTATAAAACCTCTCAGGCATTGGAGTTTAGCTGCTAGGGGGTGTCACGGACTCACAGGTCGTGCCCACTCTTGGCCCCTACGGTCCCTGGAGGGGAGCGTACGACACCCCCCACTTCGTCACAGGGGTTTAACCAGAGACTGGCTGAGTGGCAGGTGCCAGGGACCCCGACTAATAATGGTTCAGCTAAAAACAACAGATTTCCGACCCCCCCCCCCCGGCGACGGGAAAGATCCAGCTTGTGGGTGCTGGGAAGGCAGAAAGGGAAGGGTTTCCTGGTATGGGTGTTACAGCAGGAAAGCTGCGAGTCCCCCACTTAGGGGGCTGTGTGTTTGAATTTAACAAGACAACTAACTCGGCTGGAGTAGGGTTGAAGTCAGACAATAAATCGCTACTTCCTCCGGCCGGCGCGCCGAGGACGTGCGCATGACGCGTGGCGGCCCCCGAATTCAGCTCGGTTCTAACGCACTCCCCCCAAATTCACGCCGCGGGCGCTGGCTGCGGCGGAAGAAACCCCTTGGAAGTCACTTTGGCTCGCAGCTTCCTTTGAAAATGATCAACTGACCTGATCAATAAGCCAAGGACATCCGGGGCTGATTGGTCGCTGCTGAGATCAGCTGTTGCTGTAGTTGGCTTTTAAGGACTTTAGACGGGAATGAAAACATCAATCCACTGTTCCGGGGGTTAAACCTAGGCTTGGCCGGTTTGATTTTTGTGGATCAGTTCAGCAGCGACGCTCCGTGTTTATTTTTTATGCCGATTTTTCGGTTTTTCTCGGTGTCCGTTTTCACGAGGGCGCGGAATTCGGAACGTGGAAAGCTTTCGAGGCGCTAAAACGCGCGTGGTCAGCGTCGTCTGGCGAACTATCGCTCGGAAACAGCCTTCAGTGAAACCGTAATAGGCTTCCCAGCACCGTGTTCTCTCTCTCTGCCTCCCTGGGAGTTTCCATTTGCCTCCATGGTGCTGGTTTTTTCCGTGTGTCCAGGGAAATCAACGCTGACGATCCAAAATCGGATCCTGTCACCGCGCCCCCTTACCGAACACACCTGAATGTTCCCTGCCCGTCTTGTCAATTATCGATCTGATCATTAAGAAAGGGATAGATAACAAGGCAGAAAATATCATATTGCCTCTCTCTAAATCCACGGTACGTGCACACCTTGAATACTGCGGGCAGATGTGGTCTCCCCATCTCAGAAAAGATATATTGGAATTGGAAAAGATTCAGAAAAGGGCAACAAAAATGATGAGGGGTCTGGAACGGCTGCCGTATGAGGAGAGATTAATAAAACGGGGACCTTTCAGCCTGGAAAAGAGACAACTGAGGTCTATACAATCATGACTGGTGTGGAGAAAGTAAACCAGGAAGTGTTGTTTACTCACAACACAAGAACTAGGGGTCACCCAATGAAATGAACAGGCAGCAGGTTTGAAACCAAACAGGAAGTATTTCTTCACCCAGCGCACAGTCAACCTGCGGAACTCCTTGCCACAGGATGTTGTGAAGGCCAAGATTATAACGGTTCAAAAAAGACCTAGATAAATTCATGGAGGATATTCATGGAGGCCATTAGCCAGGATGGGCAGGGATGGTGTCCCTGGCCTCTGTTTACCAGACACTGGGAATGGGCGACTGGATGGATCACTGGATGATTCCCTGTTCTGGTCATTCCCTCTGGGGCACCCGGCTTTGGCCACTGTCGGAAGACAGGAGACTGGGTTAGATGGACCTGTCACGGACTCACGGGTCGTGCCCACTCGTGGCCCCGTGCGGTCCGTGGGGGGGGAACCCCCTTCAGGGCGACAGCCCTTCTCGGGGGGCCGCTCTCTCCCGGGTTAAGCCCCTCCACCTCCTGGAGCCGCCCCTTTCTGAGCCTTAGCACGTCTGTCTCTGCCGTGGGCCCCCTCAGGGAGTCCCCTCGCTCCGGACCCCCCGGGGGCCTCCACCCCCAAAGGAGCCGATGCCCCCCCGCCCTGCTCTCTAGCCCGGAGCGACTCAGCCAGCATAACACAGGAGGGTTATTGAGCGTTGAACCCAGCACAGGAAACTCTCCGGCCTCAGGCCTGGCCCCCCTCAGCCCAGCACGTCCCAGTCCCCCTGCAGCCAGGGGGGCTCTGCCTGCCCCCCCCTCCAGCCCCGAGCCCCCCTGCTCCCAGCTGGGCCTCCGAGACCCCCGGCCCCAAGCCCCCCTCTGTCCATTGTCTTCTCTCCAGGGAAACAGTCTCCTGGTCTCCTCTCCCCTCCCGTCCTCTGGCCCCTCTGGCTGGACCCGGCTGGTCAGGTCACCGGGGTCCTGTCCCCGCAGCCCATTGTCCTCCCCCCGGCCAGAACCGGCTGCGACTCCTGAGCTGGGCTTTGGGCCGATTCGCCCGATTCTCCAGAATCGGGCCCCGCGCCGGCGCCTTTTTAACTTTTACTCACCCGGCGGCGCTCTGGGTCTCCGGCGGCATTTCGGTGGCGGGTCCTTGAGTGCCGCCAAAGACCCGGAGCGAGTGAAGGACCCTCGCCGCCGGGTGAGTACGAATCGGGCCCTGCACTTGCTAAAGCCGGTCCTGTGACACCAGGTCACCAGTCACTGGGGTCTCCATCCTCCAGGCCGTCGGCCGGGGTCCCGCGTTCCCTCTCCGGCCCTCTGTGCCCACAAACTCCCTCTCCCCCTCCCCTCATTAACCCGTAACACCCGGGGACACTGAGTCCCACCCCCTCGGCCTGGAACCCCCTGGGAAAACACGGAGAAACGACAATCCCCCACTTCGTCACAGGCCCTTTTGTCTGGTCTAGTGGGGCCGTTCTTATGATTAATTCCTCGTTTCGTCAATGTCGTCCGTTACAGACAAGATCTGTGAGCAAGCGTTTAAGGCAGAAGACGGCGCTTAGAGGAATTCCTGAGACGCCAGCAGCGTCTCTCGTTAGTTGAGTAATTACAGGCAACGCCTGCCTCTCAGCCGTGAGAAGAAGTCGCTCTCTGGCCTAAATCAGTGCAGCCAGAGGGAGAGGACACGTGATCCATGAATAACGCGCTACGGTCTGGTTAAAATTTGGTGGCGTCTCCCACCCAGTTCAGGGGTCCTGAGATGAGACCAAAGTCTCCCCTTCCCCCCCCCCCCCCCGCGGTATTCCAGGACCAGCATTAACCCTTTTGCACCTGCTCGTGAGCACTGCAGCGTACGAGGGAAACTGAGGCAGGCTGCGGCCTGCTGAAAAGGACGATAGAAAATTCCCCGCTGGCTCACCCAGGCGGCACTCCCCAGTGGGCCTGCCAGTGCGTCTCCACCCAGGACAGGAGCTACAACGTAGCTTGTAGCTTGCAGCTCCAAGGAAGCCAGGAGGCTCGGGCAGCTCCGGTGTGTTTATTAACCGTTGGCGTCAGGGCAGCCCCCGGCTCCGCTCGGGCGCGAATCGGGTCCCATCACCGGCGGGCTGCCATGGGCGTGGTCACGTTTTGGCTGGTGGGTTCTGGGAAGGCGGATCTGGAAGGCTCTCCTCTTGGGAGGATTACGGTAACACAGCTCGACTAGGCAAAGGGAGGATCGTGTATAGATGGGGAAACTGAGGCCTATTCCCCGCCTCTCTGCTCTAACCACTAGACCCCACTCCCCTTCCAGAGCCGGGGAGAGAACCCAGGAGTCTTGGGTCCCAGCCCCCTGCCTCTAACCACTAGACCCCACTCCCCTCCCAGAGCTGTGACAGAACCCAGGAGTCCTGGCTCCCACCCCCTCACTTTCCCCGCTAGACCCCACTCCTCCCAGAGCTGGGGAGAGAACCCAGGAGTCCAGGCTCCCGACTACAAGTAAGGCGTCACCTGAAGCAGGACGGGCGACTGTTCTGTGTGGTCGCTGTATGTCCCCGGCAGATTCAGTGTGTTCTGGAGGAGATATCGGGGGGGGGGGGGGTGGGTTCAGGGCAGGGTTCTCCCCCCCCCCCCCCCGGCTGGGAGGGGCCCGTGGCCTGACCTCTCGCTGTCGCTCGGCAGGACACGGGGCTCTATTACCATCGCTACCTGCAGGAGGTGATCAACGTGCTGGAGACAGACGGCCACTTCCGGGAGAAGCTGCAGGCGGCCAACGCCGAAGACATCAAGGTGAGAGAGACGGGGCCGTGGAGGGGCGCCCTGCCTGGCCCCGGGGGGGCTGGCTGGGGGGCGGGGCCTGGGAAAGGGGGCGTGTCTTTATGACAGCTGCTCCCCCCCCATCTGCGGCAGAGCGGGAAGCTGAGCAAGGAGCTGGACTTCGTGAGCCATCACGTCCGCACCAAGCTGGATGAGCTGAAGCGCCAGGAGGTCTCCCGGCTCCGCATGCTGCTCAAGGCCAAGATGGACGCGACCATGGAGCAGAGTGAGTGGGGCGCCCGGACGCCTGGGTTCCTTCCCCAGCGCCGTGAGGGGAGGGGGGGGTCTAGTGTGTGTGTGTGTGTGAGAACTCGGGTACTTTTCCCAGCTGTGTTAGTGGTACCTGGTGAACTTTCACCTTTCCCTCTCTGCCTCAGTTTCCCCACCTCAGCAAGGGAGGATGGGGGGCTGGAACCCCACAGAGGGGAACAGCCCCATTCCCCACCCCCCTGAGCCCGCCAGTCCCTGCCCTGGGGCCGGGTGGGAGCCGGCGCCCCCTAGAGGGGACGGGCCCCTGCCCCATTCCCTGCCCCCCTGAGCCCGCCAGTCCCTGCCCTGGGGCCGGGTGGGAGCCGGCGCCCCCTAGAGGGGACAGGCCCCTGCCCCATTCCCCACCCCCCTGAGCCAGCCAGTCCCTGCCCTGGGGCCGGGTGGGAGCCGGCGCCCCCTAGAGGGGACGGGCCCCGCGCCCCATTCCCTGCCCTGTGTCTCCCCCAGATGTGCAGATCGATCACCTGGGGCTGCTGAAGCAGTTCGAGCACCTGGACCCCCAGAACCAGCACACCTTTGAGGCCCGTGACCTGGAGCTGCTCATCCAGGCAGTGAGTGTGGGGGGGGCGTGGGGAGGAGAGGTCAGAAGGAACCAATTCTTGGGGGGGGGGGGGGATGAGGCACACAGGGGAGGGGGCAGCTGGGGGGTTGGTGGGGGGGGCTTCATCCCATCCTCATCCTGGATACAGTGAGGAGAACCCCCCCCCCGCATGGGGAAATCCCCTCCTGTTAACCCTTTCACCCCCGCCTGAGGACTCGCCCAGCCTGGGGTGGGGGGTAGAGGGTGGGGGGCTGCTGAGTCTGCCCCCAAGGAAGGGTGGAGAGAACAAGATGTGGTTGGGTCAGAGCAGTGGGGGCTGGGGGCCAGGACTCCTGGGTTCTCTCCCCAGCTCTGGGAGGGGAGTGGGGTCTAGTGGTTAGAGTCGGGGGCTGGGAGCCAGGACTCCTGGGTTCTCTCCCCAGCTCTGGGAGGGGAGTGGGGGCTAGTGGTTAGAGTCGGGGGCTGGGAGCCAGGACTCCTGGGTTCTCTCCCCAGCTCTGGGAGGGGAGTGGGGGCTAGTGGTTAGAGTCGGGGGGCTGGGAGCCAGGACTCCTGGGTTCTCTCCCCAGCTCTGGGAGGGGAGTGGGGGCTAGTGGTTAGAGTCGGGGGGCTGGGAGCTGGGACTCCTGGGTTCCGTGCTGACGGCCGCCCCTCCTGCAGGCCACCAAGGACCTGGAGAACTACGACGCGGCCCATCACGAGGAGTTCAAACGATACGAGATGCTGAAGGAACATGAACGGCGCGAATACCTCAAGTCCCTGGACGAGGAGAAGCGGCGGGCGGAGGAGGCCCGGTTCCAGGAGCTGCGCCAGAAGCACAAGGAGCACCCCAAAATCAACGTCCCGGTAATGACACCCCCACCCCCGTGGGGGATGGGCTCACCCCCAGCTGGGTGTAGGGGGCAGAGCAGGATGTGGGAGTTACCTGGGGAACTCCTTGCTGCAGGGTGTGTGTGTGCGCAGGGGGGACGCATTTGCCTGCAGGATCTGTTGCTTCAGGGGTCACAGGTGAGCATTAATCTGCAGAACTCCCTGCATTGGGGGCTGGGGTTACCCCAGAGAGCCCACCGCTGTGGGGGACGGGAGGTTAGGGGGGATCGCCTGCCTCTGTCCAGCTACGAGACACTAGAGGGCGCCAGGGAGCCAACGGCCAGACTTACGCCGAATTCATCTGCGGAACTCCACGCTGCAGGGGGCGGAGGTGGTCTCCGGTCGTGGGCTCGGGAAAAGGGAGGGGATTAGCCCCCCCTCCCAGCTCTGGGAAAATGTGGCGTAATTGCAGGGGCAAGTCAAATGGGACAGAGCCTGAATGATGATTGGCAGGCGGGGGGCTTGGATCGAGGAGACCTGGGTTTTATCCCCTCCTCCCCTTGACTCTGCCCCCTACAGGGCAGCCGAGATCAGCTCAAGGAAGTCTGGGAGGAGACAGACGGGCTGGACCCCAGCGAGTTCAATCCCAAAACCTTCTTCAAACTGCACGGTGAGGGGCCTGTCTCCCGCCCCGGGACACTCCCCACCCCTGCCCCAGGCAGTCCAGAGCCCTCTGCCCAGCTCCCCCCTCCGTGTGGGGCCAGCGCCCCCTGCTGAAGTCACCCCGGGGGAGTCAGGCACGTCCCGTCCTCCGTTCAGGGGATTTAGGGGCTCGGGGAGGCGGGCAGGGTTGGTAACACACTAGACCCCTTGGGGTGGGATGGGGGGGCTGTACGAGGGACCCACCCCCCAAGTCACCTCTGCCCCCAGCATTTTCACAGAGACCCGACCATCCCACCCCATAGTGGGTGGAGAGAAATTGACACACGCCCCCAACTCCCCCCACCGGCGTATTCAGCCCCCCTGTGGGGGTTTGACACGGGGACGTCTGGCTCCTGGGAACTAGGAAACTTGTCACCCGTCGGGGGCTGCTGGTGAGAGCGAGATGGGACTGGTGCCTCCTAGAGGAGAAGGGCCCCGTTCCCTGCCCCCCCCCCCCCCGAGCCAGCCAGTCCCCGCCCTGGGGCCGGGTGGGAGCCGGCGCCCCCTGAAGGGGAGATTCCCCTGCCCCGGCTGCGCTCACCCCCCCGTTTGTTGCAGACACGAACAGCGACGGGGTCCTCGACGAACAAGAATTGGAAGCGCTTTTCACCAAGGAGGTGAGCTTCCCCGGGGGGGGGGGGGGGGCCGGCGGGGGGTGAAGGCCTGTGCGGGAGGGGTCTGGACTGCAGGGCTCCCTATTATCCTTCCTCCTGGACCCCAAGGGAGTGGGGGGAAGCCGCCCCATGGCTGTGCTGGGGGTGCTGGTGTGCCGGGGGTAGTCGGACACCAGGAGGCGGCAAACAGAGGGGGAGTGTGTGAGTGTGTGGGGGGGGAGAGTCGGGAAGGGAGCTGGGGGGGGCGAAGATGGGGGGGGGCGGCTGGCGGCAGAGGACGGGGAGGTCCTCAAGGGCAGATCTTCTGTGGGTCTGTATATTTGGGGGGGGAGGAGAGCTAAGCTGTGGGGATAGCAGTGGGATGGGGCTGAGGAATGGGGCGAGACAGACTATTGGGGGCAGCGGTGGGATGGAACCGGCAGGGCTGAGCTGTGAGGGGGATGGAATGGGCGGGGCCCTTGCGGGCAGCGGTGGGTGGGCAGGGCCTAGGCGTGTGTGTGTGGGGGGGGGGGGGACGGGGCTATGCAGCTGGGCGGGCGTTGATCGGGTGTCTCCCCCCGGCCCCCCCCCCAGCTGGAGAAGGTCTACGACCCCCGGAACGAGGAGGACGACATGCTGGAGATGGAGGAGGAGCGTCTGCGTATGCGGGAGCACGTCATGAAGAACGTGAGTGACACACGCTCCTGCCGGCGGGGGGCGGGGGGGGTCCTGGATTCAGCGTCCGGTCTATTCCCCGGCCTGGGGGGCTGTCTCCTGCCCCCACGCTGCCTCGTCACCTTCGCTGGGCCGTTTGGGGGATCCCCCAAGCCTCAGAACGTGAGATCCTGCCCTGCCTTTCCCCAGCTTAGCTACCCCTTGCAGCCCATCTGTCCCCGCCCCACATCTGTCCCCCCTCACGTTCTTCACTCTTGTACGCCCCCGGGGCTTTTCCCCTCCGCTTCGTCGCCCCCGCAGGTGGGAATTCTCTTCGGCGAAAAGAAACCAAAAGCTTTAGCTGATACAGGGGCTTTCGGATGCTATTTTTCATGTGCGAACCCCTAAAAAAGCTTGGCTGCAGGAGCTCGACCCCCATTGGAAATCTTAGATGTAGCCTGTGCCCGCCCAGGGCTCCGCGGACCCCAGCGTGAAACCCGCCGATCGAACGGAAAATCCCCGATTCGGGGAAGCGACCGCCGCCGCGTCGCCCGGAAAACCCTCATCCGGACGCGCCCGCCGCGCCCTTTTCTCAGATCCGTCTCCTTTTGCGCCGGCGCCGCCAGCAGGGGTTCGCCGAGACGGGTCTTTTCTTCCCCATTTCACCGCCCTTCCCGCGCGCTTTAATCGGCCGGGAGGACGCTCGGTTTCTGACCGCGACCCGGACGCCCGGCGGGTTCTGACCGACGTTCGTGTCTACGCAGCAGCATCTACGGCCAGTCGCTGTTCTCCCCGGGGGGGCTCCGGACCCGGATTGGCGCCTTGCAAGCTTCATTGGCAAAACCAACACGGTCCCGGAGTGAAGGGGAGACGGGACCCATCCAGCCGCTTTTCCCCTGCGGGGATGAGAATCGGCACCTCCACGTCGGAGGGGGTGGCCCTCTCCCGGATGAAAGTGACCGGGGAGCAGCTGCCGTCACTGGCCGCGTTCGAGTATCTCGGGGTCGCGTTCGCGAGTGACGGTGAGCGGGAGATCGACCGGCGGATTGGGGTGGCGGCGATGCACCGGTCTGCGGCGGTGAAGCAGGAGCCGAGTCCCCATCCTCCCCTCTGGGCGTGAGCTTTGAGGAATGACCGAAAGGGACGAGATCGCGGGCGCAAGCGGCGGAAATGAGGTTTCTCCGCTTACTTTCCAAGACAGGGTGAGGCGCTCGGAGGGCCTCCGAGCAGAGCCAGGAAAAGCAGCGTAAAGGAAGAAGAAAGAAGCAGCAGCAGTGAGGTGCTCTTGAGCGCGGTTTCTAAGCGTCAGTCCTGCGGGCTCCGGCACCTCCGCGGTGGGCATTTCGTCTTCCCCGCTGTATGTTCGAGGTCTTGCCTGGATGCCGTTCGGTCTCCGAGTTCCCGTTTCTGAACCGTAAAAAAGGGGGCGGCCGAGTCTTGGCCTCCATCGACCGTTTGCTGTTGTCCCGGGCCCAGTTCTGCAATTGCCCAAAATTCGTAGCTGCTTTTCTGATTCCGTCAAGGACCCAAGAAGCAGAAGCCATCAACGAAATCCGACAAAGACCCACGCCAGAGGCATCCGCAAAGAGAGACTCGGGCCCGGTGGATCTGGCACCAGATCGCCGTCGCTACTGGGGACGATTCCAACCGGGAGTTTCCTCACGGGTCTTCCTAACGAGGGACCCTCTTTTCTATTGTAATTCTGACCACGCCGTATGCGTCTGCATGATGGCGTCCACCCCCTTTTCCTCATCTGGCCTCCCACACCCCAGGAATGCCCCGTTTTCCCCCCAGGTCGTTGCTTCGTGCCTCTTAGTCCTTGTTCACATCTCTGTCCTGCATGCATCAGGACTGAAAGGTCGGTGACGCTACAATCGTGGGCCGGGACACTCTCTGGCCGTCTCCTCGCCCGCTGGCACGTCTCTCTCCGTCATCTGGTGACGTCGCTGGCGTCGGGTCGCCCAGACAAGCGTTCTCCAGCCTAGTCGGGCAAAGCTAAAATTTTACGGGTGTCGGACTTGCGGTCCGGCCCCGCTTTATTTATTTACCTAACGCTCGTCCCTCCTAAATACGCTTTGATTGTCTGTTTCTGTCCTCCTACAATTGAAATCTATTGCGCCATCCCTGGATTGTGTCCAGAAAGAGCCGTCTCCGGGTACCCGGCACGTTACCCGTCTCTGGGATGTTTCTCGAGCAAGCTGTCGGTTCAGCGCGGCTCAGCCAGCCACCTGCCGCCGGCTCGTTTTCCAGCGAGCGAGCCGCGTTGTCTGTAGTTCCGTAACGCTTTCGTCCGTGGTCGGCTGCACCGTGTCCCGGGAGGGGGGGGGTTCCTGTTTTTGGGGGGGTCCCCGTTCCAGCCTGCGGCTCCAGTACCTGCTCTGGTCTCCCATGGGGCAGGGAGAAAAATCAACCCCCACGCACCCCCCCAGACCCCCGCCAAGAGGCACCCCACGGGGCCACAATGCCTGGGGGATGGGCACAGAGTTCCCATGTTGGGGCTCAGGATGGGGGACAAGGGAGGTGGATGGGGGGCGTAGGGAGTGCTGGGGGGCCCAGACCCCATCTGACCCCTTAATCTCCCCCCCCCCCCCCCTCAGGTGGACTTGAACCAGGACCGGCTGGTGACGCTGGAGGAATTCCTGAAATCCACTGAGAAGAAGGAGTTTAACGAGGCCGGAGGCTGGGAGGTGGGTGTCGGGGGGGCGGCTGGGAGGTAGGGATTTGGGGGTCTGTGTCTCTTGGGGGGGAGGCTGTGTTGTCTAACGGGGGGGGTAGGGTGGAGGGGATGGGGGCCTGAGTGTGGGGAGGGGAGGGGTCGATCCTGGCTCCCACCTCCATCCTCCTTCCCTTCTCCTCCCCCCCCCCCCCCGCCCCAGACGGTGGACGAGACCCAGGTGTACTCGGAGGCGGAGCTGCAGCGGTTCGAGGCGGAGCTAGCGGCCCAGGAGGCGGAGCTCGGCCGGCGGGCGGAGCAGCTGCGGCGCCAGCACCAGGATCTGCAGGAGCAGCAGGTCCGGCTGGACGCCCAGAAGAAGGAGTATCAGCAGGTGGGGGCGCTGCGGGGTCCCCCCCTTTCCCCACCCCCTCCCTTGATCTCTCCACCGAGGGGTGGGGAGGGAGAGCGGCTTTGGGTCCCCCCTGCCCCTCCCCCTGGGGGGGTCAGCCCCTCTCCTGCCTAACTTGGGGATCCCCCCCCCCCCGGAAGTGACACTGCAGGGGGTAGGGCTGTGCCTCGGAGTTGGGGGGTGGGGGGGCATGTGTCTGCCCCTCCCCAGGAGTCAGGCATTTTGGGGTGGGGGATCAGCTGCCTCCCTCCCCCCCCCCCCCCACTGCGGTCACGGGGGGGGGGGGGGGGAAGATCGGCACGGGGGGGTGGAATCGAGCCGCAGTAGCAGAGTTGTCTCCCCGCCCCCCCCCCCGCATGTATCTGTCCCCTGGGGGGAGGGAATTCAGGGCAGGAGGGGGGCAGACACCAGCAATTCCCATCCCAGGGGGGGAGGGGTAAAGGCTGCCCCCCCCCTCCCCCATCAGCGGGGGCCAATGTGGGAGCAGGCCCAGGATTAACCCTTTCCTCCCCCCTCCCAGGCCGTGCTGCACATGGAGCAGAGGAAAACCCAGCAGGGGGAGGCACCGGCGGAGGAGCTGAAATTCCAGGACCTGGGCCTGGATGCCGCCCTGGCAGGTAGGATGGGAGCTCAGGACGCCTGGGTTCTCTCTCTGGCTCTGGGAGGGGAGTGGGGCCTAGTGGTTAGAGCGAGGGGGGCTGGGAACCAGGACGCCTGGGTTCTCCGCTCTGGGAGGGGAGTGAGGATCTAGTTGCTCGGTGCCAACCTGCCTTCTCCTGTCTCCGTTCCAGATCCGGCCGCGCCGGCCACCCCAGCCCATGCCCCTGAACAGAACCACGTGGAACCTCCCCAGAACCAGCAGCAGCAGTCGCCCCCACAGCCCGAAGTCCAGATCCAGTGAAACCCTGTGTGAGCTGGAGATGGGCGGAGCCTCTTGTTGGCCCCACCTCCTCCCACTTCTGGGCCCTGCCCCTCTTCCTTCCCCACTGGCGCGGGGCTGGGGTCCTAGTATAGCATCCAGGCCAGGGGCTGTGCTGTCCGCAGTCCCCTTTTTGGCCACTGGGGGGTGACATTGAGTCTTGTCTATTTTTGGATCAGGGGCGTCGGTTGGAGCTGGGGGCTTCCTGCCCCATAGTGCTGCATTGTTTCCTAGCTTCCCCCACTTTCCTGGGGGTGGGGGGCTGCTGCAGTGCATGCTGGGTAGGCCCAGCTCAGTTTTTCCCTTCCCCACCTGCACACGAGCAGGTATTCTGGGGGTCGGGGCAGGCTTGCAGTGCACCTTGCCATTAGGCGGTGCATTATGGGTAACCCAGCCCCCCATCATGGCAATAGATTGTGCTGTTAGCACTGTCTCCCCCTGCCCTCCTCCCCCCCCACACCAAAAAGCCGCCTGCTCCCCCAAATTCTCTCAGCTCCGTCTTTCCATATTGCTCATGGGCCCCACTGCCCCCTCCCCCCCCCATCTCTGCTCTCCCTCCCCACCCTGTGCTGGTCGCGGCGATGAAATAGACAAACTCCCCCCCCCCCCCCATCGTCCTGAGCCCCTGGGTTTATAACACAGGGGGACAGACCCCCCCCCCTTAAAATCCTTCATCCCCTGGCCGCCTTCCCGAGCCGTGAGTGGGGTTCACGTGGCGACTCCCCCGCTCCAAATTCTAGCTGCAGCCTTAAGGCCGATAGAACCGGCTTCATTAAAGGGGGTGGGCGGAGCTTCCAGGGGGGGCGGAGCTTCCCCTGAGCTGGGCCCGACCCCACCAGACCCGGGGCAGGGTGGGAGCAGACCCAGGTTAGAAATTATGGGACTTGGCACCAGACTGGTTTTGAATCATGGGCATTTTGGGGGAGACTGCGGGGGAGGGGCCGGGACCGAGACCTGGCAGGAGTTTGGGGGTGATCTGGTGGGGGCTCCCCTTTTGGGGGGGATAGACCCCCATGACCCCCCTAGCAGCGCTCCCCAGCTGCTATGGAACGAAACTGACCAGGCCCCGGGTGTCTCCCCAACCCTCCCCCCCAACTCGTACTAGCTTTAGGGGTGCTCTGCTGTCCCCCAAATCCGCAGTCTCTGCTCTGCAGCACAGGGAGCAGTCGCGTGTGTCTTTCTGCCTCGCTGTTTTCCCCACATAAAGGGATAATTTAAGACACAAACTGGTCTCATTTTTGGGCTCGTGTGGGGCACCGGGTCCGACTGAGACTGGGATCCTCTGCCCTGGGCTCCAAAGGGTGTCGAAGATGCTGAGAAAGTGATGGGAGGTAGTGGCGGGGAAAGGCTGGTCCCCAGGTGCAGAGCTGTTTAATTGGTTTGCTGATCAAAGTGAGCGGTTGGAGCCTGGGTGGGACTATTTTTTAAATCCTGTCCTACAATTCCCACGTCGTTTCTTGCATTTTTATCCCGCTGCCCCCTGAAAATCCCCTGAGATTCTCCCATACTATGAAAAAAAAATTTCCCCACAAAATGGAGTTAACCTGTGGAACTCCTCGCCACAGGATGCTGTGAAGGCCAAGACTATAGCAGTGTTCAAAAAAGAACTAGGTAAATTCATAGAGGACAGGCCCATCCACGTCCATGAACCAGGAGGGACAGGGATGGTGGCCCTGGCCTCTGTTTGCCAGATGCTGGGAATGGGCCACAGGGGATGGATCACATGATTGTTACCTGTTCTGTTCATCCCCTCTGGGGGACCTGGCACTGGCGGCAGACAGGACACTGGGCTAGAGGGACCTTTAGTCTGATGCAGGCTGGCCGTTCTCATCAGTGAATATAATGTTTGTCAGTGGAATTCAGATGCAATTTTTACCACTAGAAATAAAACCAATCTCGGAAAATACTTCCCCTCCCTGCGATCAGACCCCTCCACTCACATTTAAGTATTAAAAGGTTTAATGGGGCTGAGGTTTTTTGCCCCTGTTCCTGCTGGTACGGCAGTGGGACACCCCCCTACACCCAGCTCTGGGGGGAGGGACTCCCCCCCGCTAACAGGATTCTTGCATGGAGCAGAGAAAAGCCCTGAATGTGCACAGATCCCACTGCGGCCTGGCAGGTGGTGGGGCCAGGGGGTTGCCTTCCTGGGCAGCTGGACTCTGGGGAAGATTTGGGGGGCTGCGGTGGTCCCAGCACTGCTCCGGTGTGGCTGGTTCTCCAAAAGGCTAACAGGACCCTGGGATGCATCAACCAGGGAACCCCCTGTGGGAGCAGAGAGGGGGTTTGCCCTCTGGATCAGGCCCTGCAGCAACACTCAGGGAATCCTGGGCCCGGTTCTGGGGCCTGCAGGTACCAGGGGAGGTGGGGGCTTCAGCAGCCACAAGGGAGATTTCAGCTGGAGTTGAGGGAAAAGTTTCAGGCTCGAAGGGGAGGCCAGGGGGGGCCCTGGCTTCCTGGGCAGGTGGGGAGGGAGCCCCCCCCCCATGGAGGGGTTTAAGGCTTGGTTGGACACACAACAGCCTGGGCTGGTTCCAGATCCAGGGCCCTGGGGGGGGCAGGGAGCCCCTGACTCAGGCGTGTGTAATCAGTGACTCAGGCCAATCCTGGGAAGAGCTTTAAACTCCTACCCCGTGCCCATGAGTCAGCAGCCGGTGCGCCCGGTCTCTGTGCCTCTTGGGAATCTTCCACTCAACTGGCTGGGGAGCTCCCCCTCCGGCCGAGCCAGATCCTCCCCTGGATTGCACCTGGGTCAGGTCCAAGAGACCCAGAACAGGTCCCCCCCCCGCTAATACGGCTGAGAGCAGGGGTCCAGTCTTCCCCCCAGGAAGGATCCTTCTCTCCTTGTACAGATGGGGAAACTGAGGCAGGGTCCAGGCCCCTCTGAGGGAGAACGCCAGGGATAGAACCCAGGAGTCCTGGCACCTCTCTGCCATAGGGAGTAGACCCACCCTGCCCCTCCCCATAGCTGGGGAGAGAACCCAGGACTCCTAACCCCCCTGCCACAGCTCTGACCACCACTCCCCTCCCCCAGCAAGGGATGGGGAAATCAAGGCGTCCTGGTTCCTAGCCCCTAAGTTAAGTTCAAGAGGTTGATGTAAGCAGGGGCCTTGGGCCACTTATAAAATACACCCCCCCCCCCCCGGGAGAGTTGGGAGTTTTATTAACCCTTTGTGCTCTCTCTGCACCCCCTGAGGCTGCATTACAGAGATCAGCCGGCAGCGAATGGCCAGGAAATTCTCCCCCCTCGGACGCCGGGGGAGGGGTCTGAACACCACCACGCAGAGCGAGCGGCCACCTATTAAACCTTTATTAGCAGACTTGGAGCAGTTAAAGCAGCCCAGAGTCAAGGTAATAAAATACCAGGGGGATTCAGAAACGCAAGGAAGAGGCCCGGGCTTCTTGAGAAATCCCTTCCGCCCCCCACCCCCCATACAGCCTGATATAAAAAAATATAAATTAGTCCCCGTCCCAGCCAGATGGACCAGCCAGAAAATAATTTAACAGTAATAAACCAACAGATCGGAGCACACGCAGGTGAGAGATTGAGGTAGGTAAAGGGGTGTCATCCCCAAAGAAACCCAGGAGGCCTGGGTACCAGTCCCCCCTGGCTCTAACCACTGGTCCTCACTCCCCTCCCAGAGCCGGGGAGAGAACCCAGGAGTCCCAGCTCCCAGAGCTGCAGAGGGGAGCCTGGCTCCAGAGCCAGAAGGGTTAATGCGATCACCACTGGGGGGGGGGGCCGGGAAGACAGTTTCTGCCCTAGCCCAGTCTTCCATCCCGGATGCCTGGGTCCTCCATCCTTTCGGAGCAGAGCTGGAGAGACATGTCCCGCGGCCCCTCCCCCTCCTTTCCCTCGTGGAGGGGGAAGGGCGGCTCCGGGGCTGTTCTGTGGATCCTCCTCCAGGCTCCGGCCCGGTGTCCCGGCTCCAGGCAGGGCCTGAGGATGGCCCCCAGCTGCTCGATGCGCCGGTGAAAGCGGCTCCGGTCCCGGGCCAGCTCCTCCCAGGGCCCCCGGCGGGCAGCCCGGCTGGCAAAGGGCCAGACCAGCAGGGGGTGCACCGTGACGACGGGGGAGAATCGAACCTGGATGGGGTGGGGGGAGAAAGAGAGAGAGGGTGAGGGGAGAACCCAGACACTAAGGACATGGGGGAGAGAACCCAGGAGTCCTGGCTCCCAGCCCCCCTGCTCTAACCACTAGACCCCACTCCCCTCCCCCAGCCAGGGAGAGAACCCAAATTCCTGGTTTCCAGCACCCCCCTGCTGTAACCACTAGGCATCCCCCCCCTCCCACACACTGCACCAAACTTTCTGCTCCCTAGAAGCAGCTGGTCTGAGCCAGCTCGGAGGGGGGGGGGGAGAGAAGGGCGAAAGGCAGCCAATGACTCACTCGCTGACGTCACCCCGTTCCGGAAAAGCCCAGCGTTACACAGAAATTACCCGATGTTTCCTAGCAAAGGGGCTGGGGGGGCTGCGGGTCGGGAGTGAGGGGCACCAGCAGGGCGGGGTTGAGATGCCCAGCTAGGAGAAGCCCCCCCAGGATCCAGCAGGCCTCGTTTCACTCTATTGCATAAGATTCCCCTTGTGGGAAGGCAGGTGAATCTGATGTCACCCCCTGAAATTACCCAGCAGGCCACTGGGGCCTGTGCTTAGGGAAACTGATCAGAGGAGAACCCAGGAGTCCTGGCTCCCAGCCCCCCCTGCTCCAACCACTAGACCCCACTCCCCTCCCAGAGCCCAGGAGTGAACCCAGGAGTTCTGGCTCCCAGCCCCCCCTGCTCCAACCACTAGACCCCACTCCCCTCCCAGAGCCCGGGAGAGAACCCAGGAGTCCTGGCCCCAGCTCACCTTCTTAGCTGTCCGGTTGCCCTCAGAGTTCGAGGTCTCCGCCTTGACGGGGTCCCCGGCTCCCCGGGATCCCAGCTCACAGCACCGAGTCCTACTAGGGACACCCCGTCTCATAGGCCAGGGCTTCTCAGGGGGTTGCCAGGGGTCCCCCTCTTTTTCAGCCTCAGAGTCCGACCCGCGGAGGTAGAAGGAAACCCGGAATTCCTGGTTCTTGGGCCGTGGCGTGGTGGGGTCCGGGGGGCCCCCAGCCAAGCGTAGCGGGTTGAAGGGGTCCTGCCCACGGCACAGGGTCCCCCACAGCGCTTCGTTCTCCTCCGAATCGGTCCAGTCAGCGCCCGAGCAGCCCCCTCCATCATCTCCCTCCTCCTCGCTGGGCCAGTCTCCAGCATCATCGTCGTCCTCCTCCTCCGAGGGGCAGTAGAACAAGGACAGGACATGGGGGTTCCTGGTGACGGGGTGCCCCAGGTCTGTGCCACCCTGCGGGCAGCTGGGGGCGTCTCCCCCAGGTGGCTTGAGGCCTCCTTCAGGTTCCCCACCAGCCCCGTGACATTCCCTGTCCTGCGGGGACCAGGATGGACCATCCCGAGGTTGCTTCTGACCATCTCCAACCTCCTCCAGATGGAGGAACGTCTCCAGCCGGGCCGTGGCCTCTTCTCCACAGTTCACTCCCTCCTCCTGGTCGTGGGACACAGAAGGAGCTTGGGGGCTTCCCCCTGAATTCTCTCCTCCCCAATGGGGGGCTGGCCCCTGGGATGCAGCGGGACCAGCTGCAAAGTCCTCTCCTTCCTCCGGGACTCCCCGATGTGCCGGGAGCGGGGTGGCCAAGCCGTGGCATGGGCGGGCCGGCCCACGGCTCTTCCTCCTCCTCTGCCGCCTCCTCCTCCTCATCATCACGGCCGCGGGGAGGCGACGCCAGTAACCCAGGAGCGACAGCACAGCCCAGGTGAGCACATCCAGGAGGCCACCCAGTTGTGGGGACAAGACGCGGAGCATCTTGACCAGGCTGGGAGTCGCGGTTCCCTCGGGGGCTGGAATGAGGAAGGGAGACACGTCAGTGCCTGAGAATCCAGCGGCCAGGTGTGTATGTGGGGGGATGGGGCATCGCTGTGGGGCTCCCAGCTCACCCCTTGGGAAATTCCCCAAGTGGGGAAAAGAACCCAGGCGTCCCAGCTCCTATCTGCTCTATATTAGATTTTCCCTAGAGCTGGGGAAAGAACCCAGGAGTCCGAGCTCTCCTGGCCCTGGCAGATGGCTCCCGAGTGCCATCACCTGGTACCATCAGCCCTCAGTAACCTGCAATGACTCAGAACAAAGGGGGGGGGGTGGCTGGGAGCCCGGACTCCTGGGTTCTCTCCTTAACTCGGAGAGGGGAGCGAAGGGTGAAGTGGTTAGGACAGGGGGGATGGGAACCAGGACTCCTGGGTTCTGTCCCTGGCTCTCTCTGCCTCAGTTTCCCCCCTAGTTTTTGGAGTTTTTTTTCTTTTGGGCAGAAGCACCGAAAGGCTTCCACGCCTCTGGAGTATCGGGTTGAGTGACTCTGAGGGAGGGCTGAGCGTGTCTGGCTACACCCCAACCTGGAAACCAGGGACGCGCACCCCCCCCCCCCCGCGCTAGCCCGATTAGGCTAGAGCTAGATTGGGGGAGCTGCTGGTGCAGGGGGGTGATCAGTGGGTGGAATAGGGATCAGTGTCAGAGGGAGGAGGGGCTGTGGGAGCACCCCTGGGGGGCTGGTAAGCTGTTCCCCTGAACAGTGGGGAAACACCCCAAGTTTTGACACCCCTCCCACAGCACAGCTCACCCCATTGCAGGGCACAGACCCCGAGGGGGAGAAATGTACATTGGGGTGTTGAACAAACAGGGGACAGTATCACCCCGATGTGGGGCACTTGGGGGGACTCAGAATAAGAGGGGGGGAACAGACCCCCTAAAACAGGAGGCAACAGGGTGGGGCCATTGGCCCGGGAGTGGGGGGTGGACAGAGTCAAGGATGGGGGAGGGAGGGAGGAATGAGATGAGGGGGTTCAGGGAGGAGGAGGAGTTTGGCTAAGGCAGAATAAGGGGGGCAGGGGCAGCACAAGGGTGCAGGCTGACTGTGGGGCGCAGGGGAGAATAGAGGGGATCGGTGGGGCAGGGGGACGCTAAGGGGGCGCAGGGGGATCAGTGGGGCAGGAGCTGGATCGGGGGAAGCGGGGGGCTCCGCGGCGCCGGCCCCCCCCCGGGCAGGGCATTGGGGCCCCCCCCCTTACCGGCGAGCGGGGCGCTGCAGCAGCGGGCTCCGTGGGGCGGGCGGCGGCGGGAGGCTCCATCGGGGCTGGTTGTTCTGTGGCTGGAGGAAGAGAAATGCTGGGCGGGGCCCGGCGCGCCGGGTTATATAGCGCCTGGCGCTGACGTCGGTGTGACGTCACAGGGGCGGGTGGAGGGCGACAGCGCAACAGAGCCCGGCACGTGCCCAGCGACACACAAGCCAGCACGTGCCCAGCAGTGCAACACAACACAACATACACACCGCAGCACGTGGCCAGCAGTGCAACACAACACAACACACAGAGCCCAGCACGTGCCCATCAGTGCAACACAACACAATACAACATACACAACCCAACATGTGCCAAGCAGTGCAACACAACACAACATACACAACACACAGAGCCCAGCATGTGTCCAGCAACACAACACAGCCCAGCAGGTCCCCAGCAGTGCAATGCTACAAAACAGTGCAATTCGAGACAATACAGGGCATACCCAGCAACATGTACACAACCCAACCCAGCACAACACAACACAGCATGTACCCAGCAGTGCAACGCAACATGTACACAACACACAACAGAGCACCACACAACCACCCTCCCTAACACATACACAACAGTCCACAATGCAGCACGTACACAACACAACACACATAACAGTACACAATGCGGTACATGCACAACATAGTGCAAGACAACAATTCCTGATCCATCACAACCAGTACACACAACCCCTCACAATGCAGCACCTATCCTGCCCCACCCAACACATACACCAACACTCACAGCACAACAGAGCATCCAGAGTGCCACACACTTCACGCACAGCACAGTGCAAACCACGCGGAACAAATGCCACACAACAGAGCAAACACACAACACAGTCACAGTCCAACACAGTCACAATCCAATGCACGCACAACACATCAGTGCAAATGTACAACACAGTCACAATCCAACACAGCAGACACACAACACAACTACATCCAACACAACATGCACACAACCCTGCCCAGTGCACACACAACAGAATCACAACACCACATACACAAAAGAGCCGTCACACAACCATTGCACATATAACCCAATCAAAGCAACACAATCCCAAGCAATACACAACACAGGCAATGCAACCACAACATGGCAACTCAGCACAATCACAACCCACTCCAGGAGCCTGCCCAGCACACTGAATACACACCACTCGACAATACTGCACAAGCCCAACACACACACACACAACACCACAACCTAGCAAAACTGAACACAAAGTACCACCAGACAATATAACACAACACAACAGTAGGCACAGCACACAGCATAGAGGCCCCGGAAACACAGCACAACCCAGGGATGTTCAACACATCATGCAAAGACACAGTGCAACACAACACCCTCTGGTGGAGCAGCACAAAAGGTGACACGGCGCGTGGCACACAACACAATCAACACAATGCTGCGCTCCAGAGATACACAACAACACAACCACCACTAAACGTCATACCGAACTAAACATTGTATATGTGGGAGCCAGGACTCCTGGGTTCTCTCCCCAGCTCTGGAAGGGGAGTGGGGTCTAGTGGTTAGAGCAGGGGGGGCTGGGAGCCAGGACGTCCAGGTCCTTTCTAGCTCTAGGCGACCCAGGGGTCCCAATTCAGGCCTGGTGGGGGGTGGCTGGGGATCCCCGTTACACTCCTGCGGGGTTGGGGTTTCCCTTGAAATTCCAGGCCTCAGAGCACTTTCACTGTTAGTTTTCACTTTCACTTTTCGGGCTTATTTTTCTTCCGTTTTCAAAACGGTGTGAATGTAGCTTTTCGTTTCCTTCCGTCTCAGGCAGCTGAAATAGTTGGTTGCGGGGGAGGGGGCGGAGCCAGGACTCCTGGGTTCTCTGCCCAGCTCTGGGAGGGGAGTGGCATCTAGTGGTTAGAGCAGGACAAGGGCTGGGAGCCAGGACTCCTGGGTTCTCTCCCTGGCTCTGGGAGGGGAAGGGGGTCTGGTGATTAGAGCGGGGGTGCTGGGAGCCTGGACTCCTGGGTTCTTTGTGTGTCTTGTCGCCACCCTGTGCCTCAGTTTCCCTGTTTGTGAAATGGGCTAATGCCACCCTTAGGGACGCACCAGGGACATTGACAGGCTCCCCTTTATGGATCCCCGCTACTCAGGGCGGACTTCCCCTGGCAAGCCCCGCCCTCCGTCTGCAGCGTGGGGGGCGGGGAGGTCGTGGCCAGACATGCAGCGCCCCCGGGAGCCATGGGCAGATGCAGGGGCCCGGATGCCTCCCTGTCCTGAACGCGTCCGGCCACACGGGGGCGCCAGATGCTCAGGCCAAGTGTGTGTGTGGGGCAGGGGGGAGGAAATGACCCTGTATCTGTGGGGCGCATGGGTCAGCCCCCCCCAACACACCCCCCTCCACCTCCAGGCATCTCTCTGGGTTCCCAACACCCCACACTAACCCAATCCCTCCCGAGCCAGGGAGAGAACCCAGGAGTCCTGGCTCCCATCCCACCCCTGCTCTAACCACCAGATCCCACTCCCCTCCCAGATCCACGGAGAGAACCCAGGAGTCCTGGCTCCCATCCCACCCCTGCTCTAACCACCAGACCTCACTCCCCTCCCAGATCCACGGAGAGAACCCAGGAGTCCTGGCTCCCATCCCACCCCTGCTCTAACCACCAGCCCCCGCTCCCCTCCCAGATCCACTGAGAGAACCCAGGAGTCCTGGCTCCCATCCCACCCCTGCTCTAACCACCAGACCCCACTCCCTCCCAGATCCACGGAGAGAACCCAGGAGTCCTGGCTCCCATCCCACCCCTGCTCTAACCACCAGACCCCACTCCCCTCCCAGATCCACGGAGAGAACCCAGGAGTCCTGGCTCCCATCCCACCCCTGCTCTAACCACCAGACCCCACTCCCCTCCCAGATCCACGGAGAGAACCCAGGAATCCTGGCTCCCAACGCACCCCTGCTCTAACCACCAGACCCCACTCCCCTCCCAGATCCACGGAGAGAACCCAGGAATCCTGGCTCCCAGCCCCCCTGCTCTCTGTCCCCGCCCGGCCCTGGCCAGGCTGTGGTGGGAGGGGAGTGGACGGAGAGAAAGTCTCTTTGTCCCAGTCTCCTCCGGGGAGCCGGGCAGTTACTCCGGGCCGGGAGGGGTGTGTGTGGGGGGGAGAAACAGCTGAGAGCGAGAGAAGGGGGGGCTGGGGATAGAGGGGGGGTGATGGAGATAGAGAGAAAGAGAGAGATAGTGTGGCTGGGGATAGATAGATAGAGGGGCGTAGGGGGCGGAGCTAGCGGGGTGTGGGGGGGGCGGATGGTAGAGGGGTGTAGGGGGCGGAGTTAGCGGGGTGTGGGGGGCCGGATGGTCGCGGGGTGTAGGGGGCGGAGCGACCGGGGTGTGGGGCCGCGGATGGTAGAGGGGTGTAGGGGGCGGAGTTAGCGGGGTGTGGGGGGCCGGATGGTAGCGGGGTGTAGGGGGCGGAGCTAGCGGGGTGTGGGGGGGGCGGATGGTAGCGGGGTGTAGGGGGCCGGATGGTAGAGGGGTGTAGGGGGCGGAGCTAGCGGGGTGTAGGGGGCCGGATGGTAGAGGGGTGTAGGGGAGGAGGAGGAGAAGAGGGAACAGGCGGCCGGGCTGGGGGGCCCAGCGAAGAAGGGGGCCGGGGGGTCAGGGAGGGAGCTGGGGGGGAGCGAGGGAAGGAGACAGGCACTGGCCCAGTGGGGTGTCGCTAAGATCTCCCCCGAGCGGCCCGGACCCCAGCGTGCCCCATTGGGAGCCAGGTAAGAACTGCCCCCCAACCAGCCCCCCAGCCCTGCCCTGTCCCTCCACAGCGCCCCCCCCCGTCTGTCCATCCCTCCTGGCATCTCAGGGTGGGGGGTGCAGAGCAATGGGGCGGGGGGGGGGTTGTGTGTCTGCCCCCCGCTCAGGCCCGTGGGCGCGGATTCCTTAGGGGGGCGCACACCGCGCCCCACCCCGGGCACCGGCTGGCATGGGGCGGGCAAGGGGGGAGCTCAGGCTGGGGGGGTCAGAGGGCTAAAGGAGGGGAGGGGGGATTTGAGGGGGGGGATTTGCCCCCCGTGGGGAGAACCCCACAGCTGTGGGGGGGATGGGGGCAGGCCGGCTGGGGGACACGGGGGCTCCAGCCAGGGCACTGAGCCAAGGGGGAGGGGCGGGGTGGGGACGCAGCTGCCGGGGGGCGGGGGGGGGGGGACCAGGGAGTTTTGTCCTGCTCTGAATTCCAGCTAAATACCTCGGGCCTGCCGGGGCCTGACGCTGCGAGCTTCCCCCCAGCAGTGCCCCAGCCAGGGACCCCAGTGCTGCGAGCTTCCCCCCAGCAGTGCCCCAGCCAGGGACCCCGACGCTGCGAGCTTCCCCCCAGCAGTGCCCCAGCCAGGGACCCTGACGCTGCGAGCTTCACCCAGCAGTGCCCCAGCCAGGGACCCCAGTGCTGTGAGCTTCCCTGCAGCAGTGCCCCAGCCAGGGACCCCAGTGCTGCGAGCTTCCCCCCAGCAGTGCCCCAGCCAGGGACCCTGACGCTGCGAGCTTCACCCAGCAGTGCCCCAGCCAGGGACCCCAGTGCTGTGAGCTTCCCTGCAGCAGTGCCCCAGCCAGGGACCCCAGTGCTGTGAGCGTCCCCCCAGCAGTGCCCCAGCCAGGGACCCTGACGCTGCGAGCTTCACCCCAGCAGTGCCCCAGCCAGGGACCCCAGTGCTGCGAGCTTCCCCCCAGCAGTGCCCCAGCCAGGGACTCTGACGCTGCGAGCTTCCCCCCCAGCAGTGCCCCAGCCAGGGACTCTGACGCTGCGAGCTTCCCCCCAGCAGTGCCCCAGCCAGGGACCCTGACGCTGCGAGCTTCCCCCCAGCAGTGCCCCAGCCAGGGACTTCTCCCGCGGTGTCCCGAGCCGGGGAACGGGTTAAATCCAGGCCCGCGGGGTCTCTGACCCCGGGGTGGGGCCGAGCCGTGTCGGATCAGGAATTCCTGGCTCCCTGCGCCCCCCGCCCCCGCAGGCAGCTGGTCCCTGTGTCCCAGCCGGCGCCGCGGCCGGAGCCGGGAACAGAACAAGCGGCTCTGGCGGCCGGGTCCCCCCGCCCAGTGCCGGGGTCCGCCCGGGGGTGCGCTGGGCTCCGGCGCCTCAGCTCCCCGCTTGATTGATCTGCAGTAAGGTGGGGTGGGGAGGGAGAGCGGCTTTGGGTCCCCCCTGCCCCTCCCCCTGGGGGGGGGTCAGCCCCTCTCCTGCCTAACTTGGGGATCCCCCCCCGGAAGTGACACTGCAGGGGGTAGGGCTGTGCCTCGGAGTTGGGGGGTGGGGGGGCATGTGTCTGTCCCTCCCCAGGAGTCAGGCATTTTGGGGTGGGGGATCAGCTGCCTCCCTCCCCCCCCCACTGCTGTCACAGGGGGGGGGGGAGATCGGCACGTGGGGGTGGAATCGAGCCGCAGTAGCAGAGTTGTCTCCCCGCCCCCCCCCCCGCATGTATCTGTCCCCTGGGGGGAGGGAATTCAGGGCAGGAGGGGGGCAGACACCAGCAATTCCCATCCCGGGGGGGGAGGGGTAAAGGCTGCCCCCCCTCCCCCATCAGCGGGGGCCAATGTGGGAGCAGGCCCAGGATTAACCCTTTCCTCCCCCCTCCCAGGCCGTGCTGCACATGGAGCAGAGGAAAACCCAGCAGGGGGAGGCACCGGCGGAGGAGCTGAAATTCCAGGACCTGGGCCTGGACGCCGCCCTGGCAGGTAGGATGGGGGCTCAGGACTCCTGGGTTCTCTCTCTGGCTCTGGGAGGGGAGTGGGGCCTAGTGGTTAGAGCAGGGGGGGCTGGGAACCAGGACGCCTGGGTTCTCCGCTCTGGGAGGGGAGTGAGGATCTAGTTGCTCGGTGCCAACCTGCCTTCTCCTGTCTCCGTTCCAGATCCGGCCGCGCCGGCCACCCCAGCCCATGCCCCTGAACAGAACCACGTGGAACCTCCCCAGAACCAGCAGCAGCAGTCGCTGCCAAAGCCCGAAGTCCAGATCCAGTGAAACCCTGTGTGAGCTGGAGAGGGGCGGAGCCTCTTGTTGGCCCCACCTCCTCCCACTTCTGGGCCCTGCCCCTCTTCCTTCCCCACTGGCGCGGGGCTGGGGTCCTAGTATAGCATCCAGGCCAGGGGCTGTGCTGTCCGCAGTCCCCTTTTTGGCCACTGGGGGGTGACATTGAGTCTTGCCTATTTTTGGATCAGGGGCGTCAGTTGGAGCTGGGGGCTTCCTGCCCCATAGTACTGCATTGTTTCCTAGCTTCCCCCACTTTCCTGGGGGTGGGGGGCTGCTGCAGTGCATGCTGGGTAGGCCCAGCTCAGTTTTTCCCTTCCCCACCTGCACACGAGCAGGTATTCTGGGGGTCGGGGCAGGCTTGCAGTGCACCTTGCCATTGGGCGGTGCATTATGGGTAACCCAGCCCCCCATCATGGCAATAGATTGTGCTGTTAGCACTGTCTCCCCCTGCCCTCCTCCCCCCCCACACCAAAAAGCCACCTGCTCCCCCAAATTCTCTCAGCTCCGTCTTTCCATATTGCTCATGGGGCCCCTGCCCCCTCCCCCCCCCCATCTCTGCTCTCCCTCCCCACCCTGTGCTGGTCGCGGCGATGAAATAGACAAACTCCCCCCCCCCCCCATTGTCCTGAGCCCCTGGGTTTATAACACAGGGGGACAGACCCACCCCCCCTTAAAATCCTTCATCCCCTGGCCACCTTCCCGAGCCGTGAGTGGGGTTCCCGTGGCGACTCCCCCGCTCCAAATTCTAGCTGCAGCCTTAAGGCTGATAGAACCGGCTTCATTAAAGGGGGGTGGGCGGAGCTTCCGGGGGGGCGGAGCTTCCCCTGAGCTGGGCCCGACCCCACCAGACCCGGGGCAGGGTGGGAGCAGACCCAGGTTAGAAATTATGGGACTTGGCACCAGACTGGTTTTGAATCATGGGCATTTTTGGGGAGACTGCGGGGGATGGGCCGGGACCGAGACCTGGCAGGAGTTTGGGGGTGATCTGGTGGGGGCTCCCCTTTTGGGGGGGATAGACCCCATGACCCCCCTAGCAGCGCTCCCCAGCTGCTATGGAACGAAACTGACCAGGCCCCGGGTGTCTCCCCAACCCTCCCCCCCCAACTTGTACTAGCTTTAGGGGTGCTCTGCTGTCCCCCAAATCTGCAGTCTCTGCCCCGCAGCACGGGGAGCAGTCGCGTGTGTCTTTCTGCCTCGCTGTTTTCCCCACATAAAGGGATAATTTAAGACACAAACTGGTCTCATTTTTGGGCTCGTGTCGGGGGGCTGATTTTAGCCGGCACCGGGTCCAACTGAGATTGGGATCCTCTGCCCTGGGCTCCAAAGGGTGTCAAAGATGCTGAGAAAGTGATGGGAGGTAGTGGGGGGGGAAAGGCTGGTCCCCAGGTGCAGAGCTGTTTAATTGGTTTGCTGATCAAAGTGAGCGGTTGGAGCCTGGGTGGGACTATTTTTTAAATCCTGTCCTACAATTCCCACGTCGTTTCTTGCATTTTTATCCCGCTGCCCCCTGAAATTCTCCCATACTATGAAAAAAAAATTTCCCCCACAAAATGCAGTTAACCTGTGGAACTCCTCGCCACAGGATGCTGTGAAGGCCAAGACTATAGCAGTGTTCAAAAAAGAACTAGGTAAATTCATAGAGGACAGGCCCATCCACGTCCATGAACCAGGAGGGACAGGGATGGTGGCCCTGGCCTCTGTCTGCCAGATGCTGGGAATGGGCCACAGGGGATGGATCACATGATTGTTACCTGTTCTGTTCATCCCCTCTGGGGGACCTGGCACTGGCGGCAGACAGGACACTGGGCTAGAGGGACCTTTAGTCTGATGCAGTCTGGCCATTCTCATCAGTGAATATAACGTTTGTCAGTGGAATTCAGATGCAATTTTTACCACTAGAAATAAAACCAATCTCGGAAAATACTTCCCCTCCCTGCGATCAGACCCCTCCAATCTCCTTCACTTACATTTAAGTATTAAAAGGTTTAATGGGGCTGAGGTTTTTTGCCCCTATTCCTGCTGGTATGGCAGTGGGACACCCCCCCTACACCCAGCTCTGGGGGGAGGGACTCCCCCCGCTAACAGGATTCTTGCATGGAGCAGAGAAAAGCCCTGAATGTGCACAGATCCCACCGCGGCCTGGCAGGTGGTGGGCCTGGGGGGTTGCCTTCCTGGGCAGCTGGACTCTGGGGAAGATTTGGGGGGCTGTGGTGGTCCCAGCACTGCTCAGGTGTGGCTGGTTCTCCGAAAGGCTAACGGGACCCTGGGATGCATCAACCAGGGAACCCCCTGTGGGAGCAGAGAGGGGGTTTGCCCTCTGGATCAGGCCCTGCAGCAACACTCAGGGAATCCTGTGCCCCGTTCTGGGGCCTGCAGGTACCAGGGGAGGTGGGGGCTTCAGCAGCCACAAGGGAGATTTCAGCTGGAGTTGAGGGAAAAGTTTCAGGCTCGAAGGGGAGGCCAGGGGGGGCCCTGGCTTCCTGGGCAGGTGGGGAGGGAGCCCCCCCCCCCATGGAGGGGTTTAAGGCTTGGTTGGACACACAACAGCCTGGGCTGGTTCCAGATCCAGGGCCCTGGGGGGGGCAGGGAGCCCCTGACTCAGGCGTGTGTAATCAGTGACTCAGGCCAATCCTGGGAAGAGCTTTAAACTCCTACCCCGTGCCCATGAGTCAGCAGCCGGTGCCGCCGGTCTCTGTGCCTCTTGGGAATCTTCCACTCAACTGGCTGGGGAGCTCCCCCTCCGGCCAAGCCAGATCCTCCCCTGGATTGCACCTGGGTCAGGTCCAAGAGACCCAGAACAGGTCCCCCCCCCGCTAATACAGCTGAGAGCAGGGGTCCTGTCTTCCCCCCAGGAAGGATCCTTCTCTCCTTGTACAGATGGGGAAACTGAGGCAGGGTCCAGGCCCCTCTGAGGGAGAATGCCAGGGATAGAACCCAGGAGTCCTGGCACCTCTCTGCCATAGGGAGTAGACCCACCCTGCCCCTCCCCATAGCTGGGGAGAGAACCCAGGAGTCCCAACCCCCCCGCCACAGCTCTGACCACCACTCCCCTCCCCCAGCAAGGGAGGGGGAGATCAAGGCGTCCTGGTTCCTAGCACCTAAGTTAAGTTCAAGAGGTTGATGTAAGCAGGGGCCTTGGGCCACTTATAAAATACCGACCCCACCGCAGGGCGAGTTGGGAGTTTTATTAACCCTTTGTGCTCTCTCTGCACCCCCTGAGGCTGCATTACAGAGATCAGCCGGCAGCGAATGGCCAGGAAATTCTCCCCCCTCGGACGCCGGGGGAGGGGTCTGAACACCACCACGCAGAGCGAGCGGCCACCTATTAAACCTTTATTAGCAGACTTGGAGCAGTTAAAGCACCCCAGAGTCAGGGTAATAAAATACCAGGGGGATTCAGAAACACAGGGAAGAGGCCCGGGCTTCTTGAGAAATCCCTTCCACCCCCCACCCCCCATACAGCCTGATATAAAAAAATATAAATTAGTCCCCGTCCCAGCCAGATGGACCAGCCAGAAAATAATTTAACAGTAATAAACCAACAGATCGGAGCACATGGAGGTGAGAGATTGAGGTAGGTAAAGGGGTGTCATCCCCAAAGAAACCCAGGAGGCCTGGGTACCAGTCCCCCCCGGCTCTAACCACTAGTCCTCACTCCCCTCCCAGAGCCAGGGAGAGAACCCAGGAGTCCCAGCTCCCAGAGCTGCAGAGGGGAGCCTGGCTCCAGAGCCAGAAGGGTTAATGCGATCACCACTGGGGGGGGCCGGGAAGACAGTTTCTGCCCTAGCCCAGTCTTCCATCCCGGACGCCTGGGTCCTCCATCCTTTCTGAGCAGAGCTGGAGAGACATGTCCCGCGGCCCCTCCCCCTCCTTTCCCTCGTGGAGGGGGAAGGGCGGCTCCGGGGCTGTTCCGTGGACCCTCCTCCAGGCTCCGGCCCGGTGTCCCGGCTCCAGGCAGGGCCTGAGGATGGCCCCCAGCTGCTCGATGCGCCGGTGAAAGCGGCTCCGGTCCCGGGCCAGCTCCTCCCAGGGCCCCCGGCGGGCAGCCCGGCTGGCAAAGGGCCAGACCAGCAGGGGGTGCACGGTGACGACGGGGGAGAATCGAACCTGGATGGGGGGAGAAAGAGAGAGGGTGAGGGGAGAACCCAGACACTAAGGACATGGGGGAGAGAACCCAGGAGTCCTGGCTCCCAGCCACCCTGCTCTAACCACTAGACCCCACTCCCCTCCCCCAGCCAGGGAGAGAACCCAAATTCCTGGTTTCCAGCACCCCCCTGCTGTAACCACTAGGCATCCCCCCCCTCCCACACACTGCACCAAACTTTCTGCTCCCTAGAAGCAGCTGGTCTGAGCCAGCTCGGAGGGGGGGGGGGGGAGAGAAGGGCGAAAGGCAGCCAATGACTCACTCGCTGACGTCACCCCGTTCCGGAAAAGCCCAGCGTTACACAGAAATTACCCGATGTTTCCTAGCAAAGGGGGTGGGGGGGCTGCAGGTCGGGAGTGAGGGGCACCAGCAGGGCGGGGTTGAGATGCCCAGCTAGGAGAAGCCCCCCCAGGATCCAGCAGGCCCCGTTTCACTCCATTGCATAAGATTCCCCTTGTGGGAAGGCAGGTGAATCTGATGTCACCCCCTGAAATTACCCAGCAGGCCACTGGGGCCTGTGCTTAGGGAAACTGATCAGAGGAGAACCCAGGAGTCCTGGCTCCCCCCCCCCCCCCAACCACTAGACCCCACTCCCCTCCCAGAGCCCAGGAGAGAACCCAGGAGTCCTGGCTCCCAGCCCCCCCTGCTCCAACCACTAGACCCCACTCCCCTCCCAGAGCCCAGGAGAGAACCCAGGAGTCCTGGCCCCAGCTCACCTTCTTAGCTGTCTGGTTGCCCTCAGAGTTCGAGGTCTCCGCCTTGACGGGGTCCCCGGCTCCCCGGGATCCCAGCTCACAGCACCGAGTCCTACTAGGGACACCCCGTCTCATAGGCCAGGGCTTCTCAGGGGGTTGCCAGGGGTCCCCCTCTTTTTCAGCCTCAGAGTCCGACCCGCGGAGGTAGAAGGAAACCCGGAATTCCTGGTTCTTGGGCCGTGGCGTGGCGGGGTCCGGGGGGCCCCCAGCCAAGCGTAGCGGGTTGAAGGGGTCCTGCCCACGGCACAGGGTCCCCCACAGCGCTTCGTTCTCCTCCGAATCGGTCCAGTCTGCGCCCGAGCAGCCCCCTCCATCATCTCCCTCCTCCTCGCTGGGCCAGTCTCCAGCGTCGTCGTCGTCCTCCTCCTCCGAGGGGCAGTAGAACAAGGACAGGACATGGGGGTTCCTGGTGACGGGGTGCCCCAGGTCTGTGCCACCCTGCGGGCAGCTGGGGGCGTCTCCCCCAGGTGGCTTGAGGCCTCCTTCAGGTTCCCCACCAGCCCCGTGATATTCCCTGTCCTGCGGGGACCAGGATGGACCATCCCGAGGTTGCTTCTGACCATCTCCAACCTCCTCCAGATGGAGGAACGTCTCCAGCCGGGCCGTGGCCTCTTCTCCACAGTTCACTCCCTCCTCCTCCTGGTCGTGGGACACAGAAGGAGCTTGGGGGCTTCCCCCTGAATTCTCTCCTCCCCAATGGGGGGCTGGCCCCTGGGATGCAGCGGGATCAGCTGCAAAGTCCTCTCCTTCCTCCGGGGCTCCCCGATGTGCCGGGAGCGGGGTGGCCAAGCCGTGGCATGGGCGGGCCGGCCCACGGCTCTTCCTCCTCCTCTGCCGCCTCCTCATCATCATCACGGCCGCAGGGAGGCGACGCCAGTAACCCAGGAGCGACAGCACAGCCCAGGTGAGCACATCCAGGAGGCCACCCAGTTGTGGGGACAAGACGTGGAGCATCTCGACCAGGCTGGGAGTCGCGGTTCCCTCGGGGGCTGGAATGAGGAAGGGAGACACGTCAGTGCCGGAGAATCCAGCGGCCAGGTGTGTATGTGGGGGGATGGGGCATTGTTGTGGGGCTCCCAGCTCACCCCTTGGGAAATTCCCCAAGTGGGGAAAGAACCCAGGTGTCCCAGCTCCTATCTGCTCTATATTAGATTTCCCTAGAGCTGGGGAAAGAACCCAGGAGTCCGAGCTCTCCTGGCCCTGGCAGATGGCTCCCGAGTGCCATCACCTGGTACCATCAGCCCTCAGTAACCTGCAATGACTCAGAACAAAGGGGGGGGGGTGGCTGGGAGCCCGGACTCCTGGGTTCTCTCCTTAACTCGGAGAGGGGAGCGAAGGGTGAAGTGGTTAGGACGGGGGGGATGGGAACCAGGACTCCTGGGTTCTGTCCCTGGCTCTCTGTGCCTCAGTTTCCCCTCTAGTTTTTGGATTTTTTTTTTCTTTTGGGCGGAAGCACCGAAAGGCTTCCACGCCTCTGGAGTATCGGGTTGAGTGACTCTGAGGGAGGGCTGAGCGTGTCTGGCTACACCCCAACCTAGAAACCAGGGACGCGCACACCCCCCCCCCGCGCTAGCCCGACTAGGCTAGAGCTAGATTGGGGGAGCTGCTGGTGCAGGGGGGTGATCAGGGAGGGTGGAATAGGGATCAGTGTCAGAGGGAGGAGGGGCTGTGGGAGCACCCCTGGGGGGCTGGTAAGCAGCCCTCCTGAAGGAGCAGGGTCCCCTGAACAGTGGGGAAACACCCCAAGTTTTGACACCCCTCCCACAGCACAGCTCACCCCATTGCAGGGCACAGACCCCGAGGGGGAGAAATGTACATTGGGGTGTTGAACAAACAGGGGACAGGATCACCCCGATGTGGGGCACTTGAGGGGACTCAGAATAAGAGGGGGGGAACAGACCCCCTAAAAGAGGAGACAACAGGGTGGGGCCATTGGCCAGGGAGTGGGGGGTGGACAGAGTCAAGGATGGGGGAGGGAGGAATGAGATGAGGGGGTTCAGGGAGGAGGAGGAGTTTGGCTAAGGCAGAATAAGGGGGGCAGGGGCAGCACAAGGGTGCAGGCTGACTGTGGGGCGCAGGGGAGAATAGAGGGGATCGGTGGGGCAGGGGGACGCTAAGGGGGCGCAGGGGGATCAGTGGGGCAGGAGCTGGATCGGGGGAAGCGGGGGGCTCCGCGGCGCCGGCCCCCCCCCGGGCAGGGCATTGGGGGCCCCCCCTTACCGGCGAGCGGGGCGCTGCAGCAGCGGGCTCCGTGGGGCGGGCGGCGGCGGGAGGCTCCATCGGGGCTGGTTGTTCTGTGGCTGGAGGAAGAGAAATGCTGGGCGGGGCCGGCGCGCCGGGTTATATAGCGCCTGGCGCTGACGTCGGTGTGACGTCACAGGGGCGGGGGGAGGGCGACAGCGCAACAGAGCCCGGCACGTGCCCAGCGACACACAAGCCAGCACGTGCCCAGCAGTGCAACACAACACAACATACACACCGCAGCACGGGGCCAGCAGTGCAACACAACACACACAGCCCAGCACGTACCCATCAGTGCAACACAACACAATACAACATACACAACCCAACATGTGCCAAGCAGTGCAACACAACACAACATACACAACACACAGAGCCCAGCATGTGTCCAGCAACACAACACAGCCCAGCAGGTCCCCAGCAGTGCAATGCTACAAAACAGTGCAATTCGAGACAATACAGGGCATACCCAGCAACATGTACACAACCCAACCCAGCACAACACAACACAGCATGTACCCAGCAGTGCAACGCAACATGTACACAACACACAACAGAGCACCACACAACCACCCTCCCTAACACATACACAACAGTCCACAATGCAGCACGTACACAACACAACACACATAACAGTACACAATGCGGTACATGCACAACATAGTGCAAGACAACAATTCCTGATCCATCACAACCAGCACACACAACCCCTCACAATGCAGCACCTATCCTGCCCCACCCAACACATACACCAACACACACAGCACAACAGAGCATCCAGAGTGCCACACACTTCACGCACAGCACAGTGCAAACCACGCGGAACAAATGCCACACAACAGAGCAAACACACAACACAGTCACAGTCCAACACAGTCACAATCCAATGCACGCACAACACATCAGTGCAAATGTACAACACAGTCACAATCCAACACAGCAGACACACAACACAACTACATCCAACACAACATGCACACAACCCTGCCCAGTGCACACACAACAGAATCACAACACCACATACACAAAAAAGCCATCACACAACCATTGCACATATAACCCAATCAAAGCAACACAATCCCAAGCAATACACAACACAGGCAATGCAACCACAACATGGCAACTCAGCACAATCACAACCCACTCCAGGAGCCTGCCCAGCACACTGAATACACACCACTCGACAATACTGCACAAGCCCAACACACACACACACACACACACAACACCACAACCTAGCAAAACTGAACACAAAGTACCACCAGACAATATAACACAACACAACAGTAGGCACAGCACACAGCATAGAGGCCCCGGAAACACAGCACAACCCAGGGATGTTCAACACATCATGCAAACACACAGTGCAACACAACACCCTCTGGTGGAGCAGCACAAAAGGTGACACGGCGCGTGGCACACAACACAAACAAAACAATGCTGCGCTCCAGAGATACACAACAACACAACCACCACTAAACGTCATACCGAACTAAACATTGTATATGTGGGAGCCAGGACTCCTGGGTTCTCTCCCCAGCTCTGGAAGGGGAGTGGGGTCTAGTGGTTAGAGCAGGGGGCTGGGAGCCAGGACGTCCAGGTCCTTTCTAGCTCTAGGCGACACAGGGGTCCCAATTCAGGCCTGGTGGGGGGTGGCTGGGGATCCCCGTTACACTCCTGCGGGGTTGGGGTTTCCCTTGAAATTCCAGGCCTTCAGAGCACTTTCACTGTTAGTTTTCACTTTCACTTTTCGGGCTTATTTTTCTTCCGTTTTAAAAACGGTGTGAATGTAGCTTTTCGGTTCCTTCCGTCTCAGGCAGCTGAAATAGTTGGTTGCGGGGGAGGGGGCGGAGCCAGGACTCCTGGGTTCTCTGCCCAGCTCTGGGAGGGGAGTGGCATCTAGTGGTTAGAGCAGGACAAGGGCTGGGAGCCAGGACTCCTGGGTTCTCTCCCTGGCTCTGGGAGGGGAAGGGGGTCTGGTGATTAGAGCGGGGGTGCTGGGAGCCTGGACTCCTGGGTTCTTTGTGTGTCTTGTCACCACCCTGTGCCTCAGTTTCCCTGTTTGTGAAATGGGCTAATGCCACCCTTAGGGACGCACCAGGGACATTGACAGTCTCCCCTTTATGGATCCCCGCTACTCATGGCGGACTTCCCCTGGCAAGCCCCGCCCTCCGTCTGCAGCGTGGGGGGCGGGGGGGTCGTGGCCAGACATGCAGCGCCCCCGGGAGCCATGGGCAGATGCAGGGGCCCGGATGCCTCCCTATCCTGAACGCGTCTGGCCACACGGGGGCGCCAGATGCTCAGGCCAAGTGTGTGTGTGGGGCAGGGGGGAGGAAATGACCCTGTATCTGTGGGGCGCATGGATCAGCCCCCCCCCAACACACCCCCCTCCACCTCCAGGCATCTCTCTGGGTTCCCAACACCCCACACTAACCCAATCCCTCCCGAGCCAGGGAGAGAACCCAGGAGTCCTGGCTCCCATCCCACCCCTGCTCTAACCACCAGACCCCACTCCCCTCCCAGATCCACGGAGAGAACCCAGGAGTCCTGGCTCCCATCCCACCCCTGCTCTAACCACCAGACCCCACTCCCCTCCCAGATCCACGGAGAGAACCCAGGAGTCCTGGCTCCCATCCCACCCCTGCTCTAACCACCAGACCCCACTCCCCTCCCAGATCCACGGAGAGAACCCAGGAGTCCTGGCTCCCATCCCACCCCTGCTCTAACCACCAGACCCCACTCCCCTCCCAGATCCACGGAGAGAACCCAGGAGTCCTGGCTCCCATCCCACCCCTGCTCTAACCACCAGACCCCACTCCCCTCCCAGATCCACGGAGAGAACCCAGGAATCCTGGCTCCCAGCCCCACCTGCTCTCTGTCCCCGCCCGGCCCTGGCCAGGCTGTGGTGGGAGGGGAGTGGACGGAGAGAAAGTCTCTTTGTCCCAGTCTCCTCCGGGGAGCCGGGCAGTTACTCCGGGCCGGGAGGGGTGTGTGTGTGGGGGGGGGGGGGAGAAACAGCTGAGAGCGAGAGAAGGGGGGGCTGGGGATAGAGGGGGGGTGATGGAGATAGAGAGAGAGAGAGATAGTGTGGCTGGGGATAGATAGATAGAGGGGTGTAGGGGGCGAAGCTAGCGGGGTGTGGGGGGCCGGATGGTAGCGGGGTGTAGGGGGCGGAGCTAGCGGGGTGTGGGGGGCCGGATGGTAGCGGGGTGTAGGGGGCGGAGTTAGCGGGGTGTGGGGGGCCGGATGGTAGCGGGGTGTAGGGGGCGGAGCTAGCGGGGGGTCGGGGGCGGATGGAAGAGGGGTGTAGGGGGCGCAGCTAGCGGGGTGTGGGGGGCCGGATGGTAGAGGGGTGTAGGGGGCGGAGCTAGCGGGGTGTAGGGGGCCGGATGGTAGAGGGGTGTAGGGGGCCGGATGGTAGAGGGGTGTAGGGGGCGGAGCTAGGGGGGTGTAGGGGGCCGGATGGGAGAGGGGTGTAGGGGGCCGGATGGTAGAGGGGTGTAGGGGGCGGAGCTAGCGGGGTGTAGGGGGCCGGATGGTAGAGGGGTGTAGGGGAGGAGGAGGAGGAGAAGAGGGAACAGGCGGCCGGGCTGGGGGGCCCAGCGAAGAAGGGGGCCGGGGGGGCAGGGAGGGAGCTGGGGGGGAGCGAGGGAAGGAGACAGGCACTGGCCCAGTGGGGTGTCGCTAAGATCCCCCCCCCCCGAGCGGCCCGGACCCCAGCGTGCCCCATTGGGAGCCAGGTAAGAACTGTCCCCCAACCAGCCCCCCAGCCCTGCCCTGTCCCTCCACAGCGCCCCCCCCCCGTCTGTCCATCCCTCCTGGCATCTCAGGGTGGGGGGGGCAGAGCAATGGGGCGGGGGGGGGGTTGTGTGTCTGCCTCCCGCTCAGGCCCGTGGGCGCGGATTCCTTAGGGGGGCGCACACCGCGCCCCACCCCGGGCACCGGCTGGCATGGGGCGGGCAAGGGGGGGAGCTCAGGCTGGGGGGGTCAGAGGGCTAAAGGAGGGGAGGGGGGATTTGAGGGGGGGTGATTTGCCCCCCGTGGGGAGAACCCCACAGCTGTGGGGGGGATGGGGGCAGGCCGGCTGGGGGACACGGGGGCTCCAGCCAGGGCACTGAGGCAAGGGGGAGGGGCGGGGTGGGGACGCAGCTGCCGGGGGGCGGGGGGGGGAGACCAGGGAGTTTTGTCCTGCTCTGAATTCCAGCTAAATACCTCGGGCCTGCTGGGGCCTGACGCTGCGAGCTTCCCTGCAGCAGTGCCCCAGCCAGGGACCCCAGTGCTGCGAGCTTCCCCCCAGCAGTGCCCCAGCCAGGGACCCCAGTGCTGCGAGCTTCCCCCCAGCAGTGCCCCAGCCAGGGACCCTGACGCTGCGAGCTTCCCTGCAGCAGTGCCCCAGCCAGGGACCCCAGTGCTGTGAGCATCCCCCCAGCAATGCCCCAGCCAGGGACCCCAGTGCTGCGAGCTTCCCCCCAGCAGTGCCCCAGCCAGGGACCCCAGTGCTGCGAGCTTCCCCGCAGCAGTGCCCCAGCCAGGGACCCTGACGCTGCGAGCTTCACCCAGAAGTGCCCCAGCCAGGGACCCCAGTGCTGTGAGCTTCCCCCCAGCAGTGCCCCAGCCAGGGACCCTGACGCTGTGAGCTTCCCCGCAGCAGTGCCCCAGCCAGGGACCCTGACGCTGCGAGCTTCCCCCCAGCAGTGCCCCAGCCAGGGACCCTGACGCTGTGAGCTTCCCCCCAGCAGTGCCCCAGCCAGGGACCCTGACGCTGCGAGCTTCCCCCCAGCAGTGCCCCAGCCAGGGACCCCAGTGCTGTGAGCTTCCCCCCAGCAGTGCCCCAGCCCGGGACCCAAGTGCTGTGAGCTTCCCCCCAGCAGTGCCCCAGCCAGGGACCCTGACGCTGTGAGCTTCCCCCCAGCAGTGCCCCAGCCAGGGACCCTGCTGCTGTGAGCTTCACCCCAGCAGTGCCCCAGCCAGGGACCCTGACGCTGCGAGCTTCCCCCCAGCAGTGCCCCAGCCAGGGACTCTGACGCTGCGAGCTTCCCCCCCAGCAGTGCCCCAGCCAGGGACTCTGACGCTGCGAGCTTCCCCCCAGCAGTGCCCCAGCCAGGGACCCTGACGCTGCGAGCTCCCCCCCAGCAGTGCCCCAGCCAGGGACTTCTCCCGCGGTGTCCCGAGCCGGGGAACGGGTTAAATCCAGGCCCGCGGGGTCTCTGACCCCGGGGTGGGGCCGAGCCGTGTCGGATCAGGAATTCCTGGCTCCCTGCGCCCCCCGCCCCCGCAGGCAGCTGGTCCCTGTGTCCCAGCCGGCGCCGCGGCCGGAGCCGGGAACAGAACAAGCGGCTCTGGCGGCCGGGTCCCCCCGCCCAGTGCCGGGGTCCGCCCGGGGGTGCGCTGGGCTCCGGCGCCTCAGCTCCCCGCTTGATTGATCTGCAGTAAGGGGGGCAGCAGGGCGTGTTTTGGGGGCCGTGTGGGTCCCGGGGGTCGGGTTATAGCCGGGGGGGTGTCACTGGGGGCTGGGGGTCCTGGGGGCCGGGGTATAGTGGGGGAGGGGGGCAGGACCGTGTCTGGGTGCCGGGGGTCCCAGGGGCTGGGGTGTGGCGGGGGGGGGCAGGACCGTGTCTGGGTATCGGGGGTCCCAGGGGCTGGGGTGTGGCGGGGGGGGCGTGTCTCGGTTCTGAGGGTCCCGAGGGGCTGGGATACGGGGGAGGGGACGGGCTCCCCAGGGGCTGGGGTGTAGCGGGGGGGGGGACAGGACCGTGTCTGGGTATTGGGGCTCCCCAGGGGCTGGGGTGTGGCGGGGGGGGCAGGACCCTGTCTGGGTATTGGGGCTCCCCAGGGGCTGGGGTGTGGCGGGGGGGGGCAGGACCGTGTCTGGGTATTGGGGGTCCCCAGGGGATGGGGTGTAGCAGGGGGGCAGGACCGTGTCTGGGTATTGGGGGTCCCCAGGGGATGGGGTGTAGCCGGGGGGCAGGACCGTGTCTGGGTATTGGGGGTCCCCAGGGGATGGGGTGTAGCCGGGGGGGCAGGACCGTGTCTGGGTATTGGGGGTCCCCAGGGGATGGGGTGTAGCGGGGGGGCAGGACCGTGTCTGGGTATTGGGGGTCCCCAGGGGATGGGGTGTAGCCGGGGGGGCAGGACCGTGTCTGGGTATTGGGGGTCCCCAGGGGATGGGGTGTGGCGGGGGGGCAGGACCGTGTCTGGGTATTGGGGCTCCCGAGGGGCTGGGGTGTGGCGGGGGGGGCAGGACCGTGTCTGGGTATTGGGGCTCCCGAGGGGCTGGGGTGTGGCGGGGGGGGCAGGACCGTGTCTGGGTATTGGGGCTCCCCAGGGGCTGGGGTGTGGCGGGGGGGGCAGGACCCTGTCTGGGTATTGGGGCTCCCCAGGGGCTGGGGTGTGGCGGGGGGGGCAGGACCGTGTCTGGGTATTGGGGGTCCCCAGGGGATGGGGTGTAGCGGGGGGGCAGGACCGTGTCTGGGTATTGGGGGTCCCCAGGGGATGGGGTTTAGCGGGGGGGCAGGACCGTGTCTGGGTATTGGGGGTCCCCAGGGGATGGGGTTTAGCGGGGGGGCAGGACCGTGTCTGGGTATTGGGGGTCCCCAGGGGATGGGGTGTAGCAGGGAGATGGGGCCGTGTCTCCATGCCGGTGGGTCCCGGCTGGGGGCACTGCTGTGGGGAAGCTCGCAGCTTTGCACCGGCCTTTGCCATGGGGCCTTGCTAGCCAACGCTCTCACCCCTAGCACAGCCCCCCCCCCCCCCGCTGTGCCCAGGCCTCCCACCCCATCCAATGCCCAGGCCAGGGGCATGAATGGCTCCATTCATCCTCCGCCCCCCCCCCCCCCCCGCCCGGGAATCTGGGGCCGCCGCTAGCTCAGGTCCTGCTTTGTTCTGCCACCCACGGGCCACCCTGGACCCTGCGTGCCGGGTCAGGGGAGACCCCAGCCTGTCTGCCTGCTGTGAGCTTCCCTGGAGCGGTGCCCCAGCTGGAGACCCCAGTGCTGCGAACTTCCCCGCAGCAGTGCCCCAGCTGGAGACCCCGGCGCTGCGAGCTTCCCCAGAGTAGTGCCCCAGACAGGCACCCTGGTGCTGCGAGCTTCCCTGAAGCAGTGCCCCAGCTGGAGACCCCAGTGCTGCGAACTTCCCTGCAGCTGTGTCTCCAGTCGGGGACTCCAGTGCTGCGAGCTTCCGCACAACAGTGCCCCCAATCAGGGACTCTGGTGCTGCGAGCTTCCCCGCAGCAGTGCCCTGACGCCCCAGGCCCATGTTCTGTTCCAGGCGCGGGCTGGGCCGGCCGGGAGCCATGGCCGACGGGGAACGTCCCAGGAGCAGCTTGAGCCAGGCCAGCAGCGTCCTCACCATCTCGTCCGTCAGCCTGGGGGCCGCCAAGGTGTGTGGGGCAGGGCTGGGGCTCTGCCGGGGTGGCCTGTGGAGGGGGGGTGGCTCGACCCAGCACCCCCTGCCCCCCACATCCACCCCCTCCTCTTCTCCCGCCCACAGCTCCCACCTCAACTCCCACAACACCTACCCCCAAACCTGGGCCCCTTAGAGGGGACGGGCCCCACCCCCCATTCCCCGAGCCAGCCAGTCCCCGCCCTGGGGCCAGGTGGGAGCTGGCGCCCCCTAGTGGCTGGTGTGGGTGTGGGGGGATTAACCCTTTCTTGTCCGCCCCCCCCAGCCGTCGCGCTCCCTGCGGAGGGTTCACACCTTCGGGAAAAGGGAAAATTCCATCAAGCGGGACCCCAACGCCCCCGTCGTCATTCGGGGCTGGCTCTGCAAACAGGTACGGGGGGGGGGGCGAGCCGGGGGGCTGCCTTGGGGGGGACAGAGGCTGGTAGATTAGGGCCAAGGGGGTGTTAGGTTGGGGGGCGACAGGGGGTAGGTGATTGCTTTGGGGGGGTGACGGGGCACAGGGGTCTGAGAGTTCGGGGGGGCAAGATCACTGAGGTGGGCATAGGGCAGGGACACTCAATGGGGCGGGGGGAGGGGGAGGTGGGGAGATGGGGGAGGGGCTGTTAGTGTGGGGGAGCTGTTGGGGGGCATGGGGGAGGGGGTGTTAGTTTAGGGGGGCTGTTGGGGGCATGGGGGAGGGGCTGTTGGGGGTTCCCCCGCCCCCCCAATCGCTGCCTGTGCCCCTCACCCTGCTGTCGGGGCGGCTCTCGTTCCAGGACAGCTCCGGCCTGAAGCTGTGGAAGCGACGCTGGTTTGTGCTGGCTGATTACTGCCTCTTCTACTACCGAGGTACCGGCCCCCCCCCCAGCCAGCAGGGGGCGCCGTGGGGAGCGGGGTGGGAGGGGAGGGGAGCTCCCGGCTGCCCCAGCCCTGCCCTGCCCGTCAGGGGGCGCCGTGGGGAGCGGGGTGGGAGGGGAGGGGAGCTCCCGGCTGCCCCAGCCCTGCCCTGCCCCAGCAGGGGGCGCCGTGGGGAGCGGGGTGGGAGGGGAGGGGAGCTCCCGGCTGCCCCAGCCCTGCCCTGCCCCAGCAGGGGGCGCCGTGGGGAGCGGGGTGGGGGGGGAGGGGAGCTCCCGGCTGCCCCAGCCCTGCCCTGCCCCAGCAGGGGGCGCCGTGGGGAGCGGGGTGGGGGGGAGGGGAGCTCCCGGCTGCCCCAGCCCTGCCCTGCCCGTCAGGGGGCGCCGTGGGGAGCGGGGTGGGGAGAGGCAGCCCATTAATCCCCCCTTCCTTTTGGGGTCCCCCAGACAGCAGGGAGGAGGCGGTTTTGGGGAGCATCCCGCTCCCCAGCTACGAGATCCGGCCGCTGCCCGGGGAGGGGAAGAGCCGAAGATTCACATTCAAGGTCAGTCCGGGGGGAGTCAGTCTGGTCGGACCCCCCCCCCACCAGGTACCCCATTCGGGGTCCCCCACTTGGAGACACCCGGACTCCTGGGTTCTCTCCCCGGCTCTGGGAGGGGAGCGGGGGCTGGTGGTTAGAGCAGGGGGGCTGGGAGCCAGGACTCCTGGGTTCTCTCCCCGGCTCTGGGAGGGGAGCGGGGACTAGTGGTTAGAGCAGGGGGGTGGCTCTCTGGAGCCGATGGTCAGGGCCCCTCCCCGCTAACCAGCACCCCCCAACCTGTGCCCCAGGCCGAGCACCGGGGGATGCGGACGTACCACTTCAGCGCGGACACCCAGGAGGACATGAATGGCTGGATCCGAGCCATGAGCCAGTCTGCTGCGGCCGAGAGTGACCCCAGCACCATGTAGGAGTGTGGGGGGGTCTAGTGGTTAGAGGGGGGGGCTTGGAGCCAGGACTCCTGGGTTCTCTCCCAGCTCTGGGAGGGGAGTGGGGTCTAGTGGTTAGAGCAGGGGGAGCTGGGAGCCAGGACTCCTGGGTTCTCTCCAGCTCTGGGAAGGGAGTGAGGTGTAGTGGTTAGAGCTGGCGGGGGCTGGGAGCCAGGACTCCTGGGTTCTCTCCCCACTCTGGGGAGGGGAGTGGGGTCTAGTGGTTAAAACACAGGGGGCAGGGGGGATGGGAGCCAGGACTCCTGGGTTCTGGAGTAAATATTCTCTGTCTCTCACCCCATAGCAGGAGCCGGCACCCCCAGCTGCTCAGCCGGCTGGTGCCCCCCCCAGCCCGTCTCCTCGAGGAGATCTGGCCGCTCACGCCCGACCTGGGCCCCGCCAAGAGCGTCGAGTCCTTGGAAATCGCTCGGCTCTCGGGGCCCCACTCGTCTGCGGAGAGTCTGTCTGTTCTGGGCCGGGGGGCGCAGGGCGAGGGGGGGACCCTGCCCAGCGGCCCTGCCCCGCCCCCCAGCCCGGTCAATGGGGAAGGGCTCGGGGGGGAGCTCCAGGGCCTAAGGTAAGAGCCTCTCGCCCTGGGGGGCTGTGGGGGGGGGCAGGGGTCCCTCACCGCCCGATTAACCCTTTCCTCTCTGCTCCTCTTCCCCCAGCTCTCTCTCCTCCCGCATCCTGCGGGGCCAGGAGCCCTCGGCGGCCGCACGCCCCCATCCCGGCCCCCCCAGGCCCTCCCCACCCCCCTGCCCCCCTGAGGCTGAACAGCCCCCCCTGGAGCCCCCTTGGGAGCCCTCCGCAGACGCCCCGTCCCACGTCCGCTCCTCCCGTTCCTACTCCCTTCCCCCCACCCCCGCCGAGCTCCGGGGGGCGCGGGGGGCCCAGGGGGGCGCAGGTGGGGTGGGGGTCCGAGCCCCTGAGCTGGCTGCGTCCTGCGAAGAGCTCCCCCTGCTGGTCCAGGCAGGGTCCGGCCTGGCCCGGCCCCACACCCCCGTGGGGCGGGTGGATATCGCCCCCGGGGGGGCCGCGCGGGGCAGCAGGACCCTCCCTGGGCGCCCCCAGACCCCCGCCGACCGCTACGACGTGCGGCCCTGCGAGGAGCCCTGTGCCCGGCCCCCTGGGCGTTACCCCCACAGCCCCCACCCCAGCCACTGCCTGGCGCGGCCCGGGACCCCGGCGGAGGAGAGCCCCCCGCAGACGGCCACGCTGGGACCTGCCCTGGGGAGACAGCCCCGGAGCCGGGTATGCTGGGGGGCGCGCTGGGCTGCGGGGGTGGGGGTTCAGCAGGGGGTGCTGGGATGTGAGGAGTGGGGGGGCTCTGCAGGGGGGCGCTGGGCTGTGGGGAGGGGGGCTCTGCAGGGGGGCCCTGGGCTGCAGGGAGTGAGGTGGGGGGGTCAGCAGGGGGTGCTGGGATGTGAGGAGTGGGGCGGGGGCTTTGCAGGGGGGCGCTGGGCTGTGGGGGGTGGGGAGGGGGTGCTGGGATGTGAGGATTTGGGGGGGCTCTGCAGGGGGGCCCTGGGCTGCAGGGAGCCGGGCGGGGGCTCGGCAGGGGGGCTGTGCTTCGGGGTGGGGGGTCGGCGCTGTCTGACCCCTGTCTTCTCTCCCCCCTGCAGTTCACAGACCGGGTTCACCCCACCCTGGGGGCTGCCCCACCCCGCGCCCGTCTCCACGGCCGATTGGTGAGTGACCCTCCTCCCGCACCCCCCTTCCCCTGCCCCCCCATGTCCTCCCACCGCTGACCCTGTCTTCGCCCCTTTCTCCCTAGATCTCCCCACATTCGGCCTCCTCCGGCTACCTCCACCTGCCCCCGCTGCCCCCGCTCGCCAGCCGCCCCCCAGGGAAGAGGACCTCACTGGGAGCTCTGGTACGTACCCCCCCCCCCGGCCAAGTACGTGCCTCAGTTTCCCCTTCCATCCCTTGATCAGCCCCCTGCAGGGGCGCCTGTGGCTCGGCTGGCATTATTCTGGCATGGGAGGGGGAGGGGGAGGGGAACATGGGGGAGGGCCGGACGCCTGGGTCCTCGGCTCCTCACCCTCTTGTTCTTTTTTCTCCCCCAGTCCCGGACCGTGGCCCCTCTGTCCCGGGACAGAACCCTGCTGGCGCTGCCCAGGGCTGAAAGTGACACCGATGTGAGTGTGTGTGTCTGTGTCCTCTGCCCCCCATGCACAGCGTCACCCACATGCCCCGGGCACCCCCAAATCTCCCCCCGGATCAGTCCCACGGGCCCATCTCCCCGGTATCCCGCCTCTCCCGGATCAGACCCACGGGACCATCTCCCCGGTATCCCGCCTCCCCCGGATCAGACCCACGGGCCCATCTCCCCGGTATCCCGCCTCTCCCGGATCAGAGCCACGGGCCCATCTCCCCCGGTATCCCGCCTCCCCCGGATCAGACCCACGGGCCCATCTCCCCCGGTATCCCGCCTCCCCCGGATCAGACCCACGGGCCCATCTCCCCCGGTATCCCGTCTCCCCCGGATCAGACCCACGGGCCCATCTCCCCCGGTATCCCGCCTCCCCCGGATCAGACCCACGGGCCCATCTCCCCCGGTATCCCGCCTCCCCCGGATCAGACCCACGGACCCATCTCCCCGGTATCCCGCCTCCCCTGGATCAGACCCACGGGCCCATCTCCCCCGGTATCCCGCCTCCCCCGGATCAGACCCACGGGCCCATCTCCCCCGGTATCCGTGCTCCCCCGGATCAGACCCACGGGCCCATCTCCCCCGGTATCCCGCCTCCCCCGGATCAGACCCACGGGCCCATCTCCCCCGGTATCCCGCCTCCCCCGGATCAGACCCACGGGCCCATCTCCCCGGTATCCCGCCTCCCCCCGACCAGATCTCTTGGCCCATCTACCCCTGACACCCAGATCAGACCCATGGGCCCATCAACCCTGCTATCCTGCCCCCCACCCCGCTAGCACAGGCACCATGCTCCGGCTCGGCGCCATCTAGAGGCCACTGAAACAACCCGGTTTTCTCCCCCCCTGCCACCCACCCCAGTGTCTTTTTTCTTTTTCCTCCGGCCCTAGATTCTCCTGACTAAACTCTGCGGCCAGGACAAGCTGCTTCGGGGGCTGGAGGAGGAGACGGGGCAGCTGCGGGCTGAGAAGGTGATTTCGCTCTCCCTCCCCCGGCCTGGGCAAGGAGTCCCCGGATACCCAGCCCCCGCGCCCCACCCCAGAGCCAGCCGCATCCCAGCACCGGGCGAGGGGTCCCCTGATACCCAGCCCCCGCGCCCCACCCCAGAGCCAGCCGCATCCCAGCACCGGGCGAGGGGTCCCCGGATACCCAGCCCCCGCGCCCCACCCCAGAGCCAGCCGCATCCCAGCACCGGGCGAGGGGTCCCCGGATACCCAGCCCCCGCGCCCCACCCCAGAGCCAGCCGCATCCCAGCACCGGGCGAGGGGTCCCAGATACCCAGCCCCCGCGCCCCACCCCAGAGCCAGCCGCAACCCAGCACCGAGCGAGGGGTCCCCAGATACCCATCCCCCGCGCCCCACCCCAGAGCCAGCTGCATCCCAGCACCGGGCGAGGGGTCCCCGGATACCCAGCCCCCGCGCCCCACCCCAGAGCCAGCCGCATCCCAGCACCGAGCGAGGGGTCCCCAGATACCCAGCCCCCACGCCCCACCCCAGAGCCAGCCGCATCCCAGCACCGAGCGAGGGGTCCCCCGATACCCAACCCCCGCGCCCCACCCCAGAGCCAGCTGCATCCCAGCACCGGGCGAGGGGTCCCCGGATACCCAACCCCCGCGCCCCACCCCAGAGCCAGCCGCATCCCAGCACCGGGTGAGGGGTCCCCGGATACCCAGCCCCCGCGCCCCCGCCCCAGAGCCAGCTGCATCCCAGCACCGGGCAAGGGGTCCCCGTATACCCAGCCCCCGCGCTCCACCCCAGAGCCAGCTGCATCCCAGTCCCAGGTGAGGGGTCCCCGGATACCCGGCCCCCGCGCCCCCGCCCCAGAGCCAGCCACATCCCAGCACCGGGCGAGGGGTCCCTGGATACCCGGCCCCTGAGCCCCACCCGTCAGGCTTGGCAATGGCTTCCCCCAGGTGGTGCCGGTGGAAACAGGGGCTGCCCGAGAGTGGTGGTGGGGGGGGGGGCAATGGGACATTAACCCCGTAAGTGCTGGGCTGTTCGTAAGGGGGTGACCCAGCAGAGGAGGGGGGGGGCCCAGGGGATTCCCCCCATGCCCCCCAGAACGGGGTGGGAGGGCAGGAACTTGCCCACCCCCCTGCCCCCGCCCCCTGCATCCAAGGGGTAACCGGGTCGGACCCCCCAGGAGAGGCTGGAGAAGGCCCTGGAGCTGCTCCGGCACCAGCTGGACGAATGCCGAGTCCAGGAGCTGGCGGAGGAGAAAATCTGGTACCAGCAGAGGCGGCTGCAGGACGAGCTGGTGCAAGTGAGAGCCCGGCTCTGCGACCTGGCGCTGGTGAGTGTGAGCGGGGGCCCCCCCCACCCCAGAGGGGCCGAATCCCGGCGCCGGGTACTGTGTAACCAGCCCCCCGCCCCACCCCAGAGGGGCCGCGTCCCGGCCCTGTGTCCTGTGTAACCAGCCCCCCGCCCCACCCCAGAGGGGCCGCGTCCCGGCCCTGTGACCTGTGTAACCAGCCCCCGCCCCACCGCAGAGGGGCCGCGTCCCGGCCCTGTGTCCTGTGTAACCAGCCCCCGCCCCACCCCAGAGGGGCCGCGTCCCGGCCCTGTGACCTGTGTAACCAGCCCCCCGCACCACCCCAGAGGGGCCGCGTCCCGGCCCTGTGACCTGTGTAACCAGCCCCCCGCTCCACCCCAGAGGGGCCGCGTCCCGGCCCTGTGTCCTGTGTAACCAGCCCCCTGCCCCACCCCAGAGGGGCCGCGTCCCGGCCCTGTGTCCTGTGTAACCAGCCCCCTGCCCCACCCCAGAGGGGCCGCATCCCGGCCCTGTGTCCTGTGTAACCAGCCCCCCCCCCCCACCGCAGAGGGGCCGCGTCCCGGCCCTGTGTCCTGTGTAACCAGCCCCCCACCCCAGAGGGGGCGTGTCCCGGCCCTGTGTCCTGTGTAACCAGCCCCCTGCCCCACCCCAGAGGGGCCGAATCCCGGCCCTGTGACCTGTGTAACCAGCCCCCCGCTCCACCCCAGAGGGGCCGCGTCCCGGCCCTGTGTCCCGTGTAACCAGCCCCCCGCTCCACCCCAGAGGGGCCGCGTCCCGGCCCTGTGTCCTGTGTAACCAGCCCCCCGCCCCACCCCAGAGGGGCCGCGTCCCGGCCCTGTGTCCTGTGTAACCAGCCCCCCGCCCCACCGCAGAGGGGCCGCGTCCCGGCCCTGTGTCCTGTATAACCAGCCCCTGCCCCACCCCAGAGGGGCCGCGTCCCGGCCCTGTGTCCTGTGTAACCAGCCCCCCGCCCCACCCCAGAGGGGCCGCGTCCCGGCCCTGTGTCCTGTGTAACCAGCCCCCGCCCCCCCCCCGAGGGGCCGCGTCCCGGCCCTGTGTCCTGTGTAACCAGCCCCCGCCCCACCCCAGAGGGGCCGCGTCCCGGCCCTGTGACCTGTGTAACCAGCCCCCGCCCCACCCCAGAGGGGCCGCGTCCCGGCCCTGTGTCCTGTGTAACCAGCCCCCCGCCCCACCGCAGAGGGGCCGAATCCCGGCCCTGTGACCTGTGTAACCAGCCCCCCGGCCCCACCCCAGAGGGGCCGCGTCCCGGCCCTGTGTCCCGTGTAACCAGCTGTGAGTTTCCCGTTCAGGACAGCGACCGGGCTTGGGGAGATTTCGCCGCCCTAGAAAACGAGCTACTGACGCTGCGGGAAACCCTGGCTCAGATCCGGCTGCTCGGGCACCCCCAGGTACGTGGCCCCGCTAGGGCGCCTCCATCTTGGCGCGGCGCTGAAGGGATTGGCCTGGGGGACTCCCTGCCACAAGAGTCCCCTGGGGCGAGTCGCTCAGCAAGTCCCTGAAGCAAACCGGGATTGTACAGAGGATGCTGGGCTGGGGGGAGTGGGCGGGGGGGTCAGCGGGGGGCGCTGGGCTGCAGGGAGCGGGATGGGGGTTCAGTGGGGGGCGCTGGGCTGCAGGGAGCGGGATGGGGGCTCAGTGGGGGGTGCTGGGCTGTGGGATGGGGGGCTCAGCGGGGGGCCCTCTCCCCTCCCAGCTCTAGGGACGTGGGGGCGCTGGCTAGGAACCGGGGCCTGGGGGAACGCCTGGTCCGTCTGGGCGCGAGAGCCGTCGGCGATGTTCTGGGAGCAGGCGGGATACCGGGGTAGATGGGCCCGTAGGTGGTGCTGGGGTCCGATGCTAATGATTGTGCCGTGACCTTTGCCCTTTGCCCTCAGGAGCAGGGGGCCGCCCAGCAGGAGCTGTGGATGATCGATGACGTCATTGCGGGGTTGGGCGCCAGCCCTGCCCCCTACCCCGCCCCGGACCCCAGGACAAGCCCAGGTGCTGGCTGCAATGTCCCAGGGTGGTGCTAGGGGGTGCTGTGCTGTGGGGGGCACGGGGCGGCTATGGGGGGTGCTGTGCTGTGGGGGGCAGGGTGGGGGCTATGGGGGGCGCTGTGCTCTGGGGGGCAGTGATGGGGCTATGGGTGGCGCTGTGATGAGGGGGGCAGGGTGGGGGCTATGGGGGGCGCTGTGCTCTGGGGGGCAGGGTGGGGGCTATGGGGGGCGCTGGGCTGTGGGGGGCAGGGTGGGGGCTATGGGGGGCGCTGTGCTGTGGGGGGCACGGGGGGGCTATGGGGGGTGCTGTGCTGTGGGGGGCAGGGCGGGGGCTATGGGGGGCGCTGGGCTGTGGGGGGCAGGGCAGGGGCTATGGGGGGCGCTGGGCTGTGGGGGGCAGGGGCTCAGCAGGAGCCGGGCTGTGGGTCGCTGACGCTCTCTCGTCTCCTTTGCAGGCTTCTCTCTGGCTGCCTCCCCCATTCTGGAGCATGGGGGGGCCTCAGCCCGGAGCCACCTGCCCCTCCCGGGGCCGGACGGGGGAAGCCAGGACCACGAGCCGCCACTCAGGGTGAGGGGCCTGTTTTCGGGGGGGGGGGGGGGCGGCATCCAGTCCCTCACTCCCGACCCGCAGCCCCTGCTAGCCCAGCCCTGGGCCCCCCCCAGCCCTGCCGGTGCCCCTCACACCCGACCCGCAACCCCTGCCAGCCCGGCCCTGGGCCCCCCCCAGCCCTGCCGGTGCCCCTCACACCCGACCCGCAGCCCCTGCCAGCCCGGCCCTGGTTTCTCTCTGTTCCCCCGCAGGCTGTGCCAGCTGGCGGCCGGGAAGAGGACCGAGCAACGAGGGGAGACGCCTGGGGCTCCCGGCCCCCCCAGAGCCCCTCTAGAAAGGGGGCCGGGTCCCCCGAGCTGGACGGAGGGCGCCCCCTGCAGGAGATGGATGTTGCAGCACCAGGTGCGGGTCCCCCCCCCCCGTGCCCAGCCCGGCTGGGGCAGCATTCGCCCTTCGTCTCCCTTCCCAGCCCCCTCTTTAACCCCTGCTTCTCCCCCTCAGGTCTCAGCTCGCCTCCGGCCGCCCCCCACCGGCCCCAGAGCCCCAGCCCAGGCCCCCACGAGCCCCGAGAGCAGAGAACCGAGGAGCTGCCAGCCAAGGTAGCTGGGCTCCCCCCTTCCCCTGGGGGTCAGCGCGTGGGAGCCCGGACACGTGGGTTCTCTCCCTGGCTCTGGGAGGGAAGTGGTGTCTAGTGGTCAGAGCAGGGGGGATGGGAGCCAGGACACCTGGGTTCTCTCCCCAGCTCTGGGAGGGGGGTGGGGTCTAGTGGTCAGAGCACGGGGGGCTGGGAACCAGGACTCCTGGGTTCTCTCCCTGGCTTGGGGGGGAGGGGGGAATTGTGGGTGAGTGGTTAGAGCGGGGGAGGGGAGAGACCTGGGAGCCAGGACGCCTGGGTTCCCTCCCTGTCATTCTCCCCCCCTCCCAGGCGATCACCATGGACCCCCCTGGTCCCCACCGGGCCCGGATGAGCGTCCAGGAGCAGCTGGAGCGGATGCGCCGGCACCAGGAAGGCCAGAGGCAGCAGGAGGGGGGCAGGCCGAACCCCTGGGGCTCCCGGCAGGGCTCGCTCCGGGCCAGCGCCAGCCGGGTGGGTACGCAGCCTGCGGGGGAGGGGCTGACCGGCTACCAGGGGGTGGGGCATGTCCCGAGGCCACACCCACTGTGTCCCCAGACCCCCAGTAAAGCCCATATCTCACCCACCCTGGGAAAAGCAGGACGCCTGGGTTCTCTCCCTGGCTCTGCGAGGGTGTGTGTGGGGGGTCCTCTGGGTTAGAGCGGGGCAGGGGGGCTGGGAGCCAGGACTCCTGGGTTCTCTCCCTGGTGCTGTGAGGGGAGTGGGGTCTAGTGGTTAGAGCAGGGGGCGGCTGGGAACCAGGACTCCTGGGTTCTCTCCCCGACCCTGGGAGGGGAGTGGTGTCTAGTGGTTAGAGCAGGGGGCTGGGAACCAGGACTCCTGGGTAGAAGGTGGGTTCTGCTGCCGGGGGCAGCGCTGGCTAGCGGGGTGGGGTTGGTCTCCCCAGAGCTCGGATTCCTGGAGGGAGCTTCCCCCACGTTCACTTCCCCCTCCTAAAATTCCTCCTCCAGCTCCCGCTTCCGACTCACCCCCCCGACCTCGGGCCAGAGCCGACCCAGACCCACATGGAGCCACCACTGAAGGGAGGCCAGACCGGGGGGCCCTGGGGCCGGTCTCCCCCACCCCTCGAGAGAGACCGTCACCGGGTCATCACCCTGGCGTACACACTAGCCACCGAGGCCTCCGAACGCAGCAAACTCATCACAGGTAATGGGGCAGGAGCCCGGACTCCTGGGTTCTGTCCCCTCTTTCCCAACCCCCCCCCCCCCCCCCGCCCCAGCACCACTCCCATCCCAGCTGGGAAAATAGCTAAACAAGTGAAGCGAGAAATGGCTGGAATCTGGTTCAGCTGTTCAGAGAATTTCTGACTCCTGCTGGCAGGTCCCTGGGGTGGGAACAGGTGTGTGTGTGGGGGCGTCCCTGGGGTGGCGGGGGGGATGGGAAAGGCCACGTTTCTCTCTGTGTCTAATTCACTAAAGCTCCCTGAAGGGGTTCCCATGTTCCCAGCCCCCGCTCCCCACCCCAGAGGTGGCTGCATCTCGGTGCCGGGGGAGGGGTCCCCATATAACCAGCCCCCCTGCCCCACCCCAGAGGTGGCTGCATCTCGGTGCTGGGGGAGGGGTCCCCGTATAACCAGCCCCCCCCACCCCACCCCAGAGGTGGCTGCATCTCGGTGCCGGGGGAGGGGTCCCCGTATAACCAGCCCCCCCGCCCCACCCCAGAGGTGGCTGCATCTCGGTGCCGGGGGAGGGGTCCCCGTATAACCAGCCCCCCCCCCGCCCCACCCCAGAGGTGGCTGCATCTCGGTGCCGGGGGAGGGGCCCCCGTATAACCAGCCCCCCCGCCCCACCCCAGAGGTGGCTGCATCTCGGTGCCAGGGGAGGGGCCCCCGTATAACCAGCCCCCCTGCCCCACCCCAGAGGTGGCTGCATCTCAGTGCCGGGGGAGGGGTCCCCGTATAACCAGCCCCCCCGCCCCACCCCAGAGGTGGCTGCATCTCAGTGCCGGGGGTGTGTGTGTCGGTGACTCTGGTCTCATCTCTGCAGGGAAGAACCCGCCTGAACCCCAGTTGAGGGCCAATCCGGACCCGCCCCCAGAGCCACTGGATGCAGTGACCAATCAGCACATGCTGTTTACTCCCACACTCCCCTGGGGGCACCCAGAGGCCAATCACATCGAGGCGGAACCGTGTGGCCCAGCCAATCGGAACACAGCATTTAGCAGCAATTCAGTGCAGTGGGCGGGAGCAGCCAATCAGGCGTCGTCTGTTGCCGAGCTTTCCAATTGGTTCTCACCCTTGCCTGAAGCAGCCAATCAGGCAGCACGGCTGTCAGAAGCAGCCAATCCAGCATCGCCCCTGTCTGAGGGGTCTCATTGGGCACCCCCTTTGCCCACATTGGCCAATCAGACATCAACCGCACACAAGGCGTCCAATCGGGCGTCGCCTCTGCTCTGGGCCGCCCAAAAGGAACGTGGGGATTGGGCGGCGGAGCAAAAGATTGTGGGTAACAAGGGCGTGGCCAATGGCGGGTGTCGGGGGCGGGGCGGGCGTGCCGTGCCCAGGCAGGTGGTGGCATACCTGGGCGAGGGGAGCCAGCCAATCAGGATCACCCTACTGCAGTCCAGCTTCTAGCCCATTGGCTGAGAGGCAGGGTCAAGTCCCACCCCCTCCACCACGCCCCCTGGGGGGACTTTGGGGGGGTTCAGAGGTTTGGGGTCCCTGCCCCCCCCAGCCCTGCCGGTGCCCCTCACTCCCAACCCGCAGCCCCTGCTTGCCCGGCCCTGGGCTCCCCCCCAACACCCACCCTGCTGAAGCTGACAGTGAGGGTGGGGTCTCATGAGCACCCAGAGGGGGGATTTATGGGGACACCTGATCCTCCCCCACCCTCGTGGGACTCTGTGTGGGGGCATCGGGGGGAGGGAGAGCCCTTCAAATGGCCCCATCCCCGCAGGCAGCTCCCAGCCTGGCCCCCTCCCCTGTTACCCCCTTTTCCTGCCTGCTGGTGTCTCCGGGGCTCCCCTGGGGAGGGGTCCGGGAGTTGGGGAGAGCTCGCCAGGGCCTGGCCGGGGGTTTGTACCGGGCACTGGCGGCAGGAGACGCTGCAGGCTGTACGGGGAAGTGGTCACTAAGGGGGGGCTGTGGAATTAGTCCCCTGCTTTAGAAAGGTGGTGATGGGGGGGGGGGGAACGGCCCGGGTTAGAGTTCGGTTCTGCCCCAAGGGAGGCAGCTGCAGGAAGCCGGACGGCAGAGGCGGGGCCAGGGGGGCTTGTTAAGTGGGGGCTGCTGGAAGAGGGGGAGACTCTTGAACTGGGGGAAAAGAGGTGGTGGGGGGCACCGGGCGTAGGCTGGGCCCTGGGGTAACGTTGGGTTCTCTGAGCTAACCGGACGGTTCTTACCCCCCCACCCGGTGTGCATGTCCCTGGGTGGGGCACGGCTCCCGTTGGGGGACACGGCTCTCTGAGGTGCCCAGCGCAGGTGGATTGGCATGAAGCCGGGGGGCTGAAGGCTCCGAGGTTCGGTCCCAGGAGGCGGGGGGCAGGGCTGGGCTAGCAGGGGCTGCGGGTCGGGAGTGAGGGGCGCTGGCAGAGCTGGTGGGGGGGAGGGCTGGGGTAGCAGCGTAACAGGAGGGTTATTGAGCATCTGAACAGGACTTTGGACCCAGAGATTTAACAAACTGTCCCAACGCATCTGGAGACAGAGACCCGGAGACGTGATAAAACGCGGCAGCCCCCGCGCCCCACCCCAGAGGGGCCGCGTCCTGGCGAGGGGTCCCGGGATACCCAGCCCCCACCCTCCACCCCAGAGGGATCGCGTCCTGGCGAGGGGTCCCGGGATACCCAGCCCCCACCCTCCACCCCAGAGGGGCCGCGTCCTGGTGAGGGGTCCCGGGATACCCAGTCCCCACCCTCCACCCCAGAGGGGCCGCGTCCTGGCAAGGGGTCCCGGGATACCCAGCCCCCATCCTCCACCCCAGACGGGCCGCGTCCTGGTGAGGGGTCCCGGGATACCCAGTCCCCACCCTCCACCCCAGAGGGGCCGCGTCCTGGTGAGGGGTCCCGGGATACCCAGTCCCCACCCTCCACCCCAGACGGGCCGCGTCCTGGTGAGGGGTCCTGGGATACCCAGCCCCCACCCTCCACCCCAGAGGGGCCGCGTCCTGGTGAGGGGTCCCGGGATACCCAGCCCCTGCGCCAGGGCCAGCTCCAGGGGGTTTGCTGCCCCAAGTAGCCAAAAAAACAAAAAAAAAAAAAGCCGTGATCGTGATCTGCAGCAGGTCCTTCGCTCCGAGCGGGAGTGAGGGACCCGCCGCTGAATTGCCGCCGAATACCTGAAAGTGCCGCCCCAAGCCCCTGCTCGCTAAGCTGGTGCCTGGAGCCGGCCCTGCCCCGCGCCCCACCCTAGCGGTGGCTGGGAGCTCAGCCTAGATTTAACCTGGCCCCTGTGGGGGTGCGTCGGGGGGTTTCTTCCTTCTGGGGTCTATTGCAGAGAAATGTAACCAATAAACCTCATTTATTTAACCCTCGTTTAACCCCTGAATCTCGGCCTCTTTATTCCGGAGACAAATGCCCATCACCCTTCCACATGGCTGGGTCAGAGCCAGCGCCTCCCAGAGGGGACAGGCCCCGGGCCCCATTCCCTGCCCCCCTGAGCCAGCCAGTCCCTGCCCTGGGGCCGGAGGGAGCCAGCGCCCCCCAGAGGGGACAGGTCCCGGGCCCCATTCCCTGCCCCCCTGAGCCAGCCAGTCCCCGCCCTGGGGCCAGGTGGGAGCCGGCGCCCCCCAGAGGGGACAGGCCCCCTGCCCCGCCCCCTCTCGGGACAGGACTACATTTCCCAGGATGCACCATTCCCCCCCTCCCAGCCCATGTGTCCTCGGGGCTGCAGCTTCCCCTTTTCCCGGCTCCGCTGCGGCGGGGGGCGCCCAGCACCATGGCCTCGGGGCTGCGGTACCCGGGCAAGGTTGCCATAGTGACGGGGGGCAGCCGGGGCATCGGGGAAGCCATCGTCAGGGAGTTCGGTGAGCGGGGGGGGGGCTGGGACCCCTGGGGGGCTTGGGGCGCTGCGGGGGGGGAGCAGGCGGTCCCGGGGGGAGCAGAGCCCTGCGGGGGTGGGGGGAGCTGGGGATCAGGGCATAGGTGGTTGGGGGGGGTCGGGATATTGCAGGATGTGGGGGTCGGAGAGTGGGGGGGGGGCTACAGGGCTGGGGTCCGGGGGGGGCGAGACTCCGGGGCTGGGCTCCGTCTTGGATCGTCCTGGACTTTGTCCCGTGTGTGTCCGGCCGGGCGTTCACGGACCCTGGGACTTGGGGGGTGGGGCGGGGCGGGGCGGGGAGTGAGATTTATGTGCCGTGCGATGTGTGGGGCTGGCCGGCAGGGGGCAGCAGAGACCTATCGTCTCCCCGCGGCACTGCTGCGGGGAAGCTCGCAGCGCTGGGGGGAGGGGGGAAGTTTCTGTCTGGGGACACTGCTGCGGGGAAGCTCGCAGCGCGGAGGGGGGGGTTACTGGCGCTGGTGTTTTATATGCTAACTTTATTCTCTCATACCCCTCCCCCATTGCACCCTGCTCTGTCCCCCCCCCCGGCCCCCTCTGTCCCCCCAGTTCGGCAGGGGACTCACGTGGTCTTCTGTGCCCCCGAAGCTGAAGGTGAGAAATCACCCCCCACTTTTCTGGGGACCCCCACGCCCCACGTTGGGAGCTCCGTGGCGGGAGTGCTGGGCAGGGGATGTGGGGTGCTGGTTGGGGGGTGGATATTTCTCTGAGCCCCCCAGATCTGCCCTACCCCTGTGATGGGTGAGCCCCCCCCCAGTGTCTGGGGTGTCCGGCTCCTCCCCACTCCTGGATACCCCCCGAGTTTGGCTGCCCCCTCCCTCCGCCTGCCCCCTCCTGGGATCCCCCCCCCCCAGTGTCCAGCCCCCGACCATCCCCCCTTTCCCTAGCAGGGGCCGCGGGGCGGGCGCTGGAGCAGGCGCTGCGGGACTCAGGGGGCCCCGGAGAGCCCCATTTCCAGCCCTGTGACGTCACCAGTGAACGGGACATCCAGGTGAGCAGGGGGGGATGGGGGGGATCTGTCCCAGCTGGGGGGAGGGGGCAGATGCTGCGGGGGGGGGGCTTTCTGTGGGGGGAGGGGCAGTGCCCGGGGGTGGAGGTTGTGGTCACCTCAGCTTGGTACCTAATGGGTCAAATTCCCCCCACCTCTGTCCTGCCCCCCAACACCCCTCCCCCTCCTCCTGCCCCCCCACTTCCCTCCTCCCCTATACCCACAACCCCCCTCCCCACACATGGTCCCCCACTCACAACCCCCCCCTTCTCCCCTCCAGGCGCTGATTGCGGTGACCCGTGAGCGTTACGGACGCATCGACTGCCTGGTGAACAACGCCGGACGCCGTGAGCTGCCCCGATCGTTAGGGGCGGGTGTGGGGGGTCCCTAGGCCCATCCTGGGATGGGGGGTGGAACCCCTGAGCTGGCAGCAGTTAGGGGCACATGGGCCCCGCTGCCCTGTTGGAAGGGGAAATGGAGATCCCCGGGTCTGAGCTTCGGGGGTGGGGGGTTCAGGGGCCTGCGTCCTGCTTTTCACACCCCCCTCCTCCCCAGATCCCCCCGAAGAGCAAATAGACGACATCACCTCCCAGCATTTCCGGGAACTTCTCGAGGTCAACCTGGTCGGCTACTTCCTGACAGCAAAAGTGAGAGACACCCCCCGCGCTCCACCCCAGAGCCAGCCGCAGGCCAGCGTGGAGGAGGGTCCCTGTATAACCACCCCCCGCGCTCCACCCCAGAGCCAGCCGCAGCCCAGCGTGGGGGAGGGTCCCCGTATAACCACCCCCCGCGCTCCACCCCAGAGCCAGCCGCAGCCCAGCGTGGGGGAGGGTCCCCGTATAACCACCCCCTGCGCTCCACCCCAGAGCCAGCCGCAGCCCAGCGTGGGGGAGGGTCCCCGTATACCCACCCCCCGCGCTTCACCCCAAAGCCAGCCACAGCCCAGCGTCGGGGAGGGTCCCTGTACAACCAGCCCCCGCCCCCGCCCCCAGAAGTGGCTGCATCTCCCCCACCTCCCTCTCATCTCTCCGGTGCAGTTCGCCCTGCCCTACCTACGGGAGACCCAGGGCAACGTTATCAACATCTCCAGTCTCGTTGGCATCATCGGACAGAGACAAGCTGTTCCCTACGTCGCCACCAAGGTACCGGCAGAATCAGGGAGAGAACCCAGGAGTCCTGGCTCCCAGCCCCCTCCCCCACAATAGCCCCCACTCCCCTCCCAGAACTGAGGACAGATCCCAGGAGTCCTGGCCCCAGCCCCACTGCTCTAACCACTAGACCCCACTCCCCTCCTAGAGCCAGGGAGAGAACCCAGGAGTCCTGGCCCCAGCCCCACCCCCCTGCTCTAACCACTAGACCCCACTCCCCTCCTAAAGCCAGGGAGAGAACCCAGGAGTCCTGGCTCCCAGCCCCCTCCCCCACAATAGCCCCCACTCCTCTCCCAGAACTGGGGACAGATCCCAGGAGTCCTGGCCCCAGCCCCACTCCCCCCTGCTCCAACCACTAGACCCCACTCCCCTCCCAGAGCCAGGGAGAGAACCCAGGAGTCCTGGCCCCAGCCCCACCGCCCAGTTTAACCACTAGACCCCACTCCCCTCCCAGAGCCGGGGAGAGAACCCAGGAGTCCTGTGCCTCTAGCCAATGCTGATCAGACGTTTGGGGGCTGGGTCTATTCCGAGTGACCTCCCTTCCCACCCCCGGGGCCTGGGGTTTTGGGGGGTGTATCTTGGGAGCCCCTCGATCCGGAGTCTGTCCCCAGGGCGCGGTGACGGCGATGACGAAGGCCATGGCGGTGGATGAGAGCAGATACGGGGTGCGAGTTAACAGGTATCTTATGAACCCCAACCCTCCCATGCACACACAACTTCAGGGTTGGGGGCACTGTTGTGGGGAAGCTCGCAGCACCCTGGGGGTGTCACAGGCTGGGGGGCACTGCTGCGGGGAAGCTCGCAGCATCCGGGACAGTCACTGCCTGGGGCACTGCTGCAGGGAAGCTCACAGCCCTGGTCTCTTAATCAGGAAGGGGTAAGAAAATTGAAGAGCCGGGTCGATACCAAATGATTGTGGTTCCTCCCCCCCAACCCAGTATCTCTCCTGGGAACATCTGGACCCCCATGTGGGCGGAGACAGCCGGGCAGACGCCCAATCCGGAGGCCACGATCCAGGCTGGGAAGGATGCCCAGGCAAGTGCATTATGGGAAAAGTGTGGGGGGAAGGGCTGGGGCAGGTGGAAAGGGGGCATCTGGGGGGGGGAGGAAACTGGGGAGCAGGCGGGGAGGGGCTGAGGGGACTTGAGGGGCTGGCATAGGTGGGGGCATAAGTGGGAGGGCAGAGGAGGGGGTTAGGCGGATGGGGCACTGGAGGGGCAGGGGGGATCTCAGTGGGGGGGGCAGGAGGGCAGGGGCAGTGGCTGATCTCTTCCCCCCCCCCCCCAGCTGGGCAGGCCGGAGGAGTGCGCCCTGGCAGCGATGTACCTGGCGGCCAATGGGGCACAGGAGGGATCTCAGTGGTAGGGCAGAGGAGGGGGGCAGGAGGGATCTGAGTGGGGGGGGATCTCAGTGGGGAGGGCAGGGGCAGTGGCTGATCTCTCCCCCCCCCCCCCCCAGCTGCTGGCGCGGATGGGCACGCCGGAGGAGTGCGCCCTGGCAGTGATGTACCTGGCGGCCGAGGGCACGTTCTGCACCGGGATCGACCTGCTGCTGAGTGGGGGGGCCGAGCTGGGTTATGGACCCAAGAGCCAGCTGGGCCCCAGCTAGGGGGCGGGGGGGGGGGGAGCCAGGACTCCTGGGTTCTCCCCCTGGCGCTGGCTGAGTTTGCCAGCGGGGCCCGTACCTCCCAATTATTCGCGTTCCAAATGCTTCACGGGGCCGAGCGTAAACGCTGCGGGTCGGCTCCCTCCCTCTGCGCCCACTAGGCTCCACTCCCCTCCCAAACCTGGGGAGAGAACCCAGGAGTCCTGCCCCCCAACTAGCCCCTCCAGACTGGCCCCCACTCCCCTCCAGAGGCTGAGGGTCTCTGTGGCTTTGGGTCCCTCCATAGGGGGGTTGAGCAGCGAGGGGGCACCCTAATCTCCGGGGGGGGGGGAGATCTGGGCAGTGATGGGGGGCCCAATCTCTGTGTGTGGGGCGGGGTCTAGGCACCAGCAGGGGACCCCAAGCTCACATGACTAATAGAGATGATTTGCAAACAAATATTGTTTCCGCTGATTTTTATTTGGGGGGTGGGGGGGGACGTGTCTCCTCACCGTCAGCTTCGCACGGCCGCGCCGGAGGAGCTGCCCGGGCTGGGCGCTGGCTCCTGCGAGCGGCGGCCCGACCTGCTGCCGCTTTCCCCGCCGCGGTTCCCGGCCCGGGCCCCGCCGGTGGCGCTCGGCGCCGCGGCCCTGTACCGGAGAGAAAGGGCGTCTCCGTGCAGGGCTGTAGCCAAGAGTTTGAAAAGAGCCGGCCGAGGCGCTGGCCGGCCCGTGAACGCTGCTTTTCAATCCGTTGTGGCAGCTCCCGAAGACGGGCCGAGAGCGAAGGTTGGGCCCATATTTAAAAAGGGGGACACAGGACGACCCGGGTCGTTATCGGTCTGACCTCGATCCCGGGCACGACGGGGGAGACGCTGAGACAGGACTCGATGAAGGGAGGGGAACGTAATTAACGCCGCGCGACTCGGGGTCTGGATAATTGAGCCTGTCGGACTAACTTGGGGGGATCCCCGCTTGATGCGTCCCAGGGTCCGAGTGGGAGCAGAGAGGTGGGTCGGCCTCTGGATCTGGCCCGGGGGCGAATCCTGCGCCCAGCTCTGGGGCCTGCAGTTCCAGGAGGATGCGGCGAAACGGCCGAGGGGCCGGAGAAGAGCCAGGGGGGCGACTGAGGGGTTAGAAAACCTGCCGGAGGGCGAGAGACGCCAGGAGCTCCAGCCGTGACGACTCGGGGGGGACTCGACCCCCGGCTCTAGGGACCGAATATTTCCACCCGGGCTCCTCAGGCGGGCGGAGGCAGGTCGAACCCGGCCCCCCGGCTGGATGTCGGAGCGAGACGAGCCCAGCCTGGGAAGGGGGCGCAGGTGGAGGGGAATTAACCCTCGGAGCGGCTGGCCAAGGGGGATTCTGGGGCGCTGGTTGTGGATGGGGTCCCCGGATACCCAGCCCCTGCACCCCACCCCAGAGGTGGCTGCATCTCCAGCCCCCTGCGGGCCGGCTGGGGAAGATAATCGCTCAGTAAGTTTATTACAGGTTCTGATCTCGGGGAGCCTGGGTCCCCGCGCTCGTTAGGGGAGGAGGCTGGGGGTTAATTGACACAGGCCCCCCGGGCAGTGGGTGGCTGATTATGTCCCCAGCCGCTGAGCACGGTAGGAGCTTCTCGGGGGGGGGGGGGCGGCTACATGTCACTGGGGGGGGGTCTCCCCACGCCGGCGTGGGGGGCTGTGGGCCTAGCCTGGGAAAGGGAAATCTCAGAGAGTCCAATGAGCCAGCAATGAGATCACCCTCCCCCCGCCCCCCAGATCCCGCGTAGCCCCCAGACTTGGGGAACAGCAGCCCCCTGCCCCCCCCCGCCTGGGGAATAGCAGCCCCCTGCCCCCCCCGCCTGGGGAATAGCAGCCCCCGGGGCCCCCAGCTCCCCCCTGCCCCCCAGCCTGGGGAATAGCAGCCCCCGGGGCCCCCAGCTCCCCCCTGCCCCCCAGCCTGGGGAATAGCAGCCCCCTGCCCCCCCCCGCCTGGGGAATAGCAGCCCCCGGGGCCCCCAGCTCCCCCCTGCCCCTCCCCCCTCGCCCCGGTGCCAGGCGGACCAGCCGGCGCTGGGTGAGGAGGCGGGGCGGGGCCAGCCCCACGCCTGGGGGGAGCTGCCCTTCCATTGGCTACAGCGGAGGGTGTGGGGGGCGGGAGCGGGTGTGATTGGACGCCCCCTCCCGCCCCCAAAAATAAGTAAGGGGGGGGGAACCGGGCGCCTCTGCAAAACCCGGGGGGGGGCGGCTCCCCCCGTCTCGCTGCCCCACCCCACCCGCGTCTCTTCCCGCCTCAGCCCCCCCCCGTGCAGGGACGGAACCTTCCACGCGCCGCCGGGGCCCGGCCCGGTCCCATTAACCCGCGCACCGGGCATGGCAGCGCCGGGGGTTCGAGCCCGGATCGGGGCCGCTGGGAGGGTGAGTCCGTCCCCCCCCCGGGTTCCCCCCTGCGGACCCCTGGGCCCCCCAGCCCTGCCCGCCGCCCCCGCCCCCCTGCCCTGCCGGTGCCCTGCAGCCCCCTGGGCTCCCCCGCCCTGCCGGTGCCCCTCACTCCCGACCCGCAGCCCCTGCCCCCCCCGCCCTGCCGGTGCCCCTCACTCCCGACCCGCAGCCCCTGCCCCCCCCGCCCTGCCGGTGCCCCTCACTCCCGACCCGCAGCCCCCTGGGCTCCCCCACCCTCACCTGAGCGACTCTCTCACCTTGAACGTTTTGTTTCCGCCTTTCAAGGACCGGGCGCGGGGAGGGCGAGCCGAGGGGGGGGGCCTGATTCCTTGGGGGGGGGGGATAGACGAGCCCTGGGGGCTGGGAGCGGCCCAGGGACCCCGGATGCGGCTTATCCACCCTCCCCCCGCTAGGGTGGGGCAGGCAGGGGAGAGTGATCTGGAGTTACCCCGTTTTCACTGTCCCGGGCTCGTCCGCGCCCTGCAGGCAGCGAGACCCGATGGACAGAGCCGGGGGGGGGGGGGGAGCCGGGTTTAGTTCTCGGCTTGGCCACCGGCAAGTCCCTGCCGTGCCTCAGTTTCCCCACCTGTACAATGGGAAGGGTGGTACGGCTGGGCTAGCAGGGGGTTGCGGGTCGGGAGTGAGGGGCACCGGCAGGGCGGGGCTGGCAGGGGCTGCGGGTCGGGAGTGAGGGGCACCAGCAGGGCTGGTGGGGGCCCAGGGCTGGGCTAGCAGGGGCTGCGGCTGTCAGGGGCACCAGAACCTCCCAGTGCACCGGCCTTGAGTCGGGGATGGGCTGGTTGGACACGCTGGTGATTCTCCCCCCCTCCCCCCCAATCGGCGCGTGGTCCGGGGAATATGGGATTCCCCAGGAGGCCTGGCCGCGGGCTGGCTGAGCGGGGGTGCAGGGCTCGTTGAGGCCATGGGCGTGCGGGCCGCTAACGGGGGCGGCTGCGGGGACGTGGCAAAGGGGTGAACGGAGCCCCACGCTCAGGCTCCAGGGCTGGAGTCTCTGGCTGGTGAAGGTCAGGAGGGAACAGGGAAGCGGGTCGTCCCCGAAAGGGCCACTAGGGGGCGCTGCTCGTAATCTCTGGCCAGGCAGCTGGGTGGCCCCTGGACTGAGCTAATAAGGCCGCTCCTGGGTGTTTCAGTGAGGTGCCCCTCACTCCCGACCCGCAGCCCCTGCCAGTGCCCCTCACTCCCGACCCGCAGCCCCTGCCGGTGCCCCTCACTCCCGACCCGCAGCCCCTGCTAGCCCAGCCCTGGCCCACCCCCAGCTCTGCTGGTGCCCCTCACTCCCAACCCGCAGCCCCTGCTGGCCCAGCCCTGCCGGTGCCCCTCACTCCCGACCCGCAGCCCCTGCTGGTGCCCCTCACTCCCGATCCGCAGCCCCTGCTAGCCCAGCCCTGCCCCCCCCCCAGCTCTGCCGGTGCCCCTCACTCCCAACCCGCAGCCCCTGCCGGTGCCCCTCACTCCCAACCCGCAGCCCCTGCTAGCCCAGCCCTGCCCCCCCCCAGCTCTGCCGGTGCCCCTCACTCCCGACCCGCAGCCCCTGCCAGTGCCCCTCACTCCCAACCCGCAGCCCCTGCCGGTGCCCCTCACTCCCGACCCGCAGCCCCTGCTAGCCCAGCCCTGGCCCCCCCCCAGCTCTGCTGGTGCCCCTCACTCCCAACCCGCAGCCCCTGCTGGCCCAGCCCTGCCCCCCCTAGCCCTGCCGGTGCCCCTCACTCCCGACCCGCAGCCCCCTGCTGGCCCAGCCCGGGGCTCCCCCCAGCCCTGCCGGTGCCCCTCACTCCCGACCCGCAGCCCCTGCTGGCCCAGGCCTGGGCTCCCCCCAAGCCCTGCCAGTGCCCCTCACTCTCTGGCTGCCCCGGAGAAGTGTGGGGCAGGGGCTGGGTGTGTCGGCAGCTCTGGGCCCCGCTCCCCTGGCTGCCCCATGGAGACGCGCTGGGGGCTGGCACGGAGCCAGGCCCTGGAGGTGCCTCTGGTGCCTGGCGGCTGCGGCTGGAGTCTACGGGCCGAGGGCACAGAGCTCTCGCCCTCCCCCGGGGCATGCTGGGAAAGGGGGTGTGTGTGACAGCTGGTGCCCCCGGCACCAGGCCGGGCAGGGCTGGGTGCAGCTGTAGAGGAGAGAGGGTGGCGCCCCCTAGTGCACGGCTGGGGAGAGGGTCTGTCTAGCTCAGGGAGCCCCCAGCCGTGCGTACCAGGCCCCGGCCCCTCTCTGAGCCGGGGAGAGAACCCAGGAGTCCTGACTCCCAGCACCCCCCAGCTCTAACCACTAGACCCTACTCCCCTCCCAGAGCCGGGGAGAGAACCCAGGAGTCCTGGCTCCCAGCACCCCCCAGCTCTAACCACTAGACCCTACTCCCCTCCCAGAGCCGGGGAGAGAACCCAGGAGTCCTGGCTCCCAGCACCCCCCCAGCTCTAACCACTAGACCCTACTCCCCTCCCAGAGCCGGGGAGAGAACCCAGGAGTCCTGGCTCCCAGCCCCCGCCCCCCCATATCTTTGTCCCTTTCCTCCCCTTTCTCCCCCAACCTTGCATGGAAATAAACTGACCCCCCCTCCCATGTTCCCATATCCCTACCCAGCCCCAGTGCTCCACTCCCACTACCGACCCCCCCACCCCCGACATGAACCCAGGCGTCCGGGTGGTGGAATTTACCAATTTATTACGATCCTACATGTTGGGGGGCTGGCTGGGCATCGGGGGAGCATGGGGGGGTGGTCCTGGCTGCAGACCCTGCTGTGGGGGGAGGGAATTTACCACTTTACCATAAACTCTGTGGTAGAGGCTTGGGGGCTGGGTCGTGAACCCAGGAGTCCGGGGTGGGGGAAGGAATTGATTGTGAACCCCCACACTGGAGGTTTGGGGGGGGGGTCGGCTGCAAACCCAGGAATCCGGGGGGGGGGGATCTACCAGGAACCCAGGCCTGTGATTCTGGGGGGTGGGGGCACTGACACTGAACCCAGGCGTCCGGGGCCGCGGGGGAGAAACTTACCGGGGACCCAGGCGTCCGGCTGGCTTACACCCCGGCACGTTGGGGGGCGAAGGCCCCGGGGTCTCTGCTGCGTGGCCCCCGGCTCCGTGTCTCCTGCCTGGAGGCCAGCGCGGCTCAGCGGGGAGCGAAGTCCAGGCGGGGGGGAGCGGGCGGGGGAGGGATGGACGCAGCTGATCCTGCTGGCGGGGGCAGGTTCCCACGCCTGGCGCTGCCAACTGCATCCCCAATGAGGGGCCCTTTGTGGGGGGCCTGGCACGGCGCCCGTGGTGCCCCCTGCCTGGGGGGGGGCAGGGTCCTTCCTCGGGAACCCCCTGCATGGAGCCGGGTTACACATTAACCCCCTGTTTGCTCAGATGGCGTGAAAGGGGGACAGGGGGCGATGGGGCGGGTGGGGGGGGTGCAGCAGGGGGCGCTGGGCTGCAGGGGGCCCAGCGGGGGGCACTAGGGGGCGCTGGGCTGCAGGGGGTCCAGCGGGGGGCGCTCTCCCCTGGCAGGCAGCGCTGACCCTAGGGGGTGCTGGGTTGCGGGGGGTCCAGCAGGGGGCGCTAGGGGGCGCTGGGCTGTGGGGAGTCCAGCAGGGGGTGCTCTCCCCCCACAGGCAGGGCCGGCCCCGGGGGGCGCTAGGGGGCGCTGGGCTGCAGGAGGCCGGGGGACCTCTCCGCGCTGCCCCCCGGGAAATGGGGGCTCCCCCCTGCCCCCCGCAGCCACTCGTCCGTCTGTCCCGCAGGTGTTGCCAGGTCGATTCTGTGCCGCCCTGGACCGGCTGCTGCCCGTCGGCCCCTGGAGACCCATCAGCACCTTCTTCAAGGTTAGTGCCGGCCCGGACGCCTGGGTTCTCTGTGTCTAGCAGTTAGGGTGTGGGGGCTGGGAGCCAGGACTCCTGGGTTCTCTCCTTGGCTCTCGGAGGGGAGTGGGGTCTAGTGGTTAGAGCAGGGGGGCTGGGAGCTAGGACACCTGGGTTCTCTGCCCAGCTCTGGGAAGGGAGTGGGGTCTAGTGGTCAGAGCAGGGGGGCTGAGAGCTAGGACTCCTGGGTTCTCTCCCTAGCTCTGGGGGGGGAGGGGAATCTAGTGGTTAGAGCAGGGAGGGTGGGCTGGGAGCCAGGATTCCTGGGTTCTCTCCCCAGCTCTGGGAGGGGAGGGGGGTCTAGTGGTTAGAGCGGGGAGGGGGTGGGCTGGGAGCCAGGACTCCTGGGTTCTCTCCCCAGCTCTGGGAAGGGAGGGGGGTCTAGTGGTAAGAGCCAGGGGCCAGGACGCCTGGGTTCTTTTCCAGGCCTCGGACCTGCGGGTGGAGTTGACCGATGAGCCGAAGCCCAAGCCGGAGGTGGGGCAGCTGCAGTTCGGGAAGCATTTCACCGACCACATGCTGACGGTGGAGTGGGACCGGGAGCGGGGCTGGGGCCAGCCCCACATCAAACCCTTCCAGCACCTGAGCCTGCACCCGGCCTCCTCCGCCCTGCACTACGCCGTGGAGGTGGGTGGGTGGGGGGGGGACGGGACGTTCCCGGCCCCTGCGATCCCAGGGGGGCAGCGTCCCAGCCCGGGCGAGGGGGCCGTGGATACCCAGCCCCCACCCCAGAGCCAGCCGCAGCCCAGCCCGACCGAGGGGGCCCTGGATAACCAGCCCCCACCCCAGAGCCAGCCGCAGCCCAGCCCGACCGAGGGGGCCCCGGATACCCAGCCCCCACCCCAGAGCCAGCCGCATCCCAGCCCGACCGAGGGGGCCGTGGATACCCAGCCCCCACCCCAGAGCCAGCCGCAGCCCAGCCCGACCGAGGGGGCCCCGGATAACCAGCCCCCACCCCAGAGCCAGCCGCAGCCCAGCCCGACCGAGGGGGCCGTGGATACCCAGCCCCCACCCCAGAGCCAGCCGCAGCCCAGCCCGACCGAGGGGGCCCTGGATAACCAGCCCCCCACCCCAGAGCCAGCCGCAGCCCAGCCCGACCGAGGGGGGCCCGGATAACCAGCCCCCACCCCAGAGCCAGCCGCAGCCCAGCCCGACCGAGGGGGCTGTGGATAACCAGCCCCCACCCCAGAGCCCTCCCCTGTGCGCCGGGCGAGTGGCCCCGGAGGCCCCCGAGGGCCACGTCCAGCCCCGCGCTGACGGCCCGGCTCTCCCCAGCTCTTCGAGGGGCTGAAGGCTTTCCGGGGCCAGGATCAGCGCGTCCGTCTCTTCCGGCCCCTGCTGAACATGGAGCGAATGTCCCGCTCGGCCGCCCGCGCCAGCCTGCCGGTGAGTGACCCCCCAGGCCTCCTGCGTGGGGCCCTGGGCCCCGCTGAGCGGCCCCCGGCCTCCAGTTCTCCCCTCCGCTCCCTGCTGGGGGATCCTCGGGGGGCTGGGAGCCAGGACACCTGGGTTCTCTGCCAGGCTCTGGGAAGGGAGTGGGGTCTAGTGGTTAGAGTGGGGGGGGTTGGGAGCCAGGATGCCTGGGTTCTATCTGTGGCTGCGGGAGGGGAATGGGGCCTGGTGGTTAAAGCGGGGGGGGGGCGGGGGGGCTGGGAGCCAGGGGGCCTGGGTTCTCTGCTAGGCTCTGGGAAGGGAGTGGGGTCTAGTGGTTAGAGTGGGGGGGGTTGGGAGCCAGGACGCCTGGGTTCTCTGCTAGGCTCTGGGAAGGGAGTGGGGTCTAGTGGTTAGAGTGGGGGGGTTGGGAGCCAGGACGCCTGGGTTCTATCAGTGGCCGCAGGAGGGGAGTGGGGCCTGGTGGTTAGAGCGGTGGTGGTGGTGGGGGTGGCTGGGAGCCAGGACTCCTGGGTTCTCTCCTGGCCCCGGGGCCTGCCCCCTCTCTCCAGCGCTGCCCCCTCTCCCCCAGCCCTTCGACCAGCTGCAGCTCCTGGAGTGCATCCGCCGGCTCGTGGCCGTGGACCAGGCCTGGGTGCCGCACTCGGACAGCGCCAGCCTCTACATCCGGCCGACCTTCATCGGCACCGAGGTGCGGAGCCGAGCCCCTGGGGCGCCCCCCGGCCCCCCCACCGCGGGCCTGGCTGGGGGGCCACGTCCCGCCTGCCTCTGACCTTGTGTCCCCCCGCGCCCCCGGCCTGTGTCCCTCCCCGCGCCCCCGGATCCGTCTCCCACCTCCTCCCACACCCCTGGATCTGTCTCCTGCCCCCCGGCTCCGTCCCCCGCCCACGTCCCCCCCCCGCGCCCCCGGATCCGTCCCCCCCCCCCCGTGCCTCTGGATCCGTCTCCCACCTCCTCGCTCTGTCTCCTGCTCCCTGGATCCGGCCCCGCCCACGCCCCCCCCCGACGCCCCTGGATCCGTCTCCCCCCTCCTCCCACACCCCTGGATCTGTCTCCTGCCCCCCGGCTCCGTCCCCCGCCCACGTCCCCCCTCCGCGCCCCCGGATCCGTCCCCCCCCTGTGCCTCTGGATCCGTCTCCCGCCTCCTCCCACACCCCTGGATCTGTCTCCTGCCCCCCGGATCCTTCTCCCGCCCACGTCCCCCCCCGCGCCCCCGGATCCGTCTCCCACCTCCTCCCACACCCCTGGATCCGTCTCCTGCCCCCTGGATCCATCTGCCGCCCCCCGGATCCGTCTCCTACCCGTGTCCCCCCCCCACCCCCCCAGATCCGTCCCTCCCCCGCGCCCCCGGATCCGTCTCCTACCCGTGTCCCCCTAATCTGCTCCTTCCCCTGCACCCCGACTCTGGGCTCCCCCAGCCTCGTGCTCCTTGACCTTCAGAAGCTCCCCCCCCCCGGTGTGGGGCGGGGCCGGGGGGAGCCGGGGTTCTGACGCTTTGCTCCCCCCCCGCAGCCGTCCCTGGGGGTGTCCCGCCCCGGCCAGGCCCTCCTCTTCGTCATCCTGTCGCCGGTGGGGGCCTACTTCTCCTCCGGCCCCATGGGCGCCGTGGGGCTGCTGGCCGAGCCGCGCTACGTCCGCGCCTGGATGGGGGGTGTCGGTGACTGCAAGATGGGGGGGTGAGTGTGAGCTTCCGGGCCCCCGCCTGCCGCTAGGGGGCTGTGCCCCCCCCCAGCCGTGCCCCCCGGCCGTGTCCCCTCCCCGCCTGCCGCTAGGGGGCCGTGCCCCCCGGCCGTGTCTCCTCCCCCGCCTGCCACTAGGGGGCCGTGCCCCCCCCAGCCGTGTCCCCTCCCCCTGCCTGCCACTAGGGGGCAGTGCCCCCCCGGCCGGGTCCCCTCCCCCCGCCTGCCGCTAGGGGGCGCTGCCCCCCCCCCGGCCATGTCCCCCTCCCCCGCCTGCTGCTAGGGGTCGCTGCCCCCCCCGGCCGTGTCCCCTCCCCCCGCCTGCCACTAGGGGGCAGTGCCCCCCCCGGCCGTGTCCCCTCCCCGCCTGCCACTAGGGGGAGCTGCCCCCTCCCCCGGCCGTGTCCCCTCCCCTGCCTGCCGCTAGGGGGAGCTGCCCTCCCCCCGGCCGTGTCCCCCTCCCCCGCCTGCCGCTAGGGGGAGCTGCCCCCCCCGGCCGTGTCCCCTCCCCCCGCCTGCCACTAGGGGGCAGTGCCCCCCCCGGCCGTGTCCCCTCCCCGCCTGCCACTAGGGGGAGCTGCCCCCTCCCCCGGCCATGTCCCCTCCCCCGCCTGCCACTAGGGGGAGCTGCCCCCCCCGGCCGTGTCCCCCTCCCCCGCCTGCTGCTAGGGGGAGCTGCCCCCCCCCGCCGGGCCCCCTCCCCCGCCTGCCGCTAGGGGGCAGTGCCCGCTCCCCCGCTGTGTCCCCTCCCCCCGCCTGCCACTAGGGGGCGCTGCCCCTCCCCCCGCCTGCCACTAGGGGGCGCTGCCCCTCCCCCCGCCTGCCACTAGGGGGCGCTGTTCTCCCCCCCCGCCGTGCCCCCCTCTCTGAGGGTGCCGCCCCCTGCGTCCCCAGGAACTACGCCCCCACCATCCTGGTGCAGGACGAGGCGCTGCGGGCCGGGTGCCAGCAGGCGCTGTGGCTCTACGGGGACGATCACCAGATCACCGAGGTCGGCACCATGAACATCTTCCTCTTCTGGACGGACCCGCAGGGGGGTGAGAGCCAGAGCCTCCTGCCCCGCCCCGGGGGGGTCCCCGAGTGCCCCGTGCCCCCTCCCCCCGCCCCGGGGGGTCCTCCTATACCCCTCCCCCGCCCCGGGGGGTCCTCCTATACCCCTCCCCCGCCCCAGGGGGGTCCCTGTACCCCTCCCCCACCCCGGGGGGGTCCCCGAGTGCCCCATGCCCCCTCCCCCCGCCCCAGGGGTCCCTGTACCCCTCCCCCACCCCGGGGGGGTCCCCGAGTGCCCCGTGCCCCATCCCCCCGCCCCGGGGCTCCCTGTACCCCTCCCCCACTCTGGGGGGTCCCCGAGTGCCCCGTGCCCCATCCCCCCCGCCCCGGGGGTCCCTGTACCCCTCCCCTGCCCCAGGGGGTCCTCCTATACCCCTCCCCCGCCCCGGGGGTCCCTGTACCCCTCCCCTGCCCCGGGGAGTCCATCTATATCCATCCCCCCGAGGGGTCTTCGACTGCCTTGCGCCCCATCCCAGGGGGGTCCCTCTCTGCCCATCCTCCAGCCATGGGGGTCCGGAGTGCCCTGCTCCCCATCGCAGGGAGGGTCCCGAGTGCCCTGGCTCCATCCCGGGGGTCCCCCTATAACCAGCCTCCATCCTGGGGGGCCCCCTGTACCCATCCCCCACATCCTGCCCCACAGGGGTCCCCGAGTGCCCCACTCCATGTCCCGTCCCAGGGGGGTCCCCATATACCCATCCCCCATGCCTGCCCTAGAGGGGTCCCCGTGTACCCAGCCCCCCCGCCCCGGAGGGGCCGTGTCCTGGTGCAGGGCGAGGGGTCCCCGTGTACCCAGCCCCCCCGCCCCAGAGGGGCCGTGTCCTGGTGCAGGGCGAGGGGTCCCCGTGTACCCAGCCCCCCCGCCCCAGAGGGGCCGTGTCCTGGTGCAGGGCGAGGGGTCCCCATGTACCCAGCCCCCCCGCCCCAGAGGGGCCGTGTCCTGATGCAGGGCGAGGGGTCCCCGTGTACCCAGCCCCCCCGCCCCAGAGGGGCTGTGTCCTGGTGCAGGGCGAGGGGTCCCCGTGTACCCAGCCCCCGCGTCCCACCCCAGAGGGGCCGTGTCCTGGTGCAGGGCGAGGGGTCCCCGTGTACCCAGCCCCCCTGCCCCAGAGGGGCTGCGTCCTGGCACTGGCCCGGGCCGGGCTGGGGCCGCGTGTGACGGGGTTTTTCTTTTCCAGAACTAGAGCTGGTGACCCCCCCACTGAACGGCATCATCCTGCCCGGGGTGACCCGGCAGAGCCTGCTGGACTTGGGGCGCAAGTGGGTGAGTGGGGGGTCGGATCCGGGGGGGGAGGGGGGCTTCTCCTTTCTCCCACTCGCAGACTGGGGACGGGGGGGCTCCCCCATCAGCTAGGAGCCGGCGGCGCGACAGGCCCGGGCCCTGGGGGTCGCTGAGCCCCCCCCACACGAGCTCTGCCCCAGCGATTCCCGGGGGGGCCACTCTTTGGCCACTGTGATTCGGGGAGCCGAGGGGGGGGGACGGTGGAGGAGGGGGAAGCTGGGAAAATCTGAGGGGCTGGTTTGCGGCCAAGGGGGGCCCGTGAGGAGCTTGGGGGCTGGAGCAGAGTGGGAGGGGGGCTGGGGAACCCGCACTTGGGCAGACCCCTGCCAGGGCTGGGCGAGGGTTTGGGGGGCCCGGGCGACCCCTTGGGCGCCTTCAGCGTGGTGGGGGTTAATTCTGCCCCTGCCCCAGGGGGGAGCTGGTCAGTTTGCTCCTGGGGGTGACCCCAGCTCCCCCGCCCGGCACCAGGGGGCTCTGTCCCCTGCCCCCCCTGGCCTTGCCCCATCTCCCCCGCCCGGCACCAGGGGGCTCTGTCCCCTGCCCCCCACCCCCGGCCTTGCCCCATCTCCCCCGTCCGGCACCAGGGGGCTCTGTCCCCTGCCCCCCCCGGCCTTGCCCCAGCTCCCCCGCCCGGCACCAGGGGGCTCTGTCCCCTGCCCCCCACCCCCGGCCTTGCCCCATCTCCCCCGCCCGGCACCAGGGGGCTCTGTCCCCTGCCCCCCCTGGCCTTGCCCCATCTACCCCGCCCGGCACCAGGGGGCTCTGTCCCCTGCCCCCCACCCCCGGCCTTGCCCCATCTCCCCCGCCCGGCACCAGGGGGCTCTGTCCCCTGCCCCCCAGCCCCGGCCTTGCCCCATGTCGCCCGCCTGGCACCAGGGGGCTCTGTCCCCTGCCCCCCCTGGCCTTGCCCCATCTCCCCCGCCCGGCACCAGGGGGCTCTGTCCCCTGCCCCCCACCCCCGGCCTTGCCCCATCTACCCCGCCCGGCACCAGGGGGCTCTGTCCCCTGCCCCCCACCCCCGGCCGTGCCCCATCTCCCCAGCCCGGCACCAGGGGGCTCTGTCCCCTGCCCCCCACCCCCGGCCTTGCCCCATCTCCCCCGCCCGGCACCAGGGGGCTCTGTCCCCTGCCCCCCACCCCCGGCCTTGCCCCATCTCCCCCGCCCGGCACCAGGGGGCTCTGTCCCCGGCCCCCCCCCCCGGCCTTGCCCCCGCGCCCCCGCCCGGCACCAGGGGGCTCTGTCCCCTGCCCCCCACCCCCGGCCTTGCCCCATCTCCCCCGCCCGGCACCAGGGGGCTCTGTCCCCTGCCCCCCACCCCCGGCCTTGCCCCATGTCCCCCGCCTGGCACCAGGGGGCTCTGTCCCCTGCCCCCCACCCCCGGCCTTGCCCCATCTCCCCCGCCCGGCACCAGGGGGCTCTGTCCCCTGCCCCCACCCCCGGCCTTGCCCCATGTCCCCCGCCTGGCACCAGGGGGCTCTGTCCCCTGCCCCCCACCCCCGGCCTTGCCCCATCTCCCCCGCCTGGCACCAGGGGGCTCTGTCCCCTGCCCCCCACCCCCAGCCTTGCCCCATCTCCCCCGCCTGGCACCAGGGGGCGCCGCCTCCGTCCCCCTGACCCTCCCGTCCCCCGCAGGGCGAGTTCAAGGTGTCGGAGCGCAGCATCACCATGGCCGACCTCCTCCGGGGGCTGCGGGAGAAGCGGGTCCGGGAGGTGTTCGGCTCGGGCACCGCCTGCGTCGTCTCGCCCGTGAGCCACATCCTGTACCAGGGCCAGGTGGGACGCCGGGGTGACGGGGCCGCCGGGGGGGCCGGGGGGGGCCAGGCTGGGGGGAGCCGGGTCTGATGGGGGGTGGGGGGGGCTGGATCTGATGGGGGGCGGGGGGGACCAGGCTGAGAGAGCCAGATCCGATGCGGGGGGAGGAACCGGGCTGGGAGCAGCCGGATCCGATGGGGGGGAGACTGGGCTGGGGGGAGCCGGATCCGATGTGGGGGGGGACCGGGCTGGGTGGAGCTGGATCCGATGGGGGGTGGGGACCGGGCTGGGGGGAGCCGGATCTGATGCAGGGTGGGCTGGACAAGGCGGGGGGGGGCGCCGGATCTGATGGAGGCGGGGACCAGGCTGGGTGGAGCCGGATCCGATGCGGGAGGAGACCGGGCTGGGGGGAGCCAGGTCCGATGGGGGGGGGACCGGGCTGGGGGGAGCCAGGTCCGATGGGGGGGGGACCGGGCTGGGGGGAGCTGGAGCCGATGTGGGGGGTGGAGACCGAGCGGGGGGGAGCCGGATCTGATGGGGGGGGAGACCGAGCTGGGGGGAGCCGGATCTGATGGGGGGGGAGACCGAGCTGGGGGGAGCTGGAGCCGATGGGGGGGTGGAGACCGAGCTGGGGGGAGCTGGATCCGATGGGGGGGTGGAGACCGAGCTGGGGGGAGCCAGGTCCGATGGGGGGGGAGACCGAGCTGGGGGGAGCTGGAGCCGATGGGAGGCGGGGGGGCCGGATCTGATGGGGGGGGGAGACCGGGCTGGGGGGAGCCGGATCCGATGGGGGGGTGGACCGGGCTGGGGGGAGCCGGATCCGATGGGGGGGGGGGGACCGGGCTGGGGGGAGCTGGAGCCGATGGGGGGGGGGACCGGGCTGGGGGGAGCCAGCTCCGATGGGGTCTCGTCTCCTTCCAGAACTATCCCATCCCCACCATGGAGAACGGCCCCGACCTGGCCAAGCGGTTCCTGAAGGAGCTGACGGACATCCAGGTACCGGCCGGGGGGGCGGGGTTAGTGCTGGGGGCGGGGGGAGGAACATTGCTGGGGGGGCAGTGGGGAGGGGGTCAGAGCCCTGGGGTGGCGTTTTAGGTGTATGGAAAAGATCCTGCCCAGGGCAGGATCCCCTCTAGGGGGCGCCGGCTCCCCCCCTGCTCTGACCCTCCCCCCCCGTCTGTCTGTCTGTCTCCTTGCAGTACGGCCGTGTGCCCAGCGACTGGGTGTTGCCCGTCTGAGCCGGACCGGACCCTGCCCCCCCCTTTTTTGGGGGGGGCTTTGGCTTTAACACTCCCCCAAAGCAACCCCCCAGCTGGCCCTCGTGCTCCCCCCCCCCTCAGCCCATGGCCCCCGTCCTGGCTGGCCCCCGACTGACCCGGCTCCCGCTCTGACCCCCCCCCCCCCCCGACTGACCCAGCTCCCCTGGGGCAGAACCAACCCCGCCCCGGGAGGAACCAGCCGCCCAAAGATTGCAGCCGCCTGGCCCCCCCTTCGATGCACGGGACAGCCCCCCCCTTCCAAAGTGCAATAGAGAGAGAGTCCCCCCTGGGATTCCCCGGTGCCCCCTCCCCTCCCCCCCGGGATCCCCTCTGCCCGGTGCCCGCCTGGGATTCCCCGGTGCCCCCCTCCCCCCTGGGATCCCCTCTGCCTGGTGCCCTCGTCCCCTCCCCCTCCGGGATCCCCTCTGCCCGGTGCCCGCATCCCCTGCGCCCCGACTCCCCTCTCCCCCGTGCCCCTGTCCCGTCCCTGTGCCCCCATCCCCTCCGGATCGGGACGGGGTCACCCCACCCCGCCAGCACCAGCGTAGCCGAGCCACTGCTGAGCGCCCGGGAGCAGTGCATTGTGGGAGACCGGATCGACCAGTTGCAATGCCTTCTGGGTAAACTATCCCATCGTGCAAATCCCGCACACACACCGCGCCGCACCCAGCAGCTGGAGGGTGGGCTGAGACCGCCCGAGCTAACCCGCCTCCACTGCACCCGTTCTGGGCTCCCCCGGGCTCTCAGGCCGGGCCGTGTCCCTGGTGCCAGGCCGACGGGCACCCCCCTGCTGCCCGCAGGGGAGCGAGATGCCGGGCGCTGACCCAAAAAGCTTTTCTATTAAACCAAATGAAACCAACCGGCTGGGTCCGGAGTCTGTGTTGGGGGATGGGGGACAGCGGGTGCTACAGGAGTCATCCCCCTCCCCCCCCCGACTGAGATCAGGGCCCCGTCGCGCCGGGCGCTGCACAGAATCCCCCCCCCCCGCACTGACTGAGGTCAGGGCCCCGTTGCGCCGGGCACTGCACAGAACCCCCCCCCCCCACTGACTGAGATCAGGGCCCCGTCGCGCCGGGCGCTGCATGGACCCCACCCCCGAAACCTCCCCCCGACTGAGATCAGGGCCCCGTCGTGCCGGGCGCTGCACAGAATCCCACCCCCCGCACTGACTGAGATCAGGGCCCCGTCGTGCCGGGCGCTGCACAGAATCCCCCCCCCCACCCACTGACTGAGATCAGGGCCCCGTCGCGCCGGGCGCTGCACGGACCCCACCCCCGAAACCTCCCCCCGACTGTCATCTGGGGCCCGGGCGCTGCACAGAATCCCCCCCCCCGCACTGACTGAGATCAGGGCCCCGTCGTGCCGGGCGCTGCACAGAATCCCCCCCCCCCACCCACTGACTGAGATCAGGGCCCCGTCGCGCCAGGCGCTGCACAGACCCCCCCCCCACTGACTGAGATCAGGGCCCCGTCGCGCCGGGCGCTGCACAGAATCCCCCCCCCCACTGACTGAGATCAGGGCCCCGTCGCGCCGGGTGCTGCACAGACCCCCCCTCCCTCCAGCTTTTCTTTTGTCTTGTCTCTTTTATTTCTTCGGGCCGGGATCTTCCCCTGCCTGTCGCTTTCCCTCATTCAGCTTTCAAATGTCTCTTTCTGCCTTTGTCTCCATTCGTTCTTCCTGGGGTTCATCGTTCCCAGTTTGTCGTTTGTTCTCGGGTTCAGTCGAGGTTTTCATTCGGTCTCTGGCTCTTTCTAGCGCTTCGCGGGTTCTTCCAGCTTTTTTATTCGTTCGCTCTAGTTCTTTCTTTCTTTCTTCCTAGTTTCTCATTCATTCCCTTGATCATCCCTGTTTTTCATTCGTTTTTCCTCGTTTTTTATTCGGTCTCTGGTTCTTTCTAGTGTTTCACAAATTCTTTCTAGCTCTTTATTCGTTCTTCCCAGTTTTTCATTCATTTTTTCTTGTTTTTTATTCGGGCTCTGGTTCTTTCTAGTTTTTCATTCATTCTTCCCAGTTTTTCATTCAGTCTCTGGTTCTTTCTCGTGTTTCACAAATTCTTTCTAGCTCTTTATTCGTTCTTCCCAGTTTTTCACTCATTTTTTCTCGTTTTTTATTCAGTCTCTGGTTCTTTCTAGTGTTTCACAAATTCTTTCTAGCTCTTTATTCGTTCTTCCCAGTTTTTCACTCATTTTTTCTCGTTTTTTATTCAGTCTCTGGTTCTTTCCAGTTTTTCACAAATTCTTCCCAGTTTTTCATTCATTTTTCCTCGGTTTTTATTTGTTCTCTGGTTCTGTCTAGTGCAGGGGTCGGCAGCCTTTCAGAAGTGCTGTGCCGAGTCTTCAGTTATTCCCTCTGATTTAAGGGTTCGCGTGCCAGTCATACATTTGAATGTTTTTAGAAGGTCTCTTTCTAGAAGTCTTTAATATAGAACTAAACTACTGTTGTGTGTAAAGTAAATAAGGTTTTTTAAATGTTTAAGAAGCTTCATTTAAAATTAAATTAAAATGCAGAGCCCCCCAGACTAGTGGCCAGGACCCAGCAGTGTGAGTGCCGCTGAGAATTAGCTCGCTTGCCGCCTTTGGCACCTGTGCCATAGGTTGCCTGCCCCTCATCTAGCGTTTCACAAATTCTTCCTCGCTTTTTATTTGTTCTTCCCAGTTTTTCATTTGTTTTTTTCTAGTTTTTCGTTCGTTCTCTCGCTCTTTTGAGTTTTTCACTTTTTCCTTCTCGCTTTTTCCTGATGGGTATTTTCCATTTCTTTCTTGGTTCCCTCTGCCCCCAGCCCCCTATTACATCACCCCCTTGGCCCTGCTGCTTTGTGGCCAGGGTCAGCTGCCTTCCCCCCCCCCCCCCCGCAGCATCAGCCCCAATCGGGGGCAGGAAGGGTGTAAATATTTAGATAGGAGCCACCTGGCGCAGGGGGAGGGCCGGGCCGAGCCATCCATCACCCCCTCGCCCCCGCCAGCCGTACCCAGCCCTGGCCTGACGCAGGCTCGGATGCGGGGGATCGGAAGCGCATCCTGGAACGTGATGTGTGTGGGGAGCGGATATCTGGGATGGATGGAGGGTGTCGTCATGGGGGGCGGCTGGTTTCCTCAGGAGATGGGCATGGTGGCAGCCGGAAGAGAACCCAGGAGTCCTGGCTCCCAGCTCCCTGCTCTACCCACTAGACCCCACTCCCCTCCCAGAGCCAGGAGAGAACCCAGGAGTCCTGGCCCCCAGCACCCCCACTCTAACCACTAGACCCCACTCCCCGAGCCAGGAGAGAACCCAGGAGTCGTGGCTCCAGGCCCTTGTTTCTCAGTGCGGGGGTCCCCCTATACACAGCCCCTGCACCCTCCCCCCCCCAGCTGCAGGGCACATGACAGCACATTCCTTTTCGATGAGATAGAAATTGCAAGTCATAATTCCCAGAGCTGGGAGGGGGGGAGCTGGGGACGAAGTGGAGGGGGAAGGGGGCTGGAACCACATGCTGGGGGGGCCCTGGGGGCCCTGTCTCAGGAGGATGGCACTGGGGCCCCTGGCTCGGGGGGAGGGCTGGGGACACAGGCGTGGCAGGTGCCTGGGGATGTGGGGGGGGGGCTGGGGACACAGGCTGGGGGGGGCCTTGGGGCTGGGGGGGCCCCTGGGGCCCCTGGCTTGGGGGGACCCGGGGGGGGGGGCTGGAGGCTCAGCTGCAGGCAAGGGGGAAGTTGCATCAGGCGCCGGCCTGGCTCGGGCGGCGGGGGGGGGGGGGGAGCTGGGGTCATGTTTGCCCTGGCACCGCGCCCGCGCGCATCAGGCAAAGTCCCAGCGAAGCTGAACCCCCCGGTGACACGCAGGAGCAAACGCCAACCGGTCTGGGCGAGCCGCGGCCGGGCCTGCGCGACCGCTCAGGGGTGCAGATGAGTCAGCAGAAACCGGCGCCTGCCGGCCTAGTGCCGGGCGGGGGGGGGGCACGGCACGGCTGGGTCATGGGGACCCGGCGTGGGGCCCGTAGTGCCGGGGGGGGCATGACACAGCTGGGGCAGTGGGGCCCGGGGGGCCGGGGGGGGGCACGGCACGGCTGGGTCATGGGGACCCGGCGTGGGGCCCGTAGTGCCGGGGGGGGCATGACACAGCTGGGGCAGTGGGGCCCGTGGGGCCGGGGGGGGGCACGGCACGGCTGGGTCATGGGGACCCGGTGTGGGGCCCGTAGTGCCGGGGGGGGGCACGGCTGGGTCATGGGGACCCGGTGTGGGGCCCGTAGTGCCGGGGGGGGATGACACAGCTGGGGCAGTGGGGCCCGTGGGGGGCACGGCACGGCTGGGTCATGGGGACCTGCTGTGGGGCCCGTAGTGCCGGGTGGCGACATGGCTGGGGCAGTGGGACCCGGCGTGGGGCCCGTAGTGCCGGGGGGGGGCTCTGGGTACGTGCCCCAAGGGGAAGGTGGGTCGGGCCCACCCCGGCTGGTGCAGCTGCACTCCTTGCGCTGGCGGGGGGTGGGAGCTGCCCGTGCCAGGCCTGGGAACCGGGCAGTCGGGCGCGTCCCTGCAGCCCAACCTTTGCCCCACTGGGCGCCCCCCCGGCCTGGCCATGTGGCAAAGCCAAATATTTATATTTTCATGGGCTCTGTTTACAGTTTGAGAGCCAGGGAGCTGAATGCCGCAGGCCGGGCTTGTGGGCACAGAGAACCCAGGCGTCCGGACTCCCAGCTCCCACTCCCCCGGCTCTAACCCACGAGACCCCAGTCCCCTCCCAGAACCAGGGATAGGACCCAGGAGTCCTGGCTCCCAGCTCCCCCCCCCCCCCGCAACCACCAGACCCCCCCCTCTCCACAATAAACTAACCCTGTTAACTGTACACACGCGGCCGGATGTTGTGAGGCGTTTTGCAGATGTTCTGAGTAGCGGCTTTAACACCCACCCACACACACAGCTCAGGGCCCGGCCCCTCCAGCAGGGGGCGCCAGGGACACACACGCAGCGCAGGGCCTGGCCCCTCCAGCAGGGGGCGCCAGTGACACACACCCAGCGCAGGGCCCGGCCCCTCCAGCAGGGGGCGCCAGGGACACACACAGTGCAGGGCCCGGCCCCTCCAGCAGGGGGCGCCAGGGACACACACACGCAGCGCAGGGCCCGGCCCCTCCAGCAGGGGGCGCCAGGGACACACATACACAGCGCAGGGCCCGGCCCCTCCAGCAGGGGGCGCCAGGGACACACACGCAGCGCAGTGCCCGGCCCCTCCAGCAGGGGGCGCCAGGGACACACCCGCAGCGCAGGGCCCGGCCCCTCCAGCAGGGGGCGCCAGGGACACACCCGCAGCGCAGGGCCCGGCCCCTCCAGCAGGGGGCGCCAGGGACACACACACGCAGCGCAGGGCCCGGCCCCTCCAGCAGGGGGCGCCAGGGACACACACGCAGCGCAGTGCCCGGCCCCTCCAGCAGGGGGCGCCAGGGACACACACGCAGCGCGGGGCCCGGCCCCTAAAGCAGGGGGCGCCAGGGACACACACGCAGCGCAGGGCCCGGCCCCTCCAGCAGGGGGCGCCAGGGACACACCCGCAGCGCAGGGCCCGGCCCCTCCAGCAGGGGGCGCCAGGGACACACACACGCAGCGCAGGGCCCGGCCCCTCCAGCAGGGGGCGCCAGGGACACACACCCAGCGCAGGGCCCGGCCCCTCCAGCAGGGGGCGCCAGGGACACCCCCAGCGCAGGGCCCGGCCCCTCCAGCAGGGGGCGCCAGGGACACACACACAGAGCAGGGCCCGGCCCCTCCAGCAGGGGGCGCCAGGGACACACACACGCAGCGCAGGGCCCGGCCCCACCAGCAGGGGCGCCAGGGACACACCCGCAGCGCAGGGCCTGGCCCCTCCAGCAGGGGGCGCCAGGGACACACCCAGCGCAGGGCCCGGCCCCTCCAGCAGGGGGCGCCAGGGACACCCCCAGCGCAGGGCCCGGCCTGTTCTGGGTCAGCACTTTCGGCCCAAAGTCCCAATTCCCCGGGGATGAAATCATCGAGCCCACGTGCCCCGAGGCTGGGCACAGCGACTGGGGCAAAGGGGAGGGTGAGGCGCAAACCCAGGAGTCCTGGCTCCCCCGCTCCCCCCAACTCTAACCACCAGATCCTCTTCCCCCTCCCCGAGCCAGGGGGAGAACCCAGGCGTCCTGGCTCCCCGACACACACGCCTATTCTCTGACCTCTGGCCCCCCATGTTCCCCTTCCCCCTAAGAGCTCTGGTCCCACAGGGATGGGTGGGGGGTGAACCCCCAAAACAGCGAGGGGCGGTGTGGATGGATAGCTGGCAGCAGGGTGTCTGGGGATGGGGGAGGGATGGTGTTGGGGGACCCCGGAGGGAATAGGGGATGGGGACCCTGGAGGGATGCGGGGGATGGCAGGGTGGGGGGCTGGAGATCCTGAAGGGAGGGCCGGGGATCCCGGGGGGATGGAGACATGGGGACCCCAGGGGGCTGGGGACCCCAGATGGGAGATTGGGGACCCCGGCGGGAGGGATGGGGGGATGGGGACTCCGGGCGCTGGGGACCCCCAGTGAGGGAGGGACTCTGGGGGATGGGGACCCTGGGGGAGGGATGGGAGGATGGGGACTCTGGGGAGCCCAGATGGGGGGCTGGGGACCCCCAGGGGGAGGGATGGGAGGATGGGCGGATGGAGGCTTCACCCCCCCCCTTTCCCCTCGTTGCATCAGGTTCTTTTCATGTGGCCGCCGGCGAGTCACTGACCGGAGCGGTCCCATGACTCAGGCGGGGGGATGGGGGGGGACCTGCCGGGGGGATAAATAGGCGCCCAGGGGCCCCGCCAGGCTCAGAATAACGGGACCGACGATCTGCCAGAGACGGGCCGGGACCCCTCGCACGTCCCCCCGCGCAGACCTGCCAAGGAAACCCCCCCACCCCGGACTGTGCTGGAGCATTGCTACTGCCGGACTCCTGGGTTCCCTCTCCGGCTCCGGGAGAGGAGCGAGGTCTAGTGGTTAGAGCAGGGGGGGCACCAGGACGCCTGGGTTCTCGCCCCGGTTTGGGCTCGGACCCGGCACTGCCTGTCAGCCCTCAGCATGTGGGGTGGCTCGACCCCCGTCCCGGCGGAGTCCTGGCTGCTGCTGGCTGCCCTGATGTGGGGGACCCGGCCCCCTGCGCCCTCCCAGGCTGCCCCCCTGCAGAACTCCAGCCCCCTGTACCAGTTCGACGGGCAAGTTCGGCTCCGACACCTGTACACGGCCAACGCCCACACGCAGCTGTACCTGGAGATCACCCCGCAGGGCGAGGTGCGCGGGGCCCCCGACCAGACCCCCTACAGTGAGTACCAGTGGGGTGACGGCAATGGGGGGTGGGCTGGGAGCCAGGACTCCTGGGTTCTCTCCCCGGCTCTGGGAAGGGAGTGGGGTCTAGTGGTTACAGCGGGAGGGGCTGGGAGCCAGGACTCCTGGGTTTTCTCCCCGGCTCTGGGAGGGGAGTTGGGTCTAGTGGTTACAACGGGAGGGGCTGGGAGCCAGGACTCCTGGGTTCTCTCCCCGGCTCTGGGAGGGGAGTGGAGGGGGAGATGGGAGCCAGGACTCCTGGGTTCTCTCCCCGGCTCTGGGAGGGGAGTGAGGTCTAGTAGTTAGAGCAGGAGGGGCTGGGAGCCGGGACTCCTGGGTTCTCTCCCCAGCTCTGGGAGGGGAGTGAGGTCTAGTAGTTAGAGCAGGAGGGGAGGGAGCCGGGACTCCTGGGTTCTCTCCCCAGCTCTGGGAGGGGAGTGAGGTCTAGTAGTTAGAGCAGAGGCGCGGGTCTGGGAGCCCGGACGCCTGGCTTCCCTTGCTGACTTCGCTCTGCCTCGGGTGCTGCAGGTCTGATGGAGATTAAGGCGGTGAAGCCGGGTGTGATCCGGATGCAGGCGATGAAAACGCTCCTGTTCCTGTGCATGGATCCCAGTGGGCATCTGCATGGGGCGGTGAGTGGAAACCCGGCAGCAGCGGGGCAGGGAGGGGGCCTGGGGGGGGGGTCAGCTAGACGGGACAGCGGGACACAACCAACTAAAGGGCCCATCCACCCCTGCATCGCTCCCCCTCCCTGCCATCCTGGCTCTGGGAGGGGAGTGGGGTCTAGTGGTTAGAGCAGGAGGGGGCTTGGAGCCAGAACTCCTGGGTTCTCTCCCCGACTCTGGGAGGGGAGGGTGGGAAGGGGAGTGGGGTCTAGTGGTTAGATTAGGGGGCTGGGAGCCAGAACTCCTGGGTTTTCTCCCTGGCTCTGGGAGGGGAGTGGGGTCTAGTGGTTAGAGCAGGGAGGCTGGGAGCCAGGACTCCTGGGTTCTCTCCCTGGCTCTGGGAGGGGAGTGGGGTCTAGTGGTTAGAGCAGGGAGGCTGGGAGCCAGGACTCCTGGGTTCTTCCCTGGGCTCTGGGAGGGGAGTGTGGTCTGGTGGTTAGAGCAGGGAGGCTGGGAGCCAGGACTCCTGGGTTCTTCCCTGGGCTCTGGAAGGGGAGTGGGGTCTAGTGGTTAGAGCCCGGGGAGGCCTCAGACACAGCTGCTCACCTGCGCCCCCATAATCCCTCTCCCCCGCAGAGCTCCTACTCGGAGGAGGCCTGTAATTTCCGCGAGAAGGTGCAGCGGGACGGTTACAACCTGTACTTCTCCGAGAGCCACAAGGTCCCCGTCAGCCTGCGGCCGGCAGAGGGGCCCCCCGGCCGAGGGCGCCCGGCCCCCCGTCTCTTCCACTTCCTGCCCATGGTCAGCCGGGTGCCGGTGGAGCCCGTCCTGCTGGAATACGACTTCTACGGCGACCCGCCGCTCGACGTGGAGTCCTCCGACCCCCTCAGCATGATGGGTCGCCTCTCCCGGGTCCTGAGCCCCAGCTACATCTTCTGAGACCCTGGACTCCTGGGTCCCCTGCCCGGCTGGGAGGGGAGTGGGGGCTAGTGGTTAGAGCAGGGGGGAGCTGGGAGCCAGGACGCCTGGGTTCTCTCCGCGGCTCTGGGACCGATTTCCCCTGGACTGGGATCTATGGACGCCGGCGCTGAGCAGCCTGAGGGAGACACTGGTCCCCGAGGCGCAACGTCATCGGTCCTCGGGGCCGACTCCCACCAGCCGTATTTGGTTCCTATTTTTCTACGTATTTAATAACTTATTTATTATGCTGATGGGTTTATTTATTGACTGGGTTCGTGGAATCCGGGGCGGGCAGGCACCGGGGGGGGGATTCTTGTTATTTATTGGGGCATCGCTCCAGGGCTGGCTCTTTCGCGCGGGGTCCGTGGCGGCTTCGTGGACGATGGCTTCAGAATAAACTGCTGTGTGGGCCAAAGGCGGCCTGGTCTCTGTGTGTGTGTGGGGGGGGGGGGGGCTGCGATTTCCGGTGGTGCAAAAGGGAGTTGGGGGCAGGACGAACCGGTGGGAATGCGGCCGGGGGCAGGATTAAAAGTGAGTCCAGGGACCCATCTCGTGCGATGCAGCCCAGCGCCCCCTAGCGCCGCCCTGGGGCATTGGGGCCAGACCTGACTGCCGGGGGAGAGCGCCCCCCGCTGAGCCCCCCACCCTGCCTCCTGCAGCCCAGAGCCCCCTGCTGAGCCCCCCACCCTGCTCCCCCCAGCCCAGCGCCCCCTGCTGAGCCCCCCACCCAGCTCCCCCCAGCCCAGCGCCCCCCGCTGAGCCCCCACCCTGCCTCCTGCAGCCCAGAGCCCCCCGCTGAGCCCCCCCACCCTGCCTCCTGCAGCCCAGAGCCCCCCGCTGAGCCCCCCACCCTGTTCCCCCCAGCCCAGCGCCCCCTGCTGAGCCCCCCGCTCCCACCAGCCCAGCGCCCCCTGCTGAGCCCCCGTCCCGCTCCCCCCAGCCTAGTGCCCCCTGCTGAGCCCCTGTCACGGAGTGTAGGGGAGTCAGGCCCTGCACCCCCAGCTTCCTGCGATTCACCAGGACTCTCAGCCAGCCAGTAAAGCAGAAGGTTTATTTAGACGACAGGAACACAGTCCAGGACAGGGTCTTGCAGGCACAGATAACAGGATCCCCCCGGTTAGGTCCATCTTGGGGCCCCGGGAGCCCCACAGCCCCCAGTGGGGATCAGAGCCCTGTCCCTGCTCCCTTCCTTCCCCAGCCCCCTCCGGCCCCTCCTCTCTGCTCCGCTTCTGTCCCGGGCCAGGAGGTCACCTGACCCCTTTGTCTCCAACACCTTCAGTTGCACCTTTGCAGGGAGGGGCCCAGGCCATTAGTTGCCAGGAGACAGAGTGTCAGGCATTCGGCCTTTTGCTTTGCTAGATACTTAGAGGCCTGCACCCAGCACTCCCAGCCCCCAGTACGAACAGTCCCACTTCGTCACACTCCCCCCGCTCCCCCCAGCCCAGCGCCCCCCGCTGAGCCCCCGCCTGTCCCCCCACACCCCCTGCTGTCCCCGCCCCGCAGCCCAGCTAGGGCGACCAGACAGCAAGTGTAAAAAATTGGGACAGGGGGGTGGGGGGGGGTAATAGGAGCCTATATAAGAAAAAGACCCAAAAATCGGGACCGTCCCTATAAAATTGGGACATCTGGTCACCCTAAGCCCAGCGCCCCCTGCTGAGCCCCCTGCTCCCCGCAGCCCAGCGCCCCCTAGTGCCGCACTGGGGCATCAGGGCCAGCCTGACCCCTAGGGGTGAGCGCCCCCTGCTGGGAGCCCCCTCTCCCTGCACCCCAGCGCCCTGACACCCAGGGGCCAGGTGGGACAGCGCGTGTCACTTCCACCCCTGCTGCCGCCTCCGCAGTGCCCCAGGCCCTCGGCCGCGCGGGCAGGAGAGCGCAGGGCCGCCCAGAGGATTCAGGGGGCCTGGGGTCTTTGGCGGCGGGTCCTGGGGGGGAAGGACCCGGAGCGGAAGAACCTCCGGGGGCCTGGGGCAAATTGCCCCCTTGCCCCCCCACCCCAGTGTTTCTCCAGCTCAGCTAAGCCCAAACTACGTGTAAACCGAGCAGGTTGGGGAACTCCAGTTTCGATGCCGGAGTGCGGCCCCGCTCCCGGGGCTCCGGGACGCCTGCTGGGGTCAGGGGCTTCACGCGCCCCGCCCCCTCGTGTCCGGTCCCCGCGCTCCAGAAGCTCAGACCGTGGATCAGAAACGGCTCCGTGTTTGCACGCGGAAGACACCGGGGTGCCCCGGCATAACGCCAAGCAGCCGGCCCGGAGCTGGATCTTGTGGCCTGGCGCGTCCCGCTCCAGCGGGGCCTTCCAGGAGTAGCCAGTGTCCGGTGCTGGGTAACATCAATCTTTGGGCTCCTCCCCAGCGCCTGCTCTAACCACTAGACCCCACTCCCCTCCCAGAGTCGGGGAGAGAACCCAGGAGTCCTGGCTCCCAGCCCCCCAGCTCTAACCACTAGACACCACTCCCCTCCCAGAACCAGGGAGAAAACCCAGGAGTTCTGGCTCCCAGCCCCCTGATCTAACCACTAGACCCCCACTCCCCTCCCCACCCTCCCCTCCCAGAGCTGGGGAGAGAACCCAGGAGTCCTGGCTCCCAGCCCCCCCCTGCTCTAACCACTAGACCCCACTCCCCTCCCAGAGTCGGGGAGAGAACCCAGGAGTCCTGGCTCCCAGCCCCCCCTGCTCTAACCACTAGACCCCACTCCCCTCCCAGAGCCAGGATGGCAGGGAGGGGGAGCGATGCAGGGCTGGATGGGCCCTTTAGTTGGTTGTGTCCCGCTGTCCCGTCTAGCTGACCCCCCCCAGGCCCCCTCCCTGCCCCGCTGCTGCCGGGTTTCCACTCACCGCCCCATGCAGATGCCCACTGGGATCCATGCACAGGAACAGGAGCGTTTTCATCGCCTGCATCCGGATCACACCCGGCTTCACCACCTTAATCTCCATCAGACCTGCAGCACCCGAGGCAGAGCGAAGTCAGCAAGGGAAGCCAGGCGTCCGGGCTCCCAGACCCGCGCCTCTGCTCTAACTACTAGACCTCACTCCCCTCCCAGAGCTGGGGAGAGAACCCAGGAGTCCCGGCTCCCAGCCCCCCCCTGCTCTAACTACTAGACCTCACTCCCCTCCCAGAGCCAGGGAGAGAACCCAGGAGTCCTGGCTCCCATCTCCCCCTCCACTCCCCTCCCAGAGCCGGGGAGAGAACCCAGGAGTCCTGGCTCCCATCTCCCCCTCCACTCCCCTCCCAGAGCCGGGGAGAGAACCCAGGAGTCCCGGCTCCCAGCCCCTCCTGCTCTAACTACTAGACCTCACTCCCCTCCCAGAGCCGGGGAGAGAACCCAGGAGTCCTGGCTCCCATCTCCCCCTCCACTCCCCTCCCAGAGCCAGGGAGAGAACCCAGGAGTCCTGGCTCCCATCTCCCCCTCCACTCCCCTCCCAGAGCCGGGGAGATAACCCAGGAGTCCTGGCTCCCAGCCCCCCCTGCTCTAACTACTAGACCTCACTCCCCTCCCAGAGCCGGGGAGAGAACCCAGGAGTCCTGGCTCCCATCTCCCCCTCCACTCCCCTCCCAGAGCCGGGGAGAGAACCCAGGAGTCCCGGCTCCCAGCCCCCCTGCTCTAACTACTAGACCTCACTCCCCTCCCAGAGCTGGGGAGAGAACCCAGGAATCCTGGCTCCCATCTCCCCCTCCACTCCCCTCCCAGAGCCGGGGAGAGAACCCAGGAGTCCTGGCTTGCCTATTTCATGCAGAGACCTACTCCCACACCTAATGCCCTACCCTCCGTGCTTGGCATGGCAAGCCCCAGAGTGCCCCAGGGCCGTGGGGCCGGGAGAGGCAGGCAGGGCTGGGCAGGCCTACGCAGGCCCAGGGGCTGGTTTAATGTTCAAGTACTGATAAGCACGAAACAGGAAACAATCGGCTGACGCAGAGTCAGAGGGAGCTGGCCCCGGAACTGGAGCTGCACCGGGAAGCCCAGCTGAGAGCGGGCGGGAGCGGCCGCCCCTGGTGCCCACCTCACTAAGGTAAGAAGGGGAGAGATCCCCTGCCTAGAAACTGTCCTGGCCTGTCTCTGACCAAAGATACCGACCCTGCTGGCCGGCTGGCTCCACCCCCAGCCCTGTATCCACCCACTTACCCGTCCCTGTCCCCAACCCTCTAGCTAGTCATCCAGCCATCCATCCATCCATCCCCAGACCCAACCCTCTGTCTACCTGTCCATCCATCCCCAGACCCAACCCTCTGTCTATCCATCCATCCATCCATCCCCAGACCCAACCCTCTGTCTATCCATCCATCCGTCCATCCCCAGACCCAACCCTCTGTCTATCCATCCATCCATCCATCCCCAGACCCAACCCTCCGTCTACCCCTCCATCCGTCCATCCCCAGACCCAACCCTCTGTCTACCTGTCCATCCATCCATCCCCAGACCCAACCCTCTGTCTATCCATCCATCCATCCCCAGACCCAACCCTCCGTCTACCCCTCCATCCGTCCATCCCCAGACCCAACCCTCTGTCTACCTGTCCATCCATCCATCCCCAGACCCAACCCTCTGTCTACCCCTCCATCCGTCCATCCCCAGACCCAACCCTCTGTCTACTCCTCCATCCATCCATCCATCCCCAGACCCAACCCTCTGTCTATCCATCCATCCGTCCATCCCCAGACCCAACCCTCTGTCTACTCCTCCATCCATCCATCCCCAGACCCAACCCTCTGTCTATCCATCCATCCATCCATCCCCAGACCCAACCCTCTGTCCACCCCTCCCTCCCTCCATCCCCAGACCCAACCCTCCGTCTACCCCTCCATCCGTCCATCCCCAGACCCAACCCTCTGTCTATCCATCCATCCATCCATCCCCAGACCCAACCCTCTGTCTACCCCTCCCTTCCTCCATCCCCAGACCCAACCCTCTGTCTATCCATCCATCCATCCCCAGACCCAACCCTCCGTCTACCCCTCCATCCGTCCATCCCCAGACCCAACCCTCTGTCTACCCCTCCCTCCCTCCATCCCCAGACCCAACCCTCTGTCTACCCCTCCATCCATCCGTCCATCCCCAGACCCAACCCTCTGTCTACCCCTCCATCCGTTCATCCCCAGACCCAACCCCTTTGTCTATCCATCGATTCCCACCCCTCTATCCAGCCCTCCATGCATCCATCCATTCCGAACATGTTATCTACCCTTCTGTCCATCTGTCTAGCCATCCCCAACCTTCTTTCTGTCCCCCATCCATCCATTCCTCCCCATCCCCAATCCTCTATCTACCCACCTAGCCATCCTTTCCCATGCTCATCCTTCTATCTACCCATCCATCCATACATCCATCCACTCCCATCCTTCCTTCCATCCGTCCATCCATCCCCATCCTTCTATCTACCCATCCATCCATCCATCTACCCATCCACTCCCATCCTTCCATCCATCCATCCATCCATCCATCCATCCATCCATCCATTCCCAACCTTCTATCTACCCATCCATCCATTCATTGCCATCCTTCCATCCACTCCCATCCTTCTATCCATCCATTCCTCCCCATCCCCATCTACCCACCTATCCATCCTTTCCCATGCTCATCCTTCTATCTACCCATCCATCCATCCATCCATCCATCCACTCCCATCCTTCCTTCCATCAATCCATCCATCCCCATCCTTCTATCTACCCATCCATCCATCCATCTACCCATCCACTCCCATCCTTCCATCCATCCATCCATTCCTAACCTTCCATCCATCCATCCATCCATCCATTCCTAACCTTCTATCTGCCCCTCCATCCATCCATTCCTCCCCATCCCCAATCCTCTATCTACCCACCTAGCCATCCTTTCCCATGCTCATCCTTCTATCTACCCATCCATCCATCCATCCATCCATCCATCCATCCATCCATCTACCCTTCCCCAGCCACAACTGTCTATCTAACTCTTCATCCATCCATCTGTCCATCTGTCCTTTCATGTCTCCATTTCCAGCCCCCTTCGTCCATCTGTCCCCACACCCAACCCTTCGTCTCCCCTTTCCCCCTGTCAGAGTCAGACTCAGGACTCACAATTGGTCAGACCACTCTGTTTTACTAGCACAGCGCTCTGCTAATGACACCCGGATAACGTGAGCACCAGGCAAGACCCACGTGACCTTATTTTATACAGATAAAAAGGGCGCAAACTTAACAAGTGGACAAAGAAAGCAGAACTGACAAGTTTACTGGAGGCCAGACATACCTAGTTAATTTCCTTCCTAACTTTTACCAAGCTCCGGTTAATGTTCCACCATTAGCTGAAGTGGATTCATTGCTTATGCCTTAATGTTTCTCTTCCTGACGCCTGTATTTCAACATTCCTTATTTCTGCTTAAAGGGACGTGCAGCGTTTCTTTAATCCTTTTGCTTTTTACAATATAATTCATTCTACTTTCACACACCCATCCAGCCTTCCCCATTCCAACCTTCTGTCTAGCTACCCACCGATCCACCCAGTGACTCCCCTACCTGTGCTCCCCTGTTGGCATGATTAACCATATTGGCAAATCACCAAATGCCAACTGAGTCATAAAGTCCTGCATTAAATCCAAAGCCCAAACGGGGCTTTACGGGGTTGCTCTCAGCAGGCTAAGCGGCCTAAAAAGAAGCAGTTACAGCTTCCGATTGAGGGCTCGTCTGCACGGCTTTAACGTGGCTTGTGTAGTCACGGCAGAGGGCTGGGAGAGAGGTAAAAACCGACCTCCCACTGGCACTTAACAGCACTGAAACTGGCTGTGCTCGGGGGGGTGTGGGTGTTTTTTTCACCCCCCTGAGCGAGAAAGTTGCAGCGCCATAAATTGTCAGTGTAGACAAGCCCAGGCGAGCAAGCTATTTATCAGCACACGATCAGGGGAGCCCTCGGGAGGATGCCCTCATGGGGAATGTTCCAACATGATCAGGCAGGATCTGCCAATGTGCCTTCAGGTTCCTGGCTTTCTCTTTGTACCCGTCAGCGAACTTGCTGGCTTTAGCCAAAACCCAGTTTGAAGCAGTTTATCCTGGCTACTTTCCTGCCTCTGAGGTGCTCCCTCCGCTCCCCGCAATCCTTGATTCCCAGCAGACCAGTGGGAAGTTGGGGGCGTCTGTCTCTGGAGAGAATTTCCCGTTTGTGTCCGCAGCTTTTCCCTTGATTAGTTACTTTGGGACCCCTACATCCTTCCCGCACGACAAGTAACCCACCATGAGCCTACATGTGTCACCTCAGGACCGGAGCCAGAGGCAAAGGTTCTTGACACCTTAAATGAGTGCAGATGTGGTCGCCCCATCTCGAAAAAGATAGATTGGAATTGGAAAAAGTTCAGAAAAGGGCAACGAAAGACAATAGGGGTCTGGAACGGCTGCCGTATGAGGAGAGATTAATCAGACGGGGACTTTTCCGCTTGGAAAAGAGGCACATAAGGGGGGATACGATAGAGGTCTATAAAATCATAACTGGTGCAGAGAAAGTAAATCAGGACGTGTTATTTACTCCTTCCCATAACACAAGAACTAGGGGTCACCCAATGAAATGAACAGGGAGCAGGTTTAAAGCAAACAAAAGGAAGTATTTCTTCACACAGCACACAGTCAACCTGTGGAACTCCTTGCCACAGGAGGGCTGTGAAGGCCAAGACTATAAGAGGGTTCAAAAAGGAACTAGATAAGTTCATGGAGGACAGGTCCCTCAATGGCTATTAGCCAGGATGGGCAGGGATGGTGTCCCTGGCTTCTGTTTGCCAGAAGCTGGGAATGGGCGACAGGGGATGGATCACTTGATGATTCCCTGTTCTGTTCATTCCCTCTGGGGCACCTGGCATTGGCCACGGTCAGAAGACAGGATATGGGGCTTGATGGACCTTTGGTCTGACCCAGTCTGGCCGTTCTTCTGTTCTAAGGTTTGCGAGTGAACAGAGCCATTCACAACCAATCGTCCTAGTCAATGGGAGCCATCAAGATTCCAGTCCACCGTTAATGGCCCCCACTTTGCATAGTTACAATAGGACCTTCATATTTCTAGCTTCAGACACAAGAGTGATACATTCATGCAAACAGGATGACCACGCTCAGCAGAGTATAAGCTTTGTCATGATACTTTTCAGGAGACCTTTTGCATAACATAAAACATATTCCAGTTACCATTATATTTACCCTCATAAGCATATTTCCATAAACATACGGAGTGCAAGGTCACCATCCCTCTATCTACCCTTCCATCCAGCCAGCCATCCTGCCCCATACCCAACTCTCTAACTCTCTGCTGATCCATCTGTCCATCCATCTTTCCCCATACCCACCCCTCTGTCTGCCCACCCACCCACCCACACATCCCCCTACACAGACCTCTATCTATCCTCCCATCCATCCATCCTTCCCCATACCCAACCCTATATTTGTCTACCCATCCATCATCCACCCACACCCAACCCTTTATCTATCTACTGACCCATCTATCCACACAACTATCTCCACACCCAACCCGCTATCTGGCCACCCATCCAGCTGTCCCCACACCCAACCATCTATCTACCCACACCTCCTGGAGCAGTTTCCAGTGGCTGCTACCAGCCGCAGGGGGTCAGAGTGAAGGTAGCTTTGCTCGGCTGGCCCTTGCTGTATTTCAGCATGTCCTTGCTTTCAGAAGCCTGCGCTTGATAAATTCTTCTCTGCTTGGTTTTCCAAAGGTTGATATTTAGCCTCTTTCCACATTCTGGAAGGGCCGAGGTGTTGCCAGGCAATGGGAACTCTGCGTTAACATTGTTTGCATGCAGTTATAAGGTGGAGGTGGAGGGAGAGATTAGCAGGGGGGTGTATATGGGGGTGGATGGATGAATTTCATGAGGGGTATCCATCCATCTACCTACCTTCCCTCCCATCCATCCACTCACCCTCCTTCCCAGCCATCCACCCACACATCCATCCACCCTCCCTTCCTCACATCCATCCACCCACCTACACAATCATCCACCATCCCTATTTTCCCATCCATCCATCCATCTACCCTCCCTCTTTCCCATTCATATACCCACCCACCCCAACCATCCACAATCCCTACGTTCCCTCCCTATCTTCTCACCAATCCATCCACACACCCACACACCTCCCGTCCATCCATCCATCCACCCTCCCTACCTTACCAGTCATCCACCCAACCACCCATTCATCTATCAATCTACCCAACTTCCCTTCTCACCCATCTGTCCGCACACCCAGCTTCCCATCCACCCACCCACCCGTCTATCCATCCATCCAACCTCCCACACCCATTCATCCACCTACCCTCCCTACCTTCCCATTCATCCACCTACCCTCCCTATCTTCCCATCCTTCCATCCACCACTTTTCCTCCCTGTCTTCCATCCTTCCATCGTACCTGCCATACCATCCCACCCGTCCACCTCTCCTCCCCATGTTCCCATCCCCCAGCTATCTAGCACACCTTCCCATCGCTCCAACCATCCTCCGATGCTCTTATCCTGGCAGAAGCTGGTCACTAAGCTTTTGGATACTTAGACTAATCAATGAGGGTCTAAAGTTCTTTCTCCCTTTCCCACCAGGGCAGGACTTCTCCTGACCTCTGCTTCTTGGTGCCATGAAGCTATTGGACTTCTGGGTCTCTTTCCGGCCATCCCTCTTCATTACCCTTTGCCTGCTGGTTATCCTGACGGCCTCTGCCTTATTATGCCTGGACAGCCAGTTCCCCATCCTGGGGTGGAGGAACCCCTCGCTCAATGACCCAGGGCAGAGTCCATCTGCTTCCAGCACGGAGCGCGGCATGTGGACTGTGAACTCCATCGGGCGCCTGGGGAACCAGATGGGGGAATACGCCACCCTCTACGCCCTGGCCAAGATGAACGGGCGCCAGGCCTACATCCTCCCACAGATGCACCAGCAGCTGGCGCCGCTCTTCCGCATCACCCTGCCCGTGCTCTCCAGATTCGGGGCTTGGAGTATCCCATGGAGGAACTATGAGCTCCACGACTGGATGTCGGAGGAGTACAGGCACATCGAGGGGAAATACGTCTGGCTCACGGGCTACCCCTGCTCCTGGACCTTCTACCACCACCTCCGGCAGGAGATCCTCCAGGAATTCTCCTTCCACGACCACGTCAAGGAGGAGGCCAACCGGTACCTGGCCGGGCTGCGTGGGCAGCGCCGGAACGTGACCTACGTGGGCGTCCACGTCCGGAGGGGGGACTACGTCCGGGTGATGACCAAGAAATGGAAGGGGGTGGTGGCGGACAAGGCCTACCTGGAGAAGGCCATGGGCTACTTCCGGGCCAAGTACCAGGAGCCGGTCTTCGTGGTGACCAGCAACGGGATGGACTGGTGCCGGGAGAACATCGACGCCTCGCGGGGGGACGTGTATTTCTCGGGGGACGGGAAGGAGTCGTCGCCGGGGAGGGACTTTGCTCTCTTGGCCCATTGCAACCACACGATCATGACCATTGGGACCTTCGGCATCTGGGCCGGTTACCTGGCTGGGGGGGAGACTGTGTACTTGGCCAACTACACCCTCCCCGATTCCCCCTTCCTCCGGGTCTTCAAGCCTGAGGCCGCCTTCCTGCCCGAGTGGATCGGGATTGACGCCGATCTCTCCCCGCTGCGCAGTGGGACATCTGGCTAAAGGAGCTCAGCCAATGGGATCCACCCACCGTCGCATGGCCGATCTGCCCAGGATTTGTCACCTGGGATCCTCAAGCCAGTGACCTACTACTGATCTGATAGAAATGTTCAGAGTGATGGTGTATGGAGGCCAGGACTCCTGGGTTCTCTCCCTGGCTCTGAGAGGGGAGTGGTGCCTAGTGGTTAGAGCAGGGAGGGCTGGGAGCCAGGACGCCTGGGTTCTTGCCCCAGTTCCAGTGGTGAGTTCAGGCGACCAGGGATGCTGGCCCAGGGCGGTGGAGGTTGGCCAGGAGGACTATGACTCTGAGCTGTTTTGTGAATGTGGTTTTGTTACAAGAGACAAATAAAATCGCTCAGTGTTGAGCTGGCCAGGCTCAGAACCCCTCAGGGAAGCCATGTCCTCACCCCCACCTCCCCCCCCAACATGGGCTCCCAGTGCCGGGACACACACACAGCACAGGCCAGGGGTCCTGGCAGGCAGGGCTGGCCCCAGGGCGGCGCTAGGGGCGAAGGAAGGTTCTCATCACCTGAGGCTGGCGGGGGAGGATTTGGGCATCACCCAGCTGGCCAGGGCTGCAGCTGGGCCTCGTGTGGCCATAGGGGCTCTGCACTCACTCCAGACCCACAGCCCCCTGCTAGCCCAGCCCTGGGCTCCCCCCAGCCCTGCCGGTGCCCCTCACTCCCGACCCGCAGCCCCCTGCTAGCCCAGCCCTGGGCTCCCCCCAGCCCTGCCGGTGCCCCTCACTCCAGACCCACAGCCCCCTGCCAGCCCAGCCCTGGGCTCCCCCCAGCCCTGCCGGTGCCCCTCACTCCAGACCCACAGCCCCCTGCCAGCCCAGCCCTGGGCTCCCCCCAGCTCTGCCGGTGCCCCTCACTCCCGACCCGCAGCCCCCTGCCCCCGCCCAGCCCTGACCCCATTTCCCACCAGGAGTGGGAGTGAGCCCAGATTGACCCCCGGGGGGGCTGAGCTCAGGACACTCCAGCTGGTAACCTTGGCTGGGGATCCCATGGGGGGGGGGGACACTGACCCCTAGTGGCCAAAGTGACCAAGCTCTACCCAGCTCCACCCCCTGCAGTCATCTGTCATCTTGCTACCCCAGAGCCCCCCCACATACCCCAATAGCCCCCAGTTAGCTACCCCCAGAGCCCCCTCATACCCCCATATACCCCACTAGCCACCCCGATACCCCCCATTATCCCCATAGCCCCCAGCTACCCCCATAGCCCCCAGCCAGCCCCATACACCCCATCTCTCGATCTCCAGGCTCCAGCCGTTACAAAGCCCAGGATCTGCTCACAGGCAGCTCTCAGCTCCCTGGGCTCCCCCAGGCCGTCGGCCTGTCGCTCTCCTCCCCGCGCGGCCGAGGGCCTGGGACACTGCGGAGGCAGCAGCACGTGTGGCAGTGTCACGTGCTGTCCCGCCTGGCCCCTGGGTGTCAGGGCGCTGGGGTGCAGGGAGAGGGGGCTCCCAGCAGGGGGGGGTCTCCCCTAGGGGTCAGGGCTGGCCCGGGCATTGGGCTGTGGGGAGCGGGGGTGTGTGTGTGTGTGTGGAAATCTGTCCCAGAGCCGGGGAGAGAACCCAGGAGTCCTGCCTCCCAGCCCCTCCCCCCACCCCTGCTCTAACCACTAGGCACCACTCCCCTCCCCGAGCCACGGAGCGAGCCCAGGTGTCCTGGTTCCTTATTTCATGCTGGGCCCCACTCCCACCCCTCATTCCCCACCCTCCTGGCCTGCCGTGGCAACCCCCATGGTGTGCCCTGGGGCATGTGCCGGGGAGGTGGGCAGACCAGGAAAGGGTGTGTCAGGCCCGGGAGTAGCTGGATTAATCTTTAAGCGCTGATAAAAGTCGAAGAGGAAATAAATGAGTGAGGCAGCGTCAGTCGGAGACGGAGCCGTCCGGGGGAAACCAAATAAGAGCAGACAGGAGCGGCCGCCGTTGGCGCCCGGACCCAAACCCCACCTCACCAAGGTAAGAAGGGGGGAGATTCCCTGCCTAGAAATGTCCTGGCCACTCTCAGACCAAAGATACCGACCCCTCCAGCCGTCCGTCCGTCCAGCCCAACACCGAACTCTTTAAATAACCCAGCCGCCCACCCACCCACTAATCCATCCCGATTCCTCTTCGTGTGCTTCTCCTGATCTGTCCATCCCCCCATCCCCCCTTCCACCCCACCCGTCCACCCACCCATCCCCCATCTACCCTTCTCCCCATCCATCCGTCCATCCATCCGTCTATCCATCCCCCATAAACCATTTTCCCCATCCATCCTCCCATCCCCCATAAACTCTTCTCCCATCCATCCATCCACCCTTCTACCCAGCCATCCACCCACCCATCCCCCTCTTTATCTATTGGTGGACCCACCCACCCACCCATCCTTCCCCATCTGAGCCCTCTATCTACCTCCCATCTCCTCACATAGTCTCCTACCCATCTGCCCGTTCTTCCCCATAACCAAACTTCCATCTATCTACCCACCCATCCATCCACCCCCATCCCCATCCACACCTCCATATCTATCTCTGCACCCATCCATTCACCCATCCTTCCCCATACCCCATCCTCTAGCTCGTCCTCCATCCATCCCTCCACCCACCGCCACTGAGCCCTTTATCGGTCTATCCACCCACCCATCCTTCCCTGTATGAACCTTCTAGCTGTCCACACATCCATCTCCTCCCACACCCCTCTACCCTTCCGTCCATCCTCCCACCCACCCACCCACCCATCCCACACCCACCCAATCCTTCCCCATTATTGGTCTACCCACCCTCCTACCCAACCATCCTTCCCATAAACAACCCTCTATGTACCCACACATCCTTCCCCATACGAACCCTCTATTTACCCACCCATCCCCCGGCACCCCCTCTAGCTACCTGTCCATCCATCCTTCCCCATACCCAACCCTCTATCTGTCTACCCACCCATCCACCCACCCACCCACACCCAGCCATTTATCAGTCTATCCACCCACCCATCCTTCCCCATACCCAACCCTTTATCTATCTATCCCCCATCTCCTCACACACTCTCCTACCCTTCCAGCCACCTATCTACCCACTCTTCCCCATAACCAACCTTCTATCTATCTACCCACCCATCGATCCACCCACCCTCCCCATACACACCTCTTTATCAGGGGTGGCTCTAGGATTTGCGCCGCCCCAAGCAGGGCGGCACGCCGCGGGGGGCGCTCTGGCGGTCGCCGGTCCCGCGGCTCCTGTGGACCTCCCGCAGACGTGCCTGCGGATGCTCCACTGAAGCCACGGGACCAGCGGACCCTCCGCAGGCACGTCTGCGGGAGGTCCACCGGAGCCGCCTGCCGCCCTCCCGCGGGACGCTGCCCCAAGCACGCGCTTAGCACGCTGGGGTCTGGAGCCGGCCCTGCTCTTTATCTATCTGCCCATCCATCCTTCCCCATACCCAACCCCCTATCTCTCTACCCACCCATCCCCCTGCACACCCCTCTATCTACCCATCCACCCATCCACCCACCCACACTCAACCCTTTAACGGTCTACTCACCTAGCCATCCTTCCCCATACAAAACCCTTCATCAATCTACCCACCCATCTCCTCCCACACTCATCCCCATCCACCCATCCAGCAATCCTTCCCCATACCTACCCTTTCCTGGTCTCCCCACACACCCTCCCACACACCAACCTTCCCATCTCTATCTGTCTACACACTCTACCATCCACCCACCCACCCCTGTGAACATCTATCTATCTATCTATCTATCTATCTATCTATCTATCTATCTATCTATCTATCTATCTATCTATCTATCTATCTATCTATCCCCAGCCACCCCCTATCTATCTATCTATCTATCTATCTATCTATCTATCTATCTATCTATCTATCTATCTATCTATCCTTCCCCATATCCAAATCTCTAACTCTCTGCTGATCCATCTGTCCATCCATCTTTCCCCGAACCCACCCCTCTATCTGCCCACCCACCCACACATCCCCCTACACAGACCTCTATCCTTCCATCCATCCATCCTTCCCCATACCCAACCCTATATTTGTCTACCCATCCATCATCCACCCACACCCAACCCTTTATCTATCTACTGACCCATCTATCCACACAACTATCTCCACACCCAACCCGCTATCTGGCCACCCATCCAGCCGTCCCCACACCCAACCATCTATCTACCCACACCTCCTGGAGCAGTTTCCAGTGGCTGCTACCAGCCGCAGGGGGTCAGAGTGAAGGTAGCTTTGCTCGGCTGGCCCTTGCCGTGTTTCAGCATGTCCTTGCTTTCAGAAGCCTGCGCTCGATAAATTCTTCTCTGCTTGGTTTTCCAAAGGTTGATATTTAGCCTCTTTCCACATTCTGGAAGGGCCAAGGTGTTGCCAGGCAATGGGAACTCTGTGTTAACATTGTTTGCGTGCAGTTACTGGGTGAAGGTGGAGGGAGAGATTAGCAGGGGGGTGGGTTGTGGATCGATGGCCACAGACCTGAGGAAGGTCTGAAAGACTGTGCTAGTGTTTGTCCTGCATTCCTCCGAGCTGCACACACTCCGGCTGCCTTCGCCGTGGTAGGCGGAGTTGGGGGTGGAGCTTGGCGAGATTAGCCAGGCAGCTTGGCACAGCTGTGATAAGAGGTGGATGCACCTGGAATGATCCAGCATGGGGCATTTCAGGGTTGAGATCTGGAAGTTGTGCCTGCAGCCATGCCCAGCGGGCTTTGGAACATCTGGTGGGCTGCATGACAGTATGGTCACGAGGGGTATCCATCCATCTTCCTACCTTCCCTCCCTTTCTTTTCACCCATTCATCCACCCACCCACCCACCTCCCATCCATCCATTCACCCATCCACCCTCCATACCTTCCCATGCATCCATGCTGTGTGATACTGTTGCAAAAAGAGCAAACGTGATTTTCTGGGCTGCATTAACAGGTGTGTTGTGAGCAAGACACGAGAAGTCGTTCTTCCGCTCTGCTCTGCGCTGGTCAGGCCTCAGCTGGAGTATTGTGTCCAGTTCTGGGCACCGCATTTCAGGAAAGATGTGGAGACATTGGAGAGGGTCCAGAGAAGAGCAACAAGAATGATTAAAGGTCTAGAGAACATGACCTACGAAGGAGGCTGAAAGAACTGGGTTTGTTTAGTTTGGAGAAGAGAAGACCGAGAGGGGACATGACGGCAGTTTTCAGGTATCTAAAAGGGTGTCATCAGGAGGAGGGAGAAAACTTGTTCTCAGCCTCTAAGGATAGACCAAGAAGCAATGGGCTTAAACTGCAGCAAGGGAGGTTTAGGTTGGACATTAGGAAAAAGTTCCTACCTGTCAGGGTGGTTAAACACTGGAATAAATTGCCTAGGGAGGTTGTGGAATCTCCATCTCTGGAGATATTTAAGAGCAGGTTAGAGAAATGTCTATCAGGGATGGTCTAGACAGTATTTGGTCCTGCCATGAGGGCAGGGGACTGGACTCGATGACCTCTCGAGGTCCCTTCCAGTCCTAGAGTCTATGAATCTATGAATCCATCCATCCATCCAACCTTCCCTCACTATCTTCTCACCCATCCATCCACACACACACCCCTACCCATCCATCGACCCTGCCTACCTTTCCATCCATCTACCGACCCATCCATCCTCTTCCTTACCTTCCCACACACCTCCCGCCCCTCCATCCACGCATCCATCCACCCACCCACCTACCTTCCCATCCATCCACCGACCCATCCATCCTCTTCCTTACCTTCCCACACACCTCCCGCCCCTCCATCCACGCATCCATCCACCCACCCACCTACCTTCCCATCCATCCACCGACCCATCCATCCTCTTCCTTACCTTCCCACACACCTCCCGCCCCGCCATCCACGCATCCATCCACCCACCCACCTACCTTCCCATCCATCCACCGACCCATCCATCCTCTTCCTTACCTTCCCACACACCTCCCGCCCCTCCATCCACGCATCCATCCACCCACCCACCTACCTTCCCATCCATCCACCGACCCATCCATCCTCTTCCTTACCTTCCCACACACCTGCCCCTCCATCCACGCATCCATCCACCCACCCACGTACCTTCCCATCCATCCACCGACCCATCCATCCTCTTCCTTACCTTCCCACACACCTCCCGCCCCTCCATCCACGCATCCATCCACCCACCCACCTACCTTCCCATCCATCCACCGACCCATCCATCCTCTTCCTTACCTTCCCACACACCTCCCGCCCCTCCATCCACGCATCCATCCACCCACCCACCTACCTTCCCATCCATCCACCGACCCATCCATCCTCTTCCTTACCTTCCCACACACCTCCCGCCCCTCCATCCACGCATCCATCCACCCACCCACCTACCTTCCCATCCATCCACCGACCCATCCATCCTCTTCCTTACCTTCCCACACACCTCCCGCCCCTCCATCCACGCATCCATCCACCCACCCACGTACCTTCCCATCCATCCACCGACCCATCCATCCTCTTCCTTACCTTCCCACACACCTCCCGCCCCTCCATCCACGCATCCATCCACCCACCCACCTACCTTCCCATCCATCCACCGACCCATCCATCCTCTTCCTTACCTTCCCACACACCTACCGCCCCTCCATCCACGCATCCATCCACCCACCCACCTACCTTCCCATCCATCCACCGACCCATCCATCCTCTTCCTTACCTTCCCACACACCTCCCGCCCCTCCATCCACGCATCCATCCACCCACCCACCTACCTTCCCATCCATCCACCGACCCATCCATCCTCTTCCTTACCTTCCCACACACCTCCCGCCCCTCCATCCACGCATCCATCCACCCACCCACCTACCTTCCCATCCATCCACCGACCCATCCATCCTCTTCCTTACCTTCCCACACACCTCCCGCCCCTCCATCCACGCATCCATCCACCCACCCACCTACCTTCCCATCCATCCACCGACCCATCCATCCTCTTCCTTACCTTCCCACACACCTCCCGCCCCTCCATCCACGCATCCATCCACCCACCCACCTACCTTCCCATCCATCCACCGACCCATCCATCCTCTTCCTTACCTTCCCACACACCTCCCGCCCCGCCATCCACGCATCCATCCACCCACCCACCTACCTTCCCATCCATCCACCGACCCATCCATCCTCTTCCTTACCTTCCCACACACCTCCCGCCCCTCCATCCACGCATCCATCCACCCACCCACCTACCTTCCCATCCATCCACCGACCCATCCATCCTCTTCCTTACCTTCCCACACACCTCCCGCCCCTCCATCCACGCATCCATCCACCCACCCACCTACCTTCCCATCCATCCACCGACCCATCCATCCTCTTCCTTACCTTCCCACACACCTCCCGCCCCTCCATCCACGCATCCATCCACCCACCCACGTACCTTCCCATCCATCCACCGACCCATCCATCCTCTTCCTTACCTTCCCACACACCTCCCGCCCCTCCATCCACGCATCCATCCACCCACCCACCTACCTTCCCATCCATCCACCGACCCATCCATCCTCTTCCTTACCTTCCCACACACCTCCCGCCCCTCCATCCACGCATCCATCCACCCACCCACGTACCTTCCCATCCATCCACCGACCCATCCATCCTCTTCCTTACCTTCCCACACACCTCCCGCCCCGCCATCCACGCATCCATCCACCCACCCACCTACCTTCCCATCCATCCACCGACCCATCCATCCATCCTCTTCCTTACCTTCCCACACACCTCCCGCCCCTCCATCCACGCATCCATCCACCCACCCACCTACCTTCCCATCCATCTACCGACCCATCCATCCTCTTCTTTACCTTCCCACACACCTCCCGCCCCGCCATCCACGCATCCATCCACCCACCCACCTACCTTCCCATCCATCTACCGACCCATCCATCCTCTTCCTTACCTTCCCACACACCTCCCGCCCCTCCATCCACGCATCCATCCACCCACCCACCTACCTTCCCATCCATCTACCGACCCATCCATCCTCTTCCTTACCTTCCCACACACCTCCCGCCCCTCCATCCACGCATCCATCCACCCATTCACCCATTGATTCATCCACCCTCCCTACCTTCCCAGTCCTCCCCGCAACTGCCCATTCATCTATCAGTCTACCCAAGTGCCCTTCTCACTCATCTGTCCACACACCCAGCTTCCCATCCACCAACCCACCGGTATATCCATCCATCCATCCATCCATCCATCCACCTATCTACCCTTCTTAACTTCCTATCCATCCATCCATCCTTCCATCCACCTATCTACCCTTCTTAACTTCCTATCCATCCATCCATCCACCTACCCTCCCTCCCACTCTCCATCCATCCATCCTCCCTATCTTCCCATCCATCCATCCACCCATCCATCCTTCCATCGTACCTGCCATACCATCCCACCCATCCATCTCGTCTCCCCATGTTCCCATCCCCCAGCTATCTAGCACACCTTCCCATCGCTCCAACCATCCTCCGATGCTCTTATCCTGGCAGAAGCTGGTCACTAAGCTTTTGGATACTTAGACTAATCAATGAGGGTCTAAAGTTCTTTCTCCCTCTCCCACCAGGGCAGGACTTCTCCTGACCTCTGCTTCTTGGTGCCATGAAGCTACTGGACTTCTGGGTCTCTTTCCGGCCATCCCTCTTCATTACCCTTTGCCTGCTGGTTATCCTGACGGCCTCTGCCTTATTATGCCTGGACAGCCAGTTCCCCATCCTGGGGTGGAGGAACCCCTCGCTCAGTGACCCAGGGCAGAGTCCATCTGCTTCCAGCACGGAGCGCGGCATGTGGACTGTGAACTCCCTCGGGCGCCTGGGGAACCAGATGGGGGAATACGCCACCCTCTATGCCCTGGCCAAGATGAACGGGCGCCAGGCCTACATCCTCCCGGAGATGCACCAGCAGCTGGCGCCGCTCTTCCGCATCACCCTGCCCGTGGTCTCCAGCGACATGGTCCAGAACATCCCATGGAGGAACTATGAGCTCCACGACTGGATGTCGGAGGAGTACAGGCACATCGAGGGGAAATACGTCCAGCTGATGGGCTACCCTTGCTCCTGGACCTTCTACCACCACCTCCGTCAGGAGATCCTCCAGGAATTCTCCTTCCATGACCAAGTCAAGGAGGAGGCCAACCGGTACCTGGCCGGGCTGCGTGGGCAGCGCCAGAACGTGACCTACGTGGGCGTCCACGTCCGGAGGGGGGACTACGTCCGGGTGATGCCCCAGGTCTGGAAGGGGGTGGTGGCGGACAAGGCCTACCTGGAGAAGGCCATGGGCTACTTCCGGGCCAAGTACCAGGAGCCAGTCTTCGTGGTGACCAGCAACGGGATGGAGTGGTGCCGGGAGAACATCGACGCCTCGCGGGGGGACGTGTATTTCTCGGGGGACGGGAAGGAGTCGTCGCCGGGGAGGGACTTTGCTCTCTTGGCCCATTGCAACCACATGATCATGACCATTGGGACCCTCGGCATCTGGGCCGGTTACCTGGCTGGGGGGGAGACCATCTACTTGGCCAACTACACCCTCCCCGACTCTCCCTTCCTCAAGATCTTCAAGCCTGCGGCCGCCTTCCTGCCCCAGTGGATCGGGATCGACGCCGATCTCTCCCCGCTGCGGAGCGGGAATTCTGGCTAAAGGAGCTCAGCCGACGGGATCCACCCACCGTCGCGTGGCCGATCTGCCCAGGACTGGACACCTGGAATCCCCGAGCCAGTGACCTACATCCATGCTGGGAATCTTCACAGTGATGGAGTCTGGGAGCCAGGACTCCTGGGTTTTCTCCCTGTCTCTGGGAGGGGGTGGGAGCCAGGACTCCTGGGTTCTCTCCCTGGCTCTGGGAGGGGTGTGGGATGTGTAGATAAATCTCTGCTAATTGTCCTATGACTTTACATTGTGCCGCTTCATAGAACCTTGTCGCGGGTCTACCCGCGTGTGACCTCTGTTTTCATGAGACTTTGTATCAAAGCCTCCTATAGAAACCTTGTATTGAGGAGCCTTGGTCTAAGGAAACCTTGTAGCAACGCCTCCTGTAGCAACGTTGCATTGCCCTGGGATAATGTTACAGCCCCTAAGGACTGAATAAGATAGAAGAAAAATGTCTTTTTGCTCCGAGTAGAACAAGCTCTCCCCGCTCAACGCCCTCAGTCAATTGCCCTGTGGAATGACCGAGGTGTGAAGGGGGCAGGCAGCACCTCCGGACAGCCGCGCCCCTTGGAGAGGGGCTGGGAGCCAGACCCGAGGACCGGGAAACGGGTCAGGTGGGCGCGTTAGGGAGGAGCAGCCACGCTGACGGCCTCAGGGTTAGAAGCCAGCACCTTCCTCTGGGCCCAGCCTCTGTGCAGCATTGGGACCGACAACCCCCAGCAGGAAGCAGCACAAAGGCCCGACGGCCACAGACCCAAGATTTGGCAGCTGGTGCAGATTTGCAGCTGGGAGTGGGAGGGGTCTTGCAGAGGACCCCGGGTCTCGTCTTGTCAACGCAGGCGCATCGATCTGGCGCGGCAGAAGCCCGGCTCCACCCGCTGCCCCATCTAACACACCCGGCCAGGGCGGCTAGCGGGAGGAGCTAGTTGGTAACAACAACCAGCTGGCGTGTGCGTGTGCGCGCATGAGTGTAATCTATCGATATAGCTCATCTGCATACGATACGGTGTTAATGAGTACGTGTATTACCAGTAAATGGGGCGCTTTGCCTTAACCCCCCTGAAAAGATCCTGTGCAGGACTTTAAGTACAACAGGGCCATTGCTTAGCCCGGGGAAGGGGAGAGCCAGGACTCCTGGGTTCTCTCCCTGGCTCTGGGAGGGGAGTGGGGTCTAGTGGTTAGAGCAGGGGGGGGCTGGGAGTCAGGACTCTGGCAGGAGCAAGCAGCGGGCGTTGGGGTGGGGCAGCAGCCCGGTCCCTCCAGCCAGGGCACAGGCACCTCCGCTCCCCGGCCCCGATCCCAGTCTGAAATGGCCGTCGCAGCCCTGCCCACGGTCCCACGTCTTGCTGTGCAGCGCGGGGAGGGGAGGCGGCTCTGAGAGCCGGGCTGCGGCCTGGCTCCCACCCTGGCCTAGGGGCAGCGGACCCCGGGGAGCCTGGCTTGGGGCAGCCTCAGCCACACCCCAGAGGCCCGGGCGGTCACCCCGCGGCGCGGCCGGGGACAGAGCCCGCCGGGCAGGGGGCACCGCCTGCGGCTCTCACGCGGAGCGAGCTGGGGCGGCTGCGGGGATCATGGGGCAGAGCAGCCGGTGGCTGGTGATCGCAGGGCAGCTCCCCGGGACCCCCGCCAGCCACCCGCGGGCGGCACGAGTTTGGCTCAGCCCAGGCTGCCGCTCCCCTCCCCGGGCAGGAGGCGGCGACAAGCCGAGGCGGAGCCCCAGCCGGCGCTGGAGGAGCGGCTCGTCCGGCCGCCGTGTTCCACCGCCAGCCCCTGCGCTCCAGGACCGGGGCAGGGTTGCGCTGCCGGCTCCCGCCTGAGGGGGGCTGGGGGCTGCCCGCGGGAGAGCGACGGGGCCACTGAGCCGGCTCCCCCCACCCCGCCGCACAGCCGCTCAGAGAACAACAGGGCGGCCGGGATCCAGCCCGGGACACGGCCTCAGCTCAGAGCCAGGGCCCCAGCGTCATGCCGCCCCCCTGGTCATCTGCTGCCCCAGGCACCTGCTCGTTTTCTGGTGCCTAGAGCCGCCCCTGGGGGCCTAGTGGTTAGAGCTGGGAGGGCTGGGAGCCAGGACTCCTGGGTTCTTTCCCTGCCTCTGGGAGGGGAGTGGGGCCTAGTGGTTAGAGCTGGGAGGGCTGGGAGCCAGGACGCCTGGGTTCTCGCCCCAGTTCCAGTGGTGAGGTCAGGCGACCAGGGATGCTGGCCCGGGGCGGTGGAGGTTGGCCAGGAGGACTATGACTCTGAGCTGTTTTGCGAATGTGGTTTTGTTACAAGAGACAAATAAAATCGCTCAGTGTTGAGCTGGCCAGGCTCAGAACCCCTCAGGGAAGCCATGTCCTCGCCCCCACCTCCCCCCACAACATGGGCTCCCAGTGCCGGGACACACACACAGCACAGGCCAGGGGTCCTGGCTTCTCTCCCCATTCTGGGGGGGGGGGGCATTGGGCGAGCGGAGAACCGGGGGCTGAACAAGTGCAGCCGGAAAAGGAAAAGCCTCGTGCCCCATCCGCTGCCCCCCTGAGCCAGCCAGTCCCCGCTCACACCCTCTGGCCAGGGCCCAGCAGACGGACGGACAGACGGGTCCCGGAAACTCCAAGCTGATCTATTTCCAGGTGGCAAGGGGCTGCGGGGGGTGACGTGGGGGGGTGGCTGCAGGCGGGGAGGGGGGATGGGGACAGGCGCAGACCTGGGGCGGCACGAGGGGGCTCTGGGCTGCAGGGGGCCCAGCAGGGGGCGCTCTCCCCTGGCAGGCAGGGCTGGCCCCAGGGCAGCGCTAGGGGCGAAGGAAGGATCTCGTCACCTGAGGCTGGCGGGGGAGGATTTGGGCATCACCCAGCTGGCCAGGGCTGCAGCTGGGCCTCGTGTGGCCATAGGGGCTCTGCACTCACTCCCGACCCGCAGCCCCTGCTAGCCCAGCCCTGGGCTCCCCCCAGCTCTGCCGGTGCCCCTCACTCCCGACCCGCAGCCCCTGCTAGCCCAGCCCTGGGCTCCCCCCAGCTCTGCCGGTGCCCCTCACTCCCGACCCGCAGCCCCTGCTAGCCCAGCCCAGTCCTGACCCCTTTTCCCACCCGGGGTGGGAGTGAGCCCAGATTGACCCCCGGGGGGGCTGAGCTCAGGACACTCCAGCTGGTAACCTCGGCTGGGGAGCCCATGGAGGGGGGGACACTGACCCCTAGTGGCCAAAGTGACCAAGCTCTACCCAGCTCCACCCCCTGCAGTCATCTGTCATCTTGCTACCCCAGAGCCCCCCCACATACCCCCATAGCCCCCAGTTAGCTACCCCCAGAGCCTCCCCAAAAACCCCATAGCCCCCCAGCTACCCCCATAGCCCCCCAAAACCCCATAGCCCCCCATACCCCCCAGCTAGCCCCATACACCCCATCTCTCACTCGCCAGGCTCCAGCCGTTACAAAGCCCAGGATCTGCTCACAGGCAGCTCTCAGCTCCCTGGGCTCCCCCAGGCCGTCGGCCTGTCGCTCTCCTCCCCGCGCGGCCGAGGGCCTGGGAGGCGGCAGCACGCTGGGGTGCAGGGAGAGGGGGCTCCCAGCAGGGGGCGCTCTCCCCTAGGGGGTCAGGGCTGCCAGATTGCAGCACCAGGGGGGCGCTGGGCTGCAGGGCGCGGGGCAGGGGGCTTGTGGGAATGTTCTTAAAGTTTTCTCTGAATACTGTGTGGGTGCCTCAGTTTCCCCTGCGCATCTCTGTGAGGGTGCAGGGAGCGGGGCGGACTGACCTGGGAATGTCGGCCAGTTTGGCTGGGCCTGTCTGCATGGGGGATGGGCTGGCGGGGGCGGGGGGGTGACTTCACTTGAGGAGGATCCCTGAGCCTGTAACCTGAGCCAGGAGGGGGAGGGTTGGGCCAGGTGACACCTTTGTCCCGGCTCAGGTTACAGCAGTGAGTCCCAAACTTTTTTTACTGGTGACCCCGTTCACATCGCAAGCCTCTGAGTGAGACACCCCCCGCGCCGCCCCCATCAATTAAACACACTGTTCAATATATTTACCACCATTATAAATGCTGGAAGCAAGCGGCGTTTGGGGTGGAGGTTGACAGCTCACGACCCCCCCCCATGTAATGACCTCATGACCCCCTGAGGGGTCCCGACCCCCCAGTTTGAGAACCCCCTGGGTTACAGGCTCAGGTCTCGTCCCTCAAGTGAAGTCACCCCGCTGCCATCCCATCCCTCATGCAGACAGGCCCAGCACAACTAGACAGTCCCGGGTCACAGTGTCTCAAGGAGCCGGGGGGTGGGATAAGGGGGTGTGATTGGTGCAGAGCCCTAGGCAGGTGTGAGGGTGTCTGCACAGAGAAGGGCCAACACCCTGTCTCCTGGGCCCCTGCCCTGCACGGTGCCAACTGAAGGGGCTGGAGAACAGAGAGATCTGGTGGCCTGGCCGGGGAGAGAGACACAGGCCAGAGGAGGCGGCTGGAGGGAGAGTTTGGAGCCGGCTGGGGGAATGGAGGGAGCCAGACGGGGCTCTGGCCTCGCTGCCCCAAGCTGGACCTGCCTGAGGGGTTCTGGTCTCTGTACAAGCTCTGGTTTGGGCTGTTCCCGTCGGCTAATAAACCGTCTGTGTTACCGGCCGGCTGAGAGTCACGTCCGGCTGCGGAGTGGGGGGGCAGGGACCTCTGGCTCCCCCAGCCCCCCCCTCCCCCCGACGGACTCACTGGGGGAAGCGCACGGAGGGGCAGAGGATGCTGAATGCTCTGGGGTCAGACCCAGGAGGTGAAGCCGTGGGAGCTTCTTGCCCGGGGACAGGCTGCTCCGAGGGAGAGGAGGCTCCCCCAGAGTCCTGCCTGGCTTCACAGGGAGCAGTTCCCGGGTGTCGCCCGGTGACTCCGTGACAGGGCTCAGCGGGGGGCGCTGGGCTGGGGGTGGGGGGCTCAGCAGGGGGCGCTGGGCTGGGGGGAGCAGGGTGGGGGCTCAGCAGGGGGCTCTGGGCTGCAGGAGGCAGGGTGGGGGGCTCAGCAGGGGGCGCTGGGCTGGTGGGAGCGGGGGGCTCAGCAGGGGGCGCTGGGCTGTGGGGAGCAGGGTGGGGGGCTCAGCAGGGGGCGCTGGGCTGCAGGAGGCAGGGTGGGGGGCTCAGCGGGGGGCTCTGGGCTGCAGGAGGCAGGGTGGGGGGCTCAGCGGGGGGCGCTCTCCTCCGGCAGTCAGGTCTGGCCCCAATGCCCCAGGGCGGCGCTAGGGGGCGCTGGGCTGCATCGCACGAGATGGGTCCCTGGACTCACTTTTAATCCTGCCCCCGGCCGCATTCCCACCGGTTCGTCCTGCCCCCAACTCCCTTTTGCACCCCCGGAAATCGCAGCCCCCCCCCACAGTGACCAGGACAACCAGGCCGCCTTTGGCCCACACAGCAGTTTAGTCTGAAGCCATCGGCCACGAAGCCGCCACGGACCCCGCGCGAAAGAGCCAGCCCTGGAGCGATGCCCCAATAAATAACAGGAACCGTCTGAATCGGCCCTTCGACGGCGCTGTGTGTCGGGGACCATCGTCTGCCGTGGGTCGGTCAGCGCTGGCCTCAACGTCCAAACATCCGGTGAAAATCTGTCCCAGAGCCGGGGAGAGAACCCAGGAGTCCTGCCTCCCCGCCCCTCCCCCCACCCCCCCACCCCTGCTCTAACCACTAGACCCCACTCCCCTCCCCGAGCCACGGAGCGAGCCCAGGTGTCCTGGTTCCTTATTTCATGCTGGGCCCCACTCCCACCCCTCATTCCCCACCCTCCTGGCCTGGCGTGGCAACCCCCATGGTGTGCCCTGGGGCATGTGCTGGGGGGGCGGGGTGGAGCAAGAAAGGGTGAGTCAGGCCCGGCAGCAGCTGGTTGGATTAATCTTTAAGTGCCAATAAAAGTCGAAGAGGAAATAAATGAGTGAGGCAGTGTCAGTCGGAGACGGAGCCGTCCGGGGGAAACTGAATAGGAGCAGACGGGAGCGGCCGCCGCTGACTCCGGGACCCAAAACCCACCTCACCAAGGTAAGAAGGGGGGAGATTCCCTGCCTAGAAATGTCCTGGCCTCTCTCAGACCAAAGATACCGACCCCTCCAGCCGTCCATCCGTCCAGCCCAACACCGAACTCTTTAAATAACCCAGCCGCCCACCCACTAATCCATCCCGATTCCTCTTCGTGCACTTCTCCCGACCCGTCCATCCTCCCATCCCCCCTTCCACCCCACCCGTCCATCCGCCTATCTCCCCATCCGTCCAAACACCTATTCCCCCATCTACCCTTCTCCCCATCCTCCCATCCCCCATCTACCCTTCTCCCCATCCATCCATCCATCCATCCTCCCATCCCCCATCTGGAACGATGCTGGTTCTGGTGGGACCCAACTGAGGGTGCCAATTCAGGACAAATTGCTTAAAGTCACAGCCCAAGGCTGGCGTTCCTTCGCACACCACGGCAAACCAAACCAGCCAGCCAGAGAGGACTTTGGTCTCACCTCACCGGCTAACCATAAATCACACAAGCAATTCCCTCAGACATTCCCATTTCCCAGTATCACCACCAGTGCCACGCGTTATGGGGACGAATGGTTATGAAAACCAACACCCCAGTAAAAGAAAAAAGGTTCTCCCGATCCCAAAGGACCAAGCCCCAGACCCAGGTCAATGTACAAGTCAGATCTTACCCACAAATCACACTGTTGCCAGTCCTTTAGAATCTAAAGGTTTATTTGTAAAAAGAAAGAAATACAGAGGAGAGCGAGAATTGGTTACATGGAATCAATTCCATACAGTCATGGCAAAGTTCTCGGTTCAGGCTTGTAGCAGTGATGGAAGAAACTGCAGGTTCAAATGAAGTCTCTGGAGAACATCCCCAGCTGGGATGGGTCATTTGGTCCTTTGGTCAGAGCTTCAGTTTGTAGCAAAGTCCCTCCAGAGGTATGAAGCAGGATTGAAGACCAGATGGAGGAGCTGCAGCAGCTTTTTATAGTCTCTTGCCACGGGGGTCTCTGCTTTCTTTGTCCCAAAGACAAACCGTCCATCACATGGGGTGGGAAAACCTCAGCGTTCTGCCCAGAGGCAGGGCCCTGCCTGCCTTGCTGGGCCATCCCGCAGGCTAGGCAGAGCTGACACCAACTTGTCCGGGGTGTCACCCAGAAGCAGAGCCCAAGTTTGAAATACGGACAGGCCAGAGCCAATACTTATAAAAATGAGACACGCACCCAGGCAGCATAACCAGAACCAGCATAACCAGAACCGATCCCTGTTATAGTCCAGCGTCCGTATTCAGGGTGACTCCGGTCAACGACTGGGGATCTCAATCCTTGTGGCTTAAGGTTGAAACCCAAAGCGGATCTGAGACGAAGCGGGATCCTGTCCCAGGGTTTTTATACGGTTCCAGCAGCCTTTCGGCCTGAGAAAACAAGCGGCTCAGCTCTCCTTCTCCCAAACATCCCGGCAATTAGCACAGGGGAATTTACCCATTACCCAGCTCGGATGCCGGTTACCGCAACCTTCCAGGAGACAGCGACAATAATGCGAGTTCCCTCAAGTGTCTTCCTAAAGGTTCATGTTCCTTCTTTGATCGTTGAATCCAAGCTATGGCAATAGACGAGCCTTGTTTGCTCGCACCCCAAGCCCCGAGCAAACAGCTCCCCTTCGGACTCCACCACTTGCTAACAGTGCAGGTTTCCATTTCAAAGCTCTGTTTATTTACAGATCTTCCTAACCAGCCCCTACAGTTCCGCCATGGGCCAGATCAGCCTGTGAGTTAATTAACTCTTTCGGGCCCTGTCACCTTTCAATGAGATATTATATCACACTCGTAACGTCACCCCCCCCCCCGCCCCAAGCGCGAAATTGATGCAGGAAGGGATGACACAAACATCACTGCCTGCAGCCCAAGAGCCCCCCATCCTGGGTTCTGCTAGTACTGGGTTAGCAGCCGTATCCGCGTATAACAGAAATGGTTTAGCAAAGTCACGTTCAATAACATATTGAATCTCTTTACAAACCCAAGGTAACGGTTGGTTAGCACGACAGTGGATTGGATCTGCTCTTGCTGCACGGTTCCTGTATGTCTCGTGTGACCTTGCCAAGAGCTAAGGAACGGAGCTACTTGATCCATACAAGCTCTGGCAAATGTTTGGAACCCAATTAACATCAGGTCAATGTAGATATTAATGTTGTCCATAGTACAGGAATCTTGGCATTTAGCTGGGAAAGCAATGCGGCAGCGTGCCTCAGTTTCCCTGTTCATACAGCACATCAGGTCTGGAACGGCTTTTCCCCTGTGAAAAGTTCCCAGACTGTTTACAGGCGTTAACAGTGCAACATCAGCATTACAAGGCCTTTTCACGTACAGTGTGTTCTCCCGTATTCCTTTTAACATGTTCAAGGGGTTTTTTTTTTCCCCAAAAGCTTCGGCCCCTTGTACATTTGTACAGTTGTGGGGAAATAGCAACACATTAGTTACAAAACCCCCCATTAGCAACAACGACACATCCATTGCAAGCGTCCATCTGCCGCTGTGTTTGTCGTGCCACGGCTCTGGCCCGATACCACTGGGGTTGGGGCATTTTAGGGTTAACCCTGTGGCTTCCCTTTGCAAAAGGAAGTTCTCTCTTTCCTCCGTCTTCTGAAAAATCAAATGCTGATTTCTCTTGCTGAACAGAATTCGCCAGCTGACTGGGTGTGCCCTCCCTGCTAACAGCTATTGGCACATCTCTCCTTCCCCATTCAGTTAGATAATCTGCATTGACACAAACATGAGCTTTTAAATTCCTAGCTGCTACCAGTTCCAAGGCCGAACTTTGTCTTAAAGAAATACCACACAAATCCACAGGGTCTGAGGGGGAGAGTTGGCTTGCTCTCCCCTGCATCCATAAGCACCCAGCCATAAAACTGATCTGCTCTGAAACACCAAGAACCAAATCTGTCCTCAGACCCTGCAGCACACCCTGCTCACTCACACAATCAGCATGGAGACATTCCTGTCCCAACAAGCTGGCCAAACCCAGCCACTTGGTCACAGGGCTGTTTAAATCCCTGAACAGCTCCGAACTATCCACAGTGGATCTTTCGAAAGGAAAGTCAGTGGATCCCTTCACGCCAGAACATTTGTAGCTGGGAGGAACTTGAAACTTTCTTGATTAAACCACTTCTGCCCCCTTCAGCTGCAGCAAGCGGCTTGCACAGGTCACCGTGAGGATTCCTTCCACTAGGAGCTTCTCTAAGCAACACAGAAATTCTGCCCTTATCCTCTTCACCAAGGGCTCGCTCTCAGGGCTCTAGCCATTTCGCCGCCCCAAGCATGGTGGCATGCCGCGGGGGGCGCTCTGCCGGTCGCCGGTCCCGCGGCTCCGGTGGACCTCCTGCAGACGTGCCTGCGGAAGGTCCACTGGTCCCGCGGCTCCGGTGGACCTCCCACAGGGTGTGCCTGCAGGAGGTCCACCGGAGCCGCGGGACCAGCAGACCCTCCACAGGCACGTCTGCGGGAGGTCCACCGGAGCCGCCTGCCGCCCTCCCGGCAACCGGCAGAGCGCCCCCCGCGGCGTGCCGCCCCAAGCGCGCGCTTGGCGTGCTGGGGCTGGAGCCGCCCCTGCTCACTCTAAAGCAGGGCTCGGCAGCCTTTCAGAAGCGCTGGGGCGAGTCTTCATTCATTCGCTCTGACTTCAGGGTTCGCGCGCCGGTCATACATGTTAACGTTTTTCGAAGGTCTCTTTCTGTAAGTCTGTGATACAGAACTAAACTATTGTTGGATGGAAAGTAAATCAGGTTTTTAAAAATGTTTAAAAAGCTTCATTTAAAATTAAATTAAAAGGCAGAGCCCCGGAGCGGTGGCCAGGACCCGGGCAGTGTGAGTGCCACTGAAAATCAGCTCGCGTGCCGCCTTCGGCACCCGGGCCATAGGCTGCCTACTCCTGGTCTAACGGAACACTTCTCTGAGCAACAACAGAGCCTCTGAGTCTTACTCACACCCAAGATCACCTCTGGCCCATCAGGCGGGTTCCTACCCAACCCCCTTTCACACAAACTCACAGACTCACTCGATAAAAGGTCGGGCGCATTCTCCTTCTTTTACCACACGCAAGCTCAGGAACGTTTCCCTCCTTGCTACAAGTTGTTAAACTGTCAGTCGATAACACAATCTCATCGCCTTCCTGCGCTTCCTGTGCCCTGGCTAGGAGATCGCCCTCATTAGCTCCAGTTGCTGCCCCCTTTTCCAGCCGCACATTAGCAACGGGCAAAATACACACACCAGAATTGCCTGGTCTGTGGGATTTTGCATAGACACTAACTCAGGGGTTCTCCGACGTTTGTACCGGTGACCCCCTTTCACCCAGCAAGCCTCTGATTGCGACCCCCCCACTTATGCATTAAAAACACTTGTTTATATATTGAACACCATTATAAATGCTGGAGGCAAAGCGGGGTTTGGGGTGGAGGATGACAGCTCATGACCCCCCCCATGTAGTAACCTCGCGACCCCCTGAGGGGTCCCGACCCCCAGTTTGAGCACCCCTGGATGCAGCCTAGGTACAGGGCCGTGCTCCCCAGCAGACACAAGCTCAGAACCATTGAATCGAGAACCAACTCTGAGACAACTGCACTCAGGGCCGTCCTTAGGATTTATGGGGCCCAACGGAGTATTATTAAACTGGTGCCCCTATGCCCCATGGCGGCCTGAGCTTGCAGCCTGGCGGGGGCAGGGGTGGAGGGACAGGGCAGAAAGAATAACAAGACGCCCGGCCCGCCTCCCGGTGGCGGAGAGTCGCAGTTCCCCGCAGAGACCCCTGTACCCTCTGCCTCACGCAGAATGGACGTGCAGAAGGTACCTAATCAAAAGCACGAAACTTGGGAATAAAAAAATGTCAGTCGCAGGTTTTTTGATATGCCCGGAAGTTTGTCAGACTTTTATCTGCAAAAACTTTGTAGTAAGGGTGAGTCAGCTGTCCTGCTGAATACAACCCTACATAAATGGAATACATGATGCAGCTCTTCTCTGTTCTACATCTTCTTCATCAGTATTTCTAAGCTGATTTTATATTTTAGATGTACTCTTCAATGTACTCATAGATGTCACCAAGCTGATGGGAGGATGAGGCCCTCTTCTAGCAGTTGAGGTGTGAAAACCAAGGGAGGAGAAACTGGTTCTGTAGTTGGCAAGCCATTCACAGTCTTTGTTTAATCCTGAGCTGATGGTGTCAAATTTGCAGATGAACTGAAGCTCAGCAGTTTCTCTTTGAAGTCTGGTCCTGAAGTTTTTTTGCTGCAGGATGGCCACCTTAAGATCTGCTATGGTGTGGCCAGGGAGGTTGAAGTATTCTCCTACAGGTTTTTGTATATTGCCATTCCTAATGTCTGATTTGTGTCCATTTATCCTTTTCCGTAGAGATTCCGTCCATCCACATCCACTCCCCCGTCACGGAGTCACCGGGTGATGCTCTGGAACTACTCCATACGAAGCCAGTCAGGACTCGGGGGAGCCTCCTTTCTCTGAGCAGACTGTCTCCAGGCCAAGAAGCTTCCGCAGCTTCGACCTTCCTGAGTCTGACCCTGGAGCATTCAGCATCCCCGTCCCCCCGTGCGCTTCCCGCAGCGAATCTGCCCAGGCGGGACTCCTGGGGGAGCCAGTGGGCCCTGCACCCCAACTCCGCAGCCAGACGTGACTCTCAGCCAGAAGGTTTGTTGGACGACAGGAACATGGTCTGAAACAGAGCTTGTAGGTACAGACAACAGGACCCCTATATCAGATCCATCTTGGGACCAAGGAGGCCAGACTCCGGGTCTGGGCCTCCCTCTCTTTCCCCAGCCAGCTCCAAACTTAAAGTCTCCAGCCCCTCCTCTGGCCTCTCTGTTTTCCGGCCAGGAGGCCACCTGGTCTCTTTGTTCTCCAACACCTTCAGTTGGCACTTGCGGGGGGGAGGGGGAGGCCATCATTTGCCAGGAGACAGAGTGTCGGCCATTCTGTGCAGATGGCATCACACTGGCCCGCTCGGGCTCTGCAACAATCACACCCACTTATCCCCCCAGGTAGAAATGCATTGGGGAAACTGAGGCATCCACACAGTATTCAGAGAAAACATTAAGAACATTTTCACTTCGTCACACCCCCATCTATCCATCCATCCCCCATCTATCCTTCTCCCCATCCATGCATGCAACCGTCCATCTGTCCATCCCCCTATCTACTCTTCACCCCATCCATCCATCCATCCGTCCATCCATCCATCCCCCTATCTACCCTTCACCCCATCCATCCATCCATCCATCCATTCCCCCATCTACCCTTCTCCCCATCCATGCATGCATCCATCCATCTGTCCATCCCCCTATCTACCCTTCTGTCACGGAGTGTGGGGGACCCAGGGCCTTCACCCCCGGGCTCCCTACGATTCACCAGGACTCTCAGCCATCCAGTAAAGCAGAAGGTTTATTTAGACGACAGGAACACCGTCCAACACAGGTCTTGCAGGCACAGATAACCAGATCCCCCCCCCCCGGTTCGGTCCATCTTGGGGGGCCTCATAGCCCCCCCCCGGGGATCAGAGCTCGGTCTACCTGCTCCCCTCTCTTCTCCAGCCCACTCTCGTCTCCCAGTCCTCTCCGGCCCCCTCCTCTCCTCCGCCTCCTTCCTTTGTCTCCCCTGGCCAGAGGTGTCACCTCCCCTCCCCCAGGCCAAGCTCAGCTCACAGTTTGAATTCCTGACACTCACCTAAACCTCTGGCTCTCCCCTCCCCCGCACAGACAGTCTGTGCTTCCTACTCCTTCACACCTCTCCCCCCTCCGAGACTGAACTGAGCGGGGTCACTCCAGCCAGTGACCCGGGGAAGTTCGGACCCACCTACAACCTTATGCCGCCCGCGCCCTTTCCCCACCCCAATACCCCTGGGGTGCACCCTGGGCTGGGGCCTTCTCCCCACGTTCCAGTCTGGGGGGCTGTGATTCGGGTTCTCTCGGTTCAGAGCCCCCCTTCTGACCCTGGCCCCCCTCTGGACAGGCTCCTCGGGGCGGGGCGAGGGCCTTACAGCCATCTCCCCCCTGTCCCGGGCCCTCCTCCCCCTCTGGCAGACGTCACAGGAGCGGCAGTGCTGCCGGACATGGGCAAAGACCCCAGGCCAGTAATAGTTCTGCAGCAGCCTCTGCTGGGTACGCCAGGCTCCCTGGTGCCCTGAGGGGGGAATGTCATGGGCCCGGCACAGCAGCTGGTGGCGATACTCCTGGGGTACCACCAGCTGCCTCCTGATCCCCCCTGACTCCATCTTCCCTGGGGGAGCCCATTCTCGGTACAGGAGCCCCTTCTCCCACAGGAACCTTTTCCGGCCACCTCGTCCCATGGTCTGTCCCCCCCTAAGGTTGGCCAGGTCCCTTATCCTCCGCAAGGAGGGGTCTTCCCGCACCGCGGCCTGGTACTCAGCCGCTGGGGCAGGGGCGGGGATCTGCTCTCTCTCCCCGGCTGGGTCTGGGGCCACAGCCTCTCTGAGCCCCGTCCCTGGGCGTTCCCTCCCTACCGGGTCAGGGTCCGGTGTCTCGGCCAAAGTACTTTCCCCGGGGTCAGGGTGCAGAGCCCTGCGTCGACCCTGACTACGGTTCACGGACAGGGTACCCTGGGTGTTACTTGGCCAGTCCTCGAGGTCCCCCCCCATTAACACCTCCGTGGGCAAATGTGGGTGCACCCCCACGTCCTTGAGGCCCTCCTTGTCCCCCCACTTTAGGTGTACCCTCGCGACAGGCACCTTGAATGGGGTCCCGATCACGCCCCTCAGGTTCAGGTAGGTGTTGGGCACCATCCGATCTGAGCCCACCACCTGCGGCCGGGCCAGCGTCACCTCTGCGCCCGTATCCCAGTACCCAGTGACCTCCTTCCCGTCTACCTCCAGGGGAACAAGGTACTCGCTCCGGAGGGGTAGTCCCGTGCCCACCCTGTAAACCCCAAACTCAGGGCTGGGAGCATCCAGCCCCTCGGAGGGGTCGACCCGGGGCCCCCCTCCCTCCTTTGCAGGGGGTACGCGGCCCACCCCCCTTTCGTGCGACCGCTGCCCCTCATCCGGCTGGGTCTCTACCAAGTTGACCCGGTGTGGGGTTGGTCTGCTCAGTTTGTCCCGGAGCTTGGGGCACTGGCCCCGTACGTGGCCCGGCTGGCCACACTGATAGCAGCCCATGTCTCGTGGGTCCCCTCGAGGGGGACGGCTGGACCTGACGCCAGATGCTTCCCTTTGGTGGGGGCTCTCCCTCGGCTCCTTCTGGGAGGTCCCATGGTGACTCTCTCTCTGCGTTGAGGCAGACCTGCTCCTTCGAGACTCCTCCCTGCCATCCCCCGCCCGACTGTCCATGTATTGGTCGGCCAGCCGGCCTGCATGCTGCGGGTTCTCCGGCTTCCGGTCCATCAGCCACTGCTTCAGGTCAGACGGGCACTGCGCATACAGGTGCTCCAGTACGAATAGGTCAAGCAGGTCCTCTCTGGTTTGGGCCCCGGCTGTCCACTTGCGGGCATACCCCTGCGCCCGGTTGACCAGTTGCAGGTAGGTGCCCTCCCGGGTCTTACGTTGACTCCGGAACCTCTTCCGGTACATCTCCGGGGTCAGCCCAAACTCGCGGAGCAGGGCCTCTTTGAACAGGTTGTAGTCCCGCGCCTCCGCCCCTTTCATTCGGCTGTACACCTCCACGGCGGTGGAGTCCAGTAAGGGGGTGAGGCGCCGGATCCTGTCTGCAGGGTCAACCTGGTGCAGCTCGCAGGCATTCTCAAAGGCCGTCAGGAAGGTGTCTATGTCCTCCCCCTCCTTACGCGGGGCCAGGAAGTTCGTATCGAAGCTCTTTGTAGGCTTGGGCCCCCCCTCACTCACCGCAGCCGGGGTCTTACTGTTGTTCTGCTGGGCCAGGGCCAGTTCATGTCTGCGCTGCTCCTCCTTCTCTCTCGCTTCGAATTCCCGTTGCTTCTCCTTCTCTCTCGCCTCGTATCCGCGTTGCTTCTCCTTCTCCTCCAGCTCACGCTGGCTTTGTCTTTCCTCATACGCCCTCAGCTCCTTACGCTCCTCCATCTCCATCCGTTTGATCTCTCTCTCCAACTCCAGCCGCCTGCGCTCCACGGAGGCCGAGCGTCGCCGGGACGATCCCCTGCTGGCTGGGGGGGTCACGGTACCCTCCGTAGCTGGGCTCCTCCTCCCCCTAGGCCTAGGGGTGGGGGGTCTCGAGGAGCCCTCATCCGCCGACTGGCCACTCCCAGCGGGTACAGACACTGGTGCCTGCGCTGCATCTGCCCGGCTGCTTCCCTCAGAGACAGGGACCGGTTCATTCCTGCGATCTCTCTCCTCCAGCCGGGCAATCAGCTGGGCCTTGGTGAGCTTCCCATGGCGCAGCCCCCCCTGCTTGCACAGCTCCACCAGCTCACACTTACGCTTCTGGGAATACATCTTCCTGCTGGCCGCTCGTAGGCCGGGGTGCTCGCCGCTCCCCACGGGTTCCAGGGGGACCCCTCGTGTGCCAGTCTTTGAGGTCACCCCCTCTCTGCCAGGGTCGAGCTGCAGACTCCTCCGCCCCTGGGATCGCTCGCTGTGATCCCCCGGGGGACCCTGTTACTGCAAAGTCCTGCTCTCTGGTCACACTCGCCCAGGAGTGAATCGCCCCTTCGTTTTCCTGCTCCCCAGTCACTTACTGCAGGAAGCGCCGTCCACGGGGTGCCGCCGATCCCACCGCTGCCACCAGTTGTCACGGAGTGTGGGGGACCCAGGGCCTTCACCCCCGGGCTCCCTACGATTCACCAGGACTCTCAGCCATCCAGTAAAGCAGAAGGTTTATTTAGACGACAGGAACACCGTCCAACACAGGTCTTGCAGGCACAGATAACCAGATCCCCCCCCCCCGGTTCGGTCCATCTTGGGGGGCCTCACAGCCCCCCCCCGGGGATCAGAGCTCGGTCTCCCTGCTCCTCTCTCTTCTCCAGCCCACTCTCGTCTCCCAGTCCTCTCCGGCCCCTCCTCTCTCCTCCGCCTCCTTCCTTTGTCTCCCCTGGCCAGAGGTGTCACCTCCCCTCCCCCAGGCCAAGCTCAGCTCACAGTTTGAATTCCTGACACTCACCTAAACCTCTGGCTCTCCCCTCCCCCGCACAGACAGTCTGTGCTTCCTACTCCTTCACACCTTCACCCCATCCATCCGTCCATCCATCCCCCATCTACCCTTCACCCCATCCATCCGTCCATCCGTCCATCCATCCCCCATCTACCCTTCTCCCCATCCGTCCATCCATCCCCCATCTACCCTTCTCCCCATCCATCCGTCCATCCATCCCCCTATCTATCCTTCACCCCATCCATCCATCCATCCATCCATCTACCCTTCACCCCATCCATCCATCCATCCCCCATCTACCCTTCTCCCCATCCATCCCCCATCTACCCTTCTCCCCATCCATCCATCCATCCCCCATCTACCCTTCTCCCCATCCATGCTTGCATCCATCCATCTGCCCATCCCCCTATCTACCCTTCACCCCATCCATCCATCCATCCATCCCCCATCTACCCTTCACCCCATCCATCCATCCATCCATCCCCCATCTACCCTTCTCCCCATCCATCCATCCATCCATCCATCCATCCCCCATCTACCCTTCTCCCCATCCATCCATCCCCCATCTACCCTTCACCCCATCCATCCATCCATCCATCCCCCATCTACCCTTCACCCCATCCATCCATCCATCCATCCGTCCATCCATCCCCCATCTACCCTTCACCCCATCCATCCATCCATCCCCCATCTACCCTTCTCCCCATCCATCCATCCATCCATCCATCTACCCATCTCCCCTTGACTCCATCCTTCCCCATGCCAATTGCCAGGAACCAAACTCTAAATCATTCCCAAGCTTGACTGCAGAGGTTTATCCCGGGCAGATTCAGCCGTAGCTGCCTGATTGTCCGTGCCCGTCCCATTGCTGTCATTTTGGGCATGAACGGGTGGCCCCAGGTTGAGGAGCTGGGCACAGGAGATGGAGAAGGGGGATGAATGTCAGGGGGAGGCATCCGAGCTGGGCTTTCCCCATGGAACTGCTGCCCTGGAGAGCTCTGGGTTCCTCCCTTGGTGAGGGAGCACTGTGGGGAAGGAGGAGCAGACATGGGCAGAGCGGTGGGAGGGTGAAGCTGGCTCCACTGCCCAACCCCACACGTATGTCCCTGGCGAGGCCCAGATGTACCCCTGACGGTTCTGCTCTGCCAGTGCCTGGGGGCACCCTGAGGTGATGGGCCCTGGGCGGTCGGCCCCTGGTTTGGCTGCGGGATCATGGAACATGTTGTGTTTTCTGGACACCAGCGTCTTCATAACGGTTTGTGGGGCTGAGCGGGTCCCCCCTCAGCCATCTTGTTTGGCTTTTACCGTTGGCCTCCAGGCCTGCTATGATCCCCCAGCCACACACCTCACGGCCACCCAGCGGCATCCCCCTCTTCTCACCCATCCAGCCAGACACCCACCCAACCCCCGACTTCCCCTCCACCCAAACCATCTTCTCATTCGTCCAGCCACCCTGTCAACCTTCCCATCCATCAACCACTCACCCTCCCGCCCTCCCTTCCCATCCCTCCAGCCTTCTCCTCATGTTCCCGATCACTCTTCCGCGTCGCTCCCCCCACCCTCCGATGCCCTTATCCCAGCAGGAGCTGGGCACGGCGCTTGTGGCGCAGATAAGAAATAGACCCATTGTGGCAGGTCTGTAATTCTTGCTTTGTCTCCCCGCAGGCCAGGATCGTGCCCCCGCTGCTGCTTGGAGCCATGAAATCCCTGATCTCTTGGGTCTCTATCCGGCAAGTCCTCTTGATCTTCCTCTACCTGCTGGCTGTCCTGGGCATCGCCACCTTCCTACAGCTGCAGAGCCAGTCCCCCCACCAAGGGCAGAGGATCCTCTCTCCCAGTGACCCACAGCAACTCTCACCCACGGAGCAGGGCATGTGGACCGTGAACTCCGCCGGGCGCCTGGGGAACCAGATGGGGGAATACGCCACCCTCTACGCCCTGGCCAAGATGAACGGGCGCCAGGCCTACATCCTCCCGGAGATGCACCAGCAGCTGGCGCCACTCTTCCGCGTCACCCTGCCCGTGGTCTCCAGATCTGAGTATTGGGACATCCCGTGGAAGGACTATGAGCTCCACGACTGGATGTCGAAGGAGTACAGGCACATCGAGGGGAAATACGTCCGGCTGACGGGCTACCCCTGCTCCTGGACCTTCTACCACCACCTCCGGCAGGAGATCCTCCAGGAATTCTCCTTCCACGACCACGTCAAGGAGGAGGCCAACCGGTACCTGGCCGGGCTGCGCAGGCAGCGCCGGAACGTGACCTACGTGGGCGTTCATGTCCGGAGGGGGGACTACGTCCAGGTGATGCCCCAGGTCTGGAAGGGGGTGGTGGCGGACAAGGCCTACCTGGAGAAGGCCATGGGCTACTTCCGGGCCAAGTACCAGGAGCCGGTCTTCGTGGTGACCAGCAACGGGATGGAGTGGTGCCGGGAGAACATCGACGCCTCGCGGGGGGATGTGTATTTCTCGGGGGATGGGATGGAGTCGTCGCCGGGGAGGGACTTTGCTCTCTTGGCCCATTGCAACCACACGATCATGACCATCGGGACCTTCGGCATCTGGGCCGGTTACCTGGCTGGGGGGAGACCATCTACTTGGCCAACTACACCCTCCCCGACTCTCCCTTCCTCGAGATCTTCAAGCCTGAGGCCGCCTTCCTGCCCCAGTGGATCGGGATTGACGCCGATCTCTCCCCGCTGCGCAGTGGGACGACTGGCTAAAGGAGCTCAGCTGGTGGCTATGGGCTGCAAACAGGATCCACTGTCCGGGTGGGCTGCGCTGGTGAGATCGGCGGAGATTGGAGCTGGGCTGGCAGGGTTCAGAGCCCACACAGAGGAACCAATGACCTACATCGGATGACTTCTCATAGGAGCGTCCGGAGTGATGGGGCCACCCAGGGCCGGTGGAAGCACTAGGCAAGTTAGGCAGCCACCTAGGGCGCTGAGATTTGGGGGGTGCTGAGAAGCCGGTGTCTAAAAATAGACGCAGGCTCAGGCTGCAGATCGCAGACTGTAGGGAGGACGTAGATAAGAACCACGCTCCCAATGACCCTCCGCTGGGGCTGAGCTGTGCTGGCAGCGCGGTGCAGCCGGGGCCGGCTTGCACGTGCCATGCTCCTCGGAGCAGGTTTTCCAGGGCAGAGGCTCTGCTCCCTGGGGAGAGAAGGGAGGGAGGCCACGGCTGGCAGCTCTTGCGTGGAGGGGCGGCTAAGCCGCTTTAACCCACCTCCCTGTGCACCTCCCCCACCTAACCCGAACCCCCACTGACCCGAACCCAGTCTGCTTCCCTCCTCCACCTAAGCCGATACCCCAGTATGACGGAGTATCTGCCATTCTAATTTCATAAATTGTATTAATAACAATAATTCAGTATTATAAAGGTAGAATAAAATGTAGCAGATTTTGATATGAACGAAGGCAGGAAGGAAGCACAGGTGACCCAAAAGGGTGTATTTCTGATTACAATCAACATTGCTTAATTTTCAGGCAAAGTCATCCTGATCTCTTACTCAATGTTTACATCACCTGGGGAAAGACACGCAGAATGAGCTTATTCACTTCTATCCAATGCCATCCAACAAAAAATCCCAGCATCTGCTCGTGCCGCAAAATACTTTTCAATCCTTCTAGATTGTGCACCAGATGCAGGCCACAGTGACCAAATGACCATAATCATTCGGTCTGTGAATAGACGTACTTCAGAGATGGAGAACGGGACTGAACCAGTATTCATAAAGGAACATTTCTTGGGATTTGTGTCGCTTACGGGGACAACTGGAGCTGGTATGACAGAAACGATTCTTCACCAGTTTGAAGAAACGTCACTGCCCGTAGAAAACTTGCGTGGTCAAGGGTACGATAACGGGAGCGATATGAAAGGGAAAGAAAATGGTGCCCAGCGAAGAATTTTGGATATTAATCCATGAGCCTTTTTCGTTCCTTGCAGTGCACAGTCATTGAATTTGGTTGTTAATGATGCTCCAATGTGTTGCTTAGAGGCAACCGCCTTCTTTGATTTAGTTCAACGTGTGTATGTGTGTTTCTCAGCTTCTACACATCGCTGGGAAGTTCTAACACGCCACGTATCTAATCTCACCGTTAAACCATTGAGTGAAACAAGATGCCTTGAAACCTCTTCGCTATCAGCTTGGTGACATCTATGATGCTCTGGTAGACATCCATGATGACACTGCTCTAACAGCATCATCTGGCAATACGGCACGAGTTGCTGCAAAGGATCGTGCAAAAGCCTTTTCTAGTTTCAAGTTTCTTGTTTCTCTTGTCGTGTGGTATGACATATTGTTTGAGATCTACATGACTAGCAAACAACTTCAGGCGAAAGAATTCGACATCAGTGACGTCATTAATCAACTTGGAGAAACCAAGAAGTTTCTTGTAGGCCGCAGAAGTGACGCAGACTTTGAGAAAACATTGGCAGATGCAGGTGAACTTGCAGAGGAGTTGGATGTACCGGCACTTTTGGAACCAGATCCAATCCATATTAGAAAGAAGAGGAAGCAGTTCACGTATGAAGCAGATGACGAACCTATTTATAATCTGAAAGAAAAACTCAAAGTGAACGTTTACTTTGCAGTCATCGACCCAGCAATACAGTCAGGGCTTGGCTACACTTGAGAGTTGCAGCGCTGGGAGTTACAGCGCTGGTCGTCCAGCTGTGCAGGGAAAGTGCTGGAGTGTGGCCACACTCACAGCTACCAGCGCTGCAGTGTGGCCACATTTGCAGCATTTGCAGCGCTGTTGGGAGTGATGCATTATGGGCAGTGTCATAAACAGATAGTTAAGGGTTAAGGTCTCTTTTACCTGTAAAGGGTTAACATGCAGTACCTGATGACCACCTGACCAGAGGACCAATCAGAAACAAGATTATTTTCAAATCCGTGTGGAGGGAAGTTTTTTTTCCCCCTGTTCTTTGTTTTCTTAGAGAGTCTCTTTTGGGAATTAAGAGAGTCCAGACATCTTAATCAAGTCCTCCCAGGTTTCTGCAATAAATTCTTCTATTCAAGCTAGTGAGTATTAGCAAGGAACTAGTATTCGTATACTTTTATTTCTGTATTTGCAATTCTGTGTTTTGCTATAGAATTTCTTTAAGTCTGTACTGTGATTGCTTTTACTGAGAAAGAAAGGAGGGGGAATTCTCTCCAGAGATTAATAAATTTAGACCCTGTATTGTTCCATCTTGGTTACAGAGACAGTGACTTTTCTTTTTTTATTATTCTTTAATAAATTCTTTTCTATTAAGGATGTGGTTAATTCCTTCTCTTGTGGAGATTCAAGGGAAGGGGAGGGGGAGGTGAGTCCCTCTTTGTGTTGAGTCAAGGATTTGACTCGGGGTAATCTCTCCAGAGCAGGCTGGAGAGAGGGAAGGGGGAGGGGACTTGGCTGTTTCTCTCTCTCTCTGGTGAGATTCAAGGTGTTTGGATCTGTGTTCCCCAGGGGAAGTTTTTGGGGGAACAGGGAGTGTGTCAGACACTTAAAAACTGACTGGTGGCAGCTTTTACTAGATCTAAACTAGGATTTTAGTTTAGAGGGAAACCAAGGCAGGTCCCCACATTGGAACCCAACAGCTCCAAGTGGGGGTGAGACCTATGACATGGTGGGCAGCGGTGATGGATTTTTCTGAACCAGACAGCCATTGCTATTCTCTTCTCCTAAAGCAGGACTGCAGGTTAGGAGGGAGAGATACCCCGAAGGCAAACAGACAAGGTTTTCTAACTGGCTTTGTTAGAAGGAGTTTTTTTTCAGCTGGGCTAAGCTGAAGAGAGCTATTCTCTTCTTCTAGAGCAGGAAAGCAACCTGAGAGAAGAGGGGGGTTACAAGTATTCAGTTTCTAACTGGTATTGTTAGAAGGAATCTTCAGCAAGGTTGGCTGGAGGGAATTAAGTTTTCCAGCAGGCTTTGTTGGAAGCAGTTTTTCTTTCTGGTTGCTTGGACAGGCAGCTTGAGGAAAAGGCAGTTTTGAAGCAGTTTTCAGGGTTAGAAGCAGTTTCAGCTAGGTTGGCTGAAGGGAATACAGTTTTTCTAACAAGGCTTTTGTTAGAAGGGACACCTACTGAGAGGATACTTAGCAATTTGCAAAAGACAGTGGCAAAACCGGTTTTTCTACCTTCTTGGGAGCCAGGAGGGGGAGATTTTTTTTTTTTAAACAGATTTTCAGCTGAGTTTAGCTGGAGGAAATAAGGTTTTCTAACAGGCTTTGTTAAGAAAAGATTTTTTTTTCTTCTTCTTTTCTTTTTTTTCCCTTTTTTCTTTCTGTCTGCTTGAAAAAAAAAAAGCCAGGGAAGAGGTGTAAGGGTTTTCTAACAAGGCTTTTGTTAGGAACGACCCCTACTGGGAGAGCATTAGAAATTGCTAAAGAGAAGATACCAAACCAGATTTTCTAGTTTCTTGTGAGACAGCAACAATCAGCTAACACCATTTGCAAATGCAAAGCTTTTGTTTCTTTTTATTCAGTCATGAATAGAAAGGGTAGGAAAAGTGAACCAAGCAATACAGTTCACTGAATGCAGAGGGGTGTGGCCAGCACCAGAAAGCACAAAGACATGAGTACCAGTCAAACAGCTGACCACAAGAGAGAAATGGAGAAACTACAAGCCAAAGAGGCTAACCACAAGAGGGAGCTGGAGAAACAGGAAGCTGACCACAGAGCCAAAGAGGCTGAGCACAGGAGACAAATGGAGATCCAGAGGGAGGCCCACCAGCAGGGCCTGGGATTAGCAAGAGCTAACCCAAATGTTCCAGCCAACCCTAACAATCCTTCTCCAGGCACTGTTCCCCATCCCAAGAAATTTCCCACCTACATGGCAGGTGAGGACACTGAGGCCTTCTTGAAAAAATTTAAAAGGACCTGCCATGGGTACAGCATCCCTGAAGACCAGTACAAGGACTGGTCAGGAAAGTGGACTTTTGCTGTCTATGACAATTATTCCATCCCCATGCTACTGGGGGAAAACTTGGGCAACCATGTGCAGCTGGCCAAGAGGGGGGGTGGTCACCCGCAGCCAGGCCAAACAAGCAGGCACTCCCATCCCTGTTCCTGAGCCATCCACCAGGACCCGGTCTGTGTTACCAGAGACCCAGACCAAGGTAGTGGAACCGGATCCCATGCCAACAACTACAGCAGCCATAGTACATCCAGTCCCAGGACCGGAACTGGAAGAGCAACCAGCGGCAGAACCAGCGCCAGCACTGACGCCAGCGCTTGCAACTCCACCGCCAGAGGGCGCCAGCGGGCCTGAACTGGCAGAAGCAGCAGACAACCCTACCCAAGAGGCTCAGCCAAAGCCTGAAATATCACCTTGTGCACCAGCGGAGAGCGGTTCACAGTCAACGGAAACAACCTCATCACCTACATCGCTTCCAGAGGGACCCAGCCCAAGTCCACAGTCTACGGAGGAACTGGTGTCTCCAGCCTCAAGGGAACAGTTCCAGACTGAGCAGGAAGCCGATGACAGCCTTAAGACAGCTTGGGCGGCGGCACGGAGCAACCCACCGCCTCTCAGCTCTTCTACCCGATCCCGGTTTGTTGTAAAACAAGAACTTTTATATAACAAGATTCTTTCTGGTGGACACCAGAAAGGCCAGAATCCTCAAAAACAGTTGGTAGTTCCAACTAAGTACCGGGACAAGCTCTTAAGCTTGGGCCATGACATCCCAGTGGTCATTCTGGGGTGAACAGAACCAAGGACAGGTTGGGAAAGTCCTTCCACTGGGAGGGGATGGGCAAGGACGTTGCCAAGTATGTCCAGTCAAATGCATAAAAAGTGTTCTTCAATGTCAAATACCTTGTTGTTTACATACTTAGTAGTATATGTAATAGTGCATGTGTTTTGTTAATCTGTTTATTTTAAAGTTCTAGAAGGAAATCACCGCCAGTGTGGTTCCCCCACTGTCTGCGATTTGGGGGGCGTGTCATAAACAGATAGTTAAGGGTTAAGGTCTCTTTTACCTGTAAAGGGTTAACATGCAGTATCTGATGACCACCTGACCAGAGGACCAATCAGAAACAAGATAATTTCAAATCTCTGTGGAGGGAAGCCTTTGTCTGTGTTCTTTGTTAGAGAGTTCTCTTTTTGGATCTAAGAGAGGACAGTCATGTCTCCAAGTTCTCCTGGAGTAGTTTCTACTATTCAATAGTGAGTATTAATTAGAAAGGTGGATTAGTCTTCTAATTTGATTTCTACATTTGAAATTGTGTGTTTGCTAAAGGAAATTCTTTATTCCTGTTTGCTGTTACTTTGCTTTCACTGAGAAAGAAAGGGGGAGAGGGAATTCTCTCCAAAGATTGATAAGTTTAGACCCTGTATATTGTTCCACCTTGGTTACAGAGACAGTGACTTTCTTTTTTATTCTTTAATAAATTATTTTCTATTAAGGACTTGGTTGATCCTTCCTTGGGTGGATTCTCAGGGAAGGGGGAGGGGGAGGCATCCCTCTGTAGTTAAATCCCGGTATCTCTCCAAGGAAAAGGGAGGGGGGAGGAAGCAGGGGGAATGGTTTATTTCTCCTGGGTGTAAGAACTCCATGGATTTGGGGCTCTTGGGATCCCCAAGGATTTTGGGGAAGGACTGTGTCCCAATCCACGTTTCCTGATTGGGTGGTGGCAGCTTTTACTAGATCTAAACTAGGATTTTAGTTTAGAGGGAAACCAAGGCAGGTCCCCACATTGGAACCCAACAGCTCCAAGTGGGGGTGAGACCTATGACAGGCAGCTATCCCAGAATTCAAGTGGCAGCAACGTGCTTTTCAAAAGACGGGGGTGGGGTGTGACAGGGAGCGGGGGAGAGAGAGAGAGTGGATTTTTGGAGCCGACACTGTGTATCAGCTCCCTGCCTTGCAAAATCAGAAAATTTTCCTGACCCCTTACTCTTAACTGCAAACAGCCTGCAGACCAGATAAGCAGCTGTTTCTCTTGTCAAGCAAACACACAACACCTGTGAATGAGGCAGGCAGGGGGATATCTCATTTGATTGTTCACAGTCAGTTACAGATTGATCACAGCAAACAGGAGCTGTGTTTGTTTTTTAGAATTAATTGATAATTAATTGTTTTGGAATTAATTGATAAACTCAACATTAACAAGTCACCGGGACCGGATGGCATTCACCCAAGAGTTCTGAAAGAACTCAAATGTGAAGTTGCGGAACTATTAACTAAGGTTTGTAACCTGTCCTTTAAATCGGCTTCGGTACCCAATGACTGGAAGTTAGCTAATGTAACGCCAATATTTAAAAAGGGCTCTAGGGGTGATCCCGGCAATTACAGACTGGTAAGTCTAACGTCGGTACCGGGCAAATTAGTTGAAACAATAGTAAAGAATAAAATTGTCAGACACATAGAAAAACATAAACTCTTGAGCAATAGTCAACATGGTTTCTGTAAAGGGAAATCGTGTCTTACTAATCTATTAGAGTTCTTTGAAGGGGTCAACAAACATGTGGACAAGGGGGATCCGGTGGACATAGTGTACTTAGATTTCCAGAAAGCTTTTGACAAGGTCCCTCACCAAAGGCTCTTATGTAAATTAAGCTGTCATGGGATAAAAGGAAAGGTCCTTTCATGGAATGAGAACTGGTTAAAGGACAGGGAACAAAGGGTAGGAATTAATGGTAAATTCTCAGAATGGAGAGGGGTAACTAGTGGTGTTCCCCAAGGGTCAGTCCTAGGACCAATCCTATTCAATTTATTCATAAATGATCTGGAGAAAGGGGTAAACAGTGAGGTGGCAAAGTTTGCAGATGATACTAAACTACTCAAGATAGTTAAGACCAAAGCAGATTGTGAAGAACTTCAAAAAGATCTCACAAAACTAAGTGATTGGGCAACAAAATGGCAAATGAAATTTAATGTGGATAAATGTAAAGTAATGCACATTGGAAAAAATAACCCCAACTATACATACAACATGATGGGGGCTAATTTAGCTACAACAAGTCAGGAAAAAGATCTTGGAGTTATCGTGGATAGTTCTCTGAAGATGTCCACGCAGTGTGCAGAGGTGGTCAAAAAAGCAAACAGGATGTTAGGAATCATTAAAAAGGGGATAGAGAATAAGACTGAAAATATATTATTGCCCTTATATAAATCCATGGTACGCCCACATCTCGAATACTGTGTACAGATGTGGTCTCCTCACCTCAAAAAAGATATTCTAGCACTAGAAAAGGTTCAGAAAAGAGCAACTAAAATGATTAAGGGTTTAGACAGGGTCCCATATGAGGAAAGATTAAAGAGGCTAGGACTCTTCAGTTTGGAAAAGAGAAGACTAAGGGGGGGACATGATAGAGGTATATAAAATCATGAGTGATGTTGAGAAAGTGGATAAGGAAAAGTTATTTACTTATTCCCATAATACAAGAACTAGGGGTCACCAAATGAAATTAATAGGCAGCAGGTTTAGAACAAATAAAAGGAAGTTCTTCTTCACGCAGCGCACAGTCAACTTGTGGAACTCCTTGCCTGAGGAGGTTGTGAAGGCTAGGACTATAACAATGTTTAAAAGGGGACTGGATAAATTCATGGTGGCTAAGTCCATAAATGGCTATTAGCCAGGACGGGTAAGGAATGGTGTCCCTAGCCTCTGTCAGAGGGTGGAGATGGATGGCAGGAGAGAAATCACTTGATCATTGCCTGTTAGGTTCACTCCCTCAGGGGCACCTGGCATTGGCCACTGTCGGTAGACAGATACTGGGCTAAATGGACCTTTGGTCTGACCCGGTACGGCCTTTCTTATGTTCTTATGTTCTTATGTTCTTAGATAAGCAGCTCCCGGAGCCCTGGAGCCCCGAGTTCACAACAAAACAAAGAGAGTAATTAGTTAAAAGCATTCTGGGATATCTCCTAATACCCTGGAGGCCAATAACAGCGCTGGTGTGTGGCCACACCTGATGAGCAGCGCTGCAGCACCAGCGCTGCACTCGTTACACCCCAAGCAGACCAGGTGTTCAGCCAGCGCTGCAGCCAGGGAGTTGCAGCGCTGGATGTGCCTTGCAGGTGTGGACAGTTACTAAGTTGCAGCGCTGGAAAGCCTCCACCAGCGCTGCAACTCTCCAGTGTAGTCAAGCCCTCAGTTGAAGAAAGATTCGCACTGATGCAGCAAATTAGTATTTGGCTTCCTATATGATGTCGACAGTTCGCAAAATACAACACCGAAGCAAATGATGGAACGTGGCTTGACGCTGGAGCAAGCTTTGCAACATGGTGAATCCAAAGATATCGGTGCCTTCGACTTGTGCAATGAATTGCAAGGTATTGCGCGACGAGTCGAAAAGAGTGCATCGCCGCAAGAGGTACTGAACTTCAGATGCACAAATAAGCTGACAGCTAGTGTCCCCAACACGGGTATTGCTCTCCGCGTCCTCTTGACTCGCCCAGTTTCTGTGGCCAGCGGCGAGCGAAGCTTCTCGAAGCTCAAGTTGATAAAAACACCCATGCGGACGTCAGTGTTGCAACAAAGACCTGTTGGGCTCTCGACCTGGTCAATGGGACATGATGTTGCTCGCAGCATTGGCTTGGAGGAACTTGTTTCTAAATTTGCTAAACTGAAAGCGCGGAAAAATAAATTCTCACGTGTGACTCTGTGACCGTGTATCAGGCAAGTGATTTATTTTCAGATCCAGGCTGTGTTGTGCAAAGTGAAAACAATACCACTGTCAACGCTGTCAGGTTATTCATTTATTTTCATTAAATATGTAGAGTAAATAATGAAATTAATACATTTTCCAGCCGAACGTGGATGAATTCTAATGACCAAGGCCACGTTAGGCAGCGTTCATTTTTGAAAGTTTTTAATAAGCGATGCGAGGGAGGTGCGGGGGGCGCAAGGTGGAAGTTTCACCTAGGGCGCAAAATATCCTTGCCCCGGCCCTGTCTACGGGATGCAGCCACGAACCATCGTCTGCTGCCACGTTGTCACAGACTCCCAGATCATGCCCACTTGTGGCCCCGTGCGGTCCGTGTGTGTGGGGGGTGCCCTTTTCACTGCGACAGCCCTTCTCGGGGGTCCACTCTCCCCCACGGTCAGGCCCCTCCACCTCCTGGAGCTGCCCCTCTCTGAGCCTCAGCGCGTCTGTCTCTGCCGTGGGCCCCTCGGGGAGTCCCCTCGCTCCGTACTTCCCGGGGCCTCCAGCCCCCGAAGGGGCCGATGCCCCCCCGGCCCCTGCCCTGCTCTCTAGCCCGGAGCGACTCAGCCAGCGTAACACAGGAGGGTTATTGAGCGTTGAACCCAGCACAGGAAACTCTCCAGCCTCAGGCCTGGCCCCCCTCAGCCCAGCACGTCCCAGTCCCCCTGCAGCCAGCTGGGCTCTGCCTACCCCCCCCTCCAGCCCCGAGCCCCCCTGCTCCCAGCTGGGCATCCGATACCCCCGGCCCCAAGCCCCCCTCTGTCCATTGTCTTCTCTCCAGGGAAACAGGGTCTCCTGGGCTCCTCCCCCCTCCCGTCCTCTGGCCCCTCTGGCTGGACCCGGCTGGTCAGGTCACCGGGGTCCCGTCCCCGCAGCCCATTGTCCTCCCCCCGGCCAGAACCGGCTGCGACTCCTGAGCCGGGTCTCCGGGTCACCCGGGCACCAGTCGCTGGGGTCTCCATCCTCCAGGCCAGCGGCCGGGGTCCCGAGTTCCCTCTCCGGCCCTCTGTGCCCACAAACTCCCTCCCCCCTCCCCTCGTTAACCCGTAACACCCGGGGACACTGAGTCCCACCCCCTCCGCATGCAACTGACTGGAAAACACGGAAAAACCAAGAAACTCCCCCACTTCGTCACAATATGGCAATAAAGATTGTCCCCTTTCTGTCTTAAGGCAGGCGTTGGTCCCTGGGAAAGGAGGTGGAAGGACGCCAGATCTTATACTGACACGTGGCAACTTTTCATAACCTCAAGGTTGGACCGGCGGGAAGAACGTTCCCTACAGGAGACGCGCAATAGGAACAGGGCTCCCTTGTTCAGTCTTTGAAGCACTGGATGAAACATAATGATTCAGTTATTGCTTCAACAGCCGGCATTTCGACTGACAAAGCACAGCTCAGCAACGGCCGTTATCTTGTTTACCCCAGCGCGGCCTCTGCTCTCCTGAGCAAACTCTGGACTTTGGGTCTGAGAAAGAGCTGGCACAATCCATAGACCAGGTTGTTATATAAAATGCACATGGATTTTAACCCTTCATCTGGACCCCCCCCAGCCCTGCCGGTGCCCCTCACTCCCGACCCGCAGCCCCCTGCTAGCCCAGCCCTGGCCCCCCCCAGCCCTGCCGGTGCCCCTCACTCCCGACCCGCAGCCCCTGCCCCCATTTTCCACCCGGGGTGGGAGTGAGCCCAGATTGACCCCAGGGGGGGCTGAGTTCAGGACGCTCCAGCTGGTAACCTCGGCTAGGGGTTGCCATGGGGGTGGGGGGGGGACACTGACCCCTAGTGGCCAAAGTGACCAAGCTCTACCCAGCTCCACCCCCTGCAGTCATCTGTCATCTTGCTACCCCATAGCCCCCCCACATACCCCAATAGCCCCCAATTAGCTACCCCCAGAGCCCCCATTATCATCATAGCCTCCACTAGCTACCCCTATAGCCCCCCCCAAAAAACCCATAGCCCCCCAGCTACCCCCAAACTCCCTTTTCCACCCCCGGACTTTGAGTCAACCCGGAAATCGCAGCCCTCCCCCCACAGAGACCAGGACACCCAGGCCGCCTTTGGCCCACACAGCAGTTTAGTCTGAAGCCATCGGCCACGAAGCCGCCACGGACCCCGCGCGAAAGAACCAGTCCTGGAGCGATGCCCCAATAAATAACAGGAACTGTCTGAATCGGCCCTTCGACAGCGCTGTGTGTCGGGGACCATCGTCTGCCGTGGGTCGGTCAGCGCCGGCCTCAACATCCAAACATCCGGTGAAAATCTGTCCCAGAGCCGGGGAGAGAACCCAGGAGTCCTGCCTCCTAGCCCCCCCACCCCTGCTCTAACCACTAGACCCCACTCCCCTCCCCGAGCCACAGAGCGAGCCCAGGTGTCCTGGTTCCTTATTTCATGCTGGGCCCCACTCCCACCCCTCATTCCCCACCCTCCTGGCCTGGCGTGGCAACCCCCATGGTGTGCCCTGGGGCATGTGCCGGGGAGGTGGGCAGACTAGGAAAGGGTGAGTCAGGCCTGGGAGTAGATGGATTAATATTTAAGCGCCGATAACAAATAAATGAGTGAGGCAGCGTCAGTCGGAGACGGAGCCGTCCGGGGGAAACCGAATAGGAGCAGACGGGAGCGGCTGCCGCTGGCGCCTGGACCCAAACCCCACCTCACCAAGGTAAGAAGGGGGGAGATTCCCTGCCTAGAAATGTCCTGGCCACTCTCAGACCAAAGATACCGACCCCTCCAGCCGTCCAGCCCAACACCGAACTCTTTAGCCTTAAATAACCCACCCACCCACCCACTAATCCATCCCAATTCCTCTTCATGTGCTTCTCCCCATCCCTCCATCCACCCATCTCCCATCTACCCTTCTCCCCATCCTCCCATCCCCCATCCCCCATCTACCCTTCTCCCCATCCTCCCATCCTCCCATCTACCCTTCTCCCCATCCTCCCATCCTCCCATCTACCCTTCTCCCCATCCATCCATCCTCCCATCCCCCATCTACCCTTCTCCCCATCCCCCAATCCCCCATCTACCCATCTCCCCATCCCTCCATCCTTCCATCTACCCTTCTCCCCATCCATCCATCCTCCCATCCCCCATCTACCCTTCTCCCCATCCATCCATCCTCCCATCCCCCATCTACCCTTCTCCCCATCCTCCCATCCCCCATCTACCCTTCTCCCCATCCATCCATCCTCCCATCTACCCTTCTCCCCATCCTGCCATCCCCCATCTACCCTTCTCCCCATCCATCCATCCTTCCATCTACCCTTCTCCCCATCCATCCATCCTCCCATCCCCCATCTACCCTTCTCCCCATCCTCCCATCCCCCATCTACCCTTCCCCCCATCCGTCCATCCACCCATCGCCCATGCGTCAATCCATCATAACACTTTCAGCCCTTACAAATGTAGATGTTCCTCACCCCAGGCTGGCTGGGTGCCCTTCAGCCAGGCTCTCCCCTTCGATCAGCGCTTCAGTCACTGGTTGCTGGTGTCTGGAGATGGAGGTGGAAGAGAGAGAGCAGGGAAAACGTCTCTCCCTTTTATCATGTCCTTTCTTCCCTCTTGGCTTTGTCCTCCCTTCACTTCAGGGTCAGGTGGGCGTTACCCCATCGCAGTCCCGAACTGGCCAAAGGACGGGGGGTGACTCACTGGGGAGTCCAAATGACCCTTCCTTGCTGCCTCAGCCAGCGTCCTTTGTTCCTGTGAGGCTGGGTTTGTCCCATCCTTGCCCTGATGAGGTGTGAACGGCCCCTCAGCTCCTGGAGAGTTTTTGCCTGGGCTTATTTAAAGCCATGAGGACACGTTCTCAGCCTCATAACTATAGACATGAAATTATAACCTATAACGTTGCTGTAACATCACTATAACCACCATGCTCAGTGCACCACGAGCCTCCTGAAGACACCCAACAGGACAAATTTTGCATTGGATCCCACACAATCATTTTACAAAGATGAACATGGGGGTGCTGGGTGTTCCCCCAGGTACAGAGCGTCACACCTCCCCTCCTAGTTTACTGCACGAGGGTTAGTCACGGCCTAGCGCAAAGATGGTTTGTGCGATAGTCCTCTTGACATCCAGCTATCAAGACCATGAGGCAGCGTGCCTCAGTTTCCCTGTGCACACACAGCAAACCAGGTTTTTTTAGGGTTTCTCTGCTGCGATCAGCTTTAAACCTGTTTCCGGGTATTAACTGAAAAGCAGCGTTCTCATAAGGTTTAACATCCGGGTCAAAATTCTTATCCCCAACACTGAACATTAATACCAATTTTTTTTTAATCTCAGCTGCGCGTTTACACGGGCAGTAACTCCTCACTTCAAGTCGTCCTGGTTAACGTCGTTACGTTGCTGATCAATTAGAGAACAGGCTCGTTTAAAGCTGCGCAAGGCTCCCTTCTAACGTCGTTTGGCAGCCGCCTGCTTTGTCCACGGCTTTCAGGAAGAGCAGCCCGTTGGCGCGAGCTGGTGGGGGCTTGGAACCAGGGTGGACCAACAGCCCCCCCCCCCCGACAGCCTCCCCAGCAGGGTACCAATTGCCAGCAGTTCAGCTGTCCCTCCCCGCCGTGCCGTGTGCTGCTCCTGGCCTCTGCCTTGGAGCTGCTCCCCGAGACTCCTGCTTGCTGTGCAGGGGGAGAAGGGGGGGAATAATGTCAGGGTGTCCCCCTCCCCTCTGCTCCTGCACCCCACTTACCCCTGCTCCATATAGAGCAGGGAGGGGCCACACGGAGAGAGACAGAGAGAGCTTGGGGCAGCAGCTGCTGTCTCAACTTCCTGATCCACTAAAGACAATGCACTTCAGAGTGGGTCAGTTTACTGAAAGGGGCAGGGTGCATCTCCCCCCACCCCACAAACAAGGTGTGTGTCTGTCTGCCATGCTGCCTCCCCTCCCTCGTGTTCGCGCTGCCTTGCGAGAGAGGCGACCTTAACAACAGCGCGTTATCCCTGGAGGGCTCAGCCGAGGGCTAGTTCATCATTTAGCAGCGCGGCTCCCTGGGAAATATCCCTCCCTCTGACTCCTCCACCTCAACCCGGCTTCACACTCATCATTGCTGTGGACAGGAGTCAGTGGTTTGTTTAAAACGTGGACGGTGTGTCTATCTGTATAGTAGATCGTTTTTTAGTCTGGTGAAAAACATTTCCCTGGAACCTAACCCGCCTCCCCCTCCACACCCCCCCCCCATTTACATTAATCCTTATGGGGAAATTGGATTCGCTTCACATCGTTTCGCTTAAAGTGGCATTTTCCAGGAACAGAACTCCAGTGTGAAGTGAGGAGTTACTGTATCTTTCTGAGCCCGCAGCCTCCGTTCGGATATTCCAGTCGGAGGTTAGTTTGTTCATTATGCAGGGTGTCCTTTGACTTTCTCCCCTGTAATCAGTCACTGGCTTTTCCTTCCCTCCTGCGTTCCCCTCTTCCTTTAATCACCTCTGTCACCTCTTTCTCTGTCATCCTCCTCGTGTCCTGGGCATCCTGCCCCAAGTGACTGGTGAGGAGACAATTCCTGTTCCCCCCCCCCCCACCCGATCTTCCTTCCCCCATCTCCTCCTCTGGGCCCCATCCTAAGACCCATCTCGCGGGGCTCCCTAGGAAGGGCTCTATCCCTTGCTCAGCTGCAGAGCGCCGCCGGCTAACAACTGGGACGGTTCCCTTAATCCCCGACAACCCCTCTCCTGCCCCCGCGCCCGAGGCCATGTTGCCTTCTGCTGGAAAGGAGCCAGCCTCAGCCCCTCCCGTACGTGGAAGGACCCTGCTTCCCTGTGTTACAGAGTCACAGGAATCCGCACCCACCTCAGTGGTTTCTGAGATCCCCTGTCCCCTCTCTGGGCTCTCCTCTGGGACACATTGTTCTGCTCCCTAGAGCCGGGTCTGTCTCTGGTTCAGCTGTGACCTGCTGGCAGCTAACAACCTGGGCAGGTCTCTCCCTGGCCGGCATCACACCCCCGTCCCTTCCCGGTGTGGTGCTGCCTCCAGCTGCAGGGCAGGAGCTGGTCTCAACCACCCTCCCACCTGGAAGCATGTGGCTTCCCCCGGCTGCAGAGGAATCAAGGAGACTCTCTCCCATTCTCTCCGCAATTCCTGAGCCCTGACCCTCTCCCTCGGGGGTCCCAGCATCAAACCCCCTCCTGCTGCAGGCAAATACTTTAACCTGAGCTACATGGAAAAAATCATTACCCAGGAGCAGGTCAGCTAGGAGGTGTTCCATGACCCCCACTGTCAAAACACTTCCAAACCTTCCCACACCACCTGGATCCTAGGTAGTGGTACGAGGAATCTACCCTTCTCCCGAGCCGTCCATCCATCCATCCATCCACCCATCTACCCTTCTCCCCATCCATCCATCCACCCATCTACCCTTCTCCCCATCCATCCATCCATCCATCCGCCCATCTACCCTTCTCCCCATCCATCCATCCATCCGCCCATCTACCCATCCATCCATCCACCCATCTACCCTTCTCCCCATCCATCCATCCATCCATCCACCCATCTACCCTTCTCCCCATCCATCCATCCATCCATCCACCCATCTACCCTTCTCCCCATCCATCCATCCACCCACCCATCTACCCTTGTCCCCATCCATCCATCCCCATCTACCCTTCTCCCCATCCATCCATCCATCCATCCCCCATCTACCCTTCTCCCCATCCATCCATCCCCATCTACCCTTCTCCCCATCCATCCATCCATCCGCCCATCTACCCTTCTCCCCATCCATCCATCCATCCATCCACCCATCTACCCTTCTCCCCATCCATCCATCCATCCATCCACCCATCTACTCTTCTCCCCATCCATCCATCTACTCTTCTCCCCATCCATCCATCCGCCCATCTACCCTTCTCCCCATCCATCCATCCCCATCTACCCTTCTCCCCATCCATCCATCCATCCATCCACCCATCTACCCTTCTCTCCATCCATCCATCTACCCTTCTCCATCCATCCATCCACCCATCTACCCTTCTCCCCATCCATTCATCCATCCCCCATCTACCCTTCTCTCCATCCATCCATCTACCCTTCTCCATCCATCCATCCACCCATCTACCCTTCTCCCCATCCATCCCCCATCTACCCTTCTCCCCATCCATCCATCCACCCATCTACCCTTCTCCCCATCCATCCATCCATCTACCCTTTTCCCCATCCATCCATCTACCCTTCTCCCCATCCATCCATCCACCCATGTACCCTTCTCCCCATCCCTCCACCTCCATCCATCCCCCCATCCACCCTTCTCCCCATCCATCCATCTGTCCATCTACTCTTCTCCCCAGCTGTCCATCCATCCATCCATTCCCCCATCTACCCTTCTCCCCAGGGATCCATCCACCCATCTCCCCCTCTCCCCATCAATCCACCCCCATCTACCCTGCTCCCCATCCATCCATCCATCCATCCCTATGTACCCTTTTACCCATTCCTCCAGCAGTGACAGGTGAGCTGCTGGTGGAGACTGAGGCACACTGGCAGAGCTGGGGGGAGCCCAGGGTTGGGCTGGCAGGGGCTGCGGGTTGGGAGTGAGGGGCACCAGCAGAGCTGGAGGGAGCCCAGGGCTGGGCTAGCAGGGGGGTGCATGTTAGAAGTGAGGGAAGTGACTCTGCTCCTCTCCCCCAAACTACTGCTGGAGCTGGGGTCCCCTGGCCCCTCGGCTGGGCTGTGGGGAATGGGGGTCATTGGCCCTGGGAGACCCTATCCCATCTCCTCACACCATCCCCCACATTCCTCTCTTCCCCCCACTCCACTCACTACCCTCCCCGCCTGCTCCTCCTCTCCCCAGGCTGGGACCTCCTTCCCTCATCACCGCTGGGAGCCATGACTGCCTCGGACTCCTGGGTCCCCTTCCGGCTGCCCCTGCAGCTCAGCCTCTACCTGCTGGCCATCATGACCTTCTCCTTCCTCATCCACCTACGCAGCTGGTTCTCCACTGAAAGGCAGAGGCTCCACTCCCCAAATGCCACGGACAGGTCCCCAACCACGCACCCCACCACAACCCCCGCCACGGAGCAGGGCATGTGGACCGTGAACTCCGCCGGGCGCCTGGGGAACCAGATGGGGGAATACGCCACCCTCTACGCCCTGGCCAAGATGAACGGGCGCCAGGCCTACATCCTCCCGGAGATGCACCAGCAGCTGGCGCCGCTCTTCCGCATCACCCTGCCCGTGCTCTCCAGCGACGTGGTCTGGAGCGTCCCGTGGAGGAACTATGGGCTCCACGACTGGATGTCGGAGGAGTACAGGCACATCAAGGGGAAATACGTCCGGCTGACAGGCTACTCCTGCTCCTGGACCTTCTACCACCACCTCCGGCAGGAGATCCTCCAGGAATTCTCCTTCCACGACCACGTCAAGGAGGAGGCCAACCGGTACCTGGCTGGGTTGCGTGGGCAGCGCCGGAACGTGACCTACGTGGGCGTCCACGTCCGGAGGGGGGACTACGTCCGGGTGATGACCAAGAAATGGAAGGGGGTGGTGGCGGACAAGGCCTACCTGGAGAAGGCCATGGGCTACTTCCGGGCCAAGTACCAGGAGCCGGTCTTCGTGGTGACCAGCAACGGGATGGAGTGGTGCCGGGAGAACATCGACACCTCGCGGGGGGACGTGTATTTCTCGGGGGACGGGAAGGAGTCGTCGCCGGGGAGGGACTTTGCTCTCTTGGCCCATTGCAACCACACGATCATGACCATCGGGACCCTCGGCATCTGGGCCGGTTACCTGGTCGGTGGGGAGACCATCTACTTGGCCAACTACATGCTCCCCGATTCCCCCTTCCTCAAGATCTTCAAGCCTGAGGCCGCCTTCCTGCCCGAGTGGATCGGGATCGACGCCGATCTCTCCCCGCTGCAGAGGGGGACATCTGGCTAAAGGAGCTCAGCCGGTGGCCACAAGCTGCCAACGGGATCCACCCACCAGGACTCGGCCGAGGAGTGGGCACCTGGGACCCCTGGCTGATGCCGGCTGCGCTGGGGAGATCGGGGGAGATTGGAGCTGGGCTGGTGGGGTTCAGAGCCCACACAGAGGAGCCAATGACCCACATCGGACTTCTCATAGGAGTGTCCAGAGAAATGGGCCCATCTCCATCTGCAAGGTTGAATGGTTAGAGTGGGGAGACTGGGAGCCAGGACTCCTGGATTCTCCCCCTGGCTCTGGGAGGAGTGTGGGGTGTAGTGGGTGGGGGCTGGGAGCCAGGATGCCTGGGTTCTATCCCCAGCAGGGAGGGAAAACCAACTTCATTAGCTAGGTCAGGTAACTCTTGATAAGCATTGGCCTTTGTTTACGTTAAAGGACTTTTGTTTTCTATTGTAACCTGTTCCTCCCATCGCTGCTGCTTGCCTCTAATGGAGCCTCTCCCCTGCCTGAAACACGCCTCCGTGCGTGTGACTGCAAGCGCCGGGGGGAGGGGGGGAGTGACAGCCGCGGTGGGAAACTGGGGCACACGTCTCCTTTGGGGGCAGAGGAGCTGGGATTTCTGGGAGTAGCCACTGGCAGGGGCTGGCTGGCAGGCAGGGAAGCGTCAAAGGAATTCGGGTTCCAGGATGCAACTACTGTTAACCTGCCAGGCAAAATGAGTGTTCCTGGCTTCTCTCCCTGGCTCTGGGAGGGGAGTGGGGTCTAGTGGTTGGAGCAGGGGGGGGGCTGGGAGCCAGGACTCCTGGGTTCTCTCATAGACTCATAGACTTTAAGGTCAGAAGGGACCATTATGATAATCTAGTCTGACCTCCTGCACAACGCAGGCCGCAGAATCTCACCCACCCACTCCTGTCACAAACCCCTGACCTGTGTCTGAGTTATTGAAGTCCCCAAATTGCGGTTTGAAGACCTCAAGCTGCAGAGAATCCTCCAGCAAGTGACCCGTGCCCCACGCTGCAGAGGAAGGCGAAGAACCTCCAGGGCCTCTGCCAATCTGCCCTGGAGGAAAGTTCCTTCCTGACCCCAAATATGGCGATCAGCTAAACCCTGAGCATGTGGGCAAGACTCACCAGCCAGCACCCGGGAAAGAATTCTCTGTAGTAACTCAGATTCTATCCCATCACAGACCACTGGGCATACTTACCTGATGATAATCAAAGATCAATTGCCAAATGAATTGCCAAAATTAGGCTATCCCATCATACCATCCCCTCCATAAACTTATCAAGCTTAGTCTTAAAGCCAGATATGTCTTTTGCCCCCACTGCTCCCCTTGGAAGGCTGTTCCAGAACTTCACTCCTCTAATGGTTAGAAACCTTGGTCTAATTTCAACTCTAAACTTCCTAGTGTCCAGTTTATATCCATTTGTTCTTGTGTCCACATTGTTACTAAACTTAAATAATTCCTCTCCCTCCCTAATATTAATCCCCCTGATATATTTATAAAGAGCAATCATATCCCCCCTCAACCTTCTTTTGGTTAGGCTAAACAAGCCAAGCTCTTTGAGTCTCCTTTCATAAGACAGGTTTTCCATTCCTCGGATCATCCTAGTAGCCCGTCTCTGTACCTGTTCCAGTTTGAATTCATCCTCCTTAAACATGGGAGATCAGAACTGCACACAGTATTCCAGATGAGGTCTCACCAGTGCCTTGTATAACGGTACTAACACCTCTTTATCTTTGCTGGAAATACCTCGCGTGATGCATCCCAAGACCGCATTAGCTTTTTTAACGGCCATATCACATTGGTGGCTCATAGTCATCCTGTGATCAACCAATACTCCGAGGTCCTTCTCCTCCTCTGTTACTTCCAACTGATGCGTCCCCAATTTATAACTCAAATTCTTGTTATTAATCCCTAAATGCATGACCTTGCACTTTTCACTATTAAATTTCATCCTATTACTATTACTCCAGTTTACAAGGACATCCAGATTATCCTGTAGGATATCTCGGTCCTTCTCTGTGTTGGCAACACCTCCCAGCTTTGTGTCATCCGCAAACTTTATCAGCACATTCCCACTATTTGTGCCAAGGTCAATAATAAAAAGATTAAATAAAATTGGTCCCAAAACTGATCCCTGAGGAACTCCACTAGTAACCTCCTTCCAGCCTGACAGTTCACCTTTCAGTATGACCCATTGTAGTCTCCCCTTGAACCAGTTCCTTATCCACCTTTCGATTTTCATATTGAGCCCCATCTTTTCCAATTTAGCTAATAATTCCCCATGTGGAACCGTGTCAAATGCCTTCCTGAAATCGAGGTAAATTAGATCCACTGTGTTTCCTTTGTCTAAAAAATCTCTCCCTGGCTCTGGGAGGGGTGTGGGGTCTAGTGGTTGGAGCAGGGGGGGCTGGGAGCCAGGACTCCTGGGTTCTCTCCCTGGCTCTGGGAGGGGTGTGGGGTCTGTGGGTTAGAGCAGGGAGCAGGGAAAGACGCCCCCTAGAGGGGAGAGCTCTGGGTCCCACCCCCAACCTGCAGGGCCCCTGGGCAGCTCCCGCACTCTGGACAGGGGCCCGCGGACAGACGGACGGACGGCCCCTGACACTCAAAGGTGCTTTATTGGCGGCGGTGGGGGGGGGAGGTTTGAAAGCCGAGGGGTGACACTGCGGGGTGCTGTGGCCAGGGGAGTCCTTGGGGGAAGGGAATGGGGAGCGGTAGAATCAGGGGTGGGGCTCTGGGGGGGCAGTTCTCTGGGGTCCATCCTCTCGTTCCCCTCCCCCCCCATCGGCAATTCTCTGCTCCTGCGGGAGAGAAACAGAAAGACAAAGAGGAAACTGAAACCACCGAGAAACAATGTCCCAGCCCCACCCTCCATCTGAGCTCGGGGAGCCTGGCCCCACATCTCCCAGCAGGGGGCTCTGTGGGGTGTGGGGCAGGAGTGCCAGCTGTGGGGGGCGGATCCCCATGACCCCAGCCCCACATCTCCCAGCAGGGGGCGCTCTGGGGTATGGGGAAGGAGTGCTGGCTCGGGGGGGTTCTGGTGACCCCAGGCCCACGTCTCCCAGCGGGGGGCTCTGTGGGGTAGGAGTGCCAGCTGTGGGGGGGCGGCTCCCCGCGACCCTAGCCCCACGTCTCCCAGCGGGGGGCTCTGTGGGGTGTGGGGCAGGAGCGCCGGCTGTGGGGGGGAGTCCCCGGTGACCCCAGTCCCATCTTTTCCCAGCAGGGGGCGCTGTGGGGCTCGGGAGGGGCGCGGGGGGGTCACCTGCTCAGGCCTGCCCAGCCCCCGAGGTCTCGAATTTCTTCTTCCTCCCCTCCATGCCGCTCAGGGCGTCGATGTTCTTGCGCCAGTCGCCCACTTCCCGGTTCTCCTGCGGGGGTGGGGGGGAGACGGGGGTCAGTCCTGATACCCCAGAGTGGGGGGGGCTTCCCCTGCTCCCTCCCGGCTCCTCCTGCCCCCCCCAGCCTCCCCCTCCCGGCTCCCCCTGCCCCCCCAGCCACTCTCCTCTGGCTGCCCCAGCCCCCCCAGCCACTCCCCCCCGGCTCCCCCAGCCTCCCCCTCCCAGCTCCTCCTGCTCCCCCAGCCACTCCCCCCCGGCTGCCCCAGCCCCCCCAGCCTCTCCCAGCTCCCCCTGCCCCCCCCAGCCACTCCCCCCCGGCTGCCCCAGCCTCTCCCTCCCGGCTCCCCCAGCCTCTCCCTCCCGGCTCCCCCCCGGCTCCCCCCGCCTCCCCCTCCCGGCTCCCCTTGCCCCCCCCAGCCTCTCCCTCCCGGCTGCCCCTGCCCCCCCCAGCCTCTCCCTCCCAGCTGCCCCTGCCCCCCCCAGCCACTCCCCCCCGGCTGCCCCAGCCCCCCCAGCCTCTCCCTCCCATCCCCCCCTGCCCCCCCAGCCTCTCCCCCCCGTCTGCCCCTGCCCCCCCAGCCTCCCCCTCCCATCCCCCCCTGCCCCCCCAGCCTCTCCCCCCCGGCTCCCCCTGCCCCCCCCCAGCCACTCCCCCCCATCTGCCCCAGCCCCCCCAGCCTCCCCCTCCCATCCCCCCCTTCCCCCCCCCCCTCTCCCCCCCGGCTCCCCCTGCCCCCCCAGCCTCTCCCCCCCTGCTGCCCCAGCCCCCCCAGCCTCTCCCTCCCGGCTCCCCCAGCCTCTCCCTCCCGTCTGCCCCTGCCCCCCCAGCCTCCCCCTCCCGGCTCCCCGCTCACCTTCTCCGCGTCGTCCTTCTTGACCTGCTTGAGGTTGGCGCGCAGGTCCATGGAGACCTTGTGCTTGGAGCCCAGCAGCGCCTGCATCATGGCGTCGGCCGAGAGCCGGACCCGCCGCAGCGCCGGGCGCTTGAACTTCCCCCGCAGGTCGAAGATCTTCTGGTTCAGATCCTCGATCTGGGGGTCAGAGCGGTGGGGGGGGGGATCAGCTGGGGATGCGCTAACCTGGCAGGCAGATGCCCCCAGATGGCACTAGGGGGCGCTGTGCTGCGGGGAGTGAGCAGAGGGGGTGGAGCTTAAGGGGGCGGAGCTAAACCCCAGCTCTGCAGCACCATCTAGTGACCGGTTTTGTAATTGCAGCTGGAGGGTCGCTCAGTCTCCGTGGCCCTTTCGCAGGGCGGGGTGGGTGCGTGGGTGGGGGCTCTGGCTGGATTTTGGGGTGTCTGGGCTGGCCTGGGGGTGGAAGGGGAGCCGGGGGGGGGGCTGTCCCAGCCGTACCTCGTTGATGTTCTTGCTGACCCGAACCTGCATGTCGTAGCGCTCCTCGTCCACACGGCCCACGCGGGCGTGCAGCTCCCGGCACAGCTCCTGGGGGGGCGGGGGGGAAAGGAGGAGAAAAGGGTTCCCCTCTCTGCCCCCCCTGGACCCGTCCCCCCGACTCCAACCCCAGGGCTCACCCACACCCCCTCACCGCCCTGTGAGACCCAACCCTCCTCCCCCCTGCTTGAGGGTCCGGGGGGGGTTACCTGCAGCTCGGCCAGGGGCAGGCTGGCCAGGGCGAGCGGGGTGCAGTGGTCAGCCAGGTACCGCTGCTTCTCCCGGCCCCGCTCCTCCTCCTCCTGCTCCAGCTCCTGCTTCGCGATCTGCAGCATCAGCGTCTGGGGGGCACGAGGGGGGCTGGGTGACACCCCTCAGTCTGACCCACGGGCCCAGCTACCCCGGCCTCCAGCCCCCTCCCCAGACCCACCCACGGGCTCATCTACCCCGGCCTCCAGCCCCCTCCCCAGCCCCGGCTCATGGGCCCATCTACCCAGGTCTCTCGTCTCCTCCCCAGACCCACCCACGGGCCCATCTACCCCGGCCTCCTACCCCCTCCCCAGACCTGTCCCACGGACCCATCTACCCCGGCCTCAGCCCCCTCCCAGACCCACCCACGGGCCCAACAACCCCGGCCTCCCGCCCCCTCCCCAGATCTGTCCCACAGGCCCATCGACCCCGGCCTCCCGCCCCCTCACCCAGGCGGGAAGCCTGAGACGTTACCTTGAGCTGTAATTTCCGAGATGCCGTAATCTTGGATTTTCTCTGCATTAGAACAAGCGAGAGGGTTTTTATTCAGTGTATTATGAGAGCAGCTCAGGACACCCCCCGCCCCGGACCGAGATCAGAGCCCCGTCGCGCCGGGAGCTGCACAGATCCCCCCCCACACCGACCGAGATCAGGGTCCCGTTGCGCCGGGAGCTGCACAGATCCCCCCCCCCACACCGACCGAGATCAGGGCCCCGTCGCGCCGGGAGCTGCACAGATCCCCCCCCACACCGACCGAGATCAGGGCCCCGTCGCGCCGGGAGCTGCACAGATCCCCCCCCGCACACACCGACCGAGATCAGGGAGCTGCAAACCTCCCCCCCCACCCCGACTGAGGCGGAGCCAGGAACCAGCCCCAGCACTTCGGGGTCCCAGCCCAGAGCCTTTCGCGGGGAGCACGTCACCCCAGGCCCAGTGCCCACCTTGACGTGTGGCTCCGTCGCGTAGGCCCGGTAGTTGGCGGAAGATTTGCGCCGGAGGGGTGGGACGGCGGCCGGCGGCCGGGCCGGGGGAGCCGGCTTGGGGGGCTCCGGTTCTTGGGGCCCCTCCTCGGCCGCCTCTTCCTCCTCCTCTACCACTTCCTCCTCCTCCTCCTCCTCCTCCTCGTACTGGGGGGGGTGAGGAATTCAGGGCGTCACCCCACTTTGCACCGAGGTGCCAGGCTGGCCTCAGCAAGCCGGGGAGGGGGAATAACCCAACCCTCCTCCCCCACTTACAGGCAAAGACCCCCCAAAATTTGGAAAGTGGGTGGAGTCACTGATCAGGAGGGGAGGGGACACAATGGTGGTGACACCCAGGCGGGGGCAACATCCAGGAGGTTAAATATAGCAGGGGGCCGGCTGGTTAGGGGTTGTGAATGGGGCCCAGGACCTCTCCCCTCTAGGGGGCACCGGCTCCCACCCGGCCCCGGGGCAGGGACTGGCTGGCTCAGGGGGGCAGGGAATGGGGCAGGGGCCTGTCCCCTCTATGGGGTGCCATCTGTGACCCAGGCCCAGGTGGGGGCAGCCAGTGAAAGTGGCTTTGATCTCACAGAACAGCCCCCCCCCCACACCCCATGGTGCTGCCCCAGAGATTCCCCGGGTGTAGCAGGGGAAAGCCCCCCCCCCCCGGCTCCTCCTTACGGTGACGTCCTCCCTGCAGAGAAAGAGAGACGGACGGCGATTAGGCTCAGGAAGCCCCCGTCTACGCCTCCACCCCCACCCCGACCGGCGCCTCCTGCTGGCAGGGCCCTTCAGCATACGGGGAAACAGGCACAGAGCGGGGGCAGGGATGTACCCCTCAAAAATCACATGGTCCTGGCTCCCAGCCACCCCCCCCACTCTAACCACTAGACCCCACCCGCCTCCCAGAGCTGGGGAGAGAACCCAGGAGTCCTGGCTCCCAGCTCTCCCCCCCCCCCACTCTAAACACTAGACCCCACTCCCGTCCCAGAGCTGGGGAGAGAACCCAGGAGTCCTGGCTCCCAGCCCCCCCCCACTCTAACCACTAGACCCCACTCCCCTCCCAGAGCTGGGGAGAGAACCCAGGAGTCCTGGCTCCCAGCTCCCCCCACTCTAACCACTAGACCCCACTCCCGTCCCAGAGCTGGGGAGAGAACCCAGGAGTCCTGGCTCCCAGCCCCCCCCACTCTAACCACTAGACCCCACTCCCCTCCCAGAGCTGGGGAGAGAACCCAGGAGTCCTGGCTCCCAGCTCTCCCCCTCCCCGCTCTAATCACTATACCCCACTCCCGTCCCAGGGCCAGGGAGAGAACCCAGGAGTCCTGGCTCCCAGCCCCCGGGCTTTACCCATTAGACAACACTCCTTTCCCAGAGCTGAACAAGTCAAAAGCAAGTTACTCACTGGTCTGCCATCAGGAGCAGGTGGGTTTCACTACAAACAGCTGGGAGGAGAAAATGGAGAAATATTATTTGCTCTGCACAGGCTCTAGATCCGGGCTCAGGGGGGCGGGGAATGGGGCCCGGGGCCTGACCCCTCTAGGGGGCGCCGGCTCCCACCCGGCCCCAGGGCAGGGACTGGCTGGCTCAGGGGGGTGGGGGCCGTTATCTCCCCCAGCCCCGGCTCCTTTCCCCTATTTGGGGCGGGAGCCGCTCGGGCTGATAAGCCCCTAAGTGGTTATTGCTAAATATAAATCCCCTTATCGGGGGGAGGGGGTCCCGGCCCGAAGCCCTCGGCAGCTCTGGGGGGGGGGGGATAGGACGGAATGGGAGCCCCCCCCTCCGAGTCTGGGGGCTGGGGGGGGAAGCTCTGGAAGATCCAGCCGGCCCCTGGAGATGCTGCGACGGGGGAAGATTGGGGGGGCACCGGTGGGATGGGGGGATGGGGTCCCCCATGCTCATCTGGGTTGAAAACATCCCCCTGCAGCCGGTCTCCCCCTCGCCAGAGGTGGGGGGATGGTGCCGTCCTGTCCATCTCCCCCAGGGGTTAGGGGGGCAGGGGGTCCCCTCCCGTCCATCCCCCGTAAAGATCAGTGGGGCGCAGATGGGTCCCCTCCGGTCCATCCCCCCAGGGGTTAGTGGGGGGCAGATGGGTCCTCTCCGGTCCATCCCCCCAGGAGTCAGTGGGGCGCAGATGGGTCCCCTCTGGTCCATCCCCCCAGGAGTCAGTGGGGCGCAGATGGGTCCTCTCCGGTCCATCCCCCCAGGGGTCAGTGGGGCGCAAATGGGTCCTCTCCGGTCCATCCCCCCAGGAGTCAGTGGGGCGCAGATGGGTCCTCTCCGGTCCATCCCCCCAGGAGTCAGTGGGGCGCAGATGGGTCCCCTCCCGTCCATCTCCCCCAGGGCTTGGGGGGGCAGGGGATCCCCTCCCGTCCATCCCCCGTAAAGATCAGTGGGGCGCAGATGGGTCCCCTCCGGTCCATCCCCCCAGGGGTCAGTGGGGCGCAGATGGGTCCCCTCCGGTCCATCCCCCCAGGGGTCAGTGGGGGGCAGGGGGTCCCCTCCCGTCCATCCCCCCCCGGGGCAGGGGTCCCCCCCAGGACAGGGGCTCCCCGGCCGGGTTACCCGAGTGTCCGGACTCCGGAGGCGGCGCGGGGCCGGGGCCGGCGGGTTAAGAAGGGGCCGGAGCCGCCTCCCCGGGCGGGGACCGAGGGGCGGGGCCGGCGGGGGGCGCTGGGGGGCAGGGCCGGGCTGTCCCTGTGTGTGTGTGTGTGTGTGTGTGTGTGTGTGTGTGTGTGTGTGTCTGCTGCCGCTGGTGTGTGTGTGTCACTGTCTGTGTCCCTGTACGCCCAGGTCTGTGTGTGTGTCCCTGTGTGCCCAGGTCTCTGTGTGTGTGTGTGTGTGTGTCTCTGCTGCCCCTGGTGTGTGTGTGTCACTGTGGGTGTGTGTCACTGTCTGTGTCCCTGTACGCCCAGGTCTGTGTGTGTGTGTGTGTGTCTCCCTGTGCATCCAGGTCTGTGTGTGTGTGTGTCCCTGTATGTGTGTGTCCCTGTGTGCCCAGGTCTGTATGTGTGTGTGTGTGTGTGTGTGTGTCCCTGTGCATCCAGATGTGTGTGTGTGTCCCTCTGTGTGTGTGTGTCCCTGCACCTCCTGCTCTGTATGTGTGTGTGTCCCTGCACCTCCTGCTCTGTGTGTGTGTGTCCCTGTGTTTGTCTGTGTGTGTACATATCCCTGTGTCCACTGCTGTGTGTGTGTAACTGTGTGTGTCCCTGCACCTCCTGCTCTGTGTGTCCCCCCCGTGTGTGCGCATGTGTGTGTCCCTGTGTCCCCTGCTGTGTGTGTGTGACTGTGTCCCTGTGTGCCCAGGTCTCTGTGTGTGTCCCTGTGTCACTGTGTGCATGTGTGTGTCACTGTGTGTCCCCCTGTGCATCCAGGTCTGTGTGTGTGTGTGTGTGTCCCTCTGTGTGTGTGTGTCCCTGCACCTCCTGCTCTGTGTGTGTGTCCCTGTGTTTGTCTGTGTGTGTGCGTGTCCCTGTGTCCCCTGCTGTGTGTGTAACTGTGTGTCCCTGCACCTCCTGCTCTGTGTGTGTCACTATGTGTGTCCCTGCACCTCCTGCTCTGTGTGTGTGTGTCCCTGGGTCCCCTGCTGTGTGTGTGTCTCCCTGTGTGTGTGTGTCTGTGTGTCCCATGCTGACTCTGTGTGTGTGTCCCTGTGCTTGAACTGAAGGGATAAGGTTAGCGAGTTTTGTCACTCCTAACCCTCCGCCTCTAGTTCTAGCATAGATGAAGCCAAGGCACGTATCAGGTGGACGATGAAGCCATTGCAGGTATCAGGTGGACGATGAAGCCATTGCAAGTATCGGGTGGGAGATGAAGCCACGGCGCATATCCGGTGGGAGACGAAGCCATGGCACGTATCGGGTGGGAGACGAAGCCATTGTTTCACGCTGTTTCTAATGTTATCATCTATTGAAGATAACAAGGTGTTTCTAGTCTCTGTGTGGTCAGCCAGGTAGATGATTCTAGGTATTGTATATACATTTAACATCATTAACTTCTGGGAAGGTTTTAATGGAGCTTTTTTGAGTCTTCCAAGCCACATGTCGAGCTTTTCAGAAAGCAAAGGGTTAGAAAATCCAATCCAATCCATGGATCGACTTTGAGTCCCAGAGATTTTTCAGATTCAGCCCAGGCAGAATCGTATTCAAATCATCTTTGTTTATCTTCCAGGTGTCACAATTGTTGATGGTCTATGAATCGTGAGTAGGGCTCAAGAAAAACCCATAGCACTGTTTGGCTTGTACTTTCCGGCCAGTTAGCCTGCAGAAGGTTTCTAAAATCTCGCTGTTTATATTCATATCCTCCCAGGTATCACTGAGCATGACCAAATTGTCAGCAAAGGCAAGTGATGTTCTCTTATTTACCCCATAGGAAAATCCCATACCAGTCTTCTCTGATGTTGTAAGTAGAGGACCGAGCACCAGGTTAAATAACAGTGGAGACATGGGATCTCCTTGCTTCACGCCAACTTTTATTTCACTAGGCGACGTAGACGCCTCGCCAACGTCTATACAGGTGTGCGGACGTTCTTGTATGAATCACTAACTATATCCATAATATGTTGGTCCAAACCTCTTTCCCTTAGTACCCACATGATATGATCATGCGATGCTGTATCGAATGCCTTGGCAATATCAACAAAGACGGCTCCTAACGACTTCTTGCTTGATTTAATATTATATGGAGAATTTTAAGATTCTCTGAGCAGCCAGCAATAAATGCCCTTTGTCGAGCGGTTATTGGGCAGGCGTTAGTGAGTCGGTTTGTTATTAGTCTCGAAAAAAGCCGAAGCGCGATGGACCCATGTGACGAAGTGTGTGTGTGTGGGGGGGGGGGGGTTCTTGGTTTTTCCGTGTTTTCCAGTGGGTTGCATGCAGAGGGGGTGGGATTCAGTGTCCCCGGGTGTTACTGGTTTAACGAGGGGAGGGGAGAGGGAGTTTGTGGGTACAGGGGACCGGAGAGGGAACTTGGGACCCCAGCCGATGGCCTGAAGGATGGAGACCCCAGCTCAGGAGTCACAGCCGGTTCTGGCCGGGGGGAGGACAATGGCTCTGTGAAGAGAGGACCCCGGTGACCTGACCAGCTGGTTCCAGCCAGAGGAGGGCTGAGAAGAGAGGAGGCCCAGGCCACCCTCTTTACGAGCCTGTTTCCCTGGAGATAAGACAATGGACAGAGGGGGGAGCTTGGGGATATCTGATGCCCAGCTGGGAAGCAGGAGGGCTCGGGGCTGGAGATGGGGAGCAGACAGAGCCCACCTGGATGCAGGGGAGACTGGGATGTGCTGGGCTGAGGGAGGCCAGGCCTGAGGCCCTGAGAGTTTCCTGTGCTGGGTTCAACTCTCAATAAACCCTCCTGTGTTACGCTGGCTGAGAGTCGCTCCGGGCTAGAGAACAGGGGGCATCAACCCCTTCGGGAGGTGAGGAGCATAGGCGGCAGGTTTGTATAATTTTTGGTGGGGCCCAAAATGGTGGTGCCCCCCCGCTCCCGCCCTGTAAGCCGATATAAAATGAAGCTACAACGCGTCAGCGCCACAAGATTACAAGGGTCAATTAAAAGTGGAAAGTCAGAAGCAGCACTTGCCTACTTCAATATACAGTATTATATTTTGTTGCACTTGTTGTGATGAAGTGGGAATGTTAATATTTTCTCTGAATACTGTGTGGGTGCCTCAGTTTCCCCTGCAAGATGCCAACTGAAGGTGTTGGGGACAAAGAGATCAGGTGGCCTCCTTGTCTGGAAGAGACACAGAGGCCAGAGGAGGGAGTGTCAGTTTGGAGCTGCTGGGGAAATGGGGAGAGACCCAGAACTTGGTTCTGGGCTCCCCACCCCCTAAGATGGACCTGACAGAGGGGTTCTGTTTTCTGTACCAACAAGCTCTGTTTAAACTGTGTTCCCGTCATCTCATAGACTCATAGACTTTAAGGTCAGAAGGGACCATTATGATCATCTAGTCTGACCTCCTGCACAATACAGCCCACAGAATGTCACCCACCCACTCCTGTAACAAACCTCTAACCTATGTCTGAGTTATTGAAGTCCTCAAATCGTGGTTTAAAGACCTCAAGGTGCAGAGAATCCTCCAGCAAGTGACCAGTGCCCCACGCTGCAGAGGAAGGCAACAAACCTCCAGGACCTCTGCCAATCTGCCCTGGAAGAAAATTCCTTCCCGACCCCAAATATGGTGATCAGTTAAACCCTGAGCATGTGGGCAAGACTCACCAGCCAGCACCCGGGAAAGAATTCTCTGTAGTAACTCAGATCTCATCCCAGACCATTGGGCATATTTACCTGCAAACCTTCTGTTTTACTGTCTGGCTGAGAGTCACATCTGACTGCGGACTTGGGGTGCAGGGACCTCTGGTTGCCCCAGGACCCGCCTGGGCAGACTCACTGTGGAAAGTGCATGATGTGGAAGGGCAAGCTGAATGCTCTGAGGTCAGACCCAGGAAGGTGTAAGCTTCTTGCCCTGGAGACAGTCTGCTCAGAGAGAGGAGGCTCCCCCAGAGTCCTGACTGGCTTTGTATGGAGTTGTTCCAAAGCATCACAGCATCCCCTTCCACACCGTGCACTTCCCAGAAGTCCGCACAGGCACTGACACTCCCTTCTCTGGCCTTTGTCTCTTTTCCAGGCATTAGGAGGCCACCCGATCTCTCTGTTTTCCAACACCTTCAGTTGGCACCTTGCAGGGGAAACTGATTTGGGAGAAATGAAGTAAAAGCTGCCCAAACGGAGCTTGAATTTTGAGGTGTTTAAATCTGGAAGGCAGGTGCTGGGGGTGGGAGAGGGCTGTGGGCTCCATGGGGGAGCATGGCAGCAACTGTCTGGAGCTGCATGGAGCCAGACACGCTGGTCTGAGTGGCACAGTAAGCGGTTTGGGGGTTGGAGAAGAGGTAGGGAGTTCCGGGGGTCAGTCAAGGGACAAGGAGCAGGGGGGGTTGGATGGGGCAGAGGTTCGGAGGGGCAGTCAGGGGACAGGCAGCAATTGGAGAGGCATGGGAGTTCAGGAGGTTTATCAGGGGACAGGTAGGGGGTGGGGTCCTGGGGGGAAGTTGGGTGGAGTCTCAGGAGGGGGCTGTTGGGGACAAGGAGAAGGGAGGCTTAGATAGGGGCTGGGGTCCCAAGGGGCAGTTAGGGGCAGGGGTCTCGGGAGGGGGTAATCGGGGGACAAGGACCAGTGGTGCTTAGATAGGGGGTGGGGGTCCTGAGGGGCAATTGGGGCAGGGGTCTGGGGAGGGGGCAATCAGCGGCCAGGGGCTGGGATTCAAAGGGCTCTGGGCTGCTGGCAGCCGCGGGGAGCCCTGAGCCCTTTAAATCCCAGGCGCGGCCGGGAGTCAGAGGGCTCTGCGCTGCCCGCAGGCTTTGCGGCGGCGGCTGGGATTTAAAGGGCTAAGGGCTCCCCGCGGCTGCCAGCAGCCCAGAGCCCTTTGAATCCCAGCCCCTGGCTGCTGATTGCCCCCTCCCCAGACCCCTGCCCCAATTGCCCCTCAGGACCCCCACCCCCTATCTAAGCACCACTGGTCCTTGTCCCCCGATTACCCCCTCCCGAGACAACTGCCCCTGGGAACCCCAGCCCCTATCTAAGCCTCCCTTCCCCTTGTCCCCAACTGCCCCCTCCTGAGACCCCACCCAACTTCCCCCCAGGACCCCACCCCCTACCTGTCCCCTGATAAGCCCCCTGGACTCCCATGCCTATCCAATTGCTGCCTGTCCCCTGACTGCCCCTCTGAACCTCTGCCCCATCCAACCCCCCCTGCTCCTTGTCCCTTGACTGCCCCCCGGAACCTCCAACCCCCAAACCGCTTACTGTGCCATTCAGACCAGCGTGTCTGGCTCCGTGCAGCTCCAGACAGTTGCTGCCATGTTCCCCCATGGAGCCCACAGCCCTCTTCCACCCCCAGCACCTGCCTTCCAGATTTGAAAACCTCAAAATTCAGGAGTGCTCAAGCTCCGTTTGGGCAGCTTTTACTTCATTTCTCCCAAATCAAATATACTGATCCACTGTCACTTGCTGTAGAAAAAGTAGGATAAAATTGAGCAAGAAATGTTTATTAGCACTGGAATTGCTACTTTCAACAGCCATTGCCTTTTTGTTTGTTTGAAAGGAAGACAGTGAGATTGCATTGGCAAATTCCCCATAGAAAGAAAGAGTGGAACAAAAGAATAATAAAGGCATCTCAACTTTTCCTCATTTATGGAGGACAGTCTTATAATAAGCATCCAGATCTCCTCCAATCACACAAGCTGAAAATTGTTCCACTTTACTGCAGCTCTGTAACCATATGGGAACCAATCCTGTCTGTGTTCTGTGCACATCCAAAATTCCGGCTGAATGACCTGCCCTGGGAGCGAGTTACCAGTGACCCAGGGCTGGGGCAGCAGGAGGTGTGGGGGGGGGGCACTGGTGGGGGGGGAGCCCAGGGCTAGGGCAGCAGCAGGGTGGAGGGAGGTCACTGGTGGGGAGGAAAGGGGGAAGCCCAGCGCTGGGGTGGCAGGGGGTGTGTGTGGGTGGGGGGAGAGCCCAGGACTGGGGCAGCAGGAGGGTACGGGGGGAGCCCAGGGCTGGGAAGGGGGACAGCAAAAAACCCCCAGCTGTGTCTTTGTGTGTGTCTGTCTCCATCATCCCTGGCTGTGTCTGTCTGTCCCACAACCCCCTGGCTGTGTCCGTGTGTGTGTCTGTCCCACAGCCCCCCCCCTCCCCAAGCTGTGTGTGTGTGTCTGGCTGCCCCCAGAGCTCACCGGCTGTGTCTGTCTGACAGTGACAGACCCTGCTGCTGCTCTGCCCAGCGCTGAGAGCCGCTGCCTGTGGCTCCCTCCCCCTCCCTGCTGTGGAGGTGTGGCCAGGCAGCTCCGGCACCGCCCCCGGCAGCTCCCATTGGCTGGGGTTCCCGGCCAATGGGCTGTGAGCCAAGTCAGCCCCGGAGCCTCTCCGGGGCTGGGGAGAGCTGCCGCTGAGGTCAGAGCGCCCACCTTGCTGGCGCGGGGACCCCCGGAGCACAGGGCCTGGGGCCCGAACACTGGTGGAGCTGGGCCCACCCTCGGGAGTATTGGTGGGGCCTGGGCCCCACGGGCCCATAGAACTCGCCGCCTATGGTGAGGAGGCCCGGGGGGTCCAGAGCGCGGGGACTCCCTGAGGGGGCCCACGGCAGAGACAGACACGCTGAGGCTCAGAGAGAGGCGGCTCCAGGAGGTGGAGGGGCCTGACCCCTGGAGAGAGTGGACCCCGAGAAGGGCTGTCGCACTGAAAGGGGCACCCCCCACAGACCGCACGGGGCCACGAGTGGGCACGATCTGTGAGTCCGTGACAATCCAATGGTCAGCGGTCTCCAATTCCCCAAATCTTTCAGTGCTTCAGGATCTGATGTTTTTGGAATCAACAGAGAGCGGCCGTCTCTTATGCCATTAGGAATTGTGCCTGTGATCAGCCAGGTGTTAAATAGTTTCTTAAGAGCATTGCCAGGCTGACCCCATCAGGTCCCGGAGCTGAGTTCTTATTCATCTCTTTTCTATTTTTCCATTATCTCTTTAGACGAGACGAAAACTTCAAAGGCTGAATTATCGGCCGTCGAATGAGATTTAAATTGGCCCAATCCTTCGCAGGGGGGTTGAGGTTCCCATCTGTTCTTATACATTTCAAGGATTTCAGGAAGAGGAACTTGGCATCCCAAACGATCGGTAGCATCGAGAATAATGGAGAGGAGCTTACGTAGGTCGATCTCAAACAGATGCTGATATTTCTTGCATATACCTTTGCAGGCCACTCTTTTCTCCATCCACTTCTTTGGGTTATTTATGGCCATTGTTTTCAATCTCTTTGCTTCAGGCACTTCCACCAGGAAGGTGGAGAGGACATCAATACCAGGCAACTCGACAAGGGATCTTGTGTTGGAATTTCCCACCACTTATAACTTCCACATCAAATTTTGTCTCACGCTGCTTGACTAGATTTTCATTTACTTTGTGTAGATATATGTCCTTCAGTCCAACAACAGCAGGGACTATCAATCTTTGGTTCCAGATCTCATACTTCTGCTATAGGTTCTGGATCAGCCGTGATCAATTTGGCGTTCTTATTAAGGCCTAATGTTCATCGTCTATCGCTTGTTTGGCATTTTTTGTTTTAATTTGTTCTGCGATCAAAATATTTATGGTCCTTTTGCCCCAAAATGTACTACTGAAATCAACGAGGAGCTGTTCTTCTTCAACGGTCCAGCAACTCTTATGTTTCCCCCGTTGCGATCTTTCTTTGGGCTGACTGGCTTCAATACGCTCTTGGTTTCGTACCGTCGGATGGGCCGTTCTCTTATGTTGCGAGAGTCCACTTTTGGTGTTAAATCTTTTATCACACATCTCACAAGTCCAGTCACCCACTATTTCCTCAGTTGATTTCTCTTTGCATTTAGGAATATGGCAGAGAATACTACGTATTTTTGAGTCCATTTTGTTACAAAGGGAACATTGAAACTCAACGGCTCTTCCACTGTGATTTCGTTTGAGATGTACACTCAGAGCACTTGGTCTACCGACATGGTCACCACAGAAGGGACGCGCAGGGTTATCATTAGGTAGTTGTATTATAGTCTTTTCTTGTGATCCATTTAGACACCTCTACCTCGATATAACGCTGTCCTCGGGAGCCAAAAAATAATTTTGTTAGTCTCTAAGGCGCCACAAGTACTCCTGTCCTTTTTGCGGATAACACGGCTGCTACTCTGAAAAAAATCTTACCGCGTTATAGGTGAAACCGCGTTATATCTAAGTTGATTTGATCAACCGGAGCGCGCAGCACACACCCCCCCGGAGTGCTGCTTTACCGCGTTATATCCGACTTCGTGTTATGTCGGGTGGCGTTATAATGGGGTAGAGGTGTAGTTATTCTCACTGCTTCTTCAGCATCGGGCTCTTCCACAATAGGAATTTTATGGACTCCATTTGTCCCTCCTTCGAACCCTCAGAGTCCAATTCCTCTTCACCAAAGATATTTACAAGGTCAGGGCTTGCCAGACAGATGGCTTCAGCAGTCTCTATGAATGCACTGTTCATATATTCGAATGTAGGAATTAGACAAATCTTTTGTTTCATTTGTATAATTGCCACTCAAAAGCAACTTTCTTAACATTGTCTTGTGAGGTACGTGATAGAAGATGTACCTCATTTATGGTCGTATTTGTCTGTGAGGCAGGCTGGACCTCTGATGCCTCACTTTCAGTTTGTGTCGCCACTCGATATGGCGCCGGGGCTCACTGGGTCGAAAGATGCACCTGCCCCAAGGTACAATCTTTTTATTTAGTTGTGTCGAATTAGCCCTTCGACACGGGCTTGTTCGGGCATCATCTAGTGCCGCCATCGTTTTATGGTTTTCCACCGTTGAATCCTACTGTCTGGCCGGTGCACCAGAACAATAGCAGCGGGATAGCAAAGCACCTGAGCCTCAGTCAGTCAACTCATCTCCCAAGAGCCGTCCAGAGGGACCACGGGGAGGTTGAGGTCTCAAAGCCGCGGCCCTGTAACTAGACTCTTGACACAGCCGAAGAGAGTCCTAGTTACTCCCGCACGGCCCGGCAGGCTCAGGGGAGGGAAGGGGTGGAGTGGGGGGCAGAGCCGGCGGTTGAGCGGTGAGCATCCCCCGGCACATTGGAAAGTTGGGGCCCGTAGCTCCAGCCCCGGAGTCGGTGCCTGTACAAGGAGTCGCCTCTTAACTTCTGAGGAGCCGCAGGTGGCTCCGGAGCCACGGGTTAGCGACCCCTGTGTTAGACCCTCGAGTGAGTCACCCCCCTGTCACGGGGTGTGGGGGAGTCAGGGCCCTGCACCCCCCACTTCCTGCGATTCACCGGGACTCTCAGCCGGCCAGTAAAACAGAAGGTTTATTAGACGACTGGAACACAGTCCCAAGCAGAGCTTGTAGGTACAGAGAACAGGACCCCTCAGTCAGGTCCATCTTGGGGGGCAGGGAGCTTAGACCCCCAGCCCTGGGACTCCCCCCATCTCCCCAGCCAGCTCCAAACTGAAACTCCCCAGGCCCCTCCTCTGGCCTTTGTCTCTTTCCAGGGCCAGGAGGCCACCTGATCTCTGTTCTCCAGCCCCTTCAGTTGGCACCGTGCAGGGGAGGGGCCCAGGAGACAGGGTGTCGGCCCTTCTCTGTGCAGACACCATCACACCTGCCTAGGGCTCTGCACCAATCACACCCCCTTATCCCACCACCTAGATCCTTGAGAATTGCATAGGGGAAACTGAGGCACCCGCCCAGTATTCAGAGAAAACATTAAGAACGTCCCCACGTCGTCACACCCCCGTCGTTTGGTCCGTGTGGGACAGCGATGAGGTAACGCTCACCTGACTCTGAAGTGAGGGAGGACAAAGCCAAGAGGGAAGAAAGGACATGATAAAAGGGAGAGACGTTTTCCCTGCTCGCTCTTCCACCTCCATCTCCAGCCACCAGCACCCAGCGACTGAAGCGCTGATCGAAGGGGAGTGCCTGGCTGAAGGGCACCCAGCCAGCCTGTGGCGAGAAGCATCTACGTTTGTAAGGGCTGAAAGTGTTACGATCGGCGTAGACGGCGTTTCGCTTTTATTTCATTTGAGCAAACCCGACTTCTTGTGCTTTGACTTATACTCACTTCAATCCGTCGCTCTGGGCAATAAATCGGTTGGGTTATTCCCCCGGAAGCAGCGCGTTTGGTGTGAGGCGCGGCCGAGGCTCCCGTTGGCAGAACGAGCCTGGACCGTGTCAGCTTCTTTGTTAAATAGATGAACTCGGAGAAGCTTGCGGCGTCCGGCGGCAGAACTGGGCGCTGCAGGACGGAGGTTCCCAGGGGGGTGTCTGGGACCGGAGATCTCGGCCGGTGACGTTCGGTTGCACAGTCCAAGCAGCGGCTGCCCAGAGCGCTCACTCCCGGAGCTGGGAGCCGCGCACACGCCAGAGGCCGTGCGGGAGCAGCCCGGGGGTCGGGGTCTCCCAGCGGAGCAGGGTGGGGCTGGCTCCCAGAGTCGAGGGCTGGAGTGACCGAGCAGCTCACCGGTCCGGTAACACCAGGGGAACGTCACAGCCCCCTGCTGACCCCCGGCCAGTGCCCCCCACTGCCCCCCACCCCTCACTGACCCCCCCCACCCGGTCCCTGCAGCCCAGTGCCCCCCACTGACCCCCGCCCCTCACTGACCCCCCCACCCAGTCCCTGCAGCCCAGTGCCCCCCACTGACCCCGGCCCCTCACTGACCCCCCCAGCCCGGTCTCTGCAGCTCAGTGCCCCCTACTGACCTCTGCCCCTTATTGACTCCCCCAGCCCAGCCCCACAGCCCAGTGCCCCCCACTGATCCCCACCCCATACTGAACCCCCGGCCCGCTCCCTGCAGCAGAACAAACCGCCCAAGCAGCCACGATTCCAGGGGGGAGGGGGGGATTTTATTTCCAGTCAAACCTCATTAACCCCCCCACCCACAGAGCTGGGCCATGGGCAGACGGGAGGGGGCGCGTGTGTGGGGCGTCCATCTTCCGGGGGGCCATCGGGAGCCAGGAGGGGGCGAAGTGGGTCCCCGGGCCCCTCCTCCCGGCGCTGGAAGCGGGCCCAGGCCTGGTTCTGTCCCTCGGGCGTCCCGCACGGCGCGAAGCCGGCCCCTGCGGCCAGGGCCGTCACCCGGGCGAGGAAGGCGTCCGCCTGCTCCTTGCGCACGTCGGGCAGGAAGCTGTGGGGAAAACGGCGGGGGTGGGGTTAGAGGAGGGGCCGGGGGGACTGGAGCTGCCCCACAGCGGGGCCCCCCCTCGCTGGCACTCACCTGGTCAGCTCAGTGATCAGCGTAGCCCTGGGGGCAGATACCAGCTGCAGCTCCGGGGTCAGGGCGTGGACCATGCTGGAAGACAAGGGGCGGGGAGGCGTCACGAGGCCAGGCGAGGGCTGGAAGGGTTGGGGAAGGCAGTTGGGTCAGGGGCCTTCTCTCCCTCCCATGAGCCGGGGATGGGACCCAGGAGTCCGGGCTCCCAGCCACCTCCCTGCTCTAACCACCAGACCCCCCCTCCCTGCCCAGAGCCTGGAGAGAACCCAGGAGTCCTGGCTCCCAGCCCCCTCTGCTCTAACCACCAGTCCCCGCTTCCCTCCCAGAGCCAGGCAGAACCACAGCGTCCTGGCTCCCAGCCCCCCACCCGCTCTAACCACCAGACCCCCCGCCTCCCCGAGCCAGGCCGAACCCCGGCGTCCTGGCTCCCAGCCCCCCACCTGCTCTAACCACCAGACCCCGCCCCTCCCCAAGCCAGGCCGAACCCTGGCATCTGGCTGGCAGCCCCCCTCCCTGCTCTAACCACCAGACCCCGCTCCCCGAGCCAGGCCGAACCCCGGCATCCGGCTGGCAGCCCCCATCCCCGCTCTAATCACCAGACCCCCTCTCCCTGCCCAGAGCCAGGCAGAACCCCGGCGTCCAGCTGGCAGCCCCCCTCCCCGCTCTAACCACCAATCCCCCCTCCCTACCCAGAGCCAGGCAGAACCCAGCCGCCCTCCCCGCTCTAACCACCAGAGCCCCCCCGCGCTCCCCAAGCCAGGCCGAACCCTGGCGTCCGGCTGGCAGCCCCTCTCCCCGCTCTAACCACCAGACCCCCACCCCCCGCTCCCCGAGCCAGGCCGAACCCCGGCGTCCGGCTGGCCGCCCCCATCCCCGCTCTAACCACCAGACCCCCACTCCCTGCCCAGAGCCAGGCAGAACCCCGGCGTCCGGCTGGCAGCCCCCCTCCCCGCTCTAACCACCAGACGCCCCTCCCTGCCCAGAGCCAGGAGAGAACCCAGGAGTCCTGGCTCCCAGTCTCCCTGCTCTAACCACCAGACCCCCCTCCCCTCCCCGAACCAGGCAGAACCCCGGTGTCCTGGCTCCCAGCCCCCCTCCCCGCTCTAACCACCAATCCCCCCTCCCTACCCAGAGCCAGGCAGAACCCAGCCCCCCTCCCCGCTCTAACCACCAGACCCCCCCCCGCTCCCCGAGCCAGGCCGAACCCCGGCGTCCGGCTGGCCGCCCCCTACCTGCAGGAGAAGAAGAGCAGGTGGAAGCGCTGGTGATACTGGCTCTTGCAGGGCAGCCGAGCTGTGCAGCCGAGCGGCAGGAAGTGAATCCGGACGGGCCCGGGGCAGGCGGCCTCTGGGGTGGGGTGGGGGGAAACCGACACTGATCAGCCTGGGGCCGGGGCCTGGCGGGAGGGGGCTGGACTGCGAGGGACCCCTAGTAGTGGGGGGGGGCTGTGAGGCTGGGGATCCCCTCCCCACGGGGGAAGGGCCGGGAGCCCCAGCGTTGCGGGGATCCGCGAGACTGGGGGGGTCTCAATATCAGTGTGACGGACCCCGGGGCTGCAGGACAGACACACGGAGCCGGGGGTGGAATCCCCCCCCCGCCGCCGCCAACACTCCCCCTCCCCCGGCGCAAGGACTCACTGTGATCCTGCAGGTCCGGATCTGGATTCGGGGCGGGGCTCTCCTGGGCCCCCTCGGGGGTGGGCGGCGGGGGGGTGTAGGGGGCCCGGGCTGCCAGTTCGTGGAACAGGGCCGTGACATTGTACAAGGAGATCTCCTGGGCACTCTGGCAACGCAGAGGGGAGAGAGGTGAGGGGGGGATCCCCCAAATCCTGCTCCATCCCCCCCCAACATCAGGGCTCCCCAATTCTGATAAAGGAGGATATAGATATAATAGGCATCACAGAAACCTGGTGGACTGAGAGCAATCAATGGGACACAATCATTCCGGGGTACAAAATATATCGGAAGGACAGAACAGGCCGTGCAGGGGGAGGAGTGGCACTATATGTTAAAGAAAGTGTAGATTCAAATGAAGTAAAAATCTTAAGCGAATCCACAGGTTCCATAGAGTCTCTATGGATAGAAATTTCATGCTCTAGTAAAAATATAACATTAGGGATCTATTATCGACCACCTGACCAGGACAGTAATAGTGATGATGAAATGCTAAGGGAAATTAGAGAGGCTATCAAAATTAAGAACCCAATAATAGTGGGGGACTTCAATTATCCCCATATTGACTGGGAACATTTCACTTCAGGACGAAATGCAGAGATAAAATTTCTCAATACTTTAAATGGCTGCTTCATGGAGCAGCTGGTACGGGAACCCACAAGGGGAGAGGCGACTCTAGATTTAATCCTGAGTGGAGCGCAGGAGCTGGTCCAAGAGGTAACTATAGCAGGACCGCTTGGAAATAGTGACCATAATACAATAGCATTCAACATCCCTGTGGTGGGAAGAACATCTCAACTGCCCAACACTGTGGCCTTTAATTTCAAAAGGGGGAACTATACAAAAATGAGGGGGTTAGTTAAACAAAAGTTAAAAGGTGCAGTGACTAAAGTGAAATCCCTGCAAGTTGCATGGGCCCTTTTTAAAGACACCATAATAGAGGCCCAACTTCAATGTATACCGCAAATTAAGAAACACAGTAAAAGAACTAAAAAAGAGCCCCTGTGGCTTAACAACCATGTAAAAGAAGCAGCGAGAGATAAAAAGACTTCCTTTAAAAAGTGGAAGTCAAATCCTAGTGAGGCAAATAGAAAGGAGCACAAACACTGCCAACTCAAGTGCAAGAGTGTAAGAAGAAAAGCCAAAGAGGAGTTTGAAGAACGGCTAGCCAAAAACTCCAAAGGTAATAACAAAATGTTTTTTAAGTACATCAGAAGCAGGAAGCCTGCTAAACAACCAGTGGGGCCCCTTGACGATCGAGATACAAAAGGAGCGCTTAAAGACGATAAAGTCATTGCGGAGAAACTAAATGGATTCTTTGCTTCAGTCTTCACGGCTGAGGATGTTAGGGAGATTCCCAAACCTGAGCTGGCTTTTGTAGGTGACAAATCTGAGGAACTGTCACAGATTGAAGTGTCACTAGAGGAGGTTTTGGAATTAATTGATAAACTCAACATTAACAAGTCACCGGGACCGGATGGCATTCACCCAAGAGTTCTGAAAGAACTCAAATGTGAAGTTGCGGAACTATTAACTAAGGTTTGTAACCTGTCCTTTAAATCGGCTCTGGTACCCAATGACTGGAAGTTAGCTAATGTAACGCCAATATTTAAAAAGGGCTCTAGGGGTGATCCCGGCAATTACAGACCGGTAAGTCTAACGTCGGTACCGGGCAAATTAGTTGAAACAATAGTAAAGAATAAAATTGTCAGACACATAGAAAAACATAAACTCTTGAGCAATAGTCAACATGGTTTCTGTAAAGGGAAATCGTGTCTTACTAATCTATTAGAGTTCTTTGAAGGGGTCAACAAACATGTGGACAAGGGGGATCCGGTGGACATAGTGTACTTAGATTTCCAGAAAGCCTGTGACAAGGTCCCTCACCAAAGGCTCTTACGTAAATTAAGCTGTCATGGGATAAAAGGAAAGGTCCTTTCATGGATTGAGAACTGGTTAAAGGACAGGGAACAAAGGGTAGGAATTAATGGTAAATTCTCAGAATAGAGAGGGGTAACTAGTGGTGTTCCCCAAGGGTCAGTCCTAGGACCAATCCTATTCAATTTATTCATAAATGATCTGGAGAAAGGGGTAAACAGTGAGGTGGCAAAGTTTGCAGATGATACTAAACTGCTCAAGATAGTTAAGACCAAAGCAGATTGTGAAGAACTTCAAAAAGATCTCACAAAACTAAGTGATTGGGCAACAAAATGGCAAATGAAATTTAATGTGGATAAATGTAAAGTAATGCACATTGGAAAAAATAACCCCAACTATACATACAACATGATGGGGGCTAATTTAGCTACAACAAGTCAGGAAAAAGATCTTGGAGTTATCGTGGATAGTTCTCTGAAGATGTCCGCGCAGTGTGCAGAGGCGGTCAAAAAAGCAAACAGGATGTTAGGAATCATTAAAAAGGGGATAGAGAATAAGACTGAGAATATATTATTGCCCTTATATAAATCCATGGTACGCCCACATCTCGAATACTGTGTACAGATGTGGTCTCCTCACCTCAAAAAAGATATTCTAGCACTAGAAAAGGTTCAGAAAAGAGCAACTAAAATGATTAGGGGTTTAGAGAGGGTCCCATATGAGGAAAGATTAAAGAGGCTAGGACTCTTCAGTTTGGAAAAGAGAAGACTAAGGGGGACATGATAGAGGTATATAAAATCATGAGTGATGTTGAGAAAGTGGATAAGGAAAAGTTATTTACTTATTCCCATAATACAAGAACTAGGGGTCACCAAATGAAATTAATAGGCAGCAGGTTTAAAACAAATAAAAGGAAGTTCTTCTTCACGCAGCGCACAGTCAACTTGTGGAACTCCTTACCTGAGGAGGTTGTGAAGGCTGGGACTATAACAATGTTTAAAAGGGAACTGGATAAATTCATGGTGGCTAAGTCCATAAATGGCTATTAGCCAGGATGGGTAAGAATGGTGTCCCTAGCCTCTGTTCAGCAGAGGATGGAGATGGATGGCAGGAGAGAGATCACTTGATCATTGCCTGTTAGGTTCACTCCCTCAGGGGCACCTGGCATTGGCCACTGTCGGTAGACAGATACTGGGCTAGATGGACCTTTGGTCTGACCCAGTACGGCCTTTCTTATGTTCTTATGTTCTCCTGCCCCCCCCAGGATCAGTGCTCCCCGATTCTCTTTCCCCCTCCTGGGATCAGGGCTCCCTGATTCTTCCCCTGCTCCCGGGATCAGGGCTCCCCAATTCTCCCCACCCCTGGGATCAGGGCTCCCCGATTCTCCTCCCGCCCCCACCCCGGGATCAGGGCTCTACAATTCCCCCCCACCGGGATCATCCCTCTCCTCGATGGCCCTGCCCCCCCAAAAGGCGACCCCTACCTTGGCAGGGATCCCATTGACGGTTTTCAGCAGACTCGGTTCCTCGGACTCGATCCCGAAGGGGAGGTACGGCCCCGTGCCGATGTCGCCCCAGTACCCCCGGGCAGGCACCAGCTCCCCCTTCTGGGTGGGGGGGAGACAGGGCATTACCCACCTGGGGAGACAGATCCCCCCAGCTCCCCTCTGGGACTATGGCAGCCCCCTCCAGCCCCCCATCTGAGACCCTCCCCCACCATCCCCCCGGCCTACGACAGCCGCCCTCCAACTCCCCCACCTGCGACCTCCGCCCCCTCCAAGCCCCCCGGCTTACGGCAGCCCCCCTCCAACTCCCCCACCTGCGACCTCCGCCCCCTCCAGCCCCCCGGCCTACGGCAGCCGCCCTCCAATTCCCCCACCTGTGACCTCCGCCCCCTCCAGCCCCCCTGACCTGGGCTCTCTCCGGCTCCCCCCACTGAAACATTTTTCACCCCCCCTCCCTTGGGTCACGGAAGCTTCTCTTCTCCGGCCTCCCCTGCCCCTCTTCGCCCTCAGGCTCCAGCCCCCCCCTTGGGGATCCCCCCCACGGCCGCCCTGCTGCTCACGTGTCTCAGGAGCCTCCCGGAGGCCAAGGTTTTGTTGGGGACCTGGTAGACGCCCTCCCGCAGCTCGAAGGCCACCCCCGTGTCCCGCCACCGGGCGAACTCCCGCCCGCCGATCGCTCTGGCCTGCAAGGGGGGGGGGGGGGGAAGGTGGTGAGAATCCCCTGCCAGGGGCTGCTAGCAGGCCCTCCCGTAGCCACCCTGGAACCCAGCTGGGCCAGTGCCCCCCGGCACCACCCTGGGGCCTGGGGCCAGCCCTGAATGCCAGGGGAGAGCACCCCCTGCTGAGCCCCCTGACGCCCAGTGCCCCCTAGGGCCGCACCCAGCAGAAAGCTCCCCCCCCCGTCCCCCACCCCCCGGCTGTGCCCGCAGCTCCACGGGCTCCCAGGGCTCACCCCGCGTTCGTGCAGCTTCATGGTGAGGTCCCAGTCGCACACGCCGCGGCGGGCGTCGTATCGGGTGCCCAGGTACTGCCGGACCCGCAGGTCCCAGAGCCGGGCGATCGGGAAGGCCTGCGGGTCCGGGTTCCGCCAGAAGCGGAAGATGCTCTCCAGCTGATCCCGCTCCTTGAACTGTTGGACAAAGAGCAACGGGAGGGTGGGGGGAGAGACATTCCTCCCCCCCCCCCCCAAGAGCCACCCCGCAGCCTGGGTCATCACCCTCACGCTGCAGTGGGGAAACTGAGGCACAAAGCAGGCCTGCAAATTGCCACTAAGCTCACAGAGAGACTCAGGCAGGGACAGAACCCAGGAGTCCTGGCTCTCAGCCCCCCGCTCTAACCATTAGATCACAGTCCTTCCTAGGTCTGACCCAGTGCCACAGGACATGGGGATACTGGAGTCCCTGGGCTGAGCTGGGCTGGTGGGAGGCAGGATAATTGAGGTACACGGGCCCACTGCTGTGACTGGTGCAGCGCCACCTCTGCAGGGTGGGGGGCTCGCGCTGCTCTCAACCCCTCATCCCACCCCCCGCATCTCTCAGCCCCTCTCCTTGTTCTCTGGGCGTCTCTGTGCAGAGCCTGACCCCGCGTGGGCCGGCAGGGGGGACTGAACCCACGAGCTCTGGAGGCTGACACGTGAGGGGCCTCGTGTCCAAATTGTCTCAGGTCAGGAGCAGGCGCAGCCTTAGGATCCTCAATCCAAGCGTGGGGGGGGGGGAGCAGAAAGTGGGGGCTTCCTCCCTCCCCCGAAAATGTGAGTTTCCAGTGCAGCATGGGAGATGTAGTTCAAGTGCCTCCCGCTCGCCTGCATGGCTCGGGCTGCCAGGTTGGACTACATCTCCCAGGATGCACCACGGTACTGCCTTGAGGTAGGGGAAGCAATGCATCATGGGGGTTGTAGTTCAGGGGCCTCAAGGCCCCATGCCGCTCCATGGGATGACCTCCCTTGTTGGACTACGTCTCCCAGGATGCCTCATGGTACCACCTCTGGGTAGGAGAGGCATGCATTATGGCCTACCGGCAGCTCTGGTGCATCATGGGAGATGTAGCTCTGGTGCCTCAGAGTGCCATTCCCCTCTAATAGGCCAGGCTCTCTAGTTAGACTCCGTCCCCCAGGATGCACCAGTCTCTCCTCTAGGTAACAGAGATATGTCACATGGCGGTACTATGGCAGCAGTGTATCATGGGAGACGTAGTTGGGGTCCCTCATGCTCCAGTCCCAGGCTCACAGATTGGACTACGTCTCCCAGGATGCACCGTGGTCTCTTCTCTGGGTAGGAGCAGCATGCATCTGGGAGTAGCCAGGCTCCCTGGCCAGACCATCGATTCATAGACTCCAAGGCCAGAGGGGCCAGTGGAACCTAGTCTGAACCCCTGTATAGACCAGGCCAGAGACCAGCCCCATGATAATTCCCAGGGCAGAGCTTTCCCAGAGACAGCCAAGCTGGATTGAAAGTTGTCGGTGACAGAAAATCCACCACGACTCTTGGTAAATCCGTTTAATGGTTAATTACTCTCACCATTAAAAACGAACGCTCGCCTGAACGTATCTAGCTTCACCTTCCAGCCATGGATCGTTTTAGACCTTCCTCTGCTCGACTGAGGAGCCCGTTATTAAATATTTGTTCCCCGCGTCGGTCCCTAGACCTGGGGATCGCGTCCCCCCTGAACTGTCTCCGTGCTCAGCGACACGGCTGGAGCTCCTGGCATCTCTCGCCCTCTGGCAGGTTTTTCTAACCCTTCAGTCATCCCCGTGGCTCTTCTCCGGCCCCTCTGCCATTTTGCCACCTCCCCCTGGAACTGCAGGCCCCAGAACTGGGCACAGGATTCCTGCAGCATCGCCCCAGGGCCAGATCCAGAGGCCGGACAACCTCTCCGCTCCCACTCGGGGATCCCCGGTTGATGCGTCCCAGGAGCCCGTTTGCCCTTTGGCCCCAGCGCCACCCAGGGAGCTCAGGTGTCGCTGATTCTCCACCACAACCCCAAATCTTTCCCAGAGTCCCGGCTGCCCAGGAGGGCGACCCCCAGCCTGTGCGTGCGGCCGGCGTTCTCTGGTCCCGGATGGACACGCTGACATGTCGCCGTAGGAAAGCGCAGGCTGGTGGCTGGCGGCTGGCGCCCAGCTTCCCCAGCAACCCCCATAGCCCTGACCCGGCCTCTGCTTTATTCCCCCAGTTCGTCTCCTCTGCAAACATTATCAGGGATGATTTTATGTTTATGGGACTACAATTCCCATGATGCAGTGCAGCCACATCAGTGCCATGATGCGCCTGCCCTACCCAGTGAGATCATGGGGCATCTTGGGAGATGTAGTCCGGCGCGGAAGCCTGGCCCACAGAGGATAATGGGAGCATGAAGCACATGAACTACAGCTCCCACAAGGCACAGTGGTGGCGTTTTATTTCCCAGCAGCCCGAGCGCCAGACCCGCCCTAACCACTAGAGGTGGGGCCAGAGCGCTGCAGGGGTCAGCCCCGCTGCACGGGAAGGCCGGTGGCCGTGGTGGGAAGTGGCGGGGACCCACCTTCAGGGCCGACAGGTCCACGGCCCCCAGGTGGCGCTGCTGGAAGTCCGGATCGGTGACGTAACGGACGAACAGGTCTGATTTCTCCTGCAGGTAGGCGGCTGTCGGGCTGCGGATCAGGCTGTTCCCCAGCAGCTCCAGGAACATCTCGCTCTTCTCTGCGGAGCGGAGAGGCGAGTGCTGCCGTCAGACACTGTCTCCCCACCTCCGTCCTCGGTACTGGGAGCCCGGACTCCTGGGTTCCAGCCCCGCTCTGGGTGGGGAGCGGGGTCTAGTGGTCAGAGCCGGGGATTTCGTGACCTTTACCTTGCAGACCCATTTTCTCCGGAGACTCCAGGGCGAGGCTGAGGAAAAGCAGCTGCCGGCCCAGCGCCTCGAGGTTATTCTCCACGATGTAGAACTGAGAAGAGGGAAGGAAAACAAGCTGGGAAAAGTCGGCGTCCATACGGGGAGGGCGTTATAGGTTCCCCCGCCCCAGAGGGCCGTGTCTCCACGCCGGGCGAGGGGTCCCCGTATACCCAGCCCCCACGCCCCACCCCAGAGGGGCCGCAGCCCAGCGCCACATGAGGGAACCTTCCATAGACAATGAGAAGCCTGTGGGGAGCTTTGGGATCCCCCTGATATAAATGTTTCTACGTTTCAGCCCTGACTTTGCTTATGAAACCCACTAGGCCAGACTGTCACTTCTGCTGCAGTAAAGAGCTCCCAGCGACTCCAGCCCCACCTCTCCCAGCAGGGGGCTCTGTGGGGGAGCAGGGCAGGAGTGCCGGCTGGGGCGGGGCTCCCAGCAACCCCAGCCCCACCTCTCCCCGCAGGGGGCTCTGTGGGGGAGCAGGGCAGGAGTGCTGGCTGTGGGGGGGCTCTCAGCGACCCCAGCCCCATCTCTCCCAACAGGGTGTGCTGTGGGGGAGCAGGGCAGGAGTGCTGGCTGTGGGGGGGCTCCCGGCGACCCCAGCCCCACCTCTCCCAGCAGGGGGCTCTGTGGGGGAGCAGGGCAGGAGTGCTGGCTGTGGGGGGGCTCCCGGCGACCCCAGCCCTATGTCTCTCAAGAGGGGGTTCTGTGGGGACCGGGGCAGGAGCACCAGCTGTTGCGGGGGAGCTCCTGCCTACTCCAGCCCCACCTCTCCCAGCAGGGGGCTCTGTGGGGGAGCAGGGCAGGAGCGCTGGCTGTGGGGGGGGGGAGCTCCTGCCTACTCCAGCCCCACCTCTCCCAGAAGGGGTACCATGGGTCAGTTGTAATTGCAGAACCCCCAAGATTTCTCCTCACGCTTCCCTTCCGTACCCTCTCTCCCCTCGGAATAACCCTGTGGGTACTGAAGCCCCACGCCCCCCACGTCCCCCTTCCAGCCTGGGGCCCAGGCGATTCGTAGGGGGCACAGCGAGCGGCGGGGAGATCCTCTGGCACAGGGGGGAGTCCTGGGGGGTGTTTACATAAGAGGCACTGGGGGGCTGCGGGAGGGGGCCTGGCAGCCGGAACGGACCTCTCCCCACGCTCACCCTCCCCCCAACACCCCGTGCCACACGTGCCGCCAGCCTCCGGATGCCCCGCGGAATAAACCGTCCCCGTCTCGCCCGTCAGCCTGATGAGTCCTGACACCAGCTCAGAAATGGCCCGCGGGCGGCTGCCACCACGGCCCTCGCTGGCAGAGCTGTCGCTGCAGCCTCTGCCGACCCCGCAACGCGGCTGGGCTGGGGCACCTGCACTGGGGATCCCCAAGCCCTTCCCAAATGCGGGGCAGGCTTGACAATGGGGCATAGCTGGGGATAGAACCCAGGAGTCCTGGCTCCCAGCCCCCCCACCCCGCTCTAACCACTAGACCCCACCCCCTTTCAGAGCCAGGATAGAACCCAGAAGACCTGGCCCCCAGATCCCCGCTGCTTTAATCACTAGACTCCACTCCCCTCCCCAAGCCAAGGAGGGAACCCAAGAGTTCTGGCTCCCATCCCCCCCCTGCTCTAACCACTAGACCCCACTCCCCTCCCAGAGCCAGAGGTAGAACCCAGGAGTCCTGGCTCCCAGCCCCCCTGCTCTAACCACTAGACCCCACTCCCCTCCCAGAGCCGGGGAGAGAACCCAGCTCTCCAGAGACTGCTCACTCCTGCGCTCTAACCACTCCACTCCACTTCTGGGCCAGGCGAGAGGGAGGGGAGCTGGGGAGGGGGGACACCTACATTGATCCTCCTCTGCGGCCAGCGGTGGGCTTGACTCATGGTCCGGAGGACGTGCCGGCCGTCGACGGAGCCCACCAGCAGGATATTGAGCTCGGGCAGGTCGTCCTGTGACAGGCACAGATGGGCCATGGAGCTCTCCAGACCTGCAGGGAAAACAGAATGGGTGCATCTCGGGCCTGTACAACCAGCCTCCGCGCCCCACCCCAGAGGGGCCGCATCTCAGCTCCAGGCGAGGGGTCCCCATATAACCAGCCCCACCCCACCCCATTTAAAACCGGGATGCCACATGTCCCAGAGGGATTAGATTTTGGAATACGCTTAAAGGGATGATTCCACCCCGTGAGATGGTGCAATCCCCTGGGATGGGGGAATAGACTGGGGGGGGGGGGGGGGGGGGGCGTGATCCTGGCTCTGCCCCACAAGGGGCCGGGAGGAATAGACTGGAGGGGCCCAAGCTGCCCCCCAGACCCCTAAGATGGGGAGGAGCCAAGAGCTGGCTTGTCAGCTCTTTGGGGCAGGGGTTTTCCTTGCGCTGGGTCTGTACAGCGCCTAGCGCCATGGGGGGCTGGTCCGTAAGTGGGGCTCCCATGTGCTACCGTAACGCAGGTGACGAGGGGGACCCACATTCCCTCTGCAGGTCGAGCGCGGGGGAGAAGCCCCACCAGCAGGTGGTGCCGAAGCTGCTGCCGGCTCCTGTAGTCATGGCTGGAAAACAAAGACACGGGCCCCCTGCGTGGGTGTGGGGCTGGGGCCGCCAGGGCCGGGGGGCCGCCCCCCCAACCTTCTTGCTGCCACCAATGCCTGGCCCCCCACTTCCCTTGTCTCTTTCCCTCCCCAGTGACCACCTACCTCCCCCGCCACTGCCCCATCTCTCCTCCTCCCCCACTGGCCATCTCCCCTCTGCCACTTTGAGCACCCACCGGGTGCTCTCCACTCCCCTGACCCCCAGCACCTCCTGCCCCCTCCCTCACCTGCACCCCACTGACCCCCTCTCATCTATTCCCCACACCCCCACTTACCCTGCCGCCCCCACACTGCCCCCACCCGCACCCCCACTTACCCTGCCGCCCCCACACTGCCCCCACCCGCACCCCCACTTACCCTGCTGCTCCCACACTAATCCCACTTACCCTGCCGCCCCCACACTGTCCCTCCCCCCACTTACCCTGCCGCCCCCACACTGCCCCCACCCGCACCCCCCCTTACCCTGCCGCCCCCACACTGCCCCCACCCGCACCCCCACTTACCCTGCTGCTCCCACACTGCCCCTCCCCCCACACTTACCCTACCGCCCCCACACTGCCCCTCCCCCCACACTTACCCTGCCGCCCCCACACTGCCCCTCCCCCCACACTTACCCTGCCACCCCCACCCTGCCCCCACCCGCACCCTCACTTACCCTGCCGCCCCCACACTGCCCCCACCCGCACCCCCACTACACTTCCCCTCCCCCCACCCTGCCGCTCTCCCCCACACTCACCCCGCCCCCGATCTCCTGCCCCCCACTGACCCCCGCCCCGCGCTCTCACCCTGCCTGGCTGCCCCGCGCGGGCCCCGCCCCTCGTGACAGGCAGGGCTCCGGGCCAATGGGCTGCGGGGCCGGGCCCCGAGTCCCACCCACGGCAGCGCGGCTCGGCCGGCGCCGGCAGCTCGGTTGCGCCGCGGGACGCGGTCGCCCTGGCAACGGGGCCTCCGCTCCCTGGAGCCTCCGCCCCCACCCCGGGGTTACACCCCGCCCCCTTCTGCCCCGGAGACCCCGCCCCTCGGGGAGCCCCGCCCCTTCTGCCCCTGCCCCAGACCCCGCCCCTCCCTCCCGTCCCCCTCCGCCTCCCTCCTCTGTCCGGCCCCCCCCCTCTTCCCCTCCCCCATCCGTCCCCCTCCCCCTCCATCTGGCCCCCCGTCCCTTCCCCCTCCCCCTCCCCCTCCCCCTCCCTCCTCTGTCCGGCCCCCCCTCTCTTCCCCTCCCCCATCCGTCCCCCTCCCCCTCCATCTGGCCCCCCGTCCCTTCCCCCTACCCCCCATGTGACCCCCTCCCCCACCCACCCTCTGTCCTTCCCTCCCCCCTCCCCGATCCACCCTGTCATCTATCTATCCCCACCCCCATCTAGCTATCTATCTATCCCCCCCTCTATCCATCCCCACACACCCATCTATCCATCCCCCCCTCTATCCCCCATCTATCTATCTATCCCCACACCCCCCTCTATCTATCCATCCCCCCCTCTATCTATCCCCCCATCTATCTATCCCCACCCCCATCTATCTATCTATCCCCCATCTATCTATCCATCCCCACCCCCATCTATCTATCTATCCCCCATCTATCCCCCCATCTATCTATCCCCACACCCCCCTCTATCTATCTATCTATCCATCCCCACACCCCCTCTATCTATCTATCTATCTAGCTATCTATCTATCCATCCCCACACACCCCATCCATCTATATATCCATCCCCACCCCCATCTATCTATCTATCCCCCCCATCTATCTATCTATCCCCAGCCACCCCATCTATCTATCCATCCCCACCCCCATCTATCTATCCATCCCCACACCCCCATCTATCTATCCCCCCATCTATCTATCCATCCCCACACCCCCATCTATCTATCTATCTATCTATCTATCTATCTATCTATCTATCTATCCCCACACCCCCCCATCTATCTATCTATCGCTCTATCTATCCAGCCCTGCACACCCAGCTCTGTCTAACCCAGTCCATCTACGTATGCGCTGAGTCTAGACCAGCAGTTCTCACCTGGGGAGGCCGCCACGCAGGGCCAGGGTCAGGCTCGCTGGGGCCCAGGGCGGAAGCCAACGCCCCACCCCCACCGCCTGGGACTGAAGCCCGGGGTCCCCCGGGGCTGAAGCCGAAGGCCGAGCAATTGCCCTGCTGGCTACCCCGTAAGGTCGTGGGTTTGAGACGCAGAAAACAGTTGTTGTGGCACAAGTGGACCGTGGATTGTTTATAGCGTGTTGGGGGCGGGGGGGGGGCTCACTCATCTATCTGATCTGTCAGTCTATCGACTCCCCATACACACGCCTCTTTGGATCGGTTCATTTCGCTCGCCCGCCCGCCCGCCCGCCCTAGGCACACCTCGCTGACTTCCTTTCCTCTTTCCCTGCATCCCTCTCATCCTCCCTCTGTCCCACTCCCTCCCCTCCCCTTAATGGCACACAATGAATTACGTCTCTGGGAAGAAAAGGAGATTTTCATCTTCCTCTAAAGCCCTTGGTTGCTCCTGGATTGGCAAGGGATTTGCTGGGGGACAGAGTATTTAATACCATAATTTGCTCCGGATCAGCAGGCCCCAGGCTGGGGTTCCTAAGCAGGCAGGGCCTGGCCGGTGGCTAACACCTGTTCTCCTGCTCTTTGCTGGGATTACAAAATATAGCTACCGGCAGCAGCTGTGAACGTCCTGGTCATGCAGCCGCAACCAGGAGAGTATGTGTCAGGCTTGCCTGGCACGCAGCTCTTCACATCCTGCTTTGTTATTGTAGGGTCTCTCGTGAGCTCTGGGCTGGTTTGTCGTTATAGGGTCTTTTGTGAGAACCGGGCCTCGCTTGCTATTGTTGGGTTACTTGTGAACATTGGGAGCTGCATGCCGGTTGGTTGCGGGAGGGTCTCCGGTGAGCGGTGGGGCTATCAACCGGGAGCGTGATAAGGAGAAAGCTGATTGGAGTCACACGGAGCTGAGTCCGCTTTCGCCCGCCCCCGGCGTAAATCAAGGGAAGCTTAACTTTTATCTCCCCGCTTCCCCGTCGGAGACAATGAGGAAGACGCCGTTGAAAGATAGAGCTCTTCGATTTATTTCTGAGCAGACACGCGGTCAAAGACATCGATATGAAAACCTGTTCAAAAGGGGTGCGGCTTATAAAGGACAGCACCACTAAGGGGCGGGGACAGGGAGGTTCCTCAAAATGGGAGGGCGGGGCTAGAATCCACACACGTCATAGGTCACAAACGCTCCTCTTTGGCCTGTACACGATCCTGTCTGCCATTATCCTACAGCACATCTATCGCGGCACGGTGGTGGCCAGCTAGTTCTTGGCACACCCATTGTTACGGAGGTGGGGCGGTTGTCTTGAACCACGAACAAGGGGTTCCCGGAGGGGGCAAGGACGCAGCATCTCTTCAACACTTGGCAGAGGCCATCTTGCACCGGGCATTTACACACCGGTTGTTGCTAGAAGTTGGGACTTAGGGTGGAAAGGAGATTGGGGAGACTAGTATTACCTCACAGTTCACCATCATGTGGCATGGCCACCGTCTTGAATGACCACCCCCATCTTGAGTGGCCACCATCTTGAATGGTGGTCATCATCTCAAATGGCCACCCTCTTGAATGGCCACCCCCTATCTTGAGTGGCCACCATCTTGAATGGTGGTCATCATCTCAAACGGCCACCCTCTTGAATGGCCACCCCCCTCTTGAGTGGCCACCATCTTGAATGGTGGTCATCATCTCAAATGGCCACCCTCTTGAATGGCCACCCCCCTCTTGAGTGGCCATCATCTTGAATGGTGGTCATCATCTCAAACGGCCACCCTCTTGAATGGCCACCCCCCTCTTGAGTGGCCACCATCTTGAATGGTGGTCATCATCTCAAATGGCCACCCTCTTGAATGGCCACCCCCCTCTTGAGTGGCCACCATCTTGAATGGTGGTCATCATCTCAAATGGCCACCCTCTTGATAATCTCTCTGGTTTTTGCTAGAAGTTGGGGCCGGGAGATAAAGAGAGATGGAGAGATATAAGGGACTGGTCAGTGGAAGTAATTTAATGCTTCCGTCCATCTTGACAAAGGCCATCTTGAGCAGAGGTCATCTTGCCCTTCACTTTGCTTATGGCTAAAAGTTGAGACTGGGGGTCGAGGGTGGGGAGAAGGTGATGGACAGTTATCCAGCTAACAAGGACTTGGCCAATGGAATTACGACACAATCACGCCTACAGTCATGCCCGTCACTAAAATTTGGGACCAGAGAGAGGAGACAGAGGGGATAAGATTTAAATAGGGTGGATGGAAGGCGTTTTTTAGTCCCCAAAGAGTGCTAATTCTACAGTCGGAGGATAGTACCAAACATGCTACCTTGGTCAATACGAGAGACAAAATGGCCACCGCCCCCTACACGTGACCGTTCTTGGCCTGGTGAGGTGTCCTTCTTCTTGGCTCATTTTGCTGGGAACAGAAATCCCTGGACAGGGCAGGAATGAGAGATTCAGCTTTGGAGACTAAATAGCTGGAGGAAGCTGTTAGTAATGAAACAGAGCCAAGTTCCCTGTGAACTGAAATGGAGCCAGATGGGGCACGAGGAGAAAGGTGGCTCTGGGGTCGAGCAGAAGACGTCTGGGCAGTGAAAGCCAAGAGGTCGTTGTACTAATACTTTGCAGTCTTGCGTCTGAGGGCTTCAGACTGGGGTGTTAGCCCGGTTTTAGGGGTGTATGAAGAGGAAGTGGCTTGCCAGAAGACAGATGGTGAATAGGACCCAGGAGTCCTGACTCCAGATCCCACCTGCTCTAACCACTAGATCCCACTCCCCTCCCAGAGCCGGGAACAGAACCCAGGAGTCCTGGCTCCCAGCCCGCCCTGCTCTAACTTTCCCAGAGCCAGGGGTGATCATACCAAGTCCCCTCCCCCCACTCAAGGATGTTAATTAGCTATCAAGTGCGAGTATCAATGAACAGCAGCAAGATTTGGTACAACAGGAACCAGGTGGGGACTCGGATCGGCCTGATTTCATTGGCACAAGCTGAGCAGAAAACAACCCAAAACAAAACATCAACGGAGGTGGCTTATACCGAGCCAGGTAATAATCCCACCGGGCACTGGGACAGCAGGAGCTGAGCTCTTCGATGCTGGTGCCTTTAAAGGAATGGTCCTATTTTGGGGCTTGCGTAGGAAAGGGGCCTGCATTTGGAGGGTGGGTCTCATGTGTAAAGCTTGCAGTAGATTGAAATGCCCGAGGACCCATTGTCCAATGTGCACCACGAGGCAGCCAGAGGAGGGACGATATGAGCAAGGCATGTGTATTTGAATGTTGGCCCTCGTGGACGCTTGTTGTAAACCTGTTGTAAGCCTATAATAAACACGTTTGTAAACCAATAGTATACCTGCTGTGAACCCATAGTGACCCTGTTGTAAACCCACCGGGAACCTGTCGCAAAGCTATCGTAAACATGTACGTCTATAGTGAACCTGTTGTAAACCCGTGGTAAAGTCCCTGCTAGCCTGTAGTAGCCATATAGAAAACTTGTTGTAAGACTATAGAAAATAGGTTTGTAAACCAATAGTAAACTTGTTGTAAACATCTGGTACAGCCGTAGTGAACCTGTTCTAAACCCACAGTAAACTCAGTGTAAGCCTATAGTAAACATATAGCAAACCTGTTGTAGGTCTACAGTAAACATGTTTGTAAAACAACAGGAAACCTGTTGTCAACCCATAGTGAACTTGTTGTAAACCCATGTTTGTAAACAAATAGCAAACTGGCTGTAAACCTATAATAAACATGTTTGTAAATTAATAGTAAAGCCATAGTGAACCTGTTGTAAGTCTCTAGTGAACCTGTTGTAAACCCATTGTAAGCCTACAACAAAATGTAGTCACAATGTACTACAGTAAATAATGTTCAGTAATACGTAAAGTCATAGTAAATCTGTTGTAAACTCTCCGTAAACCTGTTGTAACCCTATATTAGACCTATCATAAGCCCGCAACAAATCTACAGTAAACGTGTCATGAACCTGTAGTAAACCCAAAGTATTCCTGTGTGAAACCCATAGTAAATATCTTGTAAGCCTATAGTAAATACATTGTGTAAAGCTGTAAGTGAACCTGGAGCCAATCAGTAGCCAAGCTATTATGACTAGATTTACAACAGGATTATACATGAAACCCAGTTTTAAAATATGGCATGTGAAGCTAAGTGTAACCATCGAGTGAATCTGTTGTAAACATATAGGAATCAAATCTCCAATAGGGTTACACATTAAGCTTAATTTTCAAAGGTGGCACCGTGCTATAGCAGCCAGTATATTGTAAACCCGTAGTAAACACAGCTACAATAGTTTCGTACAGGAGACTTGCGAGATCCAAAGGTGGAAATCTTTAGGGTGCCTCTGCTACAGATTTACAAGAGATTTACATGAGGCCTAGCTTTCAAGTGTGTCACCATACTATGACATCCACCTGTGCAAAGCTATAGTAGCCCTAAAGTAAACCTGTTGTAAGCTATTAGTAAACAGATTTACAATAGGTTTACACACAAGACCCAGTTTTCAAATGTGGCAGCACAACATGATGTGTAAATCTACTGCAGTCCTATTGTAAGCCCACAGTAACCTCATAGTAAACCCATGGTAACTCCATAGTAAACCTATAGTAACCCTATAGTAGACGTCCCACCAGCTTCTCGACACAACGCAAACCTCACGGTTCACACAGCGGATCAGAAACAGAAGGTTTGCTCGAAGATGTTTCACCAGGAACAGCTCTGAAAGAGGAAACAGGCTCACAGGCAACCCAACACACGCATTCTCCAGAGGCGCCTCACCCACACGTTCCCACTCGCTCAGGACGGGAGAGGGGACGGCTGCCCACCGGCTAGGCCAGGATGGGGGGTGAAGAGGGGGCATCAGGAGGTCTTCATGCCAACGACCACGTCCACCTCCTCTTCCGTCTGCAGGGTGTGCCACTGGGCGATGGGGCGCCGGGGATTGGCCAGCATGTCGGACCAGTGACGCAGCTCCGTGCCGGTGGCGTTGCAGCCCACGAAGACCTTCCCAATGGCCTCGTTCTTCCCCAGCTTGTCATAATCCAGGACGGTGAGAACAACCTGGACTTTCTGCCGGGGGAGGAGAGGTGCCACGGTGAACTCACCTCCCGCGGTGCCCCAGCTGGGGATCGGCCAGGGCCGTGAACTTCCCCGGCAGCGGTGCCACTAGCCAGGGATTTCCCGTGCCGTGCTGCGGGCTTCCCTGCAGCAGTGCCCCCAGCTGGGGATCCCCCACAGTGCTGTGATCTTCCCCCACAGCAGTAACATCCACGTCAAGCAGGTGAGAGAAGGGGGTGCCGGCTCCCATCTAGGGGGCACCGGCTCCCATCTGGCCCCAGAGCGGGGACGGGCTGTCTCAAGGGGGCAGGGAATGGGGCACGGGGCCCTTCCCCTCTAGGGGGCACCAGCTCCCATCCAGCCCCAGGACAGGAGCTGGCTGGCTCAGGGTTGGGGGGCGGGGGGGGCTCACCTGGATCTGCTCAAAGGGAACCTCGAAGCTGAAGGACTCGTTATAATAGGGGTTCAGGGTGTTTTTCTTAATGGTCGTTTTCTTCTTCTTCAGCCGCTTTCCGCCCTGCATCAGGTGGATTTTCACGTAGGGATCTGGGGGGTGAAGGGGACACAGTTCAGAACAGAGACCCCAGCCCCCACCTGGGCCTGAGGAGCAAGCCCCCGTCCTGCCCCCGAGCTGGGCCAGTCAGGTGACCCTCGAGGTGGCTATCCCACAATTCCTGGCTCCCGCAGGTTCAAGCACCCCAGTAAGTTTGCTGAGCCCCGAGGCCAGGGTGTCAATAGAGCTCGACCCCCTGGACATCCAGGCGTGAGCCTGACTCACTGGGGGCAGAGACGCGGCCTTGGCTGGGGCACTACTGTGGGGAAGCTCGCAGCACCGGGGTCTCCAGCTGGGGCACTGCTGGGAGGAAGCTCGCAGCATTGGGGTCCCCGGATGGGGCACTGCTGGGAGGAAGCTCGCAACACTGGGATCTCCAGCTGGGGCACTGCTGGGAGGAAGCTCGCAGCATTGGGGTCCCCGGATGGGGCACTGCTGGGAGGAAGCTCGCAGCGCTGTCTCACCTGACAGCCCCCCCACATCCATCTTCTTCAGGTTCTTGGCTTCCAGAACAATGACCGTGAGCTTCCCGGCCGTGGGGACGTAGCGCAGGGAGAAGCAAACGTCCCCCAACTTCTCCTGCTGTGGGGCACGGGGGGTGGGGGGAACAGTCAGACTAGGAGGGCTGGACTGCAGCTCCCCCCGCCCCAGGAATCCTACCTCTAGGGACCCCCTCTGCCGCATTAGCCAACGCTGCCCCCCCATCTCATCCTGCAGAGCCCCCTCCCCCCAGGGAATCCCACCCCCCAGAGCCCCCCTCCCCCCGGGCATCCCAGCCCCCAGAGCCCCCCTCCCCCAGGGAATCTCACCCCCCAGAGCCCCCCTCCCCCTGGGCATCCCATCCCCCAGAGCCCCCCTCCCCCCAGGCATCCCAACCCCCAGATCCCCCCTCCCCCCCCGGCATCCCAACCCCCAGATCCCCCCTCCCCCCCGGCATCCCAGCCCCCAGAGCCCCCCTCCCCCCAGGCATCCCAACCCCCAGATCCCCCCTCCCCCCAGGGAATCTCACCCCCCAGAGCCCCCCTCCCCCCGGGCATCCCCTCCCCCAGAGCCCCCCTCCCCCCTGGCATCCCACCCCCCCGAGCCCCCCTCCCCCCAGGCATCCCACCCCCCCGAGCCCCCCTCCCCCCAGGGCATCCCACCCCCCAGATCCCCCCTCCCCCCGGGCATCCCAACCCCCAGAGCCCCCCTCCCCCCAGGCATCCCACCCCCCAGTGCCCCCCTCCCCCCAGGGCATCCCACCCCCCAGATCCCCCCTCCCCCCCGGCATCCCAGCCCCCAGAGCCCCCCTCCCCCAGGGAATCCCACCCCCCAGACCCCCCCCCCCCCAGGTAATCCCACCCCCCAGATCCCCCCTCCCCCCAGGGAATCCCACCCCCCAGGCATCCCAACCCCCAGAGCCCCCCTCCCCCCAGGGAATCCCACCCCCCAGAGCCCCCCTCCCCCCAGGGAATCCCACCCCCCAGATCCCCCCTCCCCCCAGGAAATCCCACCCCCCAGATCCCCCCTCTCCCCAGGCATCCCACCCCCCAGAGCCCCCCTCCCCCCAGGGCATCCCAGCCCCCAGAGCCCCCCTCCCCCAGGGCATCCCAGCCCCCATCGCCCCCCTCCCCCAGGGAATCCCACCCCCCCGTGCCCCCCTCCCCCCAGGGAATCCCAGCCCCCAGAGCCCCCCTCCCCCCAGGGAATCCCACCCCCCAGACCCCACCTCCCCCCCGGGCATCCCATGCCCCAGAGCCCCCCTCCCCCAGGGAATCTCACCCCCAGAGCCCCCCTCCCCCCAGGGCATCCCATGCCCCAGAGCCCCCCTCCCCCAGGGAATCTCACCCCCAGAGCCCCCCTCCCCCCAGGCATCCCAAGCCCCAGATCCCCCCTCCCCCCAGGGAATCCCACCCCCCCCAGAGCCCCCCCCCCCCCAGGCATCCCACCCCCCCGCGCCCCCCCCCCCCCAGGCATCCCACCCCCCAGAGCCCCCCTCCCCCCCGGGAATCCCACCCCCCAGAGCCCCCCCCCCCGGTTGCCAGGTGACAGCCCGTGGGCGGGGCCTCACCTCCTCCCGCGCGGCAGGCTGCAGGTCCCGCCAGGCCTCGACGGGCTGGGCCAGGTCCAGGCTGCTCATGGGCACCCGCAGCTCCCCGATGGCGTCGTGCTTGGAGAACCGGTCGAAGTCGTAGACGGCCATGAGCAGCGTCCGCCCGCCCAGCGCCGCGTAGGGGACCTGGGGGTGGGGGAGAGCTCAGCAGCGCCCCTCCCCCAGCGGGGCTGCGGGTCGGGAGTGAGGGGCACCGGCAGAGCTGGAGGGCACGGAGGGGGCTGCGGGTCGGGAGTGAGGGGCACCGGCAGAGCTGGGGGGCACGGTGGGGGCTGCGGGTCGGGAGTGAGGGGCACCGGCAGAGCTGGGGGGCACGGAGGGGGCTGCGGGTCGGGAGTGAGGGGCACCGGCAGAGCTGGGGGGCACAGAGGGGGCTGCGGGTCGGGAGTGAGGGGCACCGGCAGAGCTGGGGGGAACAGAGGGGGCTGCGGGTCGGGAGTGAGGGGCACCGGCAGAGCTGGGGGGCACGGAGGGGGCTGCGGGTCGGGAGTGAGGGGCACCGGCAGAGCTGGGGGACACGGAGGGGGCTGCGGGTCGGCAGTGAGGGGCACCGGCAGGGCTGGGGGGCACGGAGGGGGCTGCGGGTCGGGAGTGAGGGGCACCGGCAGAGCTGGGGGGCACGGAGGGGGCTGCGGGTCGGGAGTGAGGGGCACCGGCAGAGCTGGGGGACACGGAAGGGGCTGCGGGTCAGGAGTGAGGGGCACCGGCAGAGCTGGGGGACACGGAGGGGGCTGCGGGTCGGCAGTGAGGGGCACCGGCAGAGCTGGGGGGCACAGAGGGGGCTGCGGGTCGGGAGTGAGGGGCACCGGCAGAGCTGGGGGGCACGGAGGGGGCTGCGGGTCGGGAGTGAGGGGCACCGGCAGAGCTGGGGGGCACGGAGGGCTGCGGGTCGGGAGTGAGGGGCACCGGCAGAGCTGGGGGGCACAGAGGGGGCTGCGGGTCGGGAGTGAGGGGCACCGGCAGAGCTGGGCGGCACGGAGGGGGCTGCGGGTCGGGAGTGAGGGGCACCGGCAGAGCTGGGGGGCACAGAGGGGGCTGCGGGTCGGGAGTGAGGGGCACCGGCAGAGCTGGGGGGCACAGAGGGGGCTGCGGGTCGGGAGTGAGGGGCACCGGCAGAGCTGGGGGGCACGGAGGGGGCTGCGGGTCGGGAGTGAGGGGCACCGGCAGAGCTGGGGGACACGGAGGGGGCTGCGGGTCAGGAGTGAGGGGCACCGGCAGAGCTGGGGGGCACAGAGGGGGCTGCAGGTTGGGAGTGAGGGGCACCGGCAGGGCTGGGGGGCACGGAGGGGGCTGCGGGTCGGGAGTGAGGGGCACCGGCAGGGCTGGGGGGCACGGAGGGGGCTGCGGGTCGGGAGTGAGGGGCACCGGCAGAGCTGGGGGGCACGGAGGGGGCTGCGGGTCGGGAGTGAGGGGCACCGGCAGAGCTGGGGGGCAGGGAGAGGGCTGCGGGTCGGGAGTGAGGGGCACCGGCAGAGCTGGGGGGCACAGAGGGGGCTGCGGGTGGGGCGTGAGGGGCACCAGCAGAGCGGGGGGGCACGGCGCGGGCTGCGGGTCGGGAGTGAGGGGCACCGGCAGAGCTGGGGGGCACGGGGGCTGCGGGTCGGGAGTGAGGGGCACCAGCAGAGCTGGGGGGAACAGAGGGGGCTGCGGGTCGGGAGTGAGGGGCACCGGCAGAGCTGGGGGGCACAGAGAGGGCTGCGGGTCGGGAGTGAGGGGCACCGGCAGAGCTGGGGGGCACGGAGGGGGCTGCGGGTCGGGAGTGAGGGGCACCGGCAGAGCTGGGGGGCACGGAGAGGGCTGCGGGTCGGGAGTGAGGGGCACCGGCAGAGCTGGGGGGCACAGAGGGGGCTGCGGGTCGGGAGTGAGGGGCACCGGGAGTGAGGGACGTTACCTTGAAGGTGAAGGTCTCGTTGAACGTGGGGTTCAGGGTTTTCCGATGCACTTTGGTCTCGTGTTTTTTCTTCTTCTCAGGGAGCAGGAAGACTTTGACGTAGGGGTCGGACGTGCCCCCGATGTCCAGCGCCGGCAGGTCGGCTGCCTGGATGATGCCCACCAACAGCTGGGACAGGGTGAAAGGGAAAAGTCCTGGTGTGACACAGGGTGTCAGCCATGCTGTGAGCTTCCCCCACAGCAGTGCCCCAGCCGGGCGACGCAGGACTCCTGGGTTCTCTCCCCAGCTCTGGGAGGGGAGTTGGGTCTAGTGGTTAGAGCAGGGGGCTGGAGGCCAGGACTCCTGGGTTCTCTCCCCAGCTCAGGGAGGGGAGTGGGGTCTAGTGGTCGGAGCTGGGGGGCCGGGAGCCAGGACTCCTGGGTTCCCTCCTCGGCTCTGGGAGGGGAGTGGGGTCTAGTGGTTACAGTGGGGGGTGGGGGCTGGGAAGCAGGAGTCCTGTGTTCCATTCCCAGCTCTGGGCGGGGAGGGCTTTTTTACTAGGTTGGAATTGCGGGGGATGCGAGTCCGGACACCTGGGTCCCTCGCCAGGCCACGCGGGAGCACCCACCTGCCCGTTTTGGAAGTCGTAGTCCAGCGAGTACTGCAGCTTCCCCAGCTTCTCCTGGCGCTTCTCGTCCGTAGGCTCAGGCAGCAGCGCCGGGTCCAGGTCCTCAATGTCGGGCTGCACCTGGGGGGGAGAGAAACACCCTGTGTACAGCCAACCCCTCAGTTACACAGCGCAGGGCCCGGCCCCTCCAGCAGGGGGCGCCAGGGACACACACACAGAGCGCAGGGCCCGGCCCCTCCAGCAGGGGGCGCCAGGGACACACACACAGCGCAGGGCCCGGCCCCTCCAGCAGGGGGCACCAGGGACACACACAGCGCAGGGCCCGGCCCCTCCAGCAGGGGGCGCCAGGGACACACACAGCGCAGGGCCCGGCCCCTCCAGCAGGGGGCGCCAGGGAGACAGACACAGCGCAGGGCCGGGCCCCTCCAGCAGGGGGCGCCAGGGGGACACACACACAGCGCAGGGCCCGGCCCCTCCAGCAGGGGGCGCCAGGGGGACACACAGCGCAGGGCCCGGCCCCTCCAGCAGGGGGCGCCAGGGAGACAGACACAGCGCAGGGCCCGGCCCCTCCAGCAGGGGGCGCCAGGGACACACACACATCACTTATACAACCATGACCCACAAGAGCTGCACTCTGCCTCCCCCCGCCCCACACAGAACTACCCCCACCCCCCCTCGGCAGAGCGTCCAGGCAGCCCCCAAGGTCAGAGGCTGCTGCCTCAGGGGCTGACGGCTCAGGCATCTGAGAGGCTCAGGAGATAAGCAGCTCAATAGCAGCTGAGTCCAGAACTGGGCCCTGCCCCCCCCCCCTGCCCCAGACTCCCACCCTGGGGCCGGGTGGGAGCCGGCGCCCCCCAGAGGGGACAGGCCTCTGCCCCATTCCCTGCCCCCCTGGGCCAGCCAGGCCCTGCCCTGGGGCCGGGTGGGAGCCGGCACCCCCTAGAGGGGCCAGGCCTCTGCCCCATTCCCTGCCCCCCTGAGCCAGCCAGTCCCTGCCCTGGGGCCGGGTGGGAGCCGGCGCCCCCCAGAGGGGACAGGCCCCAGGCCCCATTCCCTGCCCCCCTGGGCCAGCCAGGCCCTGCCCTGGGGCCGGGTGGGAGCCGGCGCCCCCTAGTGGGGGCCTCACCTTGTCGATGTAGCTCTGGCCCAGCTCCTTCACCTCCTTCAGGTTGATCTGAGCCTTCGCTTTCTCCTTCCCCTTCTTCCCCTTCTTCCCCTTCCCGCGTTTCTTGCAGGCGCAGGCGCAGCAGCCGAGCAGCAGAAGAGCCGCCAGGATCAGGATGGTGGCCACGGCCCAGGGCGGGACTGCGGGGGGAGACGGGGGGGACAGAGCGGGAGTGAGACGCGGCCCCTCTGGGGCGGGGGGCTGGTTACGGGGGGGATCCCTCGCCCTGCGCTGGGACGCAGCCCCTCTGGGGTGGGGGGTGCGTCTACAGGGACCTCTGACCCAGTGCTGAGATGCGACTGCCTCTGGGGCGGGGCGCTGGGGCTATGGGGCGGGGATCCCCCCCCCCCGAGCACTCACTTGGCAGCTTGCTGAGCTTGTTCATGAACTTGTCCTTCATGTCGGAGAAGACGTTCTCCTTGCTGGGCGTCTCGGTGGCGTTCAGGGCCGGCTCGGTGGGAGGCGCGGTCACCTCCGAGGCCAGCATGGCCGATCGCCGAGCTGCGTTCATCTTTGCGCCTGGGGGAGGGGAGGGCACAGCTCTGGGTCGGCCGATCAGCACAGGGGCAGAGGGACTGCCCCAAGGGTGCCCGCCTGCCCCCGCCTGAGTCTGCCGAGAGCCTGAACCCATTGCTCAGAGAGGTGTGAATTGTCCCAAGTGCTCCATACATCTCGCCGGGGTGTTAACTACCAGCGCCATTGCTGTGGGGGGGTCTCCACCAACCCCTCCCTGCTGTCTGGGGAGGTCCCCACCAACCCCTCCCTGCAGGGGCTTTGTCTGTGCAGGAGGAGCTACCATCCCCCTCCCAAGCAGTCTCCCCCTGGCTTCTGAGGTAGGCACTGCAGGATCCCACTGCTACCACCAAATCCGAGAGTGGAGCTGTGGGCTCCTTGGTGAGGGGGTACCCTCAGCAAGGGGTGGTATGTGGGACGCTGGCTGACCAGAAGCCTGGGTCACCTGTCGGTCAGTTTAGCTCAGGATAGGTACTGAACTTAGACGTGTGTATTGTTTAGCCCCGGCAAGGTGCTTGTAAGTGGCCACCGGCATCAACCGCACGGGCGAGGTCGGGAATCCAGGAAATGGGTCAAATTAGCTTGATAAGCTTGAAAGGATTTGCCCTAAATGTGTGAACCTAGGCCCGGGAATCCCCCCCCCTCCCCCAGCAGAAGGACAATCAAACTGGACGATCCATCAAACTGAGTCCCGGCTCTCCACAGCTCTCCCTGACGGCTCCTCCAGCTCCTATGCATTGGGCCGGGGCCGCCCTGGGGGGACAACGGCTGAGCCACAAACACAGACACGGCGCTTGCGTTGCTACCCGCTGGCAAACTGCCTCTGCGCCCTGCACTCCACGGGGTGAGGAATCGAACCCAGGAGTCCTGGTTCCCAGGCTCCCACTGCTCTAGCCACTGGACCCCGCTCCCCTCCCCAAGCCAGGGAGAGAACCCAGGAGTCCTGGTTCCCAGGCCCCCACTGCTCTAGCCACTGGACCCCGCTCCCCTCCCAGAGCTGGGGAGGGAACCCAGGAGTCCTGGATCACGCCCCCCCACTCTAACCGCTGGACCCCACTCCCCTCCCCAAGCCAGGGAGAGAACCCAGGAGTCCTGGTTCCCAGGCCCCCACTGCTCTAGCCACTGGACCCCGTTCCCCTCCCCAAGCCAGGGAGAGAACCCAGGAGTCCTGGTTCCCAGGCCCCCACTGCTCTAGCCACTGGACCCCGCTCCACTTCCAGAGCTGGGGAGAGAACCCAGGAGTCCTGGATCACGCCCCCCCACTCTAACCACTGGACCCCACTCCCCTCCCCAAGCCAGGGAGAGAACCCAGGAGTCCTGGCGCCCAGGACCCCACTGCTCTAAACATTGGACCCCACTCCCCTCCCAGAACCGGGGAGAGAACCCAGGAATCCTGGATCCCCCCCACACACACATTCTAACCACTGGACCCCACTCCCCTCCCCAAGCCAGGGAGAGAACCCAGGAGTCCTGGCTCCCAGCCCTCCCCCCGCTCTAACCACTAGACCCCCCCCTTTCCTGCCATACCAGGCACTGTTAGTGCCTGACCCCATAATGGGCTGTGAACGGACCCGGGTTTAGTGCTGACTGTCCAGGTGCAGGGAGGAGCTCATGGATGGGGGATTCCTGGCATTGCCAGAGGGGAATCCCCATTAGCCAGTTGCCCTGCGGGGTCTATGCCACAACGCCAAAAGCGCTCTGCTCCCACCCAGCAGGGGGCAGCACTGCGCTCAGTGTCACGGGGAGGTGTCGTCCCCTCCAGCCTATCCTCCCCCCCCCCCCGCCAGCCCAGGTGATGGGAGAGAGGCTGGTCGTCATGGTTACCCCTCTGGCAGAGCGGGGGGGGGGGTGTATCCCTTGGTGGGAGAGGCGGGGCCGTAGTCTGCCCCGCCCACGCTGGGAGTGGCCAGGTGAGGGTGGGGAAATTGAGAAAGTGAGGGTGTGGATGGGGAGGGTGTGGATGGGGGTGGAGGGAGGGTGTGGATGGAGGGGTTGGTTGGATGGAGGGTGGGGATGGAGGGAGGGTGGAGAGGGAGGGAGGGTGTGAATGGGAAGGGGAGGGTGTGAATGGGGATGGAGGAAGGGTGGGTGTGAATGGGGAGGGAGGCAAGGTGTGAATGGGGATGACTGGAGGGTGTGAATGAATGGATAGAGGGTGTGAATGGGGATGGCTGGATTGGATGGAGTGAATGCGGAGGGCGGGGCGGGAGGGATAGAGGGTGTGGATGGGGATGGCTGGATTGGATGGAGTGAATGCGGAGGGCGGGGCGGGAGGGATAGAGGGTGTGAATGGGGATGGCTGGAGGGTGTGAATGGGGATGGCTGGATTGGATGGAGTGAATGGGGAGGGCGGGGCGGGATGGATAGAGGGTGTGGATGGGGATGGCCAGAGGGTGTGAATGGGGATGGAGGAAGGGTGTGTGTGAATGGGGAGGGAGGCAAGGTGTGAATGGGGATGACTGGAGGGTGTGAATGAATGGATAGAGGGTGTGGATGGGGATGGCTGGATTGGATGGAGTGAGTGGGGAGGGCGGGGTGGGAGGGATAGAGGGTGTGAATGGGGATGGCCGGAGGGTGTGAATGGGGATGGCTGGATTGGATGGAGTGAGTGGGGAGGGATGGACAGAGGGTGTGGATGGGGATGGATGAAAGACAAGGTGGGGGAGGGAACATCTTCTCTTGGGCCAACTTCTGCTGGTGGTGGAGACGCGCGTCCGAGCCGCACGAGCTCTGCACACAGCTGGCTGGCTGGCTGGCTGGCTGGGGGGCGTATGGGGCTGGCCGGCCGGGCCGACGCCGGGGACGGGCAGTGGGGTGGTAGCTCCGGCTGGCCGGCCGGGCCGACGCCGGGGACGGGCAGTGGGGTGGTAGCTCCGGCTGGCCGGCCGGGCCGACGCCGGGGACGGGCAGTGGGGTGGTAGCTCCGGCTGGCCGGCCGGGCCGACGCCGGGGACGGGCAGTGGGGTGGTAGCTCTGGCTGGCCGGCCGGGCCGACGCCAGGGACGGGCAGTGGGGTGGTAGCTCCGGCTGGCCGATGAGACGGGGAGGTGCCCGGGGACACGTACAGCGCCCGTTAAAGTGCCTGGGGCCGGCACTGCTCACTAATCCCCCCCAGCTCACAGATGGAGTCGAGTGGATTAACTCCCCCCCACACCCACCCACCAGCAGCAGGATTGACCCAGTGCCGGGTGGGGCGTGAGCGGCGCTGCACGTCGTGGGGTGGGCATCCTGGGCTGGAGCCTTCACCTCCCCCTGGCCCGGGCAGGGGCCCACCACCTCCGCCTCACCAGCAGGACGCCTGGGTCCAGTTCCAGACGCCTTCTCTGTGGGTCTGGTCCCACCCTGGGCCTCACTTTCCCCATGGAATTGAAAGCACGAGCCCCCCTTGAGTCAGGCTGAGGGCTCCCCTGGGCGGGCAGGGCCTGGCTTCAGCTGGGGGGGGGACAGGCATGGGCAGTGCCTGCCACGACAGGGCTCCCAGCTCGGGGCGGGGGCTGAACCCGGGGAAAAGACCCAGACGTCCTGGCTCCCAGTCGAGTGCTTTAAGCGCAAAGCCAGGGCCTGCTTCCTATGCTGGACGTGCACAGAGCCAGGGTAACACAAGAGACCCCCCCGCCCCCGGCTCAAACCCACGGGCCCGTCTAGCGCGGTATCCGGCCCCTGCCCCAGATCGGAGCTGAGGGCCCCTCCGCCCCGGCGATTGCTCACCCAGCGCAGCCGGCCGCTCGCTCTCTCTCATGCAATCTCGCTGCCCCGGGCCCTGACGCCCGCTTGTGCTGAGCTGGGTGACAGCTCCCCCCACCCCCCCGCCGGCGCCCGTCAGCCCAGGCCTTCGTCAAACAGAGCAACCACCGGAAACCAGCACCGTGCAAGGGGGACTGGGACACGGGGCCTGTCCCCTCTAGGGGGCGCCGGCTCCCATCCAGCCCTGGGGCAGGGACTGGCTGGCTCAGGGGGGCGGGAAATGGGGCAGGGGCCTGTCCCCTCTAGGGGGCGCCGGCTCCCACCCGGCCCCAGGGCAGGGACTGGCTGGCTCAGGGGGGCAGGGAATGGGGCAGGGGCCTGTCCCCTCTAGGGGGTGCCGGCTCCCATCCAGCCCCGGGGCAGGGACTGGCTGGCTCAGGGGGGCCCCCAGCCCCCAGAGGCCAACAGACAAAGCCCAGCCTGTCACACAGGCCCGAACACACGTCCCCACACGTCAGCCTGACGTCCGCGCTGTGGGGCTGGGGGAACCACATCACTTTAATGACGTGTCAGTGGAGTGACACAGTGTATCACGACTCCTGGGTTCTCTCCCCGGCTCTGGGAGGGGAGTGGGGTCTAGTGGTTAGAGCTGGGAGTTGGGGGGGCTGGGAGCCAGGACTCCTGGGTTCTCTCCCCGGCTCTAGGAGGTGGGTTCTCTGAGTCAACCAACCTCTCTCCCCTGCTACCACGTCCCACTGCCGTGAAATGAGTTTGCTGGGCTTGAGCCCCTGTTACGGCACAACCTCCGAGGGGCACTAACCCACAGCCTCAGCAAGGGGGGGCGATATGGCTGACTAGGCCAGAAGAACTGAACCCCCCCAGTAAAGACTTCCCCTGGGGGCGGGGACAGGGGAAAAGCTGTGAATGTGGGGAGCCTGGAGCTGGGCTAGCAGGGGGCTGCGGGTCGGGAGTGAGGGGCACCGGCAGGGCTGGGGGGAGCCCGGAGCTGGGCTAGCAGGGGCTGCGGGTCAGGAGTGAGGGGCACCGGCAGGGCTGGGGGGAGCCCAGGGCTGGGCTAGCAGGGGCTGCGGGTCGGGAGTGAGGGGCACCGGCAGGGCTGGGGGGGAGCCCGGGGCTGGGCTAACAGGGGGCTGCGGGTTGGGAGTGAGGGGCACCGGCAGAGCTGGGGGGAGCCCAGGGCTGGGCTAGCAGGGGCTGCGGATCGGGAGTGAGGGGCACCGGCAGGGCTGGGGGGAGCCCAGGGCTGGGCTGGCAGGGGGCTGCGGGTCGGGAGTGAGGGGCACCGGCAGGGCTGGGGGGGCCCAGGGCTGGGCTGGCAGGGGGCTGCGGGTCGGGAGTGAGGGGCGCTGGTGCGGGAGCAGGGAGCCCAGGGCCGGGCGGGTGCATGTGTCTCTGCCTCCGTGTGCGGTTTTCCGGTTCTGACTCCCTGCGTACGTGTGTTTCCCACACACACCCGTGTGCCCCGAGGCAGGAGCAGCCACAACAGCTGGGCCCTTCTGCACCACAACAGCCCCCGCCCCAGCAACAAAACCCAACACGCTGCAAGACCAGGGCCCGCCAGGGGGAAAGTGAGCTGGGGAGAGAACCCAGGAGTCCTGGCTCCCAGCCCCCCCACTCTAACCACCAGCCCCACTCCCCTCCCAGAGCTGGGGAGAGAACCCAGGAGTCCTGGTTCCCAGACCCCCCAACCACTAGCCTCCACTCCCCTCCCAGAGCCAGGAGAGAACCCAGGAGTCCTGGCTCCCAGCTCCCCCCCCCCCCCCTCCCAGAGCCAGGGAGAGAACCCAGGAGTCCTGGCTCCAACCCGCCCCTCCCCCCGCCCACATGGGGTGTGGGCTACAGGGCATGTGCTTTGAGCACTGGACATCCCCCATCGGCCGTATCTCCACTGGATCAGTGGGGCCAGCCCCCCAGCTGGCCTGACCTGGGCTGGTCCGTGGGTCTGTGGCTGGGGAGATGGTTTCACCTGGGAAGTGGGACCCCACCTTGCGGAGCGCATCCATCTGGCCTGGCCCTGGTGGCAGCGGGTGTCCCGCTTGGGGCATCAGGGCAGGAGACGGGCCCCTCCCCAGCCCCAGCCGCCGTGAGTCAGCCCTGGAGCCGGCCAAGAACCTGGCCCCGGCCTGGCCCCTCCGGCGCCCGGGGTCCCGTGAGACACACACCGGACGGGAGCCGACCGCGCTGAACTATTGACCCTCCCAATCCCCAGCATGACTCCGCTTCCCGCCCAGCCCCCTCCCGGAGTCTGACCCACGGACCCTGCCCCCTCCTCGCCCCCCAGGTCCCCCCACCCCACCCGGGGCCGTGAGCTCCCCTCTGCCCATCTGATCCTCACCGCTCCCCAAGGGGGCCAGGAGCCAGGGGCTGCAGCTGCACTGGGGTCCATGGGCCCAGACCCCCAGCTGGGGCCACCAGCCCGCAGCTCCATTGGATCAGTGGGGCCAGACCCCCGGCCTGGCCAGTGGCCGCAGCTCCATTGGATCAGTGGGGCCAGACCCCCGGCCTGGCCAGTGGCCGCAGCTCCATTGGATCAGTGGGGCCAGACCCCCGGCCTGGCCAGTGGCCGCAGCTCCATTGGATCAGTGGGCCCAGACCCCCGGCCTGGCCAGTGGCCGCAGCTCCATTGGATCAGTGGGGCCAGACCCCCGGCCTGGCCAGTGGCCGCAGCTCCATTGGATCAGTGGGGCCAGACCCCCGGCCTGGCCAGTGGCCGCAGCTCCATTGGATCAGTGGGGCCAGACCCCCGGCCTGGCCAGTGGCCGCAGCTCCATTGGATTTGTGGGGCCAGACCCCCGGCCTGGCCAGTGGCCGCAGCTCCATTGGATTTGTGGGGCCAGACCCCCAGCTGGCGTGACTCAGAGTCACTCCGGAGTGACACCCCTTTAGACACCAGCTGAGCCGCTCCCCTCTATGGAGCGAATTTGCCCATCAAGACACAGCGGGCGCTTCTAGGGACAGATCCTCAGCCAGTGTAAACGGGTGTCACTCCAGAGTGACACCGATGGACCCAGCCGGGACCCGGCCCCCCCTCCCCCAGCCGCGATGGGACCCTTCAGCCGCTCCCCGCCCCGCGGCTTTGTTCCCCCTCCCCGCCCCCCTCCTCCCCGGCCCCCCAAGTCCTCAGCGCCGGCGGCTCCCATGGGGGGGAGCGGGGGGCTCCTACCGTCTCCCTCCATCGCGGCGCGGGGAAGCGCGGGGGCGGCCGGAGCGGGGCTCGGAGCTGTCCGCCCCGCGGTGCTGAACGGCGGCGGGGTGGGGCGGGGGGTGGGGACAGGGGGGGGAGGGGCTCCCCCGTGGCAGGGAGGGAGGGGGAGGGGCTCTGCCATCCCTGGGAGGGGAGGGGCTCTTCCGTCACAGGCTGAGAGCGGGGGGGGGGCTCTCATTGCAGGGAGGGGGTGGGCCTGGGGGGCTCTCCCATGGCGGGGAAGGAGGGGGGTGGGGGCTCTGGGTTCGGATCCCCAGGCTGGAATGGTTCGTCCCGATCAGCAATTGGGGCGGGGGCGGTGAGGAGCAGGGCCCAGCAGGGGGCGCCAGGGACACACACAGCGCAGGGCCCGGCCCCTCCAGCAGGGGGCGCCAGGGACACACCCAGTGCAGGGCCGGGCCCCTCCAGCAGGGGGCGCCAGGGACACACACAGAGCGCAGGGCCCGGCCCCTCCAGCAGGGGGCGCCAGGGACACACACAGAGCCCAGGGCCCGGCCCCTCCAGCAGGGGGCGCCAGGGACACACACAGAGCCCAGGGCCCGGCCCCTCCAGCAGGGGGCGCCAGGGACACACACAGAGCGCAGGGCCCGACCCCTCCAGCAGGGGGCGCCAGGGACACACGCACAGCGCAGGGCCCGGCCCCTCCAGCAGGGGGCGCCAGGGACACACACACAGCGCAGGGCCCGACCCCTCCAGCAGGGGGCGCCAGGGACACACCCACAGTGCAGGGCCCGGCCCCTCCAGCAGGGGGCGCCAGGGACACACACAGCGCAGGGCCCGGCCCCTCCAGCAGGGGGCGCCAGGGACACACACAGCACAGGGCCCGGTCCCTCCAGCAGGGGGCGCCAGGGACACACACAGCACAGGGCCCGGCCCCTCCAGCAGGGGGTGCCAGGGACACACACACAGCACAGGGCCCGGTCCCTCCAGCAGGGGGCGCCAGGGACACACACACAGTGCAGGGCCCGGCCCCTCCAGCAGGGGGCACCAGGATCACACACACAGCGCAGGGCCCGGCCCCTCCAGCAGGGGGCGCCAGGGACACACACACAGCGCAGGGCCCGGCCCCTCCAGCAGGGGGCGCCAGGGACACACACACAGCGCAGGGCCCGGCCCCTCCAGCAGGGGGCGCCAGGGACACACACAGCGCAGGGCCCGGCCCCTCCAGCAGGGGGCGCCAGGGACACACACAGCGCAGGGCCCGGCCCCTCCAGCAGGGGTCGGGGGGGGGGCGGAGCGGGGCTTTGTGAAGTGTGTGAACAAACCTAGCGCCTGTGGGGGGCGGGGAAGGGTCGATGCTGCCCCTGCAGGCGAGAAGGGGAACTTCCCCCTTAGGCATTGCAAAGCGGGCGTCCCAGCCCCGCCCCCTCTGCTCTAACCACTAGCCCCCACTCCCCAGCCTGAGCCGGGAGAGAACCCAGGAGTCCAGGCGCCTGGCCCCTCCCCTGCTCTAACCACTAGACCTCACTCCTCGGCCTGCAACGGGGAAAGAACCCAGGAGTCTGGGTGACCGGCCCCTCCCCTGCTCTAACCACTAGACCCCCCTCCCTGGCCTGTGACGGGGAGAGAACCCAGGAGTCCGGGTGCCCGGCCACTCCCCCGCTCCGAGCTGGGACTGGCAGCGGACCAGATGATCTGGCGTGAGTCGCACCCGCCGGTGCCATGGGAACGAGATGGGGAAATCGCCCGGCGTCATAGCAACGCTTGGAGTTGATACTTTGTTGCCTTGGCAACAGGAGAATTCACCCACTTTCCTCATCGATCAGAGGCCGGAAATCAACAGGGTGGGGGGCCAGCAGGGGGCGCTGAGCTACAGGGGGGATGGGCAGCGGGTGGGGCCCAGCAGGGGGCGCTGAGCTACAGGGGGGATGGGCAGCGGGTGGGGCCCAGCAGGGGGCGCTCTCCCCTGGCTGTCAGGCCTGACCCTGATGCCTCTGGGAGACACTGGGGGGCTCTCCCAAACCTGGGGTCCCCCCCAACTGTACCGATGCCCCTCACTCCCGACCCGCAGCCCCTGCTAGCCCAGCCCTGGGCTCCCCCCAGCCCTGCCGGTGCCCCTCGCTCCCGACCTGCCACCCCCCCCCCGGCTTCCCAGCCAATACCATACGTCACAGCTTCACTGGCCCGGGGCTCTCGCCCGTCTCTGGAACAGCCCCTGGGGGGACCCCTGCCATGCAGCAGCCCCCCCCCCCTTAGGGTCGCACTCTCACTGGGGTGACCCCCTCCGCTTCCCCTCCTCCTGCGGCCAGACCTTGGAGCATGCAGCCGCCACCCCCCGGGTTTAACCGGGAGCCCCCTGCAGCGAGTCCCCCTGGATGGGAGCCCTGGTGGAGACTCACGTCCCGGGAGAGCGATGCCTCCCCCCCCCCCCCCAGCTGAGCCGTCAGTGACTCTCGGCCGGCGGTGGGACATGGGTCCCGGGTTGTTAATTGCTAGGCCCAGCTGTCTGGCCCATCGGAACGGCCAGTGAGACTCTGCAGACAATCAACAACCCCCTCCCACCACCCGGTTAAACATGCAGCAACGGGGGGGGGGGGGGGGAACTGAGGCACACGCCCCTTGTCACACCAGATAATCAATCTCTCCAGATTGCCAAGGAGCCCAGTCCCGGCCTCTCCCAGCAGGGGGTGCTGTGGGGAGCGGTGGGGGCAGGGAGCCCCCGGCTACTCCACGCAGTTGCCTCATGGTAGAGGAGTGACACTGCTGGGACAAATCTGATGCTGCCCTGTACCCTAATAGCTATTTAGGATTGGCACCACTCTATATGGGTGCTTCCAGAGCCAGGGAGAGAACCCAGGAGTCCTGGCTTCCAGACCCAGCTACCCCTGCTCTAACCACTAGACCCCACCCCCTCCCAGAGCTGGGGAGAGAACCCAGGAGTCCTGGCTCCGAGCCCCCTGCTCTACCCCACTAGCCCCCCCTCCCAGAGCCAGGAAGAGAACCCAGGAGTCCTGGCTGCCCCCTGCTCAGCTGAGAGGCAAATTCAGACACGACCCCCCAAACACACTGACACACACCCTGCTCAGGTTGCCTGGATTTACTAAATTAATGACTTTCTAGTCAGATCCGGCCCATGGGCCCAGCCATGTGAGAGAGGCAGGAGAGATTCCCCTGGCTGGCGCTAGGGGGCGCCACCCTCTGTCTCAGACACACACACACCCCTGCACCCCACGCCCCTTCTCCCCACCTGGGAGTGGAGGCAACGCCCCACAGCAGTGCCCCATCTCCATCTCCCTCGCCCTCGCTGGCCCCAGAGCCACTGTCAGAGCTGGGGAGAGAACCCAGGAGTCCTGCCAGCAGATCCAATGGTTCGCCGTTTGTTCCCACCAGCAGGGGGCGCCAGGGAGGGTGGAGCTAATACTCCAGTTCCTTCCCTCACCCCCTGGCGGGGGCACCGGGGTGCAGGGTTAGGGTGTCCGGAGCAGAGGGGTCAAAGGTGAGGATGGAGGCGGGGATGAGGGTGGTCAGGCCTGGGGTCTCGCATGCTCCCAGTTGGCCACTATGTTCTCATACCTGACGGGGCCGCTCCCCTGGATCCCCGGCAGCAGGCACCGGTGCAGGAGTACGTCCCGGGGCTGCGGCAGAGACGGGGCGTCAAAATGGGGGAGTCCCACCTTGCCCCCCCCCATTCCAGCCTGGGGCAGGGTCTCTCGGCTTCTCTTACTTTCTCCGTTTAGCCCGGTGGCACTTTAGCAACCCAGTATCCGGGGTTGTGATTAACGACAGTGGCTAATTAGCACCTATTGCAAACCATTACTATATTTCCTTGACTCACATTTAACCATTAATTATGGATATGTGAGTAATTAACAGGAGCAACCAGTGATCATTAGCAGGTGACTGTTAATTACATTCCTAGAACTAAGCAATTAGCAATGATTAGAAACCAGCTATGGACAATATTCAATAATTATTGATAACAGCAGATTGGGGCCAGATCAGGGATGGTGCCCCCTAGAGGGGACAGGCCCCTGCCCCATTCCCTGCCCCCCTGAGCCAGCCAGTCCCTGCCCTGGGGCCGGATGGGAGCTGGCGCCCCCTAGAGGGGACAGGCAATACAATGTCATTCTGTCCCGCCAAGAGCCCCGTGATGGAGACGGGGCCGCTGGAGACGCTGGCAGGGTCTCTCCCTGCGCTCGCCTGCTCCCAGGGAGAGGGGCCCGGCTGCCGCCCGCATGCAGATGCCGTAGCTGTAGTTGTGGGCGCAGGACCCAGAAGGCTTCACCCAGCCCAGGGTCAGGGAGCTGTTCGAGTGAGCCTGGAGGGTGAGGTTCATCACTGGGGCAGGCACAGGCAGGGGGCAGGCAGAGAGAGCATGAGACCCCCCACAGCTGGGGGGGAAACCCAGGCATCCTGGCTCCCAGCCCCTCCCCCCCACTGCTCTAACCACTAGACCCCACTCCCCTCCCAGAGCTGGGAAATAACCCAGGAGTGCTGGCTCCCAGCCCCCCAACCCCGTCACGCTATCACACTTTCTGTTACAGTTTGGGGCTGGCATCATGAGAAACCAATTTTCGTTCTCACATTCAAAGCTGCCGCTAAGCCAAATATTATTTCCATAACAGCAGCATCCAGAGACCTTGACTGAGATTGGCCCCTCTCTCCCACCATCAGGCCAGTCATGGCACCCCCCACCCATCCTCAAGTGAGCTCAGGGCCTCACCTCTGGGGTGGGGCAGGGGGCTGCTTATATGAGGACCCCTCACCCAGCACATAGACACAACCCCTCTGGGATGGGCCATGGGGGCTGGTTATATGGGGACCCCTTCCCTGGTGCTGGGATGCGGCTGCCTCTGGGGTGGGGCATGGGGCTTAGCCAGCAGCCTGGAACAGCCAGATGTGTAAGGCCCTTTGTTCTCAGTTTCTTTGATTTCATTTCCCCTGGGAATTTATCAGTGTTGTTCATCACCACAACAAAAAAACTGGGTGAAAATCAACGCAAAAAAAAGAGATGAATAATTTTGATCTTGCTGGACGGAAAGACGGGTCGGAGGAAGCACCCAGCAGATCAATGCTTCAAATTCTGTTCCTCGGTGCGGTTTGCTGCCGAACTCAACCAGCACCCAGAACACAACACGTCCTCGCTCAATCGCTGCTCCCCGGTGAAAACTTTTCATCCGAGTCGAGCGTTACTGGTGCAGATTTATACGTGTGCGGGGCGGGCGGGCGCCTCATCGGTACGTTCAGCCGCCTGGCGTGCGCCCCCAGGTGTGTCTGGGGCGGGATCTTCTCTAGACTCAGTTCTGCACGCAGGGCCGACGAGGTGGGGGGGGGGAGCCGGTACAAATTACCGGGGCCTGGCGGTCCGGAAGGGGGCCTGGGGCCCGGCTTCGTTGGCCCTGATTAGCCAGTCCATGCCGGGAGGCCGAAAATTTTTTTTCACCGGGGCCTGAACCCGCTGTCGATGGCCCTGTCTGCACGTCCGCCCGGACTCATGTCTTGGCGTAACCCAGCGCTCTCACGCCGCGTGGTTTGAATTGCTCTAATCAAACACGTTATTTCTTCATCGATCTGCATGCCACAAAAGCAGGAAGGAAATCGGGGCCGGGGGGTGGGGGGCGGGAATGAATACTACTTCTTGTAAAATCCAGGAGTTTTTCATTTACGCTGAAAACGGAGGGGCGTAAGGATGAGGAAGCCCCCACTTTCCGGGCTGGGATTCGGCCAGGGCACTGCACTTTGACCGCCCCCCGTCCGAAAGCCCCCCCACTCCCCGGAGCACAGCTCCCCCCTAGCGGTATCGTAGCCAGCCCGGCCCACTGGGGAAAAGCAGCGTCTCCGGACCCCGGGCTCGGGGCCGTGGCAGATTCGGCCCCCCTTTGAGGGAAGGAGTTTCTGATGCCGGCGGCCGTGTCTGGCCCCAAGCCTGTGTTGGTTTTGGTTCCCGCTCCTCGCCCCATCGCGCCCAGCCAGCCCCGCCCCACGCTCCCCACACTTGTGCTTCCCCCGAAGGCCCAGCCCAGAGATTTACAGAGCAAACCCGGCGACCCTGTGTCTGGTGGTTAGAGCAAGGGGGGGCTGGGAGCCAGGACGCCTGGGTTCTCTCCCTGGCTCGAGGGGGACGGGGTCACTCTCAGGGGCTGTAGAGGGAGGTCATAGGTCGCAAACGTCAACTTCCCCATCAACAGCTGGAGACCCAGGTTGGGGCAATCAACACCCCCCCTTGTCTCTCTAGTATCCCAGCCCCCCCCCCCCCCCGGACCCTGCTGGCACCCGCCCCCCCGGCCCACATTAGACAACACATGACATCAAATCAGCTGTAATTGTGCCCACTGGCACTTAAGCAGGGTCAAAGATCAGGGAAATTACTCCCAGGTCATTAGTTGGGCAGGTTGGCGCTTCTAGACCCTCGGGTCACAGGTCAATGAACCCACATCCAGGACAGCTGGTTCTCGTTGGGCCCGCGGTCAAAGGTCGCTGGGGTCACAGGCGGGTTGGCACTGGTGGGGTCAGAGGTCACGGGCAGGTTGGTCCTGAGGGGGTCAGAGGTCGCTGGGGTCACAGGCAAGTTGACTGATAGGGTCAGAGGTCACCGGAAGGTTGGCTCTGAGGGGGTCAGAGGTCGCTGGGGTCACTGGCAGGATGGTGCTGATGGGGTCAGAGGTGGTCAGCTCCTGGGTAGGCTGGATGTGTGGGTGGGGGGCCAGGGGGAGGTCAAGGGGTTGACCTCTGGGGACGTTACGTTGGCTCTTTCACATGGCACCAGGGCGCTGAGATTTAAGCACAGAGTGGGGAGGGGTCAGGGGAATAAATTCCAGGGCCGCCCCATGGCCGTGGGGTCATAGGTCAGGAGACTGACCTTGTGGTTGGCTCTTGGAGCTGTGGTTTTTTGACATGGGGTCAGAGGTTGGACCTTGGGGGGGGGGTCCATCTCTTGGACAAGTTCTAGGGCACGGGGTCATTACTCAACGAATTAACCTCCTGGCATGGGGGTCAGGGGTCAAGAAGTTGACCTCTGGGGTTGCCTGGTGGGAGGGGTGACTCTTGTGTGGGAGCTCGTAGGCCAAGGGAATCACTTCCAGGTCAGCTCTCGACCAGGGTGACCCCGTTGGCTTGGCCTGGATGGGAGATCGCCGGGTTGGGTTTCCCCGTTGCTCCAGGGTGGAGCCCTGACTGCGTCTCTTTACCCACAATCCCCGGCGCTCTCAGGACCATCTCGCGGGCTGAGAACTGGAGGACGCCGGGATTTCCTCCCCCCCCCCCCCCCAAAGTACAGATAGAAAAACCAACCCAGCCCCCCTCCCACAAAACCAGATCCGGCCTCAAACCCTCCAGCCCCTGAGCTGCCAGGCTGCTGCAACCGGCCACAAGATGGCGCCGTGACACAGGCTTTGCAAGAGGCTCCAACCACCATTCATGAGAGGGCTGGGAGCCAGGACTCCTGGGTTCTCTCCCCGGCTCTGGGGGGGAGATTGGGGGCTGGTGGTTAGAGCGGGGGGCCAGGACTCCTGGGTTCTCTCCCCGGCTCTGGGGGGGAGATTGGGGGCTGGTGGTTAGAGCGGGGGGCCAGGACTCCTGGGTTCTCTCCCCGGCTCTGGGGGGGAGATTGGGGGCTGGTGGTTAGAGCGGGGGGCTGGGAGCCAGAACTCCTGGGTTCTATTCTGGCTCTGGGGCGATGGGGTCAGGCTTCAGGTCCATAGAGGGATGTCAAAGGTCACAGGACTCAACGTCCCACTCAACAGCTGGAGAGGAGTTGGGCCAATAAAAGCTCCCCCAGCCCTTGTCTCTCTCCTGTCCCAGCCGCCCCCTCCCGCCCGGGGCAGCCCCCCGCCCCCCCCCCCCCCCCCCCCCCCCCCCCGGCCCACATCGGACAACGCATGTCACCCAATAAGCTGTAATTGGGCCTGCTGACAAATGAGCAGGGTCAAAGGTCAAAGCAGTTACTTCCAGGTCCTTGGTTGGGCAGGTTGGCACTCCTAGGTCACAGGGTCGTAGGTAAAGGACCCAACACCCAGGACAGCTGCTTCTTGTTGATCCCGGGGTCAGAGGTCAACAGGGTTAGCAGTACATTGGTGCTGATGGGGTCAGAGGTCGCTGGGGTCACTGGCAGGTTGATGCTGAGGGGGTCAGAGGTCATGGGTCACAGGCGGGTTGGCGCTGATGGGGTCAGAGGTCGTGGGTGCCACCTCTTGCTGCCCCCTGGGGTCAGAGGTCACAGGCGCCCGGCTCAGGTCTCCTTCCAGCGGGGGCTGGCGCGGGGGGCCCAGGCTGCGATCAGCCCCTGGGCCGCGTAGTAGCTGCCCATGACCATGAGCCGGGCGTGGGGCACCGGGGCGCAGAAGTGGTCCCAGGCCAGGACCAGGTCGGAGGCCATGAAGAGCAGGGAGCCGGTGGCCACGGCCAGGTGGGGGGGAGGCCGGGCCAGGGCCCGCCAGGCCATGGCCGCCAGCAGCGCACTGTAGCCCCCCACGGCCGGCACGTAGGGGCCCCCCAGGCAGGGCCACAGCGTCGCGTAGGCCCCGGCCCAGCCCAGCGCCAGCAGCAGCAGGAGCCAGGGGCGGGCGGGACGCAGGCCCAGGGCCCAGATGTAGCAGACGTGAGCCAGAGCGAAGGCCGCCATCCCTGCGGGGGAGGGGGGCGTCAGAGAGCCGTGCTCCTCACTCCTGACCTGCAGCCCCCTTCCCCTCCCCCACTGGTGCTCCTCACTCCCAACCTGCAGCCCCCCTCCCCTCCCCCACTGGTGCTCCTCACTCCCAACCTGCAGCCCCCCTCCCCTCCCCCACTGGTGCTCCTCACTCCCAACCCGCAGCCCCCCTCCCCTCCCCCACTGGTGCTCCTCACTCCCAACCCGCAGCCCCCTGGGCACCACCGCCCCTCCCCCACCGGTGCTCCTCACTCCCGACCTGCAGCCCCTCTCCCCTCCCCTCCCCCACCGGTGCTCCTCATTCCCGACCCGCAGCCCCCTGGGCACCACCGCCCCTCCCCCACCGGTTCTCGTCACTCCCGACCCGCAGCCCCCTGGGTGCCACCTCCCCTCCCCCACCGGTGCTCCTCACTCCCAACCCGCAGCCCCCCTGCCCTCCCCCCCACCAGTGCTCCTCACTCCCGACCCGCAGCCCCCTGGGTGCAACCTCCCCTCCCTTATTGGTGCTCCTCACTCCCAACCTGCAGCCCCCTGGGTGCAACCTCCCCATCTCCACCAGTGCTCCTCACTCCGTACCCGTAGCTCCCTGGGTGCCTCCTCCCCTCCCCCACCGGTGCTCCTCATTCCCGACCTGCAGCCCCTGCTAGCCCGGCCCTGGGCTCCCCCCAGCTCTGCCGGTGCCCCTCACTCCTGACTCTGTACCTGGGATAAATAGTTGGGGCCAGACCAGGCAGGCGTCTCCCACGCTGGAGAACATCAGCCCCCAGCAGATCCAGCGGGCGGCCGGGGTCCAGGCACCGTCACCCCAGGCCTGGGCCGTCAGGAACCAGACCAGGCTCAGGACCGGGAGGCTCTTGACGCTGGTGCTGACCCAGCTGGGCTCCGGCAGCCACAGGGCGAAGTACAGGCCGCAGGAGGCCAGGAACGGCAGCAGCTTGAGGAGGCGGCTCTTGGCCTGCAGAGGGGGGTGGAAATGGACATGGCCGGGGCCCGTCTACACTAGGGAGAGCACGGCGCACCCGGCATGGAGACTATTCCTCGGTCCAATCAGGGAGCAGGGAACAATACCATGTGACTCAGACAGCAATGACGTGTCATTTCCCACTGGGGTCAACTCTGAGGACTACTCATGCTCCAAAGCTAATAGACCAATGTGTTAACTCTTAAACCTACCGATGACCCACTCTGTAATAGCGGGCCTGTTAATGGTCATCAGATCAACTCTGACACCTATCGCTACACCAATCTATAATGGACATTGACTATTTCACCATGTTCACTCTAAAACCTACTGATAGCAACTCATTGACAGTGTGGTATCATTATTTTCAGCGTTAACATGGCAAAATAACTGACATATCCATTCTTAGAAATGGGGTTTTGTCAGTTATTTTGCCACGTTAATGCCAAAACCTCACAATAACCTATTTTAACTAACGGTCCTGTTAGTTATTTCGCTGTGTGTTGACTCTGAAAACTACTGACAGCCCACTGAATGTTATTAATGCTGATAACAAGGTGTTATCTCTGAAACCCAATGATAACCCACTGTGTATGGGCCTTGTTAACTATTCCACTAACAAGAGACTTACCAGAAGCACCCAGCTAAATCTACTTATCTCAGGCTGAACCGTGGCCTGGTGGAACTGAGAACTGACTCCCTTTCATCACTGTTTTGTGAACTCTGGACTCTACTGATAACCCAAATGGTGCAGAATTGACATAGAAAGGGCTGGAGGGAAATCCCGCCTTGATGGACCAGCTTTACCAGCTCACAATTCCAGGAGCCGTAACAGCAGCACAACGACACACGGCGGACACTGGGGTTGAGTGGGTTAGAGCAGAGGGGGCTGGGAGCCAGGACTCCTGGGTTCTATCTCCGGCTCTGAGAAAGGAGTGGAGTCTAGTGGCTCAGAGCAGGGTGGGGGAAGGGAAGTGGGTGCCAGGACACCAAGGGTCTACCTCCCCCACTTGGCCCCACTTCGTGCCTCAGTTTTCCCCTCCTTACATCAGCTGCAAACGTCGGGGGGTAGCAGGTGTCCTTCTCCAGAATGTCCATGGTGTGGGGCCGGGGCTCCGGGACGCACCCTGGCTGCTGCTCCCAATTCCAGGCACCCACCTGGACTGAGCTCCTGCAGATTCAACAGAGCCACAAATGGGGGTGTGGGGGAAATTGGTCCCTCCCGCCCCATCCCCACCCAGCGCCAACTGGTAACAGGGAGGCAATGGCAGGGGGAAGAGGAACTGGTGTGTGTGGATGAGGGAGTGAGGAGTGGGGTGCAGCAGTCAGAGCAGTGGGGGCGGGGGCTGGGAGCCAGGACCCCCTGGGTTCTCTCCCGGCTTTGGGAGGGGAGTGGGGTCTAGTGGTTAGAGCAGGGGGGGCTGGGAGCCAGGACTCCTGGGTTCTCTCCCTGGCTCTGGGGAGGGGAGTGGGGGCTAGTGGTTAGACCGGGGGGGGCTGGGAGCCAGGACCCCCTGGGTTCTCTCCCGGCTTTGGGAGGGGAGTGGGGTCTAGTGGGGAGGGGGAGAGGGAGGAGGCAGGGGCATTAGCTAAATCTCTCTCACCGTCCTCTGGCTGCCAGCTGGCCCTGCCACCTGCGTCCTTCCCTCTTCTTACTTGCTGCCTCTACAGCTGGGCGGTTCCCTGGGGCCTTGGCTCTTGAACTGGGAACGGACCCACATCCTGTATCCACAGCCCTCTCCTCCCCCACTCAGCCGGGAAGAGCAGGGCCTGGCGGGGTCTGGATAGAATCCATGGGGGGCTGGGAGCCAGGACGCCTGCATTATCCAGGGAGCCCTCGCCCGGCCCTGAGATGCAGCCCCTCTGGGGTGGGGCACAGGGGCTGGTTTATTCACCCCTCTATAGAGCATCCCCTATTGACATAAGCACAATGGGGGGGGGGAGTGTGTGCAAGGGGGCAGCGACCACAACGACCACCCCATTAAAGCCCCACAGGGATGGGACGTTCCACCGCACCTACCCCCGCGCCTTGGAACTCTCCTGGGTGGCGTCATGAGCTCGGCCTTTGGGTCAGAGGCTCGACATCAGGTCACGGGCTGGAGGGGCCAGGGCAACCCACCGTCAACCGGCTCCCAGGGCCAGGGTGGGGGCAGGTTTCCTGCCCTGGAGACGCTCCGATTGGCAGGACCTCGGCCACCGGGAACCACTTCTGGGTGACGCTCAGGGTTGGCCAAGTCTCCTTGGCCATGGGCCGGCCAAGGTTGTGGGAGAACTTCCGGGTCAAGGGCCCTCTAGTTGGGCGGCCGTGACGGGCGTTGTCATGACCATTGAGGGTCGGTGTCTCCTTGGCCCTGGTTCGGAGTCAGCTGGTCCCACAAGAGCAGCCCCCGGGAGCTCTCCTTGAGGCAGGTCAATGGGGCAACGCCGAGGTCAACGGGGCGCATATGGCGCTCGCCGCTGAATGGGCGACTCGCCGTGGGGCATCGGTCATGGCTGGGGTCGGTCCCTCAGCATGGGGTCGTAGGTCAAACAAACAACTTCCAGGTCAGCTCCTGGGTAGGCTGGATGTGTGGGTGGGGGGCCAGGGGGAGGTCAAGGGGTTGACCTCTGGGGACGTTACGTTGGCTCTTTCACATGGCACCAGGGCGCTGAGATTTAAGCACAGAGTGGGGAGGGGTCAGGGGTCAGGGGAATAAATTCCAGGGCCGCCCCGTGGCCGTGGGGTCATAGGTCAGGAGACTGACCTTGTGGTTGGCTCTTGGAGCTGTGGTTTTTTGACATGGGGTCAGAGGTTGGACCTTGCGGGGGGGGGGGGTGTCTATCTCTTGGACAAGTTCTAGGACAGGGGGTCATTACTCAACGAATTAACCTCCTGGCATGGGGGTCAGGGGTCAAGAAGTTGACCTCTGGGGTTGCCTGGTGGGAGGGGTGACTCTTGTGTGGGAGGTAGTAGGCCAAGGGAATCACTTCCAGGTCAGCTCTCGACCAGGGTGACCCCGTTGGCTTGGCCTGGATGGGAGATCGCCGGGTTGGGTTTCCCCGTTGCTCCAGGGTGGAGCGATGACTGCGTCTCTTTACCCACAATCCCCGGCGCTCTCAGGACCATCTCGCGGGCTGAGAACTGGAGGACGCTGGGATTCCCCCCCCCCCCAAAGTACAGATAGAAAAACCAACCCAGCCCCCCTCCCACAAAACCAGATCCGGCCTCAAACCCTCCACCCCTTGAGCTGCCAGGCTGCTGCAACCGGCCACAAGAGGGCGCCGTGACACAGGCTTTGCAAGAGGCTCCAACCACCATTCATGAGAGGGCTGGGAGCCAGGACTCCTGGGTTCTCTCCCTGGCTCTGGGGAGGGGAGTGGGGGCTGGTGGTTAGAGCAGGGGGGCTGGGAGCCAGGACTCCTGGGTTCTCTCCCCGGCTCTGGGGAGGGGAGTGGAGCCTAGTGGTTAGAGCAGGGGGGCTGGGAGCCAGAACTCCTTATGTTCTATTCTGGCTCTGGGGTCAGGCTTCAGGTCCATAGAGGGATGTCAAAGGTCACAGGACTCAACGTCCCACTCAACAGCTGGAGACAAGTTGGGCCAACAAAAGCTCCCCCAGCCCTTGTCTCTCTCCTGTCCCAGCCGCCACCTCCCGCCGGGGCAGCCCCCCCCGGCCCACATCAGACAACGCATATCTCCAAATAAGCTGTAATTGGGCCTGCTGACAAATGAGCAGGGTCAAAGGTCAAGGCAATTACTTCCAGGTCCTTGGCTGGGCAGGTTGGCACTCCTAGGTCACAGGGTCGTAGGTAAAGGACCCAACACCCAGGTCACCTGGTTCTCGTTGGGCCCGGGGTCAGAGGTCAATAGTACATTGTGCTGATGGGGCCAGAGGTCGCTGGGGTCACTGGCAGGTTGATGCTGAGGGGTCAGAGGTCACTGGGATCACAGGCGGGTTGGCGCTGATGGGGTCAGAGGTCGTGGGTGCCACCTCTTGCTGCCCCCTGGGGTCAGAGGTCACAGGCGCCCGGCTCAGGTCTCCTTCCAGCGGGGGCTGGCGCGGGGGGCCCAGGCTGCGATCAGCCCCTGGGCCGCGTAGTAGCTGCCCATGACCATGAGCCGGGCGTGGGGCACCGGGGCGCAGAAGTGGTCCCAGGCCAGGACCAGGTCAGAGGCCATGAAGAGCAGGGAGCCGGTGGCCACGGCCAGGTGGGGGGGAGGCCGGGCCAGGGCCCGCCAGGCCATGGCCGCCAGCAGGGCACTGTAGCCCCCCACGGCCGGCACGTAGGGGCCCCCCAGGCAGGGCCACAGCGTCGCGTAGGCCCCGGCCCAGCCCAGCGCCAGCAGCAGCAGGAGCCAGGGGCGGGCGGGACGCAGGCCCAGGGCCCAGATGTAGCAGACGTGAGCCAGAGCGAAGGCCACCATCCCTGCGGGGGAGGGGGGCGTCAGAGAGCCGTGCTCCTCACTCCCGACCCGCAGCCCCTTCCCCTCCCCCACTGGTGCTCCTCACTCCCGACCTGCAGCCCCCCTCCCCTCCCCCACGGGTGCTCCTCACTCCCGACCCGCAGCCCCTTCCCCTCCCCCACCGGTGATCCTCACTTCCGACCTGCAGCCCTCTGGGCACCCCCGCCCCGCCCCCACCAGTGCTCCTCACTCCCAACCTGCAGCCCCTCTCCCCTCCCCTCCCCACCGGTGCTCCTCACTCCCGACCCGCAGCCCCCTGGGCACCACCGCCCCTCCCCGACCAGTGGTCCTCACTCCCGACCCGCAGCCCCCTGGGCACCACCGCCCCTCCCCCACCGGTGCTCCTCACTCTGGACCCGCAGCCCCCTGGGAACCACCGCCCCTCCCCCACCGGTTCTCGTCACTCCCGACCCGCAGCCCCCTGGGTGCCACCTCCCCTCCCCCACCGGTGCTCCTCACTCCCAACCCGCAGCCCCCCTGCCCTCCCCCCCCACCAGTGCTCCTCACTCCCGACCCGCAGCCCCCTGGGTGCAACCTCCCCTCCCTTATTGGTGCTCCTCACTCCCAACCTGCAGCCCCCTGGGTGCAACCTCCCCTCCCCCATCGGTGCTCCTCACTCCCGACCTGCAGCCCCCTGGGTGCCACCACCCCTCCCCAACCAGTGCTCCTCACTCCCGACCCGTAGCTCCCTGGGTGCCTCCTCCCCTCCCCCATCAGTGCTCCTCATTCCCGACCTGCAGCCCCTGCTAGCCCGGCCCTGGGCTCCCCCCAGCTCTGCCGGTGCCCCTCACTCCTGACTCTGTACCTGGGATAAATAGTTGGGGCCAGACCAGGCAGGCGTCTCCCACGCTGGAGAACATCAGCCCCCAGCAGATCCAGCGGGCGGCCGGGGTCCAGGCACCGTCACCCCAGGCCTGGGCCGTCAGGAACCAGACCAGGCTCAGGACCGGGAGGCTCTTGACGCTGGTGCTGACCCAGCTGGGCTCCGGCAGCCACAGGGCGAAGTACAGGCCGCAGGAGGCCAGGAACGGCAGCAGCTTGAGGAGGCGGCTCTTGGCCTGCAGAGGGGGGTGGAAATGGACACGGCTGGGGCCCGTCTACACTAGGGTGAGCACGGCGCACCCGGCATGGAGACTATTCCTCGGTCCAATCAGGGAGCAGGGAACAATACCATGTGACTCAGACAGCAATGACGTGTCATTTCCCACTGGGGTCAACTCTGAGGACTACTCATGCTCCAAAGCTAATAGACCAATGTGTTAACTCTTAAACCTACCGATGACCCACTCTGTAATAGCGGGCCTGTTAATGGTCATCATATCAACTCTGACACCTATCGCTACACCAATCTATAATGGACATTGACTATTTCACCATGTTCACTCTGAAACCTACTGATAGCCACTCATTGACAGTGTGGTATCATTATTTTCAGCGTTAACATGGCAAAATAACTGACATCTCCATTCTTAGAAATGGGGTTTTGTCAGTTATTTTGCCACGTTAATGCCAAAACCTCACAATAACCTATTTTAACTAACGGTCCTGTTAGTTATTTCACTGTGTTGACTCTGAAAACTACTGACAGCCCACTGAATGTTATTAATGCTGATAACAAGGTGTTATCTCTGAAACCCAATGATAACCCACTGTGTATGGGCCTTGTTAACTATTCCACTAACAAGAGACTTACCAGAAGCACCCAGCTAAATCTACTTATCTCAGGCTGAACCGTGGCCTGGTGGAACTGAGAACTGACTCCCTTTCATCACTGTTTTGTGAACTCTGGACTCTACTGATAACCCAAATGGTGCAGAATTGACATAGAAAGGGCTGGAGGGAAATCCCGCCTTGATGGACCAGCTTTACCAGCTCACAATTCCAGGAGCCGTAACAGCAGCACAACGACACACGGCGGACACTGGGGTTGAGTGGGTTAGAGCAGAGGGGGCTGGGAGCCAGGACTCCTGGGTTCTATCCCCGGCTCTGAGAAAGGAGTGGAGTCTAGTGGCTCAGAGCAGGGTGGGGGAAGGGAAGTGGGTGCCAGGACACCAAGGGTCTACCTCCCCCACTTGGCCCCACTTTGTGCCTCAGTTTTCCCCTCCTTACATCAGCTGCAAACGTCGGGGGGTAGCAGGTGTCCTTCTCCAGAATGTCCATGGTGTGGGGCCGGGGCTCCGGGACGCACCCTGGCTGCTGCTCCCAATTCCAGGCACCCACCTGGACTGAGCTCCTGCAGATTCAACAGAGCCACAAATGGGGGTGTGGGGGAAATTGGTCCCTCCCGCCCCATCCCCACCCAGCGCCAACTGGTAACAGGGAGGCAATGGCAGGGGGAAGAGGAACTGGTGTGTGTGGATGAGGGAGTGAGGAGTGGGGTGCAGCAGTCAGAGCAGTGGGGGCGGGGGCTGGGAGCCAGGACCCCCTGGGTTCTCTCCCGGCTTTGGGAGGGGAGTGGGGTCTAGTGGTTAGAGCAGGGGGGGCTGGGAGCCAGGACTGCTGGGTTCTCTCCCTGGCTCTGGGGAGGGGAGTGGGGGCTAGTGGTTAGACCGGGGGGGGCTGGGAGCCAGGACCCCCTGGGTTCTCTCCCAGCTTTGGGAGGGGAGTGGGGTCTAGTGGGGAGGGGGAGAGGGAGGAGGCAGGGGCATTAGCTAAATCTCTCTCACCGTCCTCTGGCTGCCAGCTGGCCCTGCCACCTGCGTCCTTCCCTCTTCTCACTTGCTGCCTCTACAGCTGGGCGGCTCCCTGGGGCCTTGGCTCTTGAACTGGGAACGGACCCACATCCTGTATCCACAGCCCTCTCCTCCCCCACTCAGCCGGGAAGAGCAGGGCCTGGCGGGGTCTGGATAGAATCCATGGGGGGCTGAGAGCCAGGACGCCTGCATTATCCAGGGAGCCCTCGCCCGGCCCTGAGATGCAGCCCCTCTGGGGTGGGGCACAGGGACTGGTTTATTCACCCCTCTATAGAGCATCCCCTATTGACATAAGCACAATCAGGGGGGGGGAGTGTGTGCAAGGGGGCAGCGACCTCAACAACCACCCCATTAAAGCCCCACAGGGATGGGACGTTCCACCCCACCTACCCCCGCGCCTTGGAACTCTCCTGGGTGGCGTCATGAGCTCGGCCTTTGGGTCAGAGGCTCGACGTCAGGTCACGGGCTGGAGGGGCCAGGGCAACCCACCGTCAACCCGCTCCCAGGGCCGGGGTGGGGGCAGGTTTCCTGCCCTGGAGCCGCTGCGATTGGCAGGACCTCGGCCACCGGGAACCACTTCTGGGTGACGCTCAGGGTTGGCCAAGTCTCCTTGGCCATGGGCCGGCCAAGGTTGTGGGAGAACTTCCGGGTCAAGGGCCCTCCAGTTGGGCGGCCGTGACTGGCGTTGTCATGACCATTGAGGGTCGGCGTCTCCTTGGCCCTGGTTCGGAGTCAGCTGGTCCCACAAGAGCAGCCCCCGGGAGCTCTCCTTGAGGCAGGTCAATGGGGCAACGCCGAGGTCAACAGGGCGCATATGGCGCTCGCCGCTGAATGGGCGACTCGCCGTGGGGCATCGGTCATGGCTGGGGTCGGTCCCTCAGCATGGGGTCGTAGGTCAAACAAACAACTTCCAGGTCAGCTCCTGGGTAGGCTGGATGTGTGGGTGGGGGGCCAGGGGGAGGTCAAGGGGTTGACCTCTGGGGACGTTACGTTGGCTCTTTCACATGGCACCAGGGCGCTGAGATTTCAGCACAGAGTGGGGAGGGGTCAGGGGTCAGGGGAATAAATTCCAGGGCCGCCCCATGGCCGTGGGGTCATAGGTCAGGAGACTGACCTTGTGGTTGGCTCTTGGAGCTGTGGTTTTCTGACATGGGGTCAGAGGTTGGACCTTGCGGGGGGGGGGTCTATCTCTTGGACAAGTTCTAGGACAGGGGGTCATTACTCAACGAATTAACCTCCTGGCATGGGGATCAGGGGTCAAGAAGTTGACCTCTGGGGTTGCCTGGTGGGAGGGGTGACTCTTGTGTGGGAGGTCGTAGGCCAAGGGAATCACTTCCAGGTCAGCTCTCGACCAGGGTGACCCCGTTGGCTTGGCCTGGATGGGAGATCGCCGGGTCGGGTTGCCCGTTGCTCCAGGGTTGAGCCCTGACTGCGTCTCTTTACCCACAATCCCCGGCGCTCTCAGGACCATCTCGCGGGCTGAGAACTGGAGGACGCCGGGATTTCCCCCCCCCCCCCAAAGTACAGATAGAAAAACCAACCCAGCCCCCTCCCACAAAACCAGATCCGGCCTCAAACCCTCCACCCCCTGAGCTGCCAGGCTGCTGCAACCGGCCACAAGATGGCGCCGTGACACAGGCTTTGCAAGAGGCTCCAACCACCATTCATGAGAGGGCTGGGAGCCAGGACTCCTGGGTTCTCTCCCTGGCTCTGGGGAGGGGAGTGGGGCCTAGTGGTTAGAGCAGGGGGGCTGGGAGCCAGGAGTCCTGGGTTCTCTCCCCGGCTCTGTGGAGGGGAGTGGGGCCTAGTGGTTAGAGCAGGGGGGCTGGGAGCCAGAACTCCTTATGTTCTATTCTGGCTCTGGGGTCAGGCTTCAGGTCCATAGAGGGATGTCAAAGGTCACAGGACTCAACGTCCCACTCAACAGCTGGAGACAAGTTGGGCCAACAAAAGCTCCCCCAGCCCTTGTCTCTCTCCTGTCCCAGCCGCCACCTCCCGCCGGGGCAGCCCCCCCCGGCCCACATCAGACAACGCATATCTCCAAATAAGCTGTAATTGGGCCTGCTGACAAATGAGCAGGGTCAAAGGTCAAGGCAATTACTTCCAGGTCATTGGTTGGGCAGGTTGGCACTCCTAGGTCACAGGGTCGTAGGTAAAGGACCCAACACCCAGGTCAGCTGGTTCTCGTTGGGCCCGGGGTCAGAGGTCAATAGTACATTGTGCTGATGGGGCCAGAGGTCGCTGGGGTCACTGGCAGGTTGATGCTGAGGGGTCAGAGGTTGCTGGGATCACAGATGGGTTGGCGCTGATGGGGTCAGAGGTCGTGGGTGCCCCCTGCCGGCTGCCCCCTGGGGTCAGAGGTCACAGGCGCCCGGCTCAGGTCTCCTTCCAGCGGGGGCTGGCGCGGGGGGCCCAGGCTGCGATCAGCCCCTGGGCCGCGTAGTAGCTGCCCATGACCATGAGCCGGGCGTGGGGCACCGGGGCGCAGAAGTGGTCCCAGGCCAGGACCAGGTCAGAGGCCATGAAGAGCAGGGAGCCGGTGGCCACGGCCAGGTGGGGGGGAGGCCGGGCCAGGGCCCGCCAGGCCATGGCCGCCAGCAGGGCACTGTAGCCCCCCACGGCCGGCACGTAGGGGCCCCCCAGGCAGGGCCACAGCGTCGCGTAGGCCCCGGCCCAGCCCAGCGCCAGCAGCAGCAGGAGCCAGGGGCGGGCGGGACGCAGGCCCAGGGCCCAGATGTAGCAGACGTGAGCCAGAGCGAAGGCCACCATCCCTGCGGGGGAGGGGGGCGTCAGAGAGCCGTGCTCCTCACTCCCGACCCGCAGCCCCCTTCCCCTCCCCCACTGGTGCTCCTCACTCCCGACCTGCAGCCCCCCTCCCTCCCCCACCGGTGCTCCTCACTCCCGACCTGCAGCCCCTGCTAGCCCGGTTAGTGCTCCCCCGGCTCTGCCAGTGCCCCTCACTCCCGACCCGCAGCCCCTGCTAGCCCGGCCCTGGGCTCCCCCCAGCCCTGCCGGTGCCCCTCACTCCTGACTCCGTACCTAGGAGGAATAGTTGGGGCCAGACCAGGCAGGCGTCTCCCACGCTGGAGAACATCAGCCCCCAGCGGACCCGGCGGGCGGCCGGGGTGCAGGCACCGTCACCCCAGGCCTGGGCCGTCAGGAACCAGACCAGGCTCAGGACCGGGAGGCTCTTGACGCCGGCGCTGACCCAGCTGGGCTCCGGCAGCCACAGGGCGAAGTACAGGCCGCAGGAGGCCAGGAACGGCAGCAGCTTGAGGCGGCGGCTCTTGGCCTGCAGAGGGGGGTGGAAATGGACACGGACGGGGCCCGTCTACACTAGGGAGAGCACGGCGCACCCGGCATGGAGACTATTCCTCGGTCCAATCAGGGAGCAGGGAACAATACCATGCGACTCAGACAGCAATGACGTGTCATTTCCCACTCTGAGGACTACTCATGCTCCAAAGCTAATAGACCAACGTGTTAACCCTGAAACCTACTGATCACCCACTCTGTAAGCATAAGCCTGTTAACTGCCATCGTATTAACTGACACCTATCATTACATGAGTCCATAGTAATGTACAGTCTGGCTATTTCACCATGTTCACTCTGAAACCCACCGACACACAAGGGTTGGAAAATGGGGTGTCACTCAGTTTCAGGGTTAACGGGGGAAATAACAGACATATCGATTGTTATAAATTGGGTTTGGACAGTTATTTTGCTATGTTAACTCCAAACCTAACGACAATCTGTTGTAACCAACAATCCTGTTGGTTATTTCACGGTGTTAACACTGAAAACTACTGACTGCCTGCTGAATACAATCAATGCGGATCACTAGCTCCCCTATTGATAACCCAGTGCCCAGTGACTCACCTAACATTGGCTAGTTCATCGTTTAGCAGCCAGGCCTCTGACTCACCACCTCTCCCAGGCTTCACTATCATTCGTCGCTGGGTCCAGTGTTCAATTGTTTAAAACTTATACTGTCTCCGTCTGTCACGGCTTTTGTCTGGTGAAATAAGTTTCCCTGGAACGGAACCCCTCTACTGACGTTCATTTTTAGGGGGAAATTGGATTCACTTAACATCGTTTGGCATAAAGTCGCATTTCTCAGGAATGCATCGACCCCGTTAAGTGAGGAGTTACTGTCTACAGCCTTTTAATGATTGGAACTGGAAACGTAACTCCCTTTTTACGACACTTTCGTGAACTCTGGAACCTACTGATAACCCAAATGAGACCAGCCTTATTAACTATTTCACCACCAAGATACCCTAGCTAAATCGACTCAGCTCATCTGCTGGCACCTTCTCCCAGTGGGGCTGGGAAGTGGCACCTTCCCCCCACCCATTCACCTCAATGAAGTGTTAACTCTGAAACCTACGGCTCTCATGTAACACATCGTTCTTGGTAATTCAGCTGCCAGAGCAAATCACAGCAACATCCCGCTACGGCTGCCCTATCCCCGACCCCATTCCTGATCCAGCCCCTTTCCTGGCACTAAGCTACTGCCGGCATCACTTCAACCACAGCTTTCCAGTTTCAAAGCCGAGCAAGCTTTTCCCCAGGAATTTCCAGTTGAACCCGGGCACTACACCAACCCTAAAACATCCACCCAGCCAAAGTAAAAACTGGGCCCAGGCCCACTCACCCGAGCAGGTGTTCATTCTGAAACCTACCAATTGCACAATTTAACAACCATTCCACCGTTTAGCAGGAAGACCAAATTAAAGCCGCTTGGTCAAAGGGCGAAGTTCTGCTCCTATTGATGCTAAAGTACCAGCTTTAATTTTGAAACCTCCTGATTGTGCAGCTGGCCCTAGACCCTTGGTAACTATTTAAGCACCAGGTGACTGGGCAGGAAGAGGCAGGTAACTTTGCTCCTAATTGTCCCTCAAGTCTGCCATGCGCGTGCCGCATTCACACCAACAGGGCGTTAACTCTGAAACCTACTGATATCGTGCCCTCAAGGTCACCCACGCCCTCACTGCGATCAGGGCTATCCGCGCTGATCCTGCTACCAGCCCCACTTCCCTTCCCCTCTGGGGCCAGCAGCGCCCCCAACTCAGGCGGGCTATGCGAATTGAAGTGGAAACAGCTGCAGGGAAATCCCGCCTCGATTTACCGGCTCACAGTCCCAGGAGCCGTAACAGCAGCACAACGACACACGGAGGGCACTGGGGTTCAGTGCAGGGGGGCGGGGCTAGGAGCCAGGACTCCTGGGTTCTCTCCCCAGCTCTGGGAGAGGAGTGGGGCCCAGTGGCTTAGGAGGGCTGGGGGAAGGGAACTGGGAGCCAGGCCACTGAGAGTCTCTCCCCCCCCCCACTCGTCCCTGTTTTGTGCCTCAGTTTCCCCCCCTTACATCAGCTGCAATGTCCCGGCGGTAGCGGGCGTCCGTCTCGAGAATGTCCATGGTGCAGGGCCAGCGGCTCCGGGACGCACCCTGGCTGCTGCTTCCAACTCCAGGCACCCGCCTGGACTTTCATCTCCCGTAGGTTCAACAGAGCCAGAGATAAGACCGGGGGGGGTGGGGGGGCGGCCGGAAGAGACAAAATCGATTTCTCCCGCCTCATCTCCGCCCAGCACCAGCTGATAACAGGGAGGCAGCTGCTGGGAGGAGCGGGGCTCGGGGGGCTGGAAGCCCGGGCTCCTGGGTGTGATCCCCGGGGCTGCCCCCCCCCAGCGTGCTGCCTCCCACTCCCCCCTGTAGCAAGAGGAGCCCCTGAGAGACAAACCCTTGTCAGAGGCCCAGTACGAGGCCTGAACTAAAGTAATGGGCAAGATTTTGCTCACATAACGCAAAGCGAAGCTGCGAGCAAGGCCGGCCCTGCTCCCAGCCGCCGGCGAGGGCTGAGGCTGCGAAAACAGACGGACCCGAAAGGTCCCGGACCCCCGAGATCAGGGGGGGGGTCGCAGCCTCGCACACGCCACACACATAACAAGGACCAGGCTGAGCCAGCCCATGAACCAACACGTCCGAGGTGAGAGGCGGCACCGTGCGACGTAGGGGGGGGCGGCACCGTGCGGCGTGGGGCGGCACCGTGCGGCGTGGGGCGGCACCGTGCGGCGTGGGGCGGCACCGTGCGGCGTGGGGCGGCACCGTGCGGCGTGGGGGGGGGGGGCTGCCCCTCAGTACGTCAGGGGCGATGTGTAACGTGTCTGTACCTGCGTATAAGGCTGCATCCCTGGGGCGGTGTCTCTGTGCGACTAGGGGGCAGTGGAAAGTCCCGCCACTGACTGAGCCGTGGCCAGTGCCTGGGGGCCACATATTCATAGTACGTCCTGTAGAGTAAAGTCTAGAGGGCAGGGCCGCCCAGAGAATTCGGGGGGCCTGGGGTCTATGGCGGCGGGTCCCAGGGCGGAAGGACCCCCCCCCCCCCGCCGTGGGTCTTCGGGGCACTTCGGCGGCGGGTCCAAGGGTGGAAGGGCCCCGCCGCCACCAAAGACCTGGAGCGGAAGAAGCTCCGGGGGCCTGGGCCCCGCGAGAGTTTTCCAGGGCCCCCGGAGGGAGTGAAGGACCCCGCTCCAGGGGCCCCTGCAGAGCCCGGGGTAAATCGCCCCACTGGCGCCCCCCCACTCGGCCCTGCTAGAGGGAACCATCACTGCGCCTTGGTGCCTGACCAGAGGCTGCGGCCCTGGGGGTCTCTCGGCGTCTGCTGTGCCAGCGAGCTGCAGAGCCGGGGCAGCCGCGGGATCTCACCCCCGAGCAGAGCAGAGCAGATCCCCGCCCTGGGGGCGCCTGACACCCCCAGGAAGGAGGCCGCGGCAGGCTCAGGCTTTAACCATTGGTTTTTATTTTCATCCGGAATAACAAAAGAGACGAGCCGGGGACCCACGGCACAGGGGGGACGGTCGCCGGCCGGGGAGGCCCCGGGGCAACCCCCAAAAGGCCACTTGATTTGGTTCCTGTTTAAGAGCTTTTAAATATTGCCACTAGAGGGGTAGCCGGGGGAGGGGGGTGGCTACCAGGACATCACTGTTGGCTACTGCTGACTTGGGGAGGGGGGAATTCAGTGCTTTTCCAAAGGAGAAAGGTGCGTCACGGGCCCATCTGGCCCGGCGTCTGGCCCCGTCTCCCCCCAGCCAGGGGCCGTGCGGGGGGCGGGGGGGGCTTGTTTCAAAGTCTCTTTGTGCAAGGGGAGGGGATCAGACCCCACGCCTCCCTTCCAGCCTCGCCCCCCCCAAGCACCTGGGATCCCCCCCAAAACTAGTGCAATGCAGAGCCTCTCTGGAGAGGCCGGGAAGATCAGTGGGGAGGGGAGGGAAGGGGGGCAGCCCCTCAACCAACACCTGCTGATTGGTGGGGGACCCCTAGCCCCCCACGCCCTACAGCCTGAGCTAGGGGGGCAGGGAACTTCCTAGGTCCCCGTAAGCCTTCCCCCACTCCTGAAGGGCCCTGAATCCCCTGGGGTGGGGAGGGAAAGAGACCCCCCCTCTCCGTACCGTATGCCCCCCCCCCCGCCAGATCTGCTACAGGGTGGGTTTGGGGAGGCTGAGGGACCTGAGGTCCATGCCATGTACCCAGATACACCCCCCCCCCCAAATGTGGGGAGGGTCAACAGAGTTAAGCCCCCCCACCGGGGCATATGGAGGGGAGACCATCAGAGTGGGGGTTGGGCTGGGGCCCAGATCCTCCTCCTAGACCTTCCATTGGGGGGGGGGGGAGGAGAACGGGACGACACAGCTGGAGGTGTCTGCAGGCCCCCATGGAGGTGGGGGGCAGGTGGCCCCGCTCCCCCGCAGACGGGCTGTAGTCTGAGCTGGTGCCAGCAGTGGGATCCAGGAAGGGAGGCTACTGAGTCTGGGGTGGGGGGGGGGGAGCATTGGGGGCTATTTGGATCCCCTCTCCCCCCCCTTGAAAACCAGCCAGGGTGGGGTGGGAGGGGAACTTCCTCTGACCGGCTGGTGCCGTTTCCTGGGGCGTGACCCATCTCTGCCCCCCAACACCTCCAGCCCCCCAGGCCAGGGAAATAAATAACAATGGGGAGTGGAAAACATGAGGTTAAAGGGGTCACAGAACCAGCTTGGGGGGGGGGGGCGGGAGGGGCAGGGACCTGCCCCACAGCCCTGAGTTCCACCCCTCCCTTGTAGTGGCCCCCGCAACCCCCCCAGCCCGACCCACCGCACTCACCACCCCCTCGGGCCCCGCCTACCCATGCCCAACCCCGCCCCCAATGGTCCCTGGCCCCACCCCCAAGGGCTCCTAGTCCTGCCCCACTCCCTCCCTCCAGCATTTCTTCCCCTCCGCCCAACTAAGCTGGGCTCCGGGGGGCAGAGCCCCACCCCAGGCTGAGGCCCTGGACTTGACACAGAAGGGCGGGGGGGGGGAAGAGTTGGGGTTGTGCTTATGCTGGAACTGCGGGGGGGGGGGGATCTAATCTGTGTGGGGAGGGGCCCCCCAGACGAGGCAGGCTGGAGGGGGGGCCCGGGGGCCGCTAACCTCGAGGGTTGGAAGCCCGGTGGGGGGCCGGCGTGGGAGGTGGGGGGGTGTTAGTGCTTCCCAGAGTCACTTATCCGAACAATTCGCTTTGAATTCCGTCGCTCAGCCGCCGATTTCAGTGCAAAAAGGGGGGGGCCATGCCGGGGGGGCTCACACCAGCCTCCCTGGGGGGCGCTCAGCCATCTCGCCATGAGCATCCTGTGATGGGGGGGACTGTGACCCCCCCGTCCTATGCTGCCCCCCCCGCGGGAATGAGCTCTCCGTGGGCGGGCCGGGCTTCGGGGGGGGGCTCCCCCCAGCCCCCCCACGATCAGCAGCTTCCCCAGGCGCCCTCCGCGAGCTTTATCTGGGGAGGAGAGAGACACGGACGGGGGGGGGGTCACCACTGTTCCATCGTGTCCCCCCCCCACCCAATTCCCAAACCTGGGACTCCCCCGTCTGCCCGGACCTCCCAACCCAGGGCCCATCTCCCCAGCCTGGGGGGGTGGAGCTGGGGCCAATTTAACACCCCCCCATGCACAGGCTGAGCCTCCCCCAGATCCTGAGGGGGATCCCCCCCCACTGAGCCCCTCCCACCCAGCAGATCCCCCCCCACTAGCTGGGGGGTCAGGGCTCACCTGGCTGCTGGCTGCTGCTGCCTCTGGGGGGCGCCGTTCTCCGCCTTGGGGGCGGCCGCAGCCCCCGGGAGCCGCTGGGGGCCGTCAGAGGTAGATAGGGGGGCCCCTTCCGTGCTAGGGGCGAGAAACAGCTGGGTGAGGGGTGGGGCCAGGGCTGGCTCCTCCCCCACCCCACAAGCCCCACCCCCAAGCCGGGGTTCAGCCCTGTCCTAGGGCGCCCTTCCCCCCCCCCGTTGCCCCTCCCCTTTGCCCCGGCCTTACTTCGGCCTGGCTGCGGCGGGGCCGGGCGGAGGCGCCGATTGGCCGTTCAGCGCCAGGTCGCTGCTCTCGCAGGGCGATCCCGCACGGGGGGGCTCCGGGGGGGCTGCTGGAGAGAGGGGGCATTAGGGGCCCACCTGCCTCACCCATCCCCCCAGCCTCATAGGTCCAACTCCCCCCAGCCCAGATCCACAGACCCAGCCACCCTCCCCCCACAGCCCTCTCGACCCACAGGCCCAGCCCCCCCCCCGCCCCACTCAGACCCACAGGCCCAGCCACCCTCCCCCACTCAGCCCCCCTGATCCACAGACCCAGCCACCCTCACCCCCGGCTCAGACCCACAGGCCCAGCCACCCTCCCCCACTCAGCCCCCCAATCCACACGCCCAGCCACCTCCACCCCCCCACTCAGACCCACGGGCCCAGCAACCCTCCCCCACTCAGCTCAGACCCTCGGGCTCAAGATCATCCCCATCCCCGCCCAGTTGTGAAAGGATTATGCAACCCCCGCCCCCACAGCCACCCTGGGGCTCACAGCCCTGGGGTCACTGCTGGGGGCAGTGGGGGCAGGTTGCCGTGGTGACACTCACCTCCCCCTGAAGATACATTGCTGCTTGTCGGTTCCTGAGGGTGGGGTCCCTGGGCAGAGCCTGACGGGGCATCTGACAGGCTGCAGAAACACGCCCCCAACTGGGTCAGACCCACAGGCTCATCGACCCCGCCCCCCTCCCTGGCCCGTGGGCCCGTCGACCACTGCCTCCCGCCCCTGCCACACGGGCCCATCGACCCCGCCCCCTTCCCAGCCCCGCCCCACAGGCCCATCGACCCCGGCGTCCCGTCTTCCACAGCAGCTGGTGCCAGCCCCCCCCGAGGCCGCCCCGTGGGGGGGGCGAAGGGGGTTGGGTCTCACCTGGTCTGCGCTGAGGGCGTCTCTGAAAACAGGGCCCAGCTCCCTTCCGTGGGGGGGCGGGAGGCGTCCGAGCCGGGCCTGTCCCACACGGCCACTCCAGTGTCCACCCCGCCGCTGGGGGGGGGCCGAGCGGGGGCCTCGGCAGGCTCCGGGTCAGGGCTGGCCCCTGAGAAGGGAGAGCAGAGAGCGGGGTCGATTCCCTGGTGCCAGCGGGCGACCCCCGGCACCCCCCGGGCACAGCCGCTCGGGCTGCCACCACCTGCGGCCTGCGTTGGGCAGGAGCTCGGACTAGATGATCCTAATGGTCCCTTCGGACCTTAAAGTCTAGGAGTCTATGACCACCCGAAAGCCGGGAAGCGAGGCCTTGAGCTGCATTTTTAATGAATATGCACCATCTCATTTACATATATTACTTAGACCTGACCCCCGCCAACCCAGAGCCAGCCCCCCTCCCCTTCCCCTCCCCGCCCCGTTGGATTCACCTCATTCTCCACTGGGGTCTTACCCTCGGCCTCGCCGCCGCCACCGCCTCCGCCCTCCTCGCCCCCGCCCGCGTCTTCCTCCTCCTCCGAGTCCCGGCTGCCCTCGCTGTCCGTGCTGCCGCAGCTCCTGCCGTGGGGGGAGAATGGGCCTGGATCAGCCCCCCGGGCCCATCTACCCCGGTATCCCGCCTGCTCCCTGCCCCCCGGGCCCATCTACCCCGGTATCCCGCCTGCTCCCTGCCCCCCGGGCCCATCTACCCCGGTATCCCGCCTGCTCCCTGCCCCCTAGGCCCATCTACCCCGGTATCCCGCCTGCTCCCTGCCCCCGGGCCCATCTACCCCGGTATCCCGCCTGCTCCCTGCCCCCGGGCCCATCTACCCCGGTATCCCGCCTGCTCCCTGCCCCCGGGCCCATCTACCCCGGTATCCCGCCTGCTCCCTGCCCCCGGGCCCATCTACCCCGGTATCCCGCCTGCTCCCTGCCCCCGGGCCCATCTACCCCGGTATCCCGCCTGCTCCCTGCCCCCGGGCCCATCTACCCCGGTATCCCGCCTGCTCCCTGCCCCCAGATCAGCCCCACAGATCCATCTACCCCGGTAACCCACTTGCTCCCGGCCCCCAGATCAGCCCCACGGGTCCATCTACCCGGTATCCCACCTGCTCCCTGCCCCATCTACCCCGGTATCCCGCCTGCTCTCTGCCCCGAGATCAGCCCCCCAGGCCCATCTACCCGGTATCCAGTCCCCTTCCTGCCATCCCTGAGCTCATCCAAGCTGGTATTTATCCTAGAGCTGGGGAGAGAACCCAGGAGTCCTGGCTGCCCCTGAGAACAGGAGGCCCCGTGCCTGCCCCCTTGGGGTCAGAGTGGGGGCCAGTACCTGGGTCCTGCGGGCTGCGGGCCCCCCCCGGAGTAGCCCAGCTCCTTCTCCTGCCAGGCGTCCTCCCCGTCCGAGTCGTCGTCGTCAAACTGCTGGATCCGCTCCTTGTAGCAGACTTCAAAGAGGTTGGAGTTGGGCTGGGGGGAGGGGGCAGAGAGTCAGGGCGCCGGGTGGGGGCGCGACGGGGGGGGGGGCCGGGGAACGGTCACGCGCTGCTCATCGGCGCCCAGCGAGACGATGCTGGGAACGGGGGGCACTGTGGGGGTGGGGCAGCGGGCACAGCAGAGGTGTGGGGGGGTGATGTGGGGCTGGGGAAGGTGGTAATGGGGGCAGTGGGGATGGGACGCAGAGCCGGGGGACATTGGGGGCGGGGCCGACACTCACACTGTCATCGTCGGCGCTCAGCGAGAAGCTCAGGCTGCCCGTCCTGTCGAAGGGGGCACTGGAACGGAGAACACACCATGAGAGGGGGCCGAGCCGCTGGCCACCCCCCGCCACCAGCGTTGGGAAGAGACCAGGGGCTGCTGCTAGACCCCCGCTCCCCTCCCAGAGCCAGGAGAGAACCCAGGAGTCCTGGCTCCCAGCGCCCCGCACCCCCCCGCTCTAACCACCAGAGCCCACTCCCATCCCAGAGCCAGGAGAGAACCCAGGAGTCCTGGCTCCCAGTCCCCGCCCCCCCCCGGCTCTAACCACCAGACCCCACTCCCCTCCCAGAGCCAGGAGAGAACCCAGGAGTCCTGGCTCCCAGCCACCCCCTCCGCTCTAACCACCAGCCCCCGCTCCCCTCCCAGAGCCAGGAGAGAACCCAGGAGTCCTGGCTCCCAGCGCCCCACACCCCCCCGCTCTAACCACCAGAGCCCACTCCCATCCCAGAGCCAGGAGAGAACCCAGGAGTCCTGGCTCCCAGCCCCCGCCCCCCCCCCCCGCTCTAACCACCAGACCCCACTCCCCTCCCAGAGCCAGGAGAGAACCCAGGAGTCCTGGCTCCCAGCCACACACCACCCCCCCGCCCCACGCTCTAACCACCAAGGGCTGCTGGGACGGTTAACCCCGCGCAGCCTGGAGCTGTGCCCAGCTGAGTCCCTGATGGCAGGGGGCGGGGGAGGGGTTTGAAATGTGGTTCTCCTCTCCACCCCCCCTTGCTCTCCAGGATGGGGAGGGGTCAGGCTGCTGTCACATGCCCCCGCCGGGGGTCTGGGAGGGGGGTGCGGGGGGGCTGTTACCTCTTGAGTTGGCGGAAGTGGGCGCTGGAGGCAGCGGAGAGAAAAAGAGAAGCAAAGACATGAAGCCGAGAGGGGTTTTCGGGAGGGTTCCTGGGGGGGCTGGGGTGCCCCGCACCGAGGGGGGGCGGCTCAACGGGCAGGGGGCGCTACTGCCAGCACCCCGGCCCCACGGCGGGGGTGTGTGTGTGATGTAACGTTGCCCCGTTGTTCTACGCGAGGTCTCCGGGGAGGCAGGAAGCCAAGGAGGGGGGTTATGGGGTGTCAGCCTGGCACGGACTCCCCCCACTTCGTCACACAGCCCCCCGCCACGTGGGGGTCCCCGGGGAGGCAGGGGGTTAGCGAGGGGGCCGACGGGGCACCGTGTGCAAAGCCGGGTTAGACACACACATTCAGCGCCCCCCCCGGAAAGCACAGGGGTTCGTTTGTGCAGAACCCCGTTAGTGTGAATGAGCCGGGGGGGGTCACCCCAAAAGGCGCAGCACCAACAGGAGTCGCGGCACAGCTGGGGAGAGAACCCAGGAGTCCTGGCCCACAGCAGAGAAGATGGATCTGGTGCCACCTAGTGGCCCTGTTCCCCAGTGCACCCTCCCCCCCAGCGGGTCTCTCCACCCCGAGTGTGGGGCAGCGGGGGCAGAGCGGGGGGCGTCCGGGGCAGACACACACTTGACGCTCTCCTCCTGCTCCCCGAATTCCTCGTCGTTGAAGCCGAAGTGGTCGATGAAGGCCGAGGTCACCTGCTGCATCTGGTAATCCACGAAGGCCTGGCGAGGATGGACAGACACAGACAGACAGACAGAAGCTGGGCGGGCATCGGGCACAGGGGGGCTGGGTATCCGGGGGCCCCTCGCCCGGTGCCGGGACGCAGCCCCTCTGGGGTGGGGCACGGGGACACCTCGCCGTGCGCTGGGATGCGGCTGGCTCTGGGGGGGGGCAGACCCACCTGCTGCAGCACAGCCTCCTGGGGGAAGTTGAACTCCTTCAGGTCGTTTTCCTCGTCGTCGCTGGACGAGTGCAGATTGTGCATGTTCACCTGCAGGGGGCGACGGGGCTTCTTAGGGTCATGGTACGGGGGGGGCGGGGGAGGCACGAGTCTGATCCCTCCCCCCGACACCTCCCAGCCACGGGGGGCAGCACCGGCCGGGTGGGTCCCTCAGAACATGTGACAGAGCTTCAGGCGTTAGCCGGCGGAACTCCCTGCTACAAGACGGGGCTGGCGCTAGAGCAAGGATGGCTCGCGGCTTCCGCGGTGGTCGGCCTGGGGCAGGAAGCCAGCGGGCACGTGGGGCTGCCCGGGGGGCTGGCATCGGAGCTGAGAGCGGGACAGATGTGGGGGTAGCCCCGGGCAGGATGGGCCTGTGGGGCTTGCGGGGGTTAGCTCACCAGATCCACCACGTTTTTCTTGTTGGTCTCTGCCAGGGGCCCCGAGACGAATTTCTCCCACTGTTCCTGCTCCTCCTCCGGCAGCTCTGCCACGGCAGGGGCACCGGGGTGAGATGGCGCCCCCCATGGGCGGCAGCCCCCCCCCCACGCACACACTGCCCCAGGGGGCAGGGAACAGCCCCAGCCCCTATCCACCCCCTACAGCCCCTGGTGGGGGGCAGGAACACCCCCAGCACAGGGCGCCCCAGCCCCTCTCCACCCCCTACAGCCCCTGGTGGGGGGCAGGAACACCCCCACCGCAGGGTGCCCCACTGAGCGCCCACTAAGAGGCACCGCAGGCCCACAGCCAGGCAGGGAGCTGGGAGCCGTGGGGCCGGTTCTGGGCCCAGCGCCCCCCACAGGCACCTACCTTTCAGCAGCTGCCCCACGAGGGCGACGTGAGGGCCCTTCTCGGAGCTCTGCACGAGGGCGTTGGCGATGCGCGTCAGATGGCCCATGTAGCCCCTCCGCCGGCCTCCGGCCGCCCTGCAACGGGACCCGAGGGCCGGGCGTCACCGCAGCGCCCACCCCCCGGGCGGCGCTGGGCTCCCAGCAGTCCGGGCTGGGCACTAGGGGGCGCTCTCACAGTGTCCACCCCAGCACAGGGCTCAGGAGAGCTGGGCTCCTCCCCTCTCCCCGGCTCTGGGAGGCTTGGGAGCTAGGACTCCTGGGTTCCCCCCTGTCGTGGGGGTGTCTCGCTCCTCATCCCCACCCACCACTTACTGCGTCTGCTCGTTCTCCTCCCAGGCCGACAGGATTCGTTGCACCAGGCGGCATTTCTGCAGCAGCTGCAGGGGCGGGAGAGAAGGGGGCAGCGGGTCACGGGCGGGCGGGGCAGAGACGGGACCCACCACTGACTAAGGGAGCAGGAGGCAGTGCTGGTTACGGGGGGGGGGGGGGGGGCGGAGCCAGGACTCCTGGGTTCTATCCCCAGCTCTGGGAGAGGGTGGGGTCCAGTGGTTTAGAGGGGGACGGGGGCTGGGAGCCAGGACTCCTGGGTTCTATCCCCGGCTCTGGGAGAGGGTGGGGTCCAGTGGTTTAGAGGGGGACGGGGGCTGGGAGCCAGGACTCCTGGGTTCTATCCCCGGCTCTAGGAGAGGGTGGGGTCCAGTGGTTTAGATGGGGACGGGGGCTGGGAGCCAGGACTCCTGGGTTCTATCCCTGGAGCCAGTTATAACCTTGGAGGAAGGAGGCTCTCTCCCCCCTCCCCCCCCAGAACTTCGAGCCCTCCCCGGCCCCCACTCACATGCTTGACGACGGGGCTGTCTGGGGGGGGCTGCGAGTCCTCGGGGGGGGCGCCGGCCCGCAGCAGGGTGCTCAGACACGCCTCCAGCTGGGCGTGCAGGAAATTGTTGTAGGTGTATTTGAAATACAGGTCCTGGGCGAGAGAGAGAGACAGAGCTCGGGGCCGCGTCTGCAAGGGACACCGGGCGCCAGCCTGGCCCTGGCGCTGAGCCGCCGGGGGCTGGGTACGCGGGGACCCCTCGGCCAGGGCTGGGACGCAGCCCCTCTGGGGTGGGGGGGGCTGGGTACGCGGGGACCCCTCGGCCAGGGCTGGGACGCAGCCCCTCTGGGGTGGGGGGGGCTGGGTACGCGGGGACCCCTCGGCCTGCGCTGGGACGCAGCCCCTCTGGGGTGGGGGGGGCTGGGTACGCGGGGACCCCTCGCCCGGCGCTGGGACGCAGCCCCTCTGGGGTGGGGGGGGCTGGGTACGCGGGGACCCCTCGCCCGGCGCTGGGACGCAGCCCCTCTGGGGTGGGGGGGGCTGGGTACGCGGGGACCCCTCGCCCGGCGCTGGGACGCAGCCCCTCTGGGGTGGGGGGGGCTGGGTACGCGGGGACCCCTCGCCCGGCGCTGGGACGCAGCCCCTCTGGGGTGGGGGGGGCTGGGTACGCGGGGACCCCTCGCCCGGCGCTGGGACGCAGCCCCTCTGGGGTGGGGGGGGCTGGGTACACGGGGACCCCTCGGCCAGGGTTGGGACAGGGGGGGTTGGGTACATGGGGACAGAGGGGCCCCTGGCTCTGACCCGGCGTGGGGGGGGGGAGGGGGCAGGACCCCAGGGCAGAGGGCACCTGGCTCTGACCCCAGGGCTGGTCCATGATGTTAGCCCCGCCCCCGTTCCCATGCCATTGGCTGAGCCCCGCCCCCGTTCCCATGCCATTGGCTGAGCCCCGCCCCCGTTCCCATGCCATTGGCTGAGCCCCGCCCCCGTTCCCATGCCATTGGCTGAGCCCCGCCCCCGTTCCCATGCCATTGGCTGAGCCCCGCCCCCTGTCCCATGCCATTGGCTGAGCCCCGCCCCCGTTCCCATGCCATTGGCTGAGCCCCGCCCCCGGCACTCACCAGCATGGTGTTGAGGGCGTCCAGGCCCAGCAGCTCCTCCTGCAGCCCCGTGTCCCCCGCGCCCAGCGAGCTGCCCAGCAGCTTCACCACCTGCAGCCGCGTGTTCCCCAGCGGCGGGTCCAGCAGCCCCCACGTCATCTGCAGGGCCGGGCGCTGCGGGGAGCGGGGTTAGCACAGCCGAGAGAACCCAGGCGTCCGGGCTGCTGCCCCCCCCCCCCACGCCCCTCCCAGAGCCAGGGACGGAACCCAGGAGTCCTGGCTCCCAGCCCCGCCCTAACCACTAGCCCCCACTCCCCTCCCAGAGCCAGTGACGTCCTGGCTCCCAGCCCCCCTGCTCTAACCACTCGTCCCCTTTCCCCTCCCAGAGCCAGGGACGGAACCCAGGAGTCCGGGGGCCCAGCCCCCCCTGCTCTAACCACTCGTCCCCATTCCCCTCCCAGAGCCAGGGACGGAACCCAGGAGTCCGGGGGCCCAGCCCCCCCTGCTCTAACCACTCGTCCCCTTTCCCCTCCCAGAGCCAGGGACGGAACCCAGGAGTCCGGGGGGCCAGCCCCCCCTGCTCTAACCACTCGTCCCCTTTCCCCTCCCAGAGCCAGGGACGGAACCCAGGAGTCCGGGGGCCCAGCCCCCCCCCCTGCTCTAACCACTCGTCCCCATTCCCCTCCCAGAGCCAGGGACCCAGCCCCCCTGCTCTAACCACTCGTCCCCATTCCCCTCCCAGAGCCAGGGACGGAGCCCAGGAGTCTGGGGGCCCGTTACCTTCGGGGGGTCGATCAGCAGCTGGTGGAAGTCCCGGAGGTAACCTCTGAGGGCCAGGAGGGTGCTGGGGCTGGCCTGGCAGGCGCTGCCGTCCGAGCCCAGAGGCCCCAGCTCCAGCTGCCCTTCCAGGGGGCAGTAAAAGCTGCCCATCCCCCCGGCCTCGGACCTACAGGGGGCAGAGCGAGGGGTGAGCGCGGGCGGGGGGGGCCGGCTGGCCCCGCCCCCTCCCGCCAGCTCCGCCCCCGTCACCTGGCTCGGCGCGGCTCCAGCAGCGTCAGTAGCACCTGGATCCCGCTGACGATGACGGACTCGTCCCGCTCGCCCGCCAGCATGTTCCCCAGCAGCTGCTCCACCGTCTCCTGCCTGCGGGGGGGGCCCAAACACCCCGCCCCCTCCCCAGTCAGGGGGGCTGGGCAAGGGGATCCCCGGGTCCCCAACGCCTGGCTGGGGGTCCCCAAACACCCCTCCCCAGTCAGGGGGGCTGGGCGAGGGGATCCCTGGGTTCTCAACACCTGGCTGGGGGGGGTCCCCAAACACTCCATCCCTTGGGGACCCGCCCCCCCCCCCCCCCGCTCCAGAGGGGCTGCACCTCAGCACTGGGTGAGGGTCCTTGGCTCGTGGTCTGGGAGCTTCATGCTTCTGCTTCGCCATCGTTAACCTGCATTGATATTGGGAGGGCCGGGACACCCCCCCCCAGCCAAGGGGGCCCTGCCCCTCACTCCCGACCCACAGCCCCCTGCTAGCCCATCCCTGGGCTGCCCCCTCCCCCAGCCCTGCCGGTGCCCCTCACTCCCGACCCGCAGCCCCGGACTCACTTCTCCAGCGTGGCCAGCAGCTGGTCGGGTTCGGGGCTGTCCTGGATCTGCATCATCTGCTCCCGGCTCAGTCGGATGATGTCACACAGGGACTGGGAGGCGTTGGAATGTTGCTGGGGGGTGGGGGGAACGAGACCCAGTTACTGGGGCGCTGGGGGAGGCGGGGCCAGTCCCTCTGCCCACGCCCCATCGGCGCTGCCGGCTTAGAGGGACGGACCCCCATTGCCAGTAAGGGCTGGCGGCAGCGGGAGTCAGGACTCCTGGGTTCTCTCCCCAGCTCTGGGAGGGGAGTGGGGTCGAGTGGTTAGAGTGGGGGGGGCTGAGAGCTCCCCTCCCATAGCTGTCCCCCCTCCCCATGTCCCGCTCCCCAAGGCGGGGGCCGCGCAGAGCCGCTCACATTGTCGTCTTTCGAGGGGTGAATCATCTCGATCAGTCTCTGCACGATCTTCTCCTCGTTCAGCCACTGTGAAGGGAACAGCATGTCTCGGTGCCCCTCACTCCCGATCCGCAGCCCCTGCTAGCCCAGCCCTGGGCCCCCCATGAGTTAGTTATGGGGCTGGGTTTCCCTCTGTCTCAGCCTGGCTAGACGCTGTGACTTTCTCCCTGCCAGGGGGACAGCAAGCAGGGCTGGCCATGGGTGGAGGGGACGGCAGCTTCTACCAATGGCGTGTGCTGAACCTGGAGCAGCCCTGGAGTAGAAAACAAGGCCTGGGGAAAGGGGCAGGGGCAAGTGTGGGGCAGGACGTGGGGCTGGGCACAGGGTAGCAAGTGAGACAGAGCAGGGCCCCCCCCCCCCGGCAGACAAAAAGGGGCGGGGCCAGCAGGCACAAGGGGGCGGGGCACTGGGTGTCCAGGGGCGGGGCCAGCAGCCATGAAGGGGCGGGGCACTGGGTGTCCAGGGGCGGGGCCAGCAGCCACGAAGGGGCGGGGCACTGGGTGTCCAGGGGCGGGGCCAGCAGCCACGAAGGGGCGGGGCACTGGGTGTCCAGGGGCGGGGCCAGCGCCCTTACATTGAAGACGTCCTGGCGCAGCACCGGCTGCTCCACGCAGGTCAGCAGGCGCAGCAGCAGGTCCATGATGGCCGAGGTGCCGATGTGCCGCAGCAGCAGGCTCACGAAATCGTCCTTCTTGCGCAGGAAGGCCACAATCTGCAAGGTCCGGGCCAGCCCCCATTAGCCTGGGGAACTCCCCACCACTGGGGCCAGCCCAGCTTCGGGGCCTGAGCTGATGAGGAGGGAACAGGCTCCCAAGCTCTGCAGCCGGGACGCCAGGCTAGATGGGCAGAGGTGCCGCAGTGAGGGGGGGTCCGGATGAGCCTGTCCCCCACTGCAAGCAGCAGCGAGTGTCTCACTCACGAGACCAGCAGCACAGGACTGAGGGGCCGCAACGGCCACAACCCTGAGCCCATCTAGCCCGGTCTCCCGCCTGCGCCAGCTGCTTCGGTGCGGGGGAGGTGCACCCCCTCCACAGCTCAAGGGGGCCAGCTACTGCCAAGCTATTCGTGGGTTTATGGTAACACCCCCCCATGCACACACCCTGGCTGGGATCGGGGGGCCGCCGCGCCAGGCGCTGCACAGAGGTGGCGTGAGAGCCAGTCCCGGCCCCAAGAGCTGGCAGGTGGAAGGGAAACCGAGGCAGGGGGAGGCTGGGCTGGCGCCCGGCGCACCTGATCTGTCTTGCGGTTGATGAGGATGCCCATGACCTTGCTGAAGAAGCTGGCCAGCAGCGGGTTCAGGACCCCGTGGCCCTGCAGGAAGCCGTAGAGACGCCGCAGCAGCCCCTCGTCCTCGCCCAGCGCATCCGTGATCGGGCTCACGTCTGACGTCAGGATCTCGCACGACACGCTGGGGTACCTGCGGGGGATGGAACATTAGCACCAGTCAGCTGTGGGGGGGGGGGGGGGAGCTGGTGCCCCTCACTCCCGACCCGCAGCCCCAAGCTCCGGGCTCTCCCCAGCTCTGCTGGTGCCCCTCACTCCCGACCCGCAGCCCCTGCTAGCCCAGTCCCGGGCTCCCTCCGGCCCTGCCGGTGCCCCTCACTCCCGACCCACTTGTAGCGCAGCCGCTCGTCCAGCTCGGCGGGGGGCTCCTCGGTCACGCAGGTCACCAGCGCCTCCATGTGCTGCGGCTGCACCAGGAAGTCCAGCAGCCGGCGGTTCACCACCTTGCACTCCTGCAGCACATCGTCCTCGTCCAGCAGCTCGCGCAGCGTCAGGTCGGCTCGCTCCAGCAGCGTCTCGATGTGCGAGCTGGAGTGCAGGTCGAACTTCCAGAACATGGCGCCCTGCAGAGGGGGACGGAAATGCGGGGGGGGTGTGTCAGCGGCCACAGATCCCCCATAGCATGAACGGCGAATGAACTCCGGGCTCGGGGAAGCCAACCCCCAGCCTGGACCACCCCTTCCGCCCAAGCCCCCCCGGAATCCTCCCCCCTGCTCCGGAATTCAGCCCCATGTGGGACAGCCACAGACCCCGCCCTAGAGATCTGGACAGGTGAGGTTGGGGCAAAGGGAGAGATCAGGGACCCCCCCAAACACGTCGACAAGGGTCCAACCGGGCCAGACGCTTCATAGACCTGGAACCTGATCAGGCCAGATGGGAGCCAGCGCCCCCTAGAGGGGATAGGCCCAATGTCCCATTCCCTGCCCCCCTGAGCCAGCCAGCCCCAGCCATGGGGCCAGGTGGGAGCCAGCCACCCCATCACCCAGATCTCTTTGGTTTCCTACAGGGATGCTCTAGCCGGTCAATATCCTTCTCTGGTCAGTCCCGGGCCAGCAGGGGGGACCGGCACAGCCCCACACCAGCTGGGGGCAGGGAGCGGATCTCAAACAGGAAGTGGGGCGACTCTCAGACTATGGCGCATGGGTGGAGCGAGGACGAGGGCCCATGTGTCATGTGCCCCCTGGGCTCCCTGCTCACCAACCTGTTTGTGTTAGAATGTCTGAGATCAGGGCCCCGCCGCGCCGGGCGCTGCACAGACCCCACCCCCGACAGATCAGGGCCCCGCCGTGCCGGGCGCTGCACAGACCCCACCCCTGACTGAGATCAGGGCCCCGCCGTGCCGGGCGCTGCACAGACCCCACCCCCGACTGAGATCAGGGCCCCGCCGCGCCGGGCGCTGCACAGACCCCACCCCCCACAGAGATCAGGGCCCCGCCGTGCCGGGCGCTGCACAGACCCCACCCCCGACAGATCAGGGCCCCTCCGTGCCGGGCGCTGCACCGACCCCCCCCCCCCGACTGAGATCAAGGCCCCGCCGCGCCGGGCGCTGCAGAGAAACCCCCCCCCCGACTGAGATCCGGGCCCCGCCGCGCCGGGCGCTGCACAGACCCCACCCCCCACTGAGATCAGGGCCCCGCCGTGCCGGGCGCTGCACCGACCCCCCCCCCCCCGACTGAGATCAAGGCCCCGCCGCGCCGGGCGCTGCACAGACCCCCCCCCGACTGAGATCAGGGCCCCGCCGCGCCGGGCGCTGCACAGACCCCACCCCCACTGAGATCAGGGCCCCGCCGCGCCGGGCGCTGCACAGACCCCACCCCCGACTGAGATCAGGGCCCCGCCGCGCCGGGCGCTGCACAGACCCCACCCCCACTGAGATCAGGGCCCCGCCGCGCCGGGCGCTGCACAGACCCCACCCCCGACTGAGATCAGGGCCCCGCCGCGCCGGGCGCTGCACAGACCCCACCCCCGACTGAGATCAGGGCCCCGCCGCGCCGGGCGCTGCACAGAAACACCAACACCCCGCCCCCCCCCCACTAACTGAGATCAGGGCCCCCTCGCGCCGGGCACTGCACCGACCCCACCCCCGACTGAGATCAGGGCCCCACCGCGCTGGGCGCGGCACAGAAACACCAACACCCCCCCCCCCACTGACTGAGATCAGGGCCCCGGCGCGCGGGGCACGGCAGAGACGCCCCCCCCCACTGCCACCAGGGCCCCACCGCGCTGGGCGCTGCACAGACACACCAACACCCCCCCCCCCCCCCCCCCTGACTGAGATCAGGGCCCCACCGCGCCGGGCGCTGCACAGACAACAAGACACAGCCCTGGACCTGAACCTACACAGATGAAGGCAGGACCCCGCCAGAGCCGTGGCAGCACAGCGTGGACTCAGGAGCCGTCCTGGAGCCGGCACTCGCACTCAGCTCTCCCACGCCTTCGCCACTAGGCCAGCCTCCCTCCCGGGTGAGGCCAACAGCCATCACCGCAAGGTTAACGAACAGGCTCCGGCCCCCCTCCCGCCCACGCAGCCCCCGTTCAGAGCCCTACCCCTGCGGCAGCCAGCTTCCTTCCAGAGCGCAGCCAGGCCCCGCCGGGCAGGGGACGCACGAGGCCGGCAGATACAGCTGCGGAGGCCTGGGTCCTTCCCCGGGCGGCCGGCTTTGGGCGCCACAAGAGGAACGGAAGCGACAGGAAATGGGTTTGCAGAAGGGGAGAGAGACAGTGACAGGAGAGCAGAAGAGCGCGTGCGAGGGGTGGGGGCCATACCCCAGAACCTCAACCTGCCGCCTCCAGCTCCCCGCCGGCGTGGGGGCGACGCCCCACACTGCCCCTTAGCCTCAGAGTCCTGTCTGTGCACACTAGAACCTGCCTGCGGCTGTCTCTGGGCAGCGCCTGGCACAACAGGGTCCCGATCTCAGCCGGGCAGGGACCCTCTCTCGCTGGGTCTGGGCGGCGCCCGGCACGACGGGGCCCCGATCTCAGCCGGGCAGGGACCCTCTCTCGCTGGGTCTGGGCGGCGCCCGGCACGACGGGGCCCTGATCTCAGCCGGGCAGGGACCCTCTCTCGCTGGGTCTGGGCGGCGCCCGGCACGACGGGGCCCCGATCTCAGCCGGGCAGGGACCCTCTCTCGCTGGGTCTGGGCAGCGCCTGGCACGACGGGGCCCCGATCTCAGCCGGGCAGGGACCCTCTCTCGCTGGGTCTGGGCGGCGCCCGGCACGACGGGGCCCCGATCTCAGCCGGGCAGGGACCCAGCCTCCCTGGTGCAGGGTCATGAGCTTCCCCCCACTCCCTGCCCTTCAGAACGGCCCCAGCTGCACCCCGGTCCTTCCACAGCTGGCAGCTAACAGCAAAGGTCGAACAGTCGCTATCTTAGAATAATGCCCGCCTGGCACGGGGCCACAGAAGCCCGTCCGGGTGGCGAATGAAAAGAAGAGGGGAGGGCTGGAGACACGCTGAGGTTACGCTGATTACACTCCAATTTCAGAACTGGATTGTGGGGGGAAGAGGAGTCACTCCAGATTGACCCCACCGGCAGGTCTCAGCTCCTAGCAGGAGGATTTAGCTGCTGAGTGCTTTGGGCGGGGGACTGTGCCACCCTGTGCAGCGCCTAGCGCATCAGAGCCTGGGCACTGGTGAATGAAACGTGATTAATGATGAGGGCCCCGACTGGAGAGAAAGAGACTCCTGTGCCCCATTCCCCGCCCCCCTGAGCCAGCCAGTCCCTGCCCTGGGGCCGGATGGGAGCCAGCGCCCCCTAGAGGGGACAGGCCCCAGGCCCCATTCCCTGCCCCCCTGAGCCAGCCAGTCCCTGCCCTGGGGCCAGGTGGGAGCCAGCGCCCCCTAGAGGGGACAGGCCCCAGGCCCCATTCCCTGCCCCCCTGAGCCAGCCAGTCCCTGCCCTGGGGCCAGGTGGGAGCCAGCGCCCCCTAGAGGGGACAGGCCCCAGGCCCCATTCCCTGCCCCCCTGAGCCAGCCAGTCCCTGCCCTGGGGCCGGATGGGAGCCAGCGCCCTGTAGAGGGGAGAGGCCCCAGGCCCCATTCCCTGCCCCCCACCCCCGAGCCAGCCAGTCCCTGCCCTGGGGCCAGATGGGAGCCAGCGCCCCCTAGAGGGGACAGGCCCCAGGCCCCATTCCCTGCCCCCCTGAGCCAGCCAGTCCCTGCCCTGGGGCCGGATGGGAGCCAGCGCCCCCTAGAGTGGACAGGCCCCGGGCCCCATTCCCTGCCCCCCACCCCCGAGCCAGCCAGTCCCTGCCCTGGGGCCAGATGGGAGCCAGCGCCCCCTAGAGGGGACAGGCCCCGGGCCCCCATTTCCTGCCCCCCTGTCCCGCAATACATGGGTTAGGAATTCTGTCACCCAGGTACCAGAAACGCCCGCCCCCTCAAGTTGTTACCGACGCTGTTGACAGCAGCCATGGCACGGAGATGGGGCAACTCCGCCCGGGCCATAGCACGCTGCCAGCCAGCCACCTGCATGGGGCCTTCACCCTTCCGATGGCCAGGTCAGCCCGACGCCAGGAGCCACGCAGGCCGTCGTCTGCCCCAGAGAGCCGCCCGCTGGGGGCCACGGCCGCTAGGACATCCACCCCCCGGCTCATGCTGAGCCCCTCCGCCTGCACGCGCCAGATGTACCTTCGCCCCAACAACAGGGGAGTCGCATGTACCTCACCCTGGGCCCCACTTCAGAGGAGGGAAACTGAGGCACGGTGAAGGGACTCGCCCCTCTGCTGTCACATGGCCTGGCAGTGGTAGAGGCCGTGAGAGACCCCAGGAGTCCTGGCTCCCAGCTGCCCCTCCCCCCGCTGTAACCACTAGACCTGCCACACAGAACCAGGGCACAGGCTCCGTCTCCCTCCAACACGGGGGCTGGATTCCTTTAGCCCCCCCCCCCCGACCGTGGTGCGAGAGGAGGGTGAGATTTGGGGCGGGGGGCTGCAGAGACCAAGCAGGGAGTTGGGCTGAGACCCGCCCCCCCCGTGACTGTCCCCAGCCGGGCAGAGCCCCCAGGGCCGAGGCAGGATCCCCGGGGGGGGGGGGGGTGTGTCTCTATGGGCCCGTGGGGGCATCACCAGGGAGTCTCAGGGGGGCGCCCTCGACCCAGCTCAGGGGTCTGTGGGGGGCCCCAGCCATGCCCAGGTGGGTCGATGGGGGGCCCCAATGGGAGGTCTGTGGGGGAGGGGGACCCGGGGGGGGCTTAGAGAGTCCTTAATGGGGGGAGGGACCCCGGGGGGATCCCCGAGGGTCCCAGTCGGGGGGTCCTGGGGGGGCAATGGGGGGGTCCCGGCCCAGGGGATTCGGGGCCCCCGACGGGGGGGGCAAAGGGGGGGCCCCGGCCCAGGGGATTCGGGGCCCCCGACGGGGGGGGCAATGGGGGGGTCCCGGCCCAGGGGATTCGGGGCCCCCGACGGGGGGGCAATGGGGGGGTCCCGGCCCAGGGGATTCGGGGCCCCCGCCGGGGGGGGCAATGGGGGGGTCCCGGCCCAGGGGATTCGGGGCCCCCGACGGGGGGGGCAATGGGGGGGTCCCGGCCCAGGGGATTCGGGGCCCCCGACGGGGGGGGCAATGGGGGGGTCCCGGCCCAGGGGATTCGGGGCCCCCGACGGGGGGGGCAATGGGGGGGTCCCGGCCCAGGGGATTCGGGGCCCCCGACGGGGGGGGCAATGGGGGGGTCCCGGCCCAGGGGATTCGGGGCCCCCGACGGGGGGGGGCAATGGGGGGGTCCCGGCCCAGGGGATTCAGGGCCCGGGGGGCGCAAGGGGGGGTCCCGGCCCAGGGGATTCGGGGCCCCCGACGGGGGGGCGCAAGGGGGGGTCCCGGCCCAGGGGATTCGGGGCCCCCGACGGGGGGGCGCAAGGGGGGGTCCCGGCCCAGGGGATTCGGGGCCCCCGACGGGGGGGGCAATGGGGGGGTCCCGGCCCAGGGGATTCGGGGCCCCCGACGGGGGGGGCCCTGGGGGGGGACCGGCCCAGGGGATTCGGGGCCCCCGACGGGGGGGGCAATGGGGGGGTCCCGGCCCAGGGGATTCGGGGCCCCCGACGGGGGGGGCAATGGGGGGGTCCCGGCCCAGGGGATTCGGGGCCCCCGACGGGGGGGGGCATGGGGGGGTCCCGGCCCAGGGGATTCGGGGCCCCCGACGGGGGGGGGCAATGGGGGGGTCCCGGCCCAGGGGATTCGGGGCCCCCGACGGGGGGGGGCACTGGGGGTCGCCCGGCCCAGGGGATTCGGGGCCCCCGACGGGGGGGGCAAGGGGGGGTCCCGCCCCACGGGAGTCGGGGCCCCCCCCGGGGGGGGCAAGGGGGGGTCCCGGCCCAGGGGATTCGGGGCCCCCGACGGGGGGGGGTAATGGGGGGGTCGCGGCCCAGGGGATTCGGGGGCCCCGACGGGGGGGGGCAATGGGGGGTCCCGGCCCAGGGGATTCGGGGCCCCCGACGGGGGGGGGCAATGGGGGGGTCCCGGCCCAGGGGATTCGGGGCCCCCGACGGGGGGGGGCAATGGGGGGGTCCCGGCCCAGGGGATTCGGGGCCCCCGCCGGGGGGGGGCACTGGGGGGGGCCCGGCCCAGGGGATTCGGGGCCCCCGACGGGGGGGGCAATGGGGGGGTCCCGGCCCAGGGGATTCGGGCCCCCGACGGGGGGGCGCAAGGGGGGGTCCCGGCCCAGGGGATTCGGGGCCCCCGACGGGGGGGGCACTGGGGGGTCCCGGCCCAGGGGATTCGGGGCCCCCGACGGGGGGGGGCAATGGGGGGGTCGCGGCCCAGGGGATTCGGGGCCCCCGACGGGGGGGGGGCAATGGGGGGGACCCGGCCCAGGGGATTCGGGGCCCCCGACGGGGGGGGCAATGGGGGGGGCCCGGCCCAGGGGATTGGGGCCCCCGACGGGGGGGCGCAAGGGGGGGTCCCGGCCCAGGGGATTCGGGGCCCCCGACGGGGGGGGCAATGGGGGGTCCCGGCCCAGGGGATTCGGGGCCCCCGACGGGGGGGGCAATGGGGGGGTCCCGGCCCAGGGGATTCGGGCCCCCGACGGGGGGGGCAATGGGGGGTCCCGGCCCAGGGGATTCGGGCCCCCGACGGGGGGGGGCAATGGGGGGTCCCGGCCCAAGGTCCCGGCGCTCCCCGCGGGGCTGAGGGGCCAATATGGCGGCCACCGAGAGACGCAGCTTACCGGGCCCCCCCTGGGTCTCCTGGCACCGCCGCGATCCCACAATGCCCCGCGCCCGGAACCAGCCTGCGGCCGCTCTGCCGCCCCGTCTCACTGCCGGGGCCCCCCGTCTCCGGGGCAACGCGCATGCGCCGAGCGGACCCTTCCTTCGCCCTCGCCGGGAGCCGGCACATGCGCACGCTCCGCACGATGGGTGGGGGGGGCCGCGCCCGCGAGAATTCTAGGCCCCGCCTCCCAGCGGGTACGCATGCCCAGAACCTTCGGGCGCCTGTTTCCCTGGGAAGATGCGCATGCGCCACACCCTTATTTTTTTCAACCCCGCCCAACGCCTAATGCGGTGCCCATGCGCAGAATAATCTCTCCGCGTTCCGGGCCAGGTACAGCGCAGCTGTTACCTCAGGAAGTGCGCATGCGCATATGGTGCGCCCCGCCTACCAATCTGCGCATGCGCCTTATAAATAGGCCGGATGGGTCCTTGGGCGCGCATGCGCCTGATGCAGAGCCAGTCCTCGCCCCTCCTGCTCGTTCCCTCCCTTACGCCAAGCGCCGTGGCGCATGCGCAGTGGCCACTGGCTGCCAATTAACATTTAAATTAAGGAAGGAACGTTGTGGTGCTTAGCAGAAATTTGCATATCCAGGTAAGTAAATGAGCCTGAGACTGTGACATCACCATGCCGTGTGACATCATAGCTGAGCAACAGCACCAACCAACATGACATCATCAGTGTGTGACACCCAGTGCGGGCACATCCTCGGTGTGACATCATCACCCTGAGACAGCCACTCCCGTCGTCTCCTGCTGTGACATCACCAGCCAGCATGTGACATCACACTGCAGGGCACGTCCTCATGGTGTGACAGCAAAACTCTGAGACTCACTGACATCATCACTCTAAGCTGCATCGTCAGCTAGATCACATGTGACATCATCACTGCAACATCAGCACTTCGGTCTAATTGCCGTGGGCGTGACATCATCACAGTAACCTCATCGGCTAGAATACCCCTAGAGGACCCCCCCTTAGCCAGCCAATCGCTGCCCGAGGGCTGGATGGGAACCAGCGCCCCCTAGAGGAGAAAGGCCCCATGCCCCATTCCCCACCCCACTGAGCCAGCCAGTCCCCACACGGGAGCCGGCGCCCCCTAGAGAAGAAAGGCCCCGTGTCCCATTCCCTGCCCCCCTGAGCCAGCCAGTCCCTGCCCTGGGGATGGATGGGAGCCAGCGCCCCCTAGAGGAGAAAGGCCACGTGCCCCATTCCACAATGCCCCATGCCTTTGCCTAGGTCCCAGCTCCACCCATGATCCCCACCCCCCAGCAGCCCTGGCATCCCCCAGGAAACAGAAAAGGATCCACCCAATGCAGAACTTTTATTAGAAAACCATCAGCAACAAGAACACAGGAACAGGCAGAGCGGGAGCACCCCAAGCTGCACCCCTTGCCCCAGCTCAGCACCCCAACCCTGCCCCCTAGACCCTGCCCGTGGGGAGCATGTGACAGCAATGGGCATAGCACCGACCCTCTGGTCTCCCAAGTCAGATGGCACCCCCCACCCTCAGGTGGGCCCAGCTCAGGGCCAGTACCCCCTAAAAGGAAAAGCCCCGTGCCCCATTCCCAGCCCCCCCTGCAGCCAGCCAGTCCCCACCCTGGCAGCGCCCCCTAGAGACCTCACCGGAGGGGAAGTGTTCTCAGATTAACCCCTCGCTGCCTGGATTCGCCATTACACCTCGAGTGGCAGGGAGGAGGGGGGTGTCTCTCGCAGGATCTACACAGAACAAACAGGGGCCAGAAGGCTCCTGGTTCTGATCCAGCCGAGGGCCCTTCTCTCTGGGGTGGCTCCAGCCCCTCTCCCAGCCCCATGGGTGTGGGGGGGGGTCCAGCTAGGGGTCCCTCTCGGAAAAGCCGCTCACACGAGACACACGGAAAAGGCCAAGAGGAAACCACCATTCTGAGAGGTGGGCACCTCAGGGAAGCCACCGATCTGGGGGGGGGACACCAGGAGCACCGGGGCCAGTCACAGATCCGCGGGGGGGACACCGGGGGCAGTCACCGGTCCATGCTGCTCTCCTCGGGGGGGGTCTGAAAGCAGACACGCTGGAGCCGCTCGCAGAACTCCAGCTCCTCCTAGGGGGACACAAGGCACAGGGGTGAGCGGGGCCAGCCTCCCCGCCCCACACGCGGCTTGGGGGGCAGCAGAGAGGCTGCTGCTGCAGCTGGGCTGCCCCACGGCCAGCGGGGTGGGAACGTTCCCAAGCTAAGTGGGGTTCAGGTGGGTCGTAGTGTGGATGGGAGACCCAGCGGGGTGTTGCGGGGCGGGGGCTCAGCAGGGGGCGCTCTCCCCAGGGAGTCAGTGCTGGCGCGGGCACTAGGGGGCACTGTGCCGCAGACTAAGCAAGAGGCCCAGTCCTGGCACTGCTGCTGGGAAGTTCACCACAGTCCAGTTGATGTCCCGCTTGCGCAGGAACCTGGGGTCGGTGGGAGCAGTAAGGAGCGAGGACCACTCTGACCCCCACGTACCCATCAGGGTGGAGCAAGGACAGAGATTTTCTAACAGCCGGGCTGCCTGGGCACCAGCTCACCCACAAGTGCCCGGAGATGCTCGCGGAGGGGACGGAGTAGATCTGGGATCATTACTGGATAGCATACGGCACGCAGTGCCCCCTGTGCCAGGCCGACGGGGGCAGAGGGCAGTGCCAGGTGGGACACAGCATGCGGCCAGGGGGGACGGAGGGTGGTGCCCCATAGCGCCAGGCCGGGGGGAACGCGCAGCTGGTGGGGACGGGCAGAGGGCAGCGCCCCCAGTGCCAGGCGGGAGAGATGGGGCACGGCTGGAGGGCGGTGCCTCTGGACGACACACGGGTGGCTCTGTCCCGAAAGAGCTGCCACCTCCCCCCACCCCGATCCCTACCTGGAACTCCTCCTGCCGCTGCAGCAGCTGGCAGCGCTCCCTCAGCAGCTCCTCCAGCGCCAGCTGCGGCTCCCGGCACTCCCGCACCCCCTGGGGAAAATCCGTCACCAGGCTGCGGGGGAGGGGGCAGATGGGGGGTTATTCTCAGCACAGCCCCATCACTCCCACTGACTGCCAGACCCCCTCCCCCAGCTCTACCCACTAAGCCCCACGCCCCTCCCAGAGCTGGGAAAGGAACCCAGGAGTCCTGGACCCCACGTGCCCCTCTCACCTGCAGAGGGCCCCCAGGACGTGTTCGTGGAAGGGGCTGTGCTCAGAGCGGATCAGAGCCACCAGCTGCTGCACCATCCCCATGGAGCACAGGGTCTCTGGAGAGGGAGAGCAGCGAGTCAGGGGGCTGGAGCACGGCCGGGCGGGGGGGCGAGGGGGACAGGACACAGAGGATGGTGACTCCCCGCAGTGCCAGGTTGGGGTGGGAGAAGCAGGGCCAGGCGGGGGGCAGAGGGCCGTGCCCGGCCGGGCAGACGGGGCAGGGCTGGGCGGGGGGCCGAGGGCCGTGCCCGGCCGGGCAGATGGGGCAGGGCTGGGAGGGGAAAGAAGGTGGCACCTGGCCTGGCAGACGGGACATGGCCGGGTGGGGGCAGAGGGCGGAGCCCCCCAGCGTCCCAGAGGCCCCTCACCTTTGTGCTCCGGGTGGTCCAGCAGCAGGTTCTGCAGCAGGAAGGCGGATTTGACCTTGAGCTTCTCCACAGGGCTCTGCATGGCGCGCATCAGCACCGAGAAGCCGTCCAGCCGCAGGAACTGCTGCAGGCCGCCCTCCTGGGCGCGCACCAGGCCTGGCGCCGGGGAGAGGGGCAGAGACAGCCTCAGCCAGGGCAACGCACACAGCTCCTCCCCGCACTGCAATGCCGTGCCCGGCCTCCGGGGGCAGAGGAGAGCAAGAGCTCCGCCCCCCCCCGGCCTCTCTGCTACCACAGGGCCAGTAATCTCTATGGCTGTGCAGCTGGTGCCCCCTAGAGGGAACAGACTCAGTGCCTCATCCCCACCCCCTGCCCTAGTGCCGGGTGGAAGCCGGCGCCCCCTAGAGGGAACAGGCCCTGTGCTCCATCCCCACCCCCCTGAGCCAGCCAGTCCCTGTGCTAGGGCCGGGCGGAAGCTGGCGCCCCCTAGAGAGGACAGACCCCGTGCCCCATTCCGCCCTAGGGCCAGCGGGAGCCGGCGCCCCCTGCAGGACTCACAGGAGATGGCGAAGAGCGCCTTGACGCGCACCACGTCGGCCCCGTCGTGATCCAGCAGGCGCAGCAGCTTGCGCATGCAGCCCAGCGCCAGGGCCTGCTCCTGCACCTTGGGCACGTTCTGGGCACAGGTGCCGACGAGGTGGGCGGCGCGCCAGCGCAGCTCCGCCACGGGGTGCTCCAGGTAGCGGTGAGCCAGCAGCCGCATCCCGTCCAGCTTGCAGAAATCTGGGAGGGGAGGGGGGCGCCCACGACGGCAGGTGCCCCGGAGACCATATGGTGCCCGTGGGGGTTCTCAGGCAGCGCCGGCCGGGCACCCCCTAAGGTCACCCGCTCGCGGACTCAATTACATGGTTCACCCCCCGTGACCCAGCCCCCATTCAGAGGGCCCCATCTCAGAGATCAGGCCTCCTTCGGGGGCAGCCCTCGTGCCCTGACAATCCACCCCCCAGAACCCCGACTTCCATTTCCCCCACAACACCCTCCTCCACTTCCCAGTCCATGGGCACCCACTGTTCCCACCCCCCCGCCCCAGCGCTCCCAGGATGATCCCCCATCCCGGCTCCCTCCTGTCCTGGCCCGTGTGCTCCCCTCCTGCCCCCCAGAACTCCCTGCTCCGCTCCATGTGCCCCCCAGAATCCCCCCTGCCCCAGGTGCCCCACCCTGTACCTGCGGCGTTGTCCAGGTTCTCGCACAGCTCAGCCAGCAGCTCCAGCGCGCTGGCCTGGCGGGAGGGGTCCCCCTCGGCCGGCTCCGAGGTCTCCCCGCCTTCCCCCCCAGGGGACACGGCCTCCAGCACCCGCAGACACTCCTTCATCTGCTCCACCTCCTCCAGCTGCCCCCTGAACGCCTGGGCCATGGCCTCCTGCAACCACTGCCGCCGCTGGGGAGCAGGGAAGAGAGGGGATCAGTGCCCATCCCCGCCTCAACCCTCCCCGAGCCAGGGGGAGAACCCAGGCGTCCTGGCTCCCAACCCCCCCCCCCACTCTAACCACCAGGCCCCACTCCCCTCCCAAAGGCAGGCTAGGACCCAGGAGTGCTTGCCGGCCACAAAGCGCAGCCCCACACCTCGTCAGACATGGGCTCCAGCTGGCTGGGCTCCGCATTGCCAGCGGTGATGGCCATCTGCAGCAGCCCCTGCAGGTTCTGCGGATGCTCGCGCGGCGGCTGATTCCCCCCGGCGCCCCCTTCAGCCATGGCTGGAGCGGTGCGGGGCCGGAGACCAGGCGCCTCGGCCACGTCCCCTGCAGAGAAAGGCACAGACAACAGGAGTCAGGTGTTGAGCTGGGGAGAGAACCCAGGCATCCTGGCTCCCAACCCCCCCTTCTCTAACTGCTAGGCACCACTCCCCTCCCAGAGTAGGAGAGAACCCAGGAGTCCTGGCTCCCACATACACACCCCGGCTCTAACCACTAGACCCTGTTCCCCTCCCAGAGCTGGGGAGAGAACCCAGGAGTCCTGGCTCCCCCCCACCCCCTCCTCTAACTCATAGACCCCACCCTCCATCACCTAGGTCCGGGGGGGCCAGGCGTTACCAGACGCTGTGTCCGCGCTGGGCACTCGGCCTGTGGGGTGTCGCTGGCGTCCGGCTCCCACCACTGGCACCACAAGAGGGTCCGCTGGGGGGCAGGGAGAGAACCCAGATCAGCACGGGAGGGGGACCCGGCCAGGCTGTGGGGCGCAGGGTACCGAGGGAGGCGGGGGAACGGTGCCCCCCAGCGTCTCTCCTGTCCCCCATTAAACAGCCCCCCAACACCCATGTCACCCCTTTGCCCCTCCCCCAGCCACCCCACCCCGTCGCCCTCTGCCCCCCACCACTCTCTGCCATGTGCCCCTCCCCCAGAGATCCCTCCCCCCAGTGCCCTCCCCCCGTCTTCTGCCCCACACCCAGCCCCTCCCCCAGTGCCCTCCCCCCGTCTTCTGCCCCACACCCAGCCCCTCCCCCATCTTCTGCCCCCCAACCCCTCTCCCCGAGATCCCTCCCCCCAGTGCCCTCCCCCCATCTTCTGCCCCACACCCAGCCCCTCCCCCGTCTTCTGCCCCCCAACCCCTCCCCGAGATCCCTCCCCCCAGTGCCCTCCCCCACGTCATCTGGCCCCCGCCCCGCTCACCCCCTACCGCGCCGCGCGCTCCCCACTCCCAGCCCTGGGCGCCGCCATCTTGGCCGGACATGGGGGGAGGCGCAGGGGGCGGGGCAGCGAGGATGGGGCGGGGCGACCTCTGCTGGCGGGAGCGGAGCATTGGGGGCTGGGCGGGGTTGGGGAGGTCCGGGGGGGGCTGGGGGGGTCTAGGTGGGATTGCTGGGGGGGGAGATCCGGGGGGGGCTGGGGGGTCTAGGGGGGGCTGGGGGGGGTCAAGGTGGGATTGCTGGGGGGGGAGATCCGGGGGGGGCTGGGGGGTCTAGGGGGGGCTGGGGGGGGGCTAGGTGGGATTTCTGGGGGGGAGATCCGGGGGGGCTGGGGGGTCTAGGTGGGATTGCTGGGGGGGGACCGGGGGGGGCTGGGGGGGCTAGGGGGGCTGGGGGGGGCTAGGTGGGATTTCTGGGGGGGAGATCCGGGGGGGGCTGGGGGGGGTCTAGGTGGGATTGCTGGGGGGGGAGATCCGGGGGGGGCTGGGGGGTCTAGGGGGGGCTGGGGGGGGCTAGGTGGGATTGCTGGGGGGAGATCCCGGGGGGCTGGGGGGGGTCTAGGTGGGATTGCTGGGGAAGAATTGGGAGCGGGGGATGGGGGAATCTGGGGGGGTCAGGCGGGGTGATTGGGAGGCTATAGGTGGGATGAATGGCGGGGGAGTTGGGAAAGTCCAGGCTGGGATTGCCGGGGGGAGAGATCTGGGGGGAGGCTGGGGGGATCTAGGTGGGATTGCTGGGGGGGGAGATCCGGGGGGGCTGGGGGGGTCTAGGGGGGATTTCTGGGAGGGGAATTCCAGGGATTGGGGGATCCAAGGGCTGGCTGAGTAGGTGGTTGGAGGGTGCAGGGGGGGTCGGGGCGGGCAGGGTTGGGGGGAATTGGTGGGGGTCCTCCGGGGGGGTGGATGACAAAGTGGGAATTTTTGGTCATACGTGGCTGGTTCCTGTGCCTGCCTCAGTTTCCCCCCCCCAGATGCCGCATTGCTGCCCAGGTGGGTGCGGGGGTGGGGGTGGAGTTACAGCCCATAGAAGCCGTGCGGCATGGGGGTCACGGGGCCCACGGGGGTGGAATGAATGGGGCATGAAGGGCCACGACCCAGAGGAACTGGAGGGTCCGGAGAGACAACGGGGCACCCCAGGGACTGGGCCATTCACCCGAAACGAGGGGACTCTCCGGCTCTGGGCAGAGCTCCTGGGGCGAAGCCCAGGGCTCGGGCAGGCCGCAGGGCCGGGCTCTGGTGGGAAAGGGGGGGTCTGCCACGCCAATGGCTTCCTCCAAGGGACTGTTTAAAAGTTGGGCCATGGCCCCGATCCTGGGCAGGGGGATCCAGGAGGGGGCGACGGAGGGCAGGGGGACTGGAGAGGCTGCGGGGGGGGGGGATCCAGGAGCAGGCTGCCGGGGGGGGGGGGGAAAAGCGCAGGGGGACTGGAGAGGCTGTGGGGGGATCCAGTGGGGTGGGAGTGGGCAGCAGAGGCCCACCACAGGGGGTTGGGCAGGGGGCTACGTGGAGGGAGTATTTGGCAGGGGAGGTTTGCAAGGGGGAGGGTTGGGGGGGCTGTGGCGGATCTAGGGTGGGGGGCAAGGCAGTGACTCATCCCCCACCAGCCCCAGTGGAACGACCCCCACCCCAATCACTGGGATTTCAGCCTTACATTTGAAAGACCCCGAGAAGGAGCCAACCACAGGCCGGGGGCCATTGAATGGGTCCTGCCCCACCATGTGGGGGAAACATCAGGAAAGGTCACGTCCCTTTCTGAACACCAGCCCCCCCCGTGCCCCCCCCCGCGCCCGCCCAGCGCCTCCTGACCCCTGCCAGCAGCGCCTGCTCCACCAGAACCAGCGCTGGCCCCGGCCCGGCTATTGGAAACAAGGCGGGATCATGACAGCAATCCCCAGTGCCGGCTTGAAGACCTAGTGGCACAGAGGTTAGGGATCGAGATCCGGATAAAGCCACAGGCTGAGGGCCCCAGAGAGTGGGTCCCGGGATGGGTCCCAAATCTCGGCGTCCCGTTAAAAAAGAAAAACGGTTTCTAGCCCGCGCGGCTCGGGACGACAGTTTGGAAACGGGACCGAAGTGGAACCGAAGCTGCCTGGGTCTGCGGAGAGCCTGAGCCGGCCGCTCGCAGGGGTGTGAACTGCCCAGAGCATGATCAAGGAGGGGACATCAGAGCTTGCGTGTCAGCGCTTAGCCTGGCTCTGACGCTAATGGGGAAGGTGCAGATCCTCCCCCATTCACCCCCCTGTGGGCTGGCACGGGCTGGGGGGGGAGTGGGTCACGGGGCCGTTCCCCTCTAGGGGGTGGGGAAAGCGGTGCTGCAGTTAAAGGGTACCTTGACCAGTGGGCGTCTCGTCCGCAGAGGGTCCCGTGGGTGGTGGGGCAGACCGAGGGGGGCGGATTTTATCCCCTTTGAACTGTGGGGAGGGGGTCAGACGGGGGGCAGGGGGCTCTGAGCAGCTGAGGCCAGACTGGGGGGGTCACATGCACACAGAGTGCAGGGCCCAGCCCCTCCAGGAGGGGGCAGCAGACACGGGACACGCAGGCACACATAGACACACTGACATTCACTGTCTTTGTCACACTCTAGCACAGATCACACCCCCTGTGTCTCTTTGTCACAGCCTGTCTCTCACACAGTTGCACACACAGAATCACAATCATACAGTCACACAACATCACAGTAATCACACACACCATTACACACACACACGGCAATCACACTGTCACAGCCACGCTCATACAACCACACAGCCAAATGATCACAGCCACAGTTACACAACAATCACACCATCACAGCTACGATCACACAGGTAAAGTCAGTCACAGACACAATTACACACCTGGCAGTAACAGCTACAATCACACAATTACCCGGCCATACAATCACACTCAATTACACACACAACCATGACACAGTTACAGTTATACAATCACAAACACGGACACACAACAATCAGTAATAGCCACGATCACAATTACCCAGCCATATAATCACAGACTCAATTGCACACACGACAACAACAGCCGTGATAACACAGTTAGTCATACAATCACAGAAACAACTACACACACTGCAATCACACAATTATAGTCATACAATCACAGCCCCAATTACACACACCACAATCCCCATAATCACACAATGACAGTCACACAATCGCAGCCACATTCACACAATCACAGCCACACAATCACAAACACAATTACACAGTTACCCAGCCTTACAATCACAGCCACAATTACCCACACCACAGTCACACAATCACAGCCGCAATCACACAGTCATAAAATCACAGACAGAATTACACACGACAATCAATCCCAGACACAATTACACAGTTACCCAGCCATACAATCACAGCCACGATTACACACACCACAATCACACAATGACAGTCACACAATCACAGCCGCATTCACACAATGACAGTCGGACAGAATTACACACATGCCACTCAGACAGTCACAACCACAATCACACAGTTACCCAGCCATACCGGCACTGACCCAGTTACACACCCCACAATCCCCACAATCACACAATGACAATCACACACTCACAGCCCCAACTACACACCCCACAACCCCAACCCCAAACTCACCCAGCCAGACACCCGGATCCTGTGTCCCCCCCTCCTGCGCCCCCCATCACCCCCCTTTGCCCCCCCCCGCGCGGCGGGCCGGGTTCACCCCGCCGGTGCTGTCACCCGGTGCCCGGATGCTGATGCGGGGGGGGGAGGGGGAGGAGGCAGCCTGGGGGGGGAGCCAGGGACGAGCATCCTCCAGCAGCCGTCGCAGCATCCCTGGCTGGAGGGGGGGGAAGGGCCCCCTCCATCATGCTGGTACCCGGGCGGTGAGCCTCCCTCCCAGCCCAGCCCCCCCCGGCCCCGATCCCTCCTCCCCTCCCCCCCGGCCCCCCCAAACCCGCCGGCATGCGGGGCTGAGGGGCCGCGGCCTCCGTCTATTGTTCCTGCCCAGGGAGGGGAATCGAGGCGGGGTGGGGGGGGGGAGGTGGCGGACAAAGGGGGCCCGGCCGTCATGTCCGGCGGCAAGGAGCCTGGGGGGCACCCCCCGGGCCCGGCCCCCCAGCACGCCCAGTACGTGGGGCCCTACCGCCTGGAGAAGACCCTGGGCAAAGGCCAGACGGGTGAGTCTGCGGCACCGGCCCCCCCACGCCCCTGCGGTCCCTGGGGTAGATCCCCGCCCCGATACCGGGGGGATGGGCCCCAATACACCGTCCTCCCCCCCCCATTGCCTGGGGTAGATCCCCCGCCCCGATACCGGGGGGATGGGCCCCAATACACCGTCCTCCCCCCCCATTGCCTGGGGTAGATCCCCCGCCCCGATACCGGGGGGATGGGCCCCAATACACCGTCCTCCCCCATTGCCTGGGGTAGATCCCCCGCCCCGATACCGGGGGGATGGGCCCCAATACACCGTCCTCCCCCATTGCCTGGGGTAGATCCCCTGCCCTGATACCGGGGGGATGGGCCCCAATACACCCTCCTTCCCCCCCCCATTGCCTGGGGTAGATCCCCCGCCCCGATACCGGGGGGATGGGCCCCAATACACCGTCCTCCCCCCCATTGCCTGGGGTAGATCCCCCGCCCCGATACCGGGGGGATGGGCCCCAATACACCGTCCCCCCCCATTGCCTGGGGTAGATCCCCTGCCCCGATACCGGGGGGATGGGCCTCAATACACCGTCCCCCCCCCATTGCCTGGGGTAGATCCCCCGCCCCGATACCGGGGGGATGGGCCCCAATACACCGTCCCCCCCCCATTGCCTGGGGTAGATCCCCCGCCCCGATACCGGGGGGATGGGCCCCAATACACCGTCCCCCCCCATTGCCTGGGGTAGATCCCCCGCCCCGATACCGGGGGGATGGCCCCCAATACACCGTCCCCCCCCCCATTGCCTGGGGTAGATCCCCCGCCCCGATACCGGGGGGATGGGCCCCAATACACCCTCCTCCCCCCCCCATTGCCTGGGGTAGATCCCCCGCCCCGATACCGGGGGGATGGGCCCCAATACACCGTCCCCCCCCATTGCCTGGGGTAGATCCCCCGCCCCGATACCGGGGGGATGGGCCCCAATACACCGTCCTCCCCCATTGCCTGGGGTAGATCCCCCGCCCCGATACCGGGGGGATGGGCCCCAATACACCGTCCTCCTCCCCCCATTGCCTGGGGTAGATCCCCCGCCCCGATACCGGGGGGATGGGCCCCAATACACCGTCCTTCCCCCCCCATTGCCTGGGGTAGATCCCCGCCCCGCTTCCCGGGGGGATGGGCCCCAATACACCGTCCCCCCCCCATTGCCCGTGGGAGATCCCCGCCCCGATACCGGGGGGATGGGCCCCAATACACCGTCCTTCCCCCCCCATTGCCTGGGGTAGATCCCCGCCCCGATACCCGGGGGGATGGGCCCCAATACCCCGTCCCCCCCCCATTGCCTGGGGTAGATCCCCCGTCCCGATACCGGGGGGATGGGCCCCAATACACCGTCCTCCCCCCCATTGCCTGGGGTAGATCCCCTGCCCCGATACCCGGGGGGATGGGCCCCAATACACCGTCCCCCCCCCATTGCCTGGGGTAGATCCCCCGCCCCGATACCGGGGGGATGGGCCCCAATACACCGTCCTCCCCCCATTGCCTGGGGTAGATCCCCGCCCCGATACCGGGGGGATGGGCCCCAATACACTGTCCCCCCCCATTGCCTGGGGTAGATCCCCCGCCCCGATACCGGGGGGATGGGCCTCAATACACCGTCCCCCCCCATTGCCTGGGGTAGATCCCCGCCCCGATACCGGGGGGATGGGCCCCAATACACCGTCCCCCCCCATTGCCTGGGGTAGATCCCCCGCCCCGATACCGGGGGGATGGGCCCCAATACACCGTCCTCCCCCCCCATTGCCTGGGGTAGATCCCCCGCCCTGATACTGGGGGGATGGGCCCCAATACACCGTCCCCCCCCATTGCCTGGGGTAGATCCCCCGCCCCGATACCGGGGGGATGGCCCCCAATACACCGTCCCCCCCCCATTGCCTGGGGTAGATCCCCCGCCCCGATACCGGGGGGATGGGCCCCAATACACCGTCCTCCCCCCCCCATTGCCTGGGGTAGATCCCCCGCCCCGATCCCGGGGGGATGGGCCCCAATACACCGTCCCCCCCCATTGCCTGGGGTAGATCCCCCGCCCCGATACCGGGGGGATGGCCCCCAATACACCGTCCCCCCCCCATTGCCTGGGGTAGATCCCCCGCCCCGATACCGGGGGGATGGCCCCCAATACACCGTCCCCCCCCCATTGCCTGGGGTAGATCCCCCGCCCCGATACCGGGGGGATGGGCCCCAATACACCGTCCCCCCCCATTGCCTGGGGTAGATCCCCTGCCCCGATACCGGGGGGATGGGCCCCAATACACCGTCCCCCCCATTGCCTGGGGTAGATCCCCCGCCCCGATACCGGGGGGATGGGCCCCAATACACCGTCCCCCCCCCATTGCCTGGGGTAGATCCCCGGCCCCTATAGCGGGGGGATGGGCCCCAATACACCGTCCCCCCCATTGCCTGGGGTAGATCCCCTGCCCCGATACCGGGGGGATGGGCCCCAATACACTGTCCTCCCCCCCCATTGCCTGGGGTAGATCCCCCGCCCCGATACCGGGGGGATGGGCCCCAATACACCGTCCCCCCCATTGCCTGGGGTAGATCCCCCGCCCCGATACCGGGGGGATGGGCCCCAATACACCGTCCTCCCCCCCCATTGCCTGGGGTAGATCCCCCGCCCCGATACCGGGGGGATGGGCCCCAATACACCGTCCCCCCCATTGCCTGGGGTAGATCCCCCGCCCCGATACCGGGGGGATGGGCCCCAATACACCGTCCCCCCCATTGCCTGGGGTAGATCCCCCGCCCCGATACCGGGGGGATGGGCCCCAATACACCGTCCTTCCCCCCCCATTGCCTGGGGTAGATCCCCCGCCCCGATACCGGGGGGATGGGCCCCAATACACCGTCCTCCCCCCCCATTGCCTGGGGTAGATCCCCCGCCCCGATACCGGGGGGATGGGCCCCAATACACCGTCCCCCCCATTGCCTGGGGTAGATCCCCTGCCCCGATACCGGGGGGATGGGCCCCAATACACCGTCCCCCCCCATTGCCTGGGGTAGATCCCCCGCCCCGATACCGGGGGGATGGGCCCCAATACACCGTCCTCCCCCCCCCCATTGCCTGGGGTAGATCCCCTGCCCCGATACCGGGGGGATGGGCCCCAATACACCGTCCCCCCCATTGCCTGGGGTAGATCCCCCGCCCCGATACCGGGGGATGGGCCCCAATACACCGTCCTCCCCCCCCATTGCCTGGGGTAGATCCCCCGCCCCGATACCGGGGGGATGGGCCCCAATACACCGTCCTCCCCCCCCATTGCCTGGGGTAGATCCCCTGCCCCGATACCGGGGGGATGGGCCCCAATACACCGTCCTCCCCCCCCATTGCCTGGGGTAGATCCCCCGCCCTGATACCGGGGGGATGGGCCCCAATACACCGTCTCCCCCCCATTGCCTGGGGTAGATCCCCCGCCCCGATACCGGGGGGATGGGCCCCAATACACCGTCTCCCCCCCATTGCCTGGGGTAGATCCCCCGCCCCGATACCGGGGGGATGGGCCCCAATACACCGTCCTCCCCCCATTGCCTGGGGTAGATCCCCCGCCCTGATACCAGGGGGATGGGCCCCAATACACCGTCTCCCCCCCATTGCCTGGGGTAGATCCCCCGCCCCGATACCGGGGGGATGGGCCCCAATACACCGTCTCCCCCCCATTGCCTGGGGTAGATCCCCCGCCCCGATACCGGGGGGATGGGCCCCAATACACCGTCCTCCCCCCCCCCATTGCCTGGGGTAGATCCCCCGCCCCGATACCGGGGGGATGGGCTCTACAAGATATTTCATCCCCCCCACATACGCTCGCACTTCCCAGCTGAGATCACCTGCCCAGACGCCCGGGGGATGGGCTCAGCGTAAAGGCCCCCAGGCCAGCCTGTGCTCAGAGGGACACACCAGTGGCTGGGCAGGGGGAGGGGGTTTCATCTCCCCCCAGGCAAGTTGTGGGTCAGTGGTGCCAGCAGTTTAGTGTCGAGAGGTTGATAGATTTGTGGGGTCTGGGGCGAGGTCAGTGGAGCTGTGGGGTCATGGAATGGGGGGTCCCGGGTGCGATGGGGCTGGGGGTCAGTGCACCCATGGGAGCTGGGGCAGGGGGGGGTCCCGGGTGCGATGGGGCTGGGGGGTCAGTGCACCCATGGGAGCTGGGGTGGGGGGGTCACTGGGGCGATGGGGCTGGGGGGTCAGGGCACCCATGGGAGCTGGGGTGGGGGGGTCCCGGGTGCGATGGGGCTGGGGGGTCAGGGCACCCATGGGAGCTGGGGCGGGGGGGTCCCAGGGGCGATGGGGCTGGGGGGTCAGTGCACCCATGGGAGCTGGGGCCGGGGGGTCCCTGGGGCGATGGGGCTGGGGGGTCAGAGCACCCATGGGAGCTGGGGCAGGGGGGGTCCCGGGTGCGATGGGGCTGGGGGGTCAGGGCAGCCATGGGAGCTGGGGCAGGGGGGGTCCCTGGTGCAATGGCACTGGGGGGTCAGTGCACCCATGGGAGCTGGGGCAGGGGGGTCCCGGGTGCGATGGGGCTGAGGGGTCAGGGCAGCCATGGGAGCTGGGACGGGGGGGGGTCCCGGGTGCGATGGGGGTGGGGGGTCAGGGCAGCCATGGGAGCTGGGGCGGGGGGGGTCCCGGGTGCGATGGGGCTGGGGGGTCAGGGCACCCATGGGAGCTGGGGCGGGGGGGGACCCAGGTGCGATGGCACTGGGGGGTCAGTGCACCCATGGGAGCTGGGGCGGGGGGGGTCCCGGGTGCGATGGGGCTGGGGGGTCAGGGCAGCCATGGGAGCTGGGGCGGGGGGGGTCCCGGGTCCGATGGGGCTGGGAGGTCAGGGCACCCATGGGAGCTGGGGCAGGGGGGTCCCGGGTGCGATGGGGCTGGGGGGTCAGGGCAGCCATGGGAGCTGGGGCAGGGGGGTCCCGGGTGCGATGGGGCTGGGGGGTCAGGGCAGCCATGGGAGCTGGGGCGGGGGGGTCCCGGGTGCGATGGGGCTGGGGGGTCAGGGCAGCCATGGGAGCTGGGGCGGGGGGGGTCCCTGGTGCAATGGGGCTGGGGGGTCAGTGCACCCATAGGAGCTGGGGCAGGGGGGTCCCTGGTGCAATGGCACTGGGGGGTCAGTGCACCCATAGGAGCTGGGGCAGGGGGGTCCCGGGTGCGATGGGGCTGGGGGGTCAGGGCAGCCATGGGAGCTGGGGCAGGGGGGTCCCGGGTGCGATGGGGCTGGGAGGTCAGGGCACCCATGGGAGCTGGGGCAGGGGGGTCCCGGGTGCGATGGGGCTGGGGGGTCAGGGCAGCCATGGGAGCTGGGGCAGGGGGGTCCCGGGTGCGATGGGGCTGGGGGGTCAGGGCAGCCATAGGAGCTGGGGCAGGGCGGTCCCGGGTGCGATGGGGCTGGGGGGTCAGGGCAGCCATGGGAGCTGGGGCGGGGGGGGTCCCTGGTCAAATGGGGAGGTGGGTACCGAGCACACATGGGAGGTGGGGCAGGGGGGTCCCTGGTGCAATGGCACTGGGGGGTCAGTGCACCCATAGGAGCTGGGGCAGGGGGGTCCCGGGTGCGATGGGGCTGGGGGGTCAGGGCAGCCATGGGAGCTGGGGCGGGGCGGGGGGGGAGGCTGTACCTTTCTTGGGTAGCCCTGAGAAGTGGTAGTGGTGAGGGGGGGGGGGGGAGTCAGTTTCCCAGGAGCTCTGTGCATGGCGAGGGTGGGGGGATGGGGAGCAGCCCCAGGAGCGATGGGGGGGGGATCCCCGGCTGGCAGGGGCGCCTCTGTGTGTCTGTTTCACCTCTGTCGGGGGGGGGGGGCTGGTCACTTTCACACCTGGGCCTTGGGGTGGGATGGGGGGGCTGGACGGACAGACACGGGGCAGAGGGCAGGTGTTTGGGGGGGGGGGTTCGTTCTGCTGCAGGGAGTGAAGGGGGGGGGGGGAGGCGCCCAGCCCAGATCTCCGTTAGGCTCCTAACCAGCAGCCCGGGAAACCCACCCTCCACCCCATCCCCTTGTGCCGGTGGGGGGGTTAGAAACACCGGAGGTCACTCGGCGATGGGGCGACCCCCCTCCCTGGCTCTCTCATGCCCTTGTCGCTCTGTCTGTGTGTGTGTGGGGGGGGTTATATTTGTGCACTGAGAGGTTGTGTGTGTGGGGGGGAGGATTTGCTGCAGTGCCGGGCTGTGGGAACCGCGCGGATGTCTGGCGCGGCGGGGGGGGGGGGGGAGCAAAAGGAAATCCCTCTGGAGGGGGAGGGACATTGCTGCAAATCTCCAGGCCTTGCCTGGCTCACACAGAGGTGGGGGGGGGGGGGCAGAGCTGACAGTGGATCTAATGTGTGTCGGGGGGGGTGGGGGGGTGGATTCTTGGGCTGAGGATGGAGGGAGCTGGTTTAATGCAGTGGTTGTATGGGGGGGGGGGGAATCCAGCCTGTGAGATAGAACCACCCTCCCCCCACCCCCCGCCAGGCCACTGGAGGGGTTAAACTTGCCGGACGGATGGACAGGCGGACACGTCTGTCTGGAGATCTGCTGGGGAGGGGGGGCCCATCTCGGCCCCCTAAGTCGGGGGAGCTCTGTCTCTTTGCTGCCCCCCCACCCCGCTCCCATGCAACACAGCGTGGGAATCCATGCCGGGGGAGTTGGGTTTGTGTAGGGCCTACGGAAATGGTTTTTGTTTACTCCGGGGGTGGGGCAGAAGGAGGTGGGGCAGGGGGGGCAGGGCCGTGGGTCCGGAGCTGGGGACACTTGAGCTGTAATCCCAGGGGCCGCGTCGCTCTCTGACTCAGTTTCCCCTTCTAGCGGTCACACCTGCCCAGGGCAGCGAGCGAGAGGGGGGATGGGCTGGGCTGAAGGGGGTGGGCTCAGGAATCTCCGGGTGACTCTGTGGGTGTCCCAGGGCGAGTCCCTGAATCATTCTCTGCCTCGGTTTCCCCATCCTCCCTCGGTCTAGTTAGATTGTGAGTTCTTAGAGGGGGAGGCCGCCCCTTTGCTGCACGTCCGTGCACTGACGGGGGCCGCGCTCGTTTGGCTGGAGGGGAGCTGGGGAGGACGGAGGGAGACAGGAGGTGAGGGGCGAACGCTGGGAACAACACCATACCGAGACCCACAGACCCGCGGGGGGTCCCCTGGCCCGACAGATGTGCAGCCCTGCGGCGCGGGCTCGCCTGCGATGGGGCTTGTACAGAGGACGGGGGTTCGCCTGGGGTCCCGGCCTTGGCGGGGGGGGGGCTTCTTCTCCCCCCCACCCCCCGTCCCGACATCTTCCCATTGGGTACCAAAGACTCGGTAAGCCCGGACCCAGAGAAAGGGGGTCCCCAGGGCTCTGTGCTCCAGTCCCTTGGGGAATTTGGCCTCCGGACTCGGGAGCGTCCGGTTTTGCTCAGGCGAGATGATGGGGCTTTGAACCCAGCCCCCGCTGTCACTGGCCGCCCCCTCTCTCACTCCACTTCAGCCCTTGTAGGATAGTTTGATCCTGGTTCTACCCCTGCGTGTCCCTCCTGCCGTCCTGGAGTCAATCCTGGCCGAACCAGAGCAGATCTTTTGGAGAAACTCAGTGGACAAGTGTCCCCGTGCCGGAGGATGTGCCCCTCGCCCGGGGAAGCCGGTCCTTCCTTCACCCCGCTCCCTGGTACAAACGTGCCCCTCGCTTCCATTGTGGGGGCGGCGGCAGGCCCAGCTGAGAAAGGGAACAGCGGGGAGGTCACAGCCCGAGACGCCCGAGCAGCATTGGGATCAGAATCCGAGGACGCTCGAAAACGAGCCCGGCCCATGTTCGGTGGATTCAAAACTGGCTAACTGATGGATCTGAAAATGCGCCGGCGAACGGGGAAGTGCCTGAGCTCCCCGGGCGGTGCTGGGACCGAAGGGCTAACGGGACTCTTGGACGCATCAACCGGGGATCCCCGCGTGGGAGCAGAGAGGTGGGTCGGCCTCTGGATCTGGCCCGGGGGCGAATCCTGCGCCCAGCTCTGGGGCCTGCAGTTCCAGGAGGATGCGGCGAAATGGCAGAGGGGCCGGAGAAGAGCCAGGGGGGCGACTGAAGGGTTAGAAAACCTGCCGGAGGGCGAGAGACGCCAGGAGCTCCAGCCCTGTCGCTGAGACGGCTCCAGGGGGACTCGACCCCCGGCTCTAGGGACCGACGTGGGGAACGAATATTTCATCACGGGCTTCTCAAGCGAGCAGAGGAAGGTCAAACCCGACCCGACGGCTGGATGTTGGAGTGAGACGAACCCAGCCTGGGAAGGGGGCGCACGTGGAGGGGGATTAACCCTCGGACCGGCTGGCCAAGGGCCGGGGGGGATTCTCGGGCGCCGTGTCTCTGAGGGATCTGCTCTGGGAATGATTCCGGGGCGGCTCTCTGCTGTACGGGGTTATCCCGACAGGCCTTGGAATGGGCAAATTTGTCCTTTTGCTGGTCGAGTTTCCGGCCGTTTCTCCGGGCGCAAGGGGAGATGCTGGCCAGAGGACACGGTAGCGGCGAGAAGTGCGCTGGGAGACGGGCCAGCCGAAAGTGGCCACCCTCCCCTACGTAGCAAAACGTCTGTTCACGTGGGCTGCCAGAAATCCACGTGGGGTTGGGGGGTGCACCGGGGCGGCAGGGACGGGACGGACACACACACATTAACTGAACGGTTTGGACGATCCAGGGGTCTCCCCGATTCTGGGTGCTGGGGATTCTCTGGGTCCCTCTGCCCCCCGGATCCCGATGGGCCCCCGTCACGGGCCTGGGGGAGGGCCAGGGCTCCCTCTTGGATGTTGGAGCATTTGGGGCCGGGCAGAGGGCAATGCCAGGGACGGGTGGGTGGGAGGAAATGGACAAATAGACAGAATTGGGGGGAGTTAAATTCCCCCCTCCCCGGTCAGTTTCATTTGCCATCTCTGGTCAGTTTCACTTAAAGAGCCGGAAGAGCTCACCCCTGACACCACAGCCCAGGCGCAAAGGGCCCCAATCGCGGTCGGGGTGGGGGGGCCTCTGTGCAGCACCCGGATTGACGGAGACATTGTGGTTCACTAGGGGCGCTGCACTGCAGGGAGGAGGGCCAGCAGGGGGCGCTGGGCTGCAGCAGGTGTGTGGGGCGCTGTGGGGCAGGGCCAGCAGGGGGCGCTGGGCTGCAGCAGGTGTGTGGGGCGCTGTGGGGCAGGGCCAGCAGGGGGCGCTGGGCTGCAGCAGGTGTGTGGGGCGCTGTGGGGCAGGGCCAGCAGGGGGCGCTGGGCTGCAGCAGGTGTGTGGGGCGCTGTGGGGCAGGGCCAGCAGGGGGCGCTGGGCTGCAGCAGGTGTGTGGGGCGCTGTGGGGCAGGGCCAGCAGGGGGCGCTGGGCTGCAGTGGGTGTGTGGGGTGGTGCGCAGCAGGGGGAGTGGTGCTGCAGCAGATGTGGGGGGTGCTGGGCTGCAGCGGGTGTGTGGGGCAGGGCCAGCAGGGGGCGCTGGGCTGCAGCGGGTGTGTGGGGCGCTGTGGGGCAGGGCCAGCAGGGGGCGCTGGGCTGCAGCGGGTGTGTGGGGCGCCGGGCTGACCCCTCTCCCCGCCCGCAGGGCTGGTGAAGCTGGGCGTTCACTGCATCACAGGGCAGAAAGTGGCCATCAAGATCGTGAACCGGGAGAAGCTGTCGGAGTCGGTGCTGATGAAGGTGAGAGCCTGGGGGTGCCGGGGGCTCAGGGAGGGGCTCAGTGCTGGGGGGGGGCTCTGCAGGCCCCCCCCTTTCCCAAATCCCCCGTGATCCGCCCCAGCCCCCCCCCCCCAGGCATAGGGGGAGCCCGGCTGAGTTTGGAACACGGGCTGGGGCGCCCCCAGCCCGGCCCCCGTTCCTCTGCCCCACCCCGATTCCCTTCCCCATCCCCCCTCTCTGTGTCGCCCCCTGCAGGTGGAGCGGGAAATCGCCATCCTGAAGCTGATCGAGCACCCGCATGTGCTGAAACTGCACGACGTCTACGAGAATAAGAAATATTTGTAGGTATTTATAGACGCTCCCTGCGCATCACCCTCCCAGCCAGCCAGTCCCTGCCCCGGGGCCGGGTGGGAGCTG